>NC_090937.1:186216964-186841964 GCF_040938575.1 Ambystoma mexicanum
GCTAAAAATGTGTTGGAAACAGTAAAGGTTACAGGACCAGACTTGCTGACAATATCCCCCATGTGTTTTAGGGGGCCTCACAGAGACCAGGTTACCTAATAGAGTCCTCACTGGGGTGTCTGACATCATTTCTCTTATAAGCAGCTAACATTCTGATAACACCACCCTGGGGGACCAAGGCAATTCTCTCGACATTCATGTGGTACCTGGGGGCATTCTCACCGAATATTCTAGCAATGGAGAAACTCCCAGTTGTTGGGAAGCATCTCCAGCAAGCTCATGGAAAGGTGTGGACTCTTCTCTTGGCTCCCAGGAGAATAGCTCAGCGGCAGCGTGCGCGTCTTGGAAGCAAGACGACACGAAGCAGCACAGGTTCGATCCCGGGTCCGGCGCTTAGACACCTCTGGGTGTTTAAGCGCGTTATAAATACGTAACTAAGACAAAAAAAAACTATTACGCAACTAAGAAGAAAAAAAAATAAACAAACAATTCCTGTAACAGCACGGGCTGTGTGAGCGCTTTATAAATGTAAATAAATAAGTTAGATCTGCTAATACTTCGTTAGTATGTGCAGTGAAACACCTAATGCAAAGATATGAATTTAAAATGGGCTCTAGGTAGGAGGGGCAAGTGGGAAGGGTTCCTCATTCATGTCTCGTTGTGATTATTGTTTGATGGATGCCTAGACTCTTGCCAAAAATAAAGGAAAAACAATTGAAAAAAGAAATACTTCAAATGATAGACTCCTCCAGTGCTTGCTCCCAAATGATAAATCCAGCTCCTTTGACAATTTGTTTCCAGTCCCATGGGTCATTTGGGAATTGCTCTCCACATGGGGTCTTTGTTGCTCGTCGCCTATGGCTGTAGTTTCCATCAATTCGCGCGCAAGCTACCGAGCCCCAGTATATCTTTACCGCACCATTACTGGAGAAGTACTGTTTCAGACACTTGCCGTTTTTCAATTATTTGGGGTGTTTTTTCCAGCTCTCATGCACTGTTTTCTCCGTTTTGCATTGCAGGAGATCTCATGACAACACTATACACAATTATTGGTTTAAGGATGACATCAGGTAAGAACTGGGTCAACAGGATCCTGTGGACAAGTCCTAGTTCTAGTTTCTTGTTATTTTCACAAGGGTTGGGTTAGGGTGGACTTGGGAGGGAGGTCGGGAGGGATTTTTGGGGAAAACTAACGTATTGTATAAAAATGTCTCTTTTCTCATTTTATACTAAAAACCAATAACAAAAGTTTTTTTTTAAAAAAGTATAATGGCCCTCTACACACAGTTTAAAAATAAACCATGTAAACCATGTTGAAAACTATAATACAATATGCATTGGTGCTTTGAAGGTTAATTCAGAAATACTTTGTGATCAAGTAATAAAATGAAAAATAAACACCTGCATGACCTGTAACGGGTGCAGGGATTTCAATTGAATTTGGTGTCCCACATAGCAGGCAACACACATCTGTGTTATAGGCTATAAGCAGCCGAAAAAGACCCAAGAGAGGTCCAGTTGGTAAAACCAAACCCAAGAGTAGCTGTGGTGTGGACTCTGATTATTAATAAAGTGAGAAACAAGGCTGTGGCGGAAGACAGAAGGATAGAGCGAAAAAAGAGGTACTATCCCTGCCTACTGTGCACTCTCAACTATGTTGCGGTGTTACAACGCCTGTCTAATAGTGACAGAATAAGAGTGAAATTACCAACTTCTATAATGTGTAATATATTCAGCCTTGTATGTCCAGTACCACGGTCCTCCAGATTAATTGAAATCGGAAGAGACTACGAGTAAAAGAAGAAGCACACCAGGGAAGGTAAAAAGGATATATTTCTTCCTTTTTAGAAAAGTCGTGTGGCATCTAATGTGATAGACAACCCTTTAATAACCCATTGATTGTCACACTGACCCTGGGTTGCTAGGGTTAAAATGACACAAACATACAGGAAGAGGATAAATTCCTATTCCAACAACACAAAGACAATACAGTCACCGCTTCCCATGCAGGGCTTATTTTTACTAACAGGAAGTGGGACAATATAAAACGGTTTGTTCAAGCTAAAAATTAGGCAAATTGGTGCCCTTTTAGATGTAACAAACACCGTTGACCGGTTTCAGTAGCCTAACTTTGATAAAGCCACATTCATCAGGACAGTCTAAGCTTCCTCAAAAGCTGGTATATTGCGTAAGTCGGAGACCAGTTTGTGAGAAATAAAAACGGTAGACGGAGTAGTACGTTACCACCTTGCCGTTGGTGTCAACAAAGTAAACCACAGTCACTAGACGGCTTCTCGATTCCATGTTGGATTATGAATTGACACTACAATACGTGTCATCCATGTAATACAGTCAGAGGTTGTCTCTAGACACCACTTCATCTTTTAATCTTAATATGTAATTCTCATCTCCTTGCTAAATAGCATAACACCTGTATTCAATATACACCATACCGTATGTTAGAAGTAGGGTGTTGGATTAAAAATGTTCTAACATCCATGCAAGATACTCATTTACGGTTCTCAGAGAAGGAACTCACCCTCAGTTTTCCTTCCCCTCAGGTTTAAAGCAGAGTATGTCTCAAGATGTGGCACGGTTTAGCTGACCAGTCCACGTGGTGTTCATCTGTAGATAAATACAGAGTTATGATCAGATTTAGGGCACTAATTTCTCAAGTGTGCGAGTGTGTATCAGACACTGATCATAGTGCCACTAATGAATTCAGGAGTTCTGTTTAAATTGGACAAATTTTGACCAAAAGCAACAGACTGGGAGACATAGCCTGGCCTAGTCTTATAGAAGGCAGGAACTTGATTTTGAAAGGGCACGTTATCCCGTGAAAGCACGGGTAAAGGAATGTTTAATATTCAGGATTTCAGCGGTTCCCCGCACTTACTTGTTAACACCCTCCAAGGACATCTCCTGGATTACAACAAAAAAGCCCGACACGAGCGCGTCCGCGGCCGTGTTATGCTCTCCATGTTATGAAGGAGAGAAGGGGAGGAGTGATCCACACTTCCGCGTCACGTGACATGTCCAAACAAGCCACGTGAACGCCTTTCACTATACGCGCATTCTGTCCCAGAGGGAAGCAAACTCCAGGGCTCCACGTTGGTCACTGCCGGCATGCCCCCCCTGTCACGTGACACACTGTGGCGTGTGCATGTCCTTGCCAACGCAAGGGTCAGGCAATACCAAGCCTCGCCGGGTGCTGCACGTTATAGATTGCACCGGCACTGTCACCAGTAACATGTAGATGATCTAGATGCTAATAATGCATCAGGGTGTGATTATTGCAGAGAAGGGAAGGCTTGCATTTGAGGAGGAGGTAAACTGCGGGTGGGGTCCATCAAACAACTGGCCAATAAGTATTACTGGCTATTGAACAGGTATATTGTAAAAGACACATAGAGGCTCATTAATTAGGGTGCACCCGGGCTCAAAAACAGGCATAAAAAATGGCACACAACAGCCTGATCGTGTGGGCTAATGTGTTTACATCTGGTCTATCTAATATGGAATCAGGATGGGTCCAGGGATATAAGATATCTAGTTGAAATCTCTCTGGCCATCAATTGATCAGGATGAGTACTACTGATGACACTGAAAGAATGGTTTAGGTGATCATAGCCAAAGAGTGCCAAGGTATACTTTCATTAAGACCAACCTTATCAGTTTTTAAACGGAAAACCCATTTTTGTTTGCGTTTCAGTAGGAGGTGGCTCATGTCTCCTCCTCTCCTGGGGCATTTTACTTTTTCTATGATTGTCCACTCAATATCGGTGGCCTGATGATGTAGCCTAGTAAAGTGGTCAACCATAGGAGCATTTTCCCGATGGGTCCTAATACATGATAAGTGCTCCTGAATACTTTTCTTAATTGGCCTTGTGGTCATGCCAATGTATCTTTTGTCGCAGGGGCACATTATCATGTAAATTACATTAGGTGTATTACAATTAGTCAGAGCCAGTTGTTTCCACAGTGTTTTTAAACCAAGGTCTAGAGTTTTAGTGCGTTTGGTAAATATGCACACGTTACACTGGCCACATGGTGTGTGTCCCTGTGGCGCGGTATTACTCCACAAGGTAGTCTGCCCAGTTGCCTCCTGGGCTGGTGTGTATGAGTGTATCAAGGTGTCCCTCAGGTTTTTTCTTTTTTTCATAGCAAACCGTGGTAGTGGCAGATTAACTGGCCCTGCATTGAGTATAGGCCACAGCTTAATGATTTCCCTTTTGATGAGGTTGATTTTGTTTGAGTAGCTTACCGTTTGGACAGTTTTTGCAGTATAGGCGTAACTGTTCAACGACGCAGGAATATGACTTACAGGCACAGGGGCTCACAGACCGCCTTTTAGAATGTGGATATCCTAAAAAAACTGTGAGAACAGCAAGGAAACGAGCAAGAAATATCCCTCGGGATATAACTCTGCAACAAAAAACACGACCAGCTGGAGAAAATACCATCACAGCAGTCTTCAGATACTTTTTTTGCTCTATTCTTCTGTCTTCCGCCACAGCCTTGTTTCTCACTTTATTAATAATCAGAGTCCACACCACAGTTACTCTTGGGTTTGGTTTTACCAACTGGACCTCTCTTGGGTCTTTTTCGGCTGCTTATAGCCTATAACACAGATGTGTGTTGCCTACTCTTTTTGTGTGAACGTTATCTGCTAAGGGCAATACCCTGTCAACTTTGTAGATTTTGCCCTATTGTTTGGTTATAGTCCCACATAGCAGGCCTACCCTCCATATCTTCGAGGTGCATGCTGGGACTTGTATGCTCATTCTTATAATGCGGAAAACAAAACTTCAAGTTCCATAATACAAAGTGAAAAACTATGGCTCAAGGTGTTACGCATGATATGGGGCCACTCAGCAGCTACACGTAGCTACATGTACTGATCAACCACCCTAAATCTACTGAGATCCTTTGCAAAGCATTAAGGTCACTCTGGCACTGTATCCCCCTGCTTTACAATAATGACCTTCAAGAAACAAAGCTAGGCACACTCAAAGAGCATACCCCCATCCTCACCCGCAAGGTGGCCCACACTTGCATGGCAGCACCCGGCTTATCTGGGAGGCTCAGGGGAGCCCTGGCAAAGACCCATCTCAAGAGCAGTTTTCTGAAAATGCCTTGGCTGTGCCCTGACAAGTCCTGGCCTACTTAAAGCTCTGTTGAAAAAAGATGCCTGATCTTTGCATCCAATACAGCTGTGGCATGGATTAGCACAAGTCCCACACCCTAAATGTTTTCTCCTGATCTAGGCCTTAATAACGGTGGGGCCTATATGCAAGACACTACCGCCCCCCCACAGACTCCCCAACCGACCCTTGTGGTCAGTCTAGCTGTGGCAAACTCCTTCTATTGAGGACTTGCTCCCAAAGTACCACCACATAGTACTCTGTGCGCATGGAGAAGTTATCGCTTATTAAACTGTGACATCAGAGGAAACTTGTTTCAGTTTCTATCAAAATTGTACACAGAAAAAAATCACAGAGAAAAAAGGGGGGAGAGCAACCATACCTATGCTGTTGATGCTTCAGTCTCACAAGGGGAAGGGGCAGGTAGACTATTAATGTTTGCATGTTCTTAAAAGAACCGCTTCTTAACCATTGTTTATCTGTTTTATTCCTAGGAATGGGCACCCTGCGCTGTTTCCTCTCCGCTACATATTTGAAACTATTTTATGTGGATTTGTTGTATGTGTTTGCCTCGCGTTGATGCAGAGTTAGGAGGGAAACACAACAGAACGTTGTGCTACCTCTTTTTATGATCCTATTCGTGTCATTCTAACCAAGAAGCGTGGTCACTAGAGCTTAGTGGTGGGTGGAAGTCAGATTAGCTTGATATGCTAAATGTGTGTCTCCAGTTGTTTTTGGACTACAACACCCAACAGCCCGAGAATACATAGTCAATGGTGAGGGACCATGGGAGTCATAGTCCAAAACATCTGGTGAGTCCCATGTTTCAGACCCCTCATTTATAAGTGAAGTAGCATCAACTTTCCTTTTAATAGGGCACTAAGCAATCTGCTTCCGGACTGGCTGAAACGGAGACAATGCACTTTAAGACGCAATGATATTTATTCTGTGAAAAGGTCAAATATTTTAAATGTGAGTGTTCATATATGTTTTGCACTGAAGAAAAGGAGGAGATACCCGTGAGCATCGCAGATTTGAGCCTTTGCATCTGATACACAAAGCAGTACCCAGTGCAAATC
Source organism: Ambystoma mexicanum (assembly GCF_040938575.1). NCBI lineage: Eukaryota > Metazoa > Chordata > Amphibia > Caudata > Ambystomatidae > Ambystoma > Ambystoma mexicanum. Next base: position 186,223,188 of record NC_090937.1, read on the forward strand.
TTTGGGACTCTGGGTCCGTTCGGTTAATGCACAAATGCACTGGAAGGACAAGCCAAGAACATATGTACCATGTGGCAGAAAAGTAACCAGGCTTTGGAAGTATAAAAATGGAACAACACACACTGGGATTCGGCTGGGGAGCCAAGTCCCAAAATACAGGTTTTCTTGCAATTTGGGTTCAAATGGTACCTGCCCGCTATGACTCTGAGAAGAAACTTGGCAAAAAGGGTCTTCTAAAGACATTAGGCCCTGATATACTTAGCCAATAAGTATGACTCACACCAAACAAATTGAGTATAACTTACGCAAAAAATAAAGTAACCCAATTCACTAACAGGGTTTGTACCTTTTTAGTGGGAGGCCAGCAATCTTAGTACATTGGAGTATCTTCTTTCTCTGCCCTTACACAAAGGATCTTCCGCTGAGTCATTTATAGTGTAACTACCTGAAATGGCCGTTTAGGTGGGTGTGGCCCAGCTTTTGGGGTGTGCCGGGGTCTCTGTGAGTGTGCATGGTGGACACCCCTCCCCCCAACGTGTCAGCTTGCTGCATTTCACTAAACCTTTCAACAGCTCGTGTGCCTTAGTTGTACCTGCAAAATCATGGAGTAAATGTGTTGTTTTAAGTGCGAAAGTTCAAATTCGAGGGTGGAAGTGAGTGGAATGGATAGAGAAAGTGTAGAAGTTTATTGGAAAAATGTTTGTAAGAAAAAAGAATTGAGCATTTTGATACTGTCATTTGACTTCCACATTCACTTGCAGTGGTGTAACTTTCGCCTGTGGTAGTTACACAGGCTATTGTGTGGTGTAGGTGTGTTTTCTTAGTGAATCAGGTGCAACTTACACTACATTTTGTTAAAAGTTTAAGTCCTGTCTGAGTGCAGTTCAGTGCAGTGCCTGGCTTAGTGAATACCAAATTTGTGCATATCTTACACTTTACTTAGGCAAAACAAATTTGCTGTAAATTACACACACAAAAAGTGTAGTTAGCATATCGGACCCATTAGTGTTGAACAAAATCATCTGTGAAAATGAGCCCAACACATACATATAGAGAGTGTAGAAGGCTACAATTGTCCCGCTATCATTATTGCCCTCCAACGTCTTTTATTTCCTCTAACCTAATCCAGGAACATATGGTTTGGCACTAGGAAAAAAGAAAGTTAAAGAATTTTGTTATAATGCATTTTTGAAATAAGAGTATTGCTCTGGAAGACTCCGTATAGAGGTTTATTGAGGGGAAAAAGTTATATTCATTGCTATAAAAGACACATATCAATTTCTATAAATTGCCATTTTCTTCAATGGAGTTCATGTTTGAAGGGCATGAAATTATTCACCTAATAGTGGTACTTCTGTACCAAATTCTTTTTCATACTTTCTGTGCTATGACATGGGAATTAGAAGAAAGTGAAGCAAGAATGAAGAAATAAATTGTGACAAAATTATAATGAAGAAAAAGTACCCTATAATTTTTTATTGTGAATAGTAATTAACAATATATAAAGACATATAAATATATTAAATGTATACATTACATTTGTAGCACTTCATAGTTTTTGTAATATACTAAGGATTTCAATTCAATTTAGTGAACGAAAACTATGAGTTTTTTTCTCTCAGATAAGGAGCAGTTTTAAAATATTTTATGAATTTTTTTCTGAGCACCTGACTTTTTAATTATTTCCTCCTTTTTTTCTTCAAAAAGGAGACAATGGGTTTTGTCCAAAGAGTTTACATTTCTCTATATTTTGTAAATGGATTCTTTGTAAATTATTTTTTGTAAAATAACAATACATCACTTTTAATGTTGTTTGTGTACTTGCAAAACATTTAGCGATGTTCTAGCATTGTTCATTATGGGTTTGTCATTTTACTTGTAATGCCATCCTTAATTTTGGGTTCTTCATTTTTAAATGGTCAGGAATGTATTTCTTTATGAACGTGTTCTTTTTATCGCCTCGATCTATAGCCGGTGATAAGATGTGAAACTGGGGTGCAGGAGGTATAATTTTGTAACGTGGGAGCATTTTCAAGAGATGGTTGTATCTTGTTGCCACTCCCAACAAAGATTTAAGTCTGTGTTTTACATCTAAATCTGAGGAAACCTGTTTGCTCAATTCTCTACACTACACCCTCTGTTCATTAAAAATGTAGTAGTCATTATCTATCAATAGCATGAGAATATTGTTCAGCACATATTGTTATGCACTTTTGGACAACTCTACATTGAAACAGGTCCATTTATTTTACTGTGGTTATCATTAATTTAAATCATTAAAATTATACATTTATTTAATGCTATTTTTAATTTTCTCAAAACAAAATGGCTACATTTTATGTGTTGTTAGAATCAGTATTGTATTTCCACAGACACTTTATTTTTTATATAAAAAGATTCAAAATAATAAACAGAAAAAATATCTTTCGGCTCTTTTTTAATTTTCTTTTTTTTCCTTATGAGGATTTGCCCCACGTGGCTATTGGATTTTTGTCTTGTAAATAAATGACTGATGAAAACAAACAGATGTAAAAGTTTCCAGCTGCAATTCCCATGCACACAACAGTATTGTCAAAGTGTTAGGGAACGACGATGGTCAGGTCACAACTTTATGGGACTGCTCAGATGTTAGAATGTAAGAATTCCAAAGTCAATACACCAATTGATTATCAAGACATCTCCCAATGACAATTGAGGAAAGGGCTGCAGATGAACTAACTTCAAAGGGGATGTGTGGTTAACAAATGTGGACCTTTCCGTTGCCCTCCTCAGACAATGTTTGATCAAGCAGAGCAATGTCATAATGCGGACAGAAAATCTTCTCAGCTGGACATATGTCTCCCAGATTAATGGTAAATGCTTTGATTGTCACATTGTATTTTAGTACTTGCACTATGAAGGTGCACTAGAGAATGCAAAAAGAATACCTTGCAGAATTGTTCCCTCCAGTGATTTGACAGTTCTAAACTTTCCTGAATAGACCTGGTAGAGTGGTTCAGCTCTGTGCTAAAACTAGAAGAATGGATGAGGCAGTTAAGCGGCTGAACAGACAACCTAAATGGTATGGGGACAAAGAGGAACACTGAGAGGCTCTCCATATGTGAGGGGAATGAAGGGAGAGTAAGAGGGTGGAAGGGTGTTAGACTGGAATCTATTGTCTAGTAAGCACTGAAATTGGGCCATGGATTGCGTCCACAGTGTTACTGCTATAAGGTGGCTGATAATAAATAGGATTAGCAGCGGGGTTGAACATTGCTGACAGGTTTAAGAAGATCAGGGTCATGAAAACACAACAATCATTTAGCAGGTGCAGGATGCCTAGGACCCAGACTGGGACGGAGTCTGTGCCTCAGGCCGAGGGGGTCAAGAACCAGCCTTCTGAAATGTAAGAAAGTCAGTGGATTCAAGAAAAGTGGGACCCTTTGTCCAGGCTACCAGGTAAAAAATGGGGGAGTTTCAAAGTCTTTTGTGGATGCAGAGAAGGCTTTCTTTAATAAACGAGTCAGCAGTACTTGCTCCGGTGCAGGTGGGACTCAACTAGAACACAGCAAAAGTTAAGCATTTTGACAGATGTATCAGGAGTGGTCATCTTCCTGAACCCTTATTGTCCTTTTAATTAAGGTAACGCATGGTACGATGGATGGGATGGAGAATAACTCTCACACCAAATAAGAAGACCGATTCAGGAAGTTGGCAAAATGTCAGTTTTATTCTCAATTATCTAAAACAGGGAGTACAACGGACATCAACGGACGTCGCAGATCATGGTCTCAAAGCATTTAATGAAAAACATTACTTTTATAGCAAAAACTCGTCATGCTCTCTGGTCGACTGCCTAGATGCGACGAACCTCCGCCTCCACATAAACGGCCCAACTCACTATAAAGGACACACCCTTGATGCCATCTTTAGCTCCCACGACCAGATACATCTAAACCCCTCACACTTATCGTCTGGTCCGATCACTTTGTTGTCCCTTTCAACATTCGCTCACCCGCCCCCTCCCCGTACCCGAACCAGAACCTCCAAATCTCTGCAAATGCTGGAAGAAACTAAAAACCCTTCCCGACCTATGCAACACGCTCTTTCGGTCTCCTCCCCCTACCTCCTCACACAATGAACACTTAACCACTGATGCCTTTGACTCATGGCTCAATACCTCATTAAACCCGCTCACCCCCACTTGCCAATCATCCGCCCGCCATGGCCCTTTTCCAAGATGGTTTAAACCAGAACTGAAGACTGCAAAACAACTATATAAATCCCTCAAACGCAAATGGCAGAGATATAAAACCACCCTGAGCAGATCCACCTTGGCATGGCACCATCGCCACTACAAAGCCGAAATCCGGAAAGCAAAAAAAGCCCATTACAACTCTCGAATCCTCAACTGTGAAAACCCCAGCAAGGAACTCCACAAAATTATCTCTGAATTCACCAAACCATCATGTACCACCACCCAATCAACCCCATCTCAGTCACTCTGCGACTCACTCTCTCTCCACTTCTACACCACTGCTCTCGAAAGAACAAATTCTTTAATTAACAAACTGGCCCTCTTGCACCCACCACATAATCCACCGACCCTACCTGCCAACCCACCGCCTGCAACTGCAACCCAACGACCTTCACACCAATATCAACTGACTAATTTCTCAAACTTCTCTCCGCCCCGAAACCATCCGGATTGTACCTCACTAGACCCCTGCCCAGCCTCAACCCTCAAAGAAATATTTGCATCTACCTGCGCAGGAGAATACGCGAGAACCATCATAAACGACTCCCTCTCCTCAGGAATTTTTTCGGATGCATTCATAACTGCTCATGTCAAGCCTCTTCTAAAAAAAACTTCTTGACCCCAAAAACAACCGCCCCATCTCAAACACCAGGTTCCTTGCTAAACTCATTGATCAAACCGCTTATTCCCAACTAAATGCCTTTGTCGAAGCCAACAATCTCCTAGACCCCGCTCAATCAGGTTTCAGACCCCGACACGGAACCAAAACCACCATGACCTCAATCTGGGATGACCTTAAAAACACTGCAGACTCTGCGGGATGCGCTTCACTAATCCTTCTTGACCTATCCGCTGCCTTTGACACAATCAACCACTCAATCCTCCTCGACCGCCTCCACTCCCTAGGAATCCGTGGAAACGCTCTCAAGTGGATGGCATCTTTCCTCAACAATAGGAACCAAAGAACCCTCCTCTCCTCCTTTGCTTCCGCCGCCCGACCAGTCAATACCGGAGTTCCACAAGGAGCGTGCCTATCAGCCCTCCTGTTCAATCTCTATATGTCCACCCTCCACGAATAATCCGCTCGCACAATATCCTGTGCTATGCTATGCCGACGACACCCAACTAATCCTAAAACTCCTTAACTCAAAACCCAGCTCCCAGCCCAACCTCGCTGCCTGCCTCCTTGACATCGATCACTGGATGACCAAAAACCACCTCCTTTTAAACCCCACCAAAACTGAAATCATGGTATGTGGCAATACCAAACTTCTTCTGCACCCTCTACCCTGGCCATCATCCATGGGCAATCCCCTGACAACCTCAACCGCAGTAAAAAACCTTGGATGTTCTCTCGACTCTGACCTAACCCTCTCGCACCAAGTCAACAACGTCTCTAAGTCCTGCCACTACCACCTCAAAATTCTTAGGCACATTTTTCCATACCTCTCCTTTCCCAATAGAGTCGCTGCTGTCCAATCAATTGTAATGTCAAGAATGGACTATGCTAACGCCCTCTACCTCGGAGTCCAAGCATACCACCTGATTAAACTACAAAGAGCACAAAATGCTGCAGCCAAACTGCTACTAGCACTTGGCCCAAGGGATCACACCTCGCCAGCTCTCAAAATCCTCCACCGGTTGGATGAAGGGTGACCTTCAAAACCTTATGCATCTATCACCGAGCAATGCATAAAACCGGACCTCAATACCTTCAGAACAAGCTAAAACCCTACCACCCACCGCACACTCTAAGATCAAGCTCTGCCCGTTTCCTAGAGATACCAAACACCAACTCAGTCAGGTTAGATGGATCATCATTCTCAACCTTGGCCCCCACCCTGTGGAACTCACTTCCACCCCACATTCGACTCACCGAAGACCTCACTTTTTTCCGCAAATTACAGAAAACGTGGCTCTTCCCTTAAAAATCGACTCTTAGCACAAACAGAAAAAACAACCACAATAAACAGAAACCCAAGGTTGTTGAACAAAGATAAAAATCCAGCATTGAGTCCCAATCGAACAGACAGAAAACTAAAACGGCCAGTGTAAATAAAACAGATAAACTGAGTAGAACGAATTAAGTGGATGAAACGGATGAAGTGGATGGAACGGATGAAGTGGATGGAACAAACGAAATGGATAGAACGAACAAAGCGGATGAAACGGACGAAATGGATGGAACGGAAGAAGTGGATGGAACAGAAGAAGTGGATGGAACGGAACGAAGTGGATGAACCGGAATAAAGCGGATGAAACAGAAGAAGTGAATGGAACGGAAGAAGTGGTTGGAACGGAAGAATTGGGATGTAACGGAAGAAGAATTGGATCGAACAGAAGAATTGGATCGAACAGAAGAACTGGAGGGAACCGAAGAAGAGAGGGGAATAGAAGAAGTATCCTGAACAGATGAAATATAAGGAACGGATGATATGTAACGAACAGATGAAATATAAGGAACGGATTAAATATAACAAAAGGATGAAATGTAAAGAACGGATGAAGTAGACTAAACGGAAAAGTAGATTGAATGCGTGGAAAGGATGGAGTGGATGGATAAAGTGGATAAAGGAATGAAATGGATGGAAAGGGTGAATGATTTGAACTGAGGGAGTAGATGGAACAGATGGAGAGGATCGAACGGATGGAGTGGATAGAACGGATAGAGCGGATGGAACGGATTGAGCAAATGGAGCAGATCGAGTGAATGAAACGGATGGAACAGAGAGCTGGTTGGACTGAGTCTACTGGTCAGAACGAACGGATTGAGTGGATGGAGCAGATGGAGCAGATGAAACAGATGGAACGGAGTGGACGTACTGGCTGGAGTAGATGGAACGGAGTGCTAGCTTGAGTGGATGCACTAGCCGGAATAGATGGAACCGATGGAACGAATGGAGCAGATGAAACAGATCGAACGGAGTCGACGTATTGGTTAGAATGAAAGGAACGGATGGTATAGATAGAACAAAAGGAATAGATGGAATGAATGGAAGTTGGAACAGATGAAGCAGATGGGAATGGAAGAAATGGATGAAGTGGATAGAACGGTTCAAGTGGATAGAACTGATGAAGTGGATGGAAAGGATGGAATGGATGCAGTGGATGGAACGGATGGAGTAGATGGAACGGACGGAGTGGATGGTACCGACGGAGTGGATGGAACGGACAGAGTGGATGGAGTGGATGGAACGGATGGAGTGGATGAAACGGATGGAGGGCATGGAACGGACGAGTGGATAGAACAGAAGGACTAGTTGGAACAGATGGAGTGGATGGAACGGATGGAGTGGATGGAATGGATGGAGTGGATGAAACGGACATAGTGGATGAAATGGATGGAGTGAACAGAACAGATGGATTAGATGGAACAGATGAAGTGGATGGAACAGACGGAGTGGAAGGAACAGACAGAGTAGATGGTAGGGATGGAACAGATAGAATGGATGAGTAGATTGAATTAATGAGACGAACAAGCAGATTGAATGGATGGAAAGGATGAGTAGATTTAACGAATTGAAGAGATGAAAAGGATGGAACAAATCGAGTGGGTGGAACGGATGCAGTGGATGAAACGGATACAGTAGACGGAACAGATGGAGTTGATGAAACAAATGGAGTGGATTGCACAGATGGAGTAGATGGAACAGATGGAGTGGATAGAACGGATGGAGTGGATGGAACACATTGAGCGGATGGAACGGACTGAGTGGATGGAACAGATGGAGTGGGCGGAACATACAGAGCGGATCGAATGAATAGGAAGGATGGAACGGATTGAACACATTAAACGGATGGGAAGGATGAAATGGGTCTACGGAATGGATGGATCTGTCATGTGGATGAAGGGTCGAGTGGATGGACTGGATAGAAGGACTAGTAGATTAAATGGATGTAACAGACAAAATGAATGAACAGACAAAGTGGAATGAACAGACAGAGAAACTAAAGACGGATAAATAGATGGTACAGATGGAGTTCTCAATCTCAAGCGCTTTACTGATAACCACCATATCACACTACCACGCTTACTCTCTCCTATACACCACCACTCAACCAGAACACAGCGATACTATGACACCTTTGGTATAGCTGTTCTCATACTAACACCAGCCATATACTCCAGGTTTTTCAGCTCTAAACTAAATAAGCTTATTAGGCATCATCCTAATTAAACACAGCTAGATGAGCACACACCGCTAGCTCAAGCGCCTAACGCAGCCCGAAATCAGTCTGGTGTCCACCCTCCAGAATGAACACATACAACTGTCCGCCCCACCACCAAACCTACCGCTAAGAAGCAGCTATCATGCAACTGCCACACCGGATGCACACATATCCGGTGCACCCATGCACCTTATGACTCTCGCTCTCTCTAACGACTTGAACTACGGTTCCTGAGGGCGTTCAACCTACCAGCGCTTTGAGATCATACCAATGATACATAAGGTGCTATATAAATGCCAAGTAACATAATATAACATATGCGATGTCATACTATGAGGCAAACTACAAAAACCTACACAGGATTGTGATTGGACTATGGGTTGCATCTAAGTATACTTTCTATAAGGGATTGGATTGTGATTGGGTCTCTATAGTCAGGTGGGCAACTCATGCCCTCCCTTAGTGCAAGTCATCTTCGACATTGATTAGAAACAAGATCTACATCATTGGTTCTCAAACTATGAGGCACATCGTTATACGGCCCTCTACAATTGGTTAGCACGCTTGTGTCCTTCTGGAACATTCAATTATCGAGCAGCATGTAAGCTAGTACCCCAGGTGCTGGTCGGTGCACTTGACCGTACCTCCCCACCCAATTAGCCCATCATCTCTCATCACTCATGCCTTCTGTCATTCAGATTGTCTTTGAACTTGGCCTTGTAGTAGCTTTTCTTCTCTGGGAAAATAAGGGACTATGAGCATGTTCTTATCAAGGTTCAGGCTTGCATGCCCACTTCTATTTCCATCTTGGGCTCACGTGACAAGAGAACGTGAATCAGCCCATTTTATAGCATTTAATTGTCCTGAATAAAGAAACTTGGAACTCTTTGCCACTTAACAAGGGATGTCTTGGCATCTCACATTCACTGTTCTTCAAGGACTGATAAGTTTTGGCTGCTTTAGCCTTTGACACCAGGCCAAGCAGTCTTCCTTTGGTCCATCGTCGAGCCTCCGCTTATTTCTATGCTGCAACACACACACAGCTATCAATCCTCCTTTCTCCATGGGTTGAGCTTACTAAAATTGTGAAATCGAATGTCCAGATTCTATATATACATTGGCGGCACTGCCTGCAGTCTATTCACCAGGTATAGCCAGCCTTTACGATTACTTAGTCTACTTGCATTACGACTTCTGTACAGTTATAAAACGATTTTCATTGTCTGTAGTGCTTTTTAGAGGCATTCAGCTGCTCCTCTACATTCCCCTTACCTAATGGGTTGGAGGCATTACCCGAGGGTACTAGAGGAGCAGAGAGGTGAGAATTGGACAGTCACATGGTTTAGAGATACTTCCTTGCAGGCCAGGTCCCCAGGTACAAGCACAGGAATTATAATGGTAATCCTTGAAAAGCAGAGATGAGAAGTTGAAAGGTTGAGGAGGAAACGAACTAAACGCAGACTTGTAACCCTCCCTGACTCATTTGACTCATTTTATTATGGGAAATCCAAGGCAGCAAAACAAAAGAAAAAGACGCTGATTTGCAATTAGAAACTTCAGCTAAATTAAAATAAATTGGCATATATGGGGCAGATTACAAAGAAAAGGAATTTTGGGGGGTTGATTATGATTGGTCACAGGGATCGGTGAAACGTCCTTAGAAAATTTGAGAAAGTAGAGCTAATATCTACACACAAAACAAGAAACAGGTTTTTCAGCTCTAAACTAAATAAGCTTATTAGGTTTCATCAGAATAGCAATGACTAGTGAGATACTGGGTGAACACAAATGAGATTTCTGGAACATCATATCCAGTTTCAATATGCGCCAGGGGCCATGGAATACTTCATACACTGCACAGGTGTGCAAGGATTATTAATACCTGGATATTCAGAAACAAGATACTTTGACACAGTAGCAAACGATAACTGCCTGAGTGAGGTAAGTACACCAAATGTCAAAACAGTATCTTGTTAGAAAACAGATGCAATGGGTAGTCAACTGCAAACCAGTAATTCACAATGTGTGGCCAATAACCCGCTCAGGAAGCAAAGAAGCTGCAGCATTATCCCTGCCCCCAATCCTCAGGAGCGTCCAGTGGGACAGGGAAACTGGTGTGGGGCATGTGTAGCGGAGGGCACCGCCACCTTGCTAGCGGTGGAAGAGACTGCAAGCAGTTTACAGGGCACAGAAGCTCTTCCGTTCCAGTGGGGGGCTGCAACGAGGCCGGCATTGGGAATCAAGCCGAGGTAGAGCCATCGTCCGGCAGGATACCTGAAAAGGATTTTAGCAGGACGCGGGAAAGTGGGTTTTATTGTGTATTGTGGACTGGAATTAAATTAAAGCATAGCTCCCTGTGCTCTGGAACATCAACTGCCAGAGTAGGAAGAATCATTTGCAAACAGCGGACTGGCCCGCACCGCCTTCCTTTGCATAGGCCTGGTTCAGAGGAAAGCCTTCAATCATAGGTGGCATTGGTGGGCAGGGGTGGGGGGGTGTTGCACAGTGAAATCAAATAAAGTGTTGCTTATCCATGCCAGTGGAGGGGACACCAGTACTCCAGCCCCCACACAGGAACTGATTTGGAGAACCTCTGTCTTACACTCTCCAGCACAGAATTGTATGTATGCATGCAATGTAATAGCAGATGTTTCTGGTGTTATCATGTTAGACGGATGGAGAAGGCTACTGTGCCCACATTGTACCATACTTACACTCTTCACAATAGATCCTATGGACATACCATGTGACTTAAATTGAAGTTCATATCCATGTTGAATTGAAAGAGAACATCATGAAGGAGGAGCGAGAAGGGTTAGGCACTTGGATTGGGGTGTTCTCCCTATCTGAGAATGTGAGGGTGCCACACTTGAGGGAACAATGATGACAGACAAAGGTAGCAGTATTTTGGGATGCACTTCAGATCCCAGTTCCGATGTAGGGGGTGTTTGACCAGTCAGATTGCTTGAAGGCAGAGCTGGTGTTTTAGGGTGCGCTGTTGTTGGAAGGGAGCATATGTATTTGGTAAAGGTGTATTTAACACAGCAGGTGTTTCTCCCTTCCTTCTTGCAGACATCAGAGCCCCCCTTTCACCAACTATGTGTGAACCTCTTCCGCATTCTCCAGCCATCAGAAGTCCAAACACAATTTCCTTCGCCTCTGCAATCCCCTGTCACTTCTAACCATCAGGTTCCCCTCTTTCTACAGCTATCAGATGAAGTCTCCCCCTATTTCCAGACATCAGAAGTCCGTCTCCCCTTATATTCCAGCCATCAGAGGTCCATTGCCCCCATATAACAGTCATCTGACACATTCCTCCACAATGCACCATCTAGCCGAGTGTCATGTCCCCTTTCTCCAGTCATCAGATGCCCTTCCCTTCATTCTCCAGCCGTTTGCGGCCTTCAGGCTATTTCTCAAACCTCTTCTTTTCACCATTAGAGCCACAGCCCTTTTCCAGCCCTTTCTCCAGGCATCTGATGTTCACACACTATTCTCCTATGTTTGTTCTTGCAGCCACCTTAGCTTTTCTACTCCATTCACAAGACATCAGAGGGTCTCTCCTCCTTTCTCCTGCCATGATAGGTTCTTTGCCCTTTTTGGTACAATATTCTGGGGCCTACTTGTCGCTTGTGTTTCGGATGTTATTGAAGCTGAGGAAAGGGATTTTTCTAAAATGTCTGCAATGATTGGTCATTTTTTGCCGAAACAGGTGAAACCTGAAGAAGCAGCAAACAATGGGTTTACACTGGCGCCGCAAGGCAGATAGCTTTTAGGGCTTCCTTAAAAGCACTCAACATATCTAGAAAAACATTTGTAATGTTATGTTATTGTACATTTGTATAGTTCCTTATATACCATTGTATGATCTCAAAGTGCTGTGGGTTGAACGCCCTTGGGAACTGTAGTCCAGGTCAGTGGAGACTCGGTATGTGTGAATCCATGTGTGGTTTGCGCTGAGGTGGCCGCATTCTAATGGTAGGTGCAGTGTAGTGGTTGTGAGATATCAGTGGAATGCGTGCAGCAAGGTAGTTGGCCTCCGAGTCTTCAATCCGACTGCTGTGGGGCCTGTGTAAGATATTATGTGTGCAGCTAGGCTGATTTTTTTCCTGTGGTATAACTGCGTTCTAACAGAGTGTTGAGGTGTTCAAGGAGTAGTGTAAGTATGTGTGCAGCTTGGCTGAAATTGATCGAGGGGTGTAGCTGCGTTTTATTGTTTGTTGGTGTAAAGTGGAGAATTAGCTTATTGGTAGGAGTGAGTGTCTGTGCTTACTGGTAGGAGGCCCCTGTTCCTGGTCACTTTCCAAAGCCCGATGAGCTGGCCGTATCTGTCCTGGTGGTTCGCAGTAGAGGATCTCCGAGAGAGATCTTTGTCTGGTGCGGACTATGTTGTGTTTGCCCGGTTGGACAGTCCTTGTTCCAGAGGTGCTGTTGTAGGTGTCAGAGAGCACATTTTCCAGGTCCCTTTTCATAGTGCATGACGGGTGGCTGGGTAATTACTGACACGTTTGTGGTTACTGTATGATTCTCAGGAGAGTCGAACCAGGCATAGTTGCTATAGCGCCTCAGGTGTGGGAGTTCTTGGCCTTATTCCTAGGTAGGCCAAGGTTGCATTATTCAAGCATATACTGCCTTGTGTTCCCGATAGGTGACATGATATGACCCAACCATAATGTTAGAAACATAAGTGTTTTAAGGCTATGAGGCTCTGCAGTAGTGGCTTTGTGTGTTGATTACCAGATAGGTAAAGCTTGACACAGGGCTAAGAGGAAACAGAGCCACGCGTTGTTGGCTGACAGGGGGACTTGCTATGGTGGCTTTTTGTGTGTTAATTCTCAGATAGGTAAGGTTTGACAGGAGCGGGTCCAGTCGCATTTAGCTGTGAGAGGAGCTAATATGCTCTGGGAATTTGGTGGTGCGCAGGGGTATGTGGATAGGTTTGTATGAGATAGTTTGGCATCTCCTGGAGTGATAGTGCTGTGCCTCCTTATGGGAAGATAATGATTAAGCTCATTTATGGGTGCTGTTGAGCTCTAGTTTCCAGGTTGATATATACAGGCAGAGATCTCCTTGTCTTAGAGTGTGGGGCATGTCTGGTCGGGTGTCAGAGAGCTTGCCTGGTTATAGCATACAATTATAGTGAAGTCAAGTCTTAGGTTTGGAGCTGCGGGCAATGGAATTTGGAGTGCTGGGGGGCATGGCCAACTTCTTGGCACAAGGGGGGGCTGCTGGCCATTGTAGTTACCTAGCCCAGAGCCAGCTTCCGTGCCCAGACTGTTCCAACTTTTCCCTGGTGATACCTTATTATCCGGCTTCTGTGGCCTAACTGGTCTTACTTTTCGAGATAATGCCGTTCTAGCCGCAATCCGGCCATTGGTGGATGGTTTGGCACCCCTAGGCGGTCCCTTTCATGGATTAGGGATAAGCCAGGTTTTCAATGCTTTATGGAAGACCATGTAGTCCTGTAGTGTAGAATGTGGGGAGGCAGTGAGTTCCACAATGTTGGTGTCAAGGTGGAGTAGGCACACCGTTCAAACCTGGCTGAATTGGAGGTTGCAATCACCAGCAGGTGGGCTGTGCCTGACCTCAGGGTGCGTGTTGGGAGGTAGGGCGTAATCTTCTCTTGAAGATATGCCAGGCCGGCCTTGTGCAATCCTCAGTGGGTGAGGCATAGGATTTTGAAAGTGGCCCTTTGTCCAATAGAGAGACAGTGAAGGGTGGGCAGAGCAGGTGAGATATGATGCCTTTGTCCCTGTGCAAGAAGGGGTCTAGCAGCCGTGTTTTGGACTTTTTGGAGTTTATTAAGTTGGTAGGCTGGTGCACCTAAGTAGATGGAGTTTGCATAGTCCAGTCTGGACATGACAATGGACATAATAGCAGCCAGCCTGTTGTGGTAGGTGAGGTAATGGAAGATGTGTCTCAGAAGCATGAGGTGGTAGTGACAGGATTTGGATACATTATTGATCTGGTGGGACAGGGTGAGGCCTAAGTCCATTGTGCAGCCAAGGTTTTTGACTGTGTGGAGGTGGGGGAAGGGTGCCATGGGAGTGGTTGCAGGAGTAGAGCTGTGTTGCCGCTTACCATGATCTCTTTTTTCCCTGGGTTAAGAAGGAGGTGGTTTCTTGTCATCCAAAGTCTATATCTCTGAGGCAAGCTGCTAGGTCGGGTCGTGGATCGGAGCTCATTTCAGGGATTCTCAGGATAATTTGGGTGTTGTTAGTGTAGCTATAGCAGGTGAGGTTGTGCGAGCAGATGATCCCTGGCAGAGGTGTCATGTAGAGGTTGAAAAGGAGAGGTGAGAGGCAAGTGCCTTGGCATACCCAGGTGTTCACAGGGCGAGCGGTGGAGAGAAAAGGGGGGAGGAAAGAGATTTCCTGTTGAGGAACAAGGCAATCCAGTTGAGTGCTGAGTCTCGGATTCCTAGGGAGTGGATTTGCCAAGGAGGATTGAGTGGTTAATGGTGTCAAAAGCTGCTAAGAGATCAAGGAGAACCTGGGCAGAGCATCCTTCAGAGTCTGCTGAAACTTTGAGGTCATCCCAGATCGAGATCAGTGTGGTTTCTGTTCCGTGGCGCAGCAGTAAGCCTGATTGGGCGGGGTCCAGTAGGGTCCAGTAGGTTGTTGGATTCTGCAAACAGGTTGAGTTGAGAGTAGGCAGAGCGGTCAATGAGTTTTGCCAGGAATTGGGTGTTGGAGATGGGCCTGTAACTGATTAGTTATGTGGCAGCTTAAATTTCATTAGGATTCAGTCCTGGTATCTTGAATTCCTGTATGCCCCCAGCCCCTGGTTTTATGTTGGTTGCATATTGTGTTCCTTAGAAAAGTTGATTAAGCTTAGGAAGTGTACAAGCACTATTCTAGTAATGCATGTATCTTCTCGAATTTGTGGTTTAAGGCTGCTAGTTTGCTTTAACATACTAAACGTCTGCACTTAATGTCAAACGATTGACATATCCAGCTAAAAAGAAAAATTGATTATCTATAATTCAAGCATGCTCATGCTAGTGCTAGATCTTCACCTGCTCTAGGCAAGAATGGTGGCCATTTTATTTGCAAAGAAACTTCACATACAAATTGATCATCACAATAAATGGTAGATTTCTACATGTTAAAGTTAAAATTGGAGAAATATATTAGTCCAATCAATTTGTATTACTCCTACAGCAGATTATCCCGCCTTTTGCAAAAACATTTCTGCCGGGATGGTTCTACTGGGTAATGCGTCTAAAGTTGTTGGGAAATATGCAGCCCACAGCTAAGACGTCTTTTAGATCTTTTTTGAAAAACAAGTTGTGGAGACACATTTCCTACCGAAAGACAATTCTCTCTCTCCAATAAGGTCATACCAGGATTGTCTAATACCATCTAGGAATATCTGTAGTATTACCTTATGCATTGATCCCATTGGTATATCAATTCATCATCTTAATAGTCGAGCTAGCTGGCTACTTATTTTAACAACTAGTCTATGAATACTGAAAGTCAGCTAGGAAGAAGGAGATAAAATTACCACTTGCAACAGATTTCAAGAACAATGCTGTAGCAAATATGTAGACTGACCAATACTCCGGGAAGGACTTCTGCAGAAAATGTATATTTCTCTTGAGCACACTTTAAAATCGGCAGAGAATTGAGAAACATCCTGCAGATATTTGGCAGGTGCCAGCACATTTCCCCTACTCAACTATTACAATTCTGACTCCTTAGCAGTATGACAAATATTTGGGCAGTCTCTGCGATATTCATGGGGTGCTCTTAAGGCTACGTTAAGAGGTTCAGCTATATCTGCACTGGCATAAGTATCTAAACATGCAATGATTTTAAACACTTGAAAAGGAAATTGCATGGCTGAAAAGATAGTGGGGCCGATTCATGGAATAAATGTGCGCCGTAATTTGTGGAGCAAGCTGGCGCACACGCTGCGTGCGCCACTTCTGCGCTAAATTCTATGAATTACCCACAGTGTATATTACAGGTAGAAATGTTAATTCGTAAACTACTAGCCGAACATGAACTCATTCGCTCCTCAGGTCTCCACATTCTTACCCACCAAAGAGTAAACAATGACTAACCAATGGCTGGTGGACTGTTCATTTATAGACATGTTAAGAGCTCTATATGCTATCCTAACTTCAAAAATATGCATTTACACCAGCAATGCGGCTCCTCGTGCTTCATAATGTTTGGCTTCTTCAGTATTTTGGACTACAAATCCCGTCAGCGCCAAACCCAACAGTCATTTCAGAGGAATCATGGGAATTGAAGTTCAGCGCCAAACCCAACAGTCATTTCAGAGGAATCATGGGAATTGAAGTTCGAAACAGAGCCACATGTTGGACCCCGGATATGCAAATGCATAAAGGATTCCAATACCGCCTTTCATGTTTTCTCATGAACAATTCGGCCACGTTGGGAATTTCCACGTAAAGGTTAGATTGTACAGGACTATAAAATAATTGACTGCATGTGCAATGACGTTTTGCTATATATCAAAGGCTCATAATATTCCACCCTGAGTATTTGTGTATGCAAAATGCCTCGATGTACAGCGAATGTGAGAAAAACATTATTTTTCCATTCAATAATCTAAGACAGTCGTAGAACATAACATTACTTGGTAGTCTTTCCAAAGAGAACCTTGTTATTCTTTTTACACATTCTATCAAGCTAACTGCTTTGGTAAAATAAAGGAGCCCTTAGATCGATGATCGATGGTTTCCAATGTACCAAACATAGTGCGGTAGAATTGAAGGATTGAAAGTAATTACTGCTACCAGCTATTTTTAGTTTTCACTTTTAGGTGGCACTAATCGCCACCTAGATGCCGAAACTATTGCATTAGAGTACAGCCATTCGGGAGATGGGATGTGAGTAGAGCCACACAGCGTGTGGGCATTTGGTTATTTACCCACGCATTATTTCAACAAACAAACAAAGCATTGACTACCTATGTCACCTCCTATGGCAATTCCCAACCACTACAGCCCCTTGCTGCCCCCCCCCACTCCTTACCAAAATGCATCCACCTGGGATGTCAGCTGTGACATTAAGTGTCGTGCAGTGACAACAAGTGTAATTTCAAAGCGGTCTCAAGCATTACTTCAGCCAATTAATTTCGAAGCATGTGTATATTTTTTACTGTTAAAAAACAGTATTGGCAAAGCCAACCCTTTAGGTTTGCGATCGGTATGAAACAGACATTTGCCAGACCCTGAAATCATATTTATTTAGTTATTTGTTTAAATTGTTATACCGCGCCACATGCACGTAGACCTCAGGGTGCACAAATAAGACACATCTAGGTCCTACTGCGTTTTACTGTCTACTGTGGTACCCCCTTTTAGGCCCCCCCACTCTATCCAGGTGTCCCAAATACGCTCCTACTGCCCGACCGTAAATGCTCCTCCCCCTGACCAGGTGGCCAAGGCCAGGTGAGTACACATCTACTGCTGTACCTCAGTTAAACGTGAGCCCCTCTACCCAGTCACATAATACCATGTACACTTCCCACAGGTTAGACACCATGCCACACAGTGGCCAAATCAGAGCCGCACGCGGAGGCACCAGTAGGCCTAACACGACCCACCACACCCTAACCCAGCCACCCCCAATGCACAGCTCATCATCCCAACCCTCCTCCTCGCCTCAAAGCCCACCGCCCACCCTCCAAAACCCAAGGTATACAACCCTCCTCCTCGCCTGTTCAACCCCCCTGCCCCCCACCTGCTACATCTTCCGCGTAGATCTTGCTACGCTCAATCAAGAGTGGCAAGATGGAGAGCGGGAGCTGAAACATTAACCCCCGGAACACACTGGACCACCCGGTGACCCAGGTAAAACAAACTCCCGACCCCCCCACTAGCTGCTCACCTGCACCCTCTGCTTGCACAATTCCTGAACAACATAGAACCCCGCCCGTGACATGCGCTTCCCTTCTCTTAGTGCAGCAAGAGCAGCCCTAGCCAAAATCCCAACCTCCTCAGCCCCCTTCACTCTCACCCAAAATACCATGGGCTGCCCGAAAGTCAAGGAAAGGCCCAGATCAAGGCCACCTCAGGCCCCTTCTAGCTTCACCCGTTCTCCAACCCAGATCCCAAATGACTCCACCTCACTATAGGGCCCGACCCTCCTGCCATCACCCAACCCGGTCCTAGCCCTATTCCCCTCTTTCACTATCCCCCCTGGTGCACCTCCAACCCCCATGCCTCCTCCCCACACCCTCCACCACCCACCCCTTTGCCCCTACACACCCTATTCCCCTCTTCGCCCATCCCCCTGGTCAACCTCCACCCCCCACGCCTCCTCCCCACACCCTTGACCGCCTACCTCTCTGCACCTACCCAACCAACCCCTTTCCTCTAGTGCCCTCCTCTGATCACACCCTCCGCCACACCCCCTCCTCCACTCCCACTCCTCCCACCATTCCCAACACGACCCGTCCAGAACTTGCATACATACCCCTTCAACTCTCTTGCACCCTCATCAATGCCAGGTCAGTCTCCAAAAACAAATTTCACATCTTTGACCTCATCACAGAAGAAAATCCAGACATCCTTTTCATCAGAGAGACCTGGTTTGCTGATGATTATGAGCCTATTGTGCACAAGGCCTTCCCACCGTACAACCTTACTGTTCGTAACAGATTGCAAAGGGGTGGAGAACTTACAATACTAAACAAATTCCAGTGCCCACTAATAATTAAGGACACCTTTGCCAGCACCACAGACTATGAAGCCCTTCTAGTAAAACTTAAAATCTCCCCCTACACCTCGCACAGCTTCCTACTCATCTACATACCCCCCGGTTACATCAACAACTTCGCAGACACACTCTGCGATGCTCTGACAATCAACCTCCATATAACACTTACCATCCCAGAGGATTTCAACATCTGGTTTAACTCACCCTCAAACCCTATGGCCCAATCTCTCACAGACAACCTAGAGGCATTCAACCTGACACAACACATCTCCACACCCACCCACACTGGAGGTCACACCCTCAATGCGATCTTCAGCACCACAAACATATCCACATTGCCACCACACCTCCTATCATGGACAGATCACTCAGCAATCTTCTATTCCGTACCACTGACCACCACGGCCCGCGCCCAATGCCACACCAAACCACCACCAACCACCACACCTCTCACTCCACTATGGAAACAAGTAATTGTCATCTAGCCACCTCCCTCCTAACCTCTCTCCCAATACTCTCCCTCCACGAAGGGCCATCCTCCATCAAACTCGTCGGCCTCTGGCTCTCGAGCATCCTTACACCACTCCTCCGAACCAAACGGACCTCTCAGAGATCAGCACCCACAACCAGGTGGTACACCGCCAGCCTCAAATCACTAAAAACCCTCAAGCACAATCTGGAACAGACCTGGAGAACCATCCCTACGGCCCAGAACAAAACCACCCTAGCAAGACTAACCAGAGCATACAGATTGGAAATCAGAAAAACCAAGAAAGCATTCTATGAGAACAGAATCTTAAACTCTCGCAACTCAAGCACGGAACTGCATAGAATATTTTCCGAAGTCTACTCCCTGGCCTGCTCTAACTCCCCCATCCATCTCCCAATCCCTATGTGACACCTTATCAGAACACTTCCACAATGTCGCTATCGACAGACACTCTGCCATCCTCTCTAAACTGGAACACATGTCCCCACCCTGTACCTACCCACAGCCCAACCCCTGTTGAAACCCCCCTTTGATACAAACCTTCACCTCTTTCTCTCTAATCACACACCAGGAGTTCCTCTCACTCCTAGCACAAAGCCGCCCATCAGGCTCCCCTGATGACCCCTGCCTACCCACCCCTCCAAAAACATCCTAGCCTCAACCTGTGCAGACAGTATCGCACACTCAATCCTTATCCACTCCCTAACATCGGGAACCTTCACGGAAGCCCTAAAAACCTCCTACATCAAACACCTCCTCAAAAAACATTCACTTGGCCCCTCCCGCCCCATAACTATCGGCCCATCTCCAACACCCGCTTCATGGTCAAACCCGTAGACCGCACAGCATACAAGCAGTTTGGCCTTTGCACTGAAGCCAACAACCTCCTGGACCCTGCGCAGGTAGTCAGTCAAAATCTCGAAAACAAAATATCGAATACAAAAAGACCGAAAAAAAAATATCGAAAAAAAAAATATCGAATTTTTTATTTATTTATTTATATATGTTTTTGGGGTCAGGTAAGTAAAAAAAAGGGGTAAAATAAAAAAAAATGAAAAAAAGGGGGGTTGGGGGGGGAACCCCCCCCATTTAAAAAAAAAAAACATTGAAAAAAAAATTCGATATTTTATTTTTCGGCCTTTTGTATTCGAGATTTTGGTTTTCGAGATTTTTGAATTCGATATTATCACTATGAACCCCCTGCGCAATCTGGCTTCAGACCGCTCTGAGGAACAGAATACTCCCTAGTGTCCCTCTGGAATGACCTAAAAAGAACAGCTGATGCAGAAGGCTGCACTGTACTCATCCTTCTTGACCTCTCAGCCGCCTTCAATACCATCGATCACACCATCCTCCTAGAGAGGCTACACTCATCAGGAATCAAAGACACTGTCCTCTCTTGGGTCTCCTCTTTCATCTCTAATCACTCACAAATCATGCTCCTCCGCTCATTCACCACCAGCTCACAACCAGTAACAAAAGGGGTCCCACAAGGAGCATCCCTTTTCCCCCTGCTCTTCAACATCTATCTAAACCCTGTGCCCGCACTCATCGGCTCCTACAATCTTACCTGCTACAACTACACAGACAACACCAAGATCATCCTTAAAATCCCCAAATCGCCAGGCTCCAACCGTCCAGATCTGTCATCATGCCTCTCGGATATTGACTATTGGAACACGACCAACCGCCTCACCCTCAATCCTGGGAAAACCCAAATCCTAGTCTGCAGGAAAACGGTGCCCCTCCCCGAAACTATTCCCCGGTCACATCCCGTAGGCCCCCTACCGGCACCATCCACCTCAGTGAAAAACCTTGGAGTCACACTGGACACCGATTTATCCCTCTCCCAACACATCAACTCTGTATCCCGAACCTGTTTCTTCCATCTACGCATCCGCGGGCGTTTCTTCCCTTACCTAGCCTATCCCCACGGTTTTTCCGCCATCATCTCCATCATCCTCTCCCGCTAGACTACGCAAACTGCCTTTACCTAGGCGCGCCAGCGTTTCAGCTAAGGAACCTGCAAAGAATCCAAAACGCTGCAGCCCGCCTGCTCATTAACCTACCTCCCAGAGAACACATCAGCCCTACACAAAGAGTCCTCCATTGGCTCCCTATTGGCCGACGCACTACCTTTAAAGCCATGTGCATCACTCACTGGCCGATCCATAACACCGGCCCGGAATTCCTTCAAGACAAAGTCATTCGCTACCCCCCGCTCAAGGACTCTTAGATCTCACACAGCATCTCTCCTAGTTGTCCCACATTACAACTCCTACACACTAGGCGGATGCTCTTTCTCCATCCAAGAGCTGATTATTTGGAACTCCCTAATCCTGCACATATGCAATATTGACAATCATCTGGCATTTAGAAAGGCCCACACAACCTGGCTTTTCCCTCCCTCCTCTTGAAACCCTCTTGCACTCTACACTCTCGATAGGTGCACAGAAATGTTGCCCCAAACACAACAGCACTCCTCACCACCAATAACCTACAGATGCCAGCAGCGTTTTCAGCGGCACATCATGCTAGACTACTGTCCTCCCAACCACAACAACACTCCTATCCACCAATACCCCACGGATACAGGCAGTGGTCGCAGAGACACACTGTAACAAACTATCATCCTCCCCTCTCACCCAGCTCCCGGGCCCTCCGGGCCCCTCTCCCACTGCCCAGACTTTCGTTCCAGAGAGACCACAAATAGTGAGACCAGCCAATCGATTTGGACCAGGAAAAAGAACACTGCAGTTGAACTCCATCCAAGCGTACAGTGCATATACCTTACACCACGTCTGTGGACACAGGCCACAGGCACTGCCACCCATCTGTGTATCCTAGAATGCAGCTATGGCTATGCTATTCCAGTCTAGCAGCATATATAGCCGTCCACACATAAACCCCTGACGTACCTCAACACCTCTGGAATTAGTACAGGGACAACCAACGGAAACAAAATTCGGTCTAGCTGGGCAGACATCGAATTTTTTTGCACTAGCACTCTATCTTAAACCACCAACTGCACCCACCCATGTGCTTGACCTCCGGGCTGCTTACTGGAGCCTAGCCATCCCATCTAAGTCCTATTATGGCAAAAAAGCGCACATGCATCATTTAATTTAAACTCTTATAACCTCCTAGACATGGACTGCAGTCACCAAGAGCGTTCCAACCACAAAGTGCATTGAGGCCATACACATGGGGAAAAGGTGCTATATAAATGACAAATACAATACAATACATTGGCTCATGACATAACACTTTTCCAATATTTTTACACCTAGCTCTGGAAGAACTGCTTATATCTGTAGGTAGTGAACATCGGGTGACAATGTTAATAAGGAGCATTGTTATTATCAGCTACACTTAGAGTGGTCCCCTTAGGTTTCACTATTATATATCCAGATCACTAGATCATTAGCAGTACGCGAGCCAGAGCCCACACACCCTATTCCAAATCCCACCAAGTTTTGACCCTCTGCATTAAGGCAAGACCTCATAAGTCAAAAGAGAAGAGCAGGGCTTATTTACCTTTACATTTAGGGGCCAGGGATAATCACATTACACTTCATTAACTCTGTGTATCCCAATTCCCTGCCTTTCATTAGCAACAACATTCATCTATTAATATGTCCTAATCTTGGACTAGGCCAGCTTTTTTAGTCAACTTCGCAGCCCTAGAATTACTATCTGGAAGCTTACCTCTGTTACCATAACTATACACTGCAGGTATTGTAAGCCTTACAAATATACCATGAGTTCCCGAGGACGGTCTCAAGCTTCTCGTGCATCCAGCACTGATCAGACCTCTAAATCATACTACTTCTAAAACTGGAGTGGAATGCCAATAAGTATGTGGCATCTCTTTAATACAAAGCATGTCCCTGCGGCCTGACTCCCTAAGCCTGCAACTCCCTCCTTCCCCACCTTCCTTCCTGTTTAGTTCACTCTTGCTCTCCTTCCCAGCAGACTATGTTCTGGCTTCTCCAGGTGGTGGCAAAATGTGTCACAGACAAGGCTCAGTGCTTTGAAACCACTACGGTAGTAATATGGCACAGTACAAAAGTATATGAAATGAAATAATATTTTATTTATATCGCGCTCGTACACAAGTGTTTCAGAGCGCGACCGGGTAAAAAGGGAGGTGAACAAGGCAGAACAAAAAAAAGAAAACAGCGATCTTACTAGGCCCAGTGACATTAAGAAAGTGCAAGTGCATGGAAAAGAGGGAAAGTGCATGCAAGGGGGTGGAAAGTGCGGAACAGTGGAGAGAACAGAATAAATACTAAATAAAATAAATAAATAAATAAATAAAGGTGATAAACCATGGTAGTGCAGCCAGCAAGTGGCAGCTGAAAGTTTAGTCAGATAAAGTATATCTGATAAGTGCAGAAGAAAAGTGGGAGGGGGACTGTATGGGTACAGATACAGAACCGCAGTGCAGGGGATGGCCTGGAGGCAGTGCAGGAGGGTGGCAGAGTGAGCACGTACCTGGGTCCGAATGATAGAGGGTGGCCAGATGCACGATGCCAAGAGAAGAAAGATATCAACAGGGGTGAAGGGGGGCAAAGGCAGAGGCAAAGAGGAAGGTCTTGAGGTGCTTCCGGAACCAGAGATGGTTTTCCTCAAGTTTCAAGGTGGCCGGGAGGCTGTTCCAAAGGGAGGCCCCTGCCAAAGACAGAGATCTAACCCCAACCTGTTTCTTTGCAAAACAACTAAGCCTGAGGGAGTCAGAAGCAGAGGAGCGAAGGGCTCAAGAGGGGAGGTATTTACGGAGGGATAGTTGAAGGTATTTTGGACCCATGCCCCAGAAAGCCTTGTGGATGATGCAGAGGGTTTTAAATTTAATCTGTGCGTCCACTGGGAGCCAATGAAGGGATTTCAGGGCTGGAGAGATAAGATCCCAGGGCTTGAGGCCAAGGACAAGTCTCGCAGTCTTGTTGTGGATTAGTTGTAAAGGGCGGAGAGTGGAGGCAGGTACATTTAGAAAGAGGCTGTTAGAGTAATCCAGCCTGGAGAGAAACAGGGCTTGGGAGAGAGTGAGCTTTTAAGGGAAGTAGAGGAAAGGCAGAGTACCTCTAAGAAGGTGCAGTAAAAAGTTTGACTTTTTGGAGACGTCAGAGATGTGTGCAGAGAAGGAAAGTGTGAAGTCAAAGATAACCCAGAGGTTCTTAGCCACGCAGGTGGGGGTAAGAGGAGGGCCAAGGGAGGCCAGCCAGAGAGTGAGAGGAAAGGATGGAGATGGTGTACCGATTAGGAGGATCTCAGTCTTATTGGCATTTAGACAAAGACACAAGTTTTGAATGGCGGTTAGACAATCAGAGATGATGGAAGAAGATGAGGTGGCTGAAGGAAGCCTGAAAATGAGTTGGGTGTCATCAGCATAGCACCGGAAAGTTGAGCAGAAAATGGAAATGCATTAGGCGAGAGTTGCCAGGTTTGGTTGAAAAGTCAGGGTGAGGGGTTAGATCCCTGGGAGATACCACAGGTGGAGAGGTAGATAGAAGATAGGAAGGACCCAAGTTGCACATGGGAGGGTTGATCCGAAAGAAAAGAGGTCAGCCAGGCCAGAGCCTGATAAGTGATGCCCAGGTTGTCACAGAGACGATTGAGCAGGGTGGTATGGTTGACCGTGTCGAACGCAGAGGAGAGATCAAGTAGGATGAGGACAGAGGGAATGTTAGAGTCGAGGCAAAAGAGCTTGAGGTCGGGCGGAGGAGGAAGTGGAGGAGGGCAAGGTAGCCAGTGGAAGAGGGAAGAGAATATGATGGACAAGTAACGTGCACACATTGAATTATGCTGATTTAGCAATGTAACTGGCTTAGCAACTGAGACAGTACGTCAGCTTCAAGTCTCCAAACCTTGCAGTTGCTGCCGTTAACGATTTGGTACCATGAAGTGCCTTAATGTGCACTACTATGTAGTCAGCACTGACTAAATAACATCTCTAACTAGTGCTTACTTACAGATTTGTCACACTTCTAGACAGAGGAGTTGCTAGGGGGTGGCTAAGGGAGCAATAGCCCAGTGTCTTTTGGCTGTAGCCCCAGATAGAAGCTCAGGGGATACAATCAAAAGACTAGCTAGCCCCGAGTCCCGACAGTCCCAACATTAACCTAGCCCCCAATCCTTTCCAGAGCTAGCAACACCCCTGCTTCTAGACACTAAAAATAAATGTTATTACTCAATGTAGTGGTACTCAAATTATCACCCTCATAAGGATGAAGGGCTGAGTCCAGAGGCGCTGCTGGGGGGTGGGAGGGAGGCTTAGGGGCAATAACCACAGGCTTTTTGGCTGTCACTCCAGATAGAAGCTCAGGGGCTACAACCAAAAGGCTAGCTAGCCCTGAGTCCCGATAGTCCAGACATTGGCGTAGCCCTAGATCCTAACAAGACCTAGCAACACCCCTGGCTGAGTCAGCCTTGCTAGGATTGGAATCTTTTTTCTGAGGGCTGTTAACAGATATCTGGGGTGAGTTCTTAATTCTCTGAGCTACCCTGGTGGCATGTGAAGTAGATGTAAATGGCTTAAATGGATAGCCTTCAGGGCTGACCTTGGACAGGGTGGGCATACTGAAAGAACTGTGATGGTTTTAATGGCACCTTTTGATTGGAATAGCATATGCAACCTTATACAGAGGCGAGACCATGACCCTGATCGAATAGACGTTAACTCAACTATCATGGATTCCGGAGTGGAACCGGCCTCAACATTGTGGGAGGGCTGCTGGGCAGTATTAAAACACAGGTCGCAAGTGGGGCCGTGACCGACAACACACCCAAAGACCCCCCCAAGTGCCTGCATGCCCACTATCAGTTGGGACTTTGCTTTGTGTTTTGAGACCTCAGTAGCCTTCATACATAAGCTGTCTCTCTGCTCCCAAATGCCCATAAAAAATGGTGAGGAAAAAAAGAATGTATTTATTTATTTATTTATTTATTGCATTTATTGACAGCGCCCAAACCCGTAACTATCACGGCGCTGGGACAACACAGTAAAGAGAACAATTTAACGAACAAACACCTCCTCAGGCAGGATGAGGAGAGATCATAGATGGTAACCACTTACAGTCTTAGTCATTTTGTTGTACAGCCAAGTTTGTTGCATCAAATGCATTTTTTGTATTTTTTTATTTTTGGGGGGTTCCCCCTTAACTCCCTGTGTTTTACCCCAATGAAAATTAACCCTTTACCCTACACATATACGCATTCGATGCATATATTTTCGATGGATAGGTTTCGATGGAAACCTTTTCAATGGAAACACTAGATACCGTTCTTCTTGGATGTGGAGGGGTAGGGCGGTCCACCAGGTGGGAGCTGTGACAGTGAAGCTAGCTCCCCTGCTCTTTTTCTGGTGTAGCTTGGTGTGGCTAAGGCCAGGGTGGTGGAAGAACGCAGGCGGGCAGGATCTTTTAGAGATGCGCTGAGAAAAGGCATGTGCAACATTGTGGAGGCATCTGGGTGTTATGGATACAATCCTGAACTCAGTGCAGGCTTTGATTGGCAGCCAGCGGGCCTCCCATCTAGCTTGGGAGATGCGATCAGATGGCTTTATTTTAGGGTTCATTGTTGATGAGCTACCTGCGCTGGGATATCAAGCATGTGACCTTCTCCTGGTGATGTTAGAAGACGTTACGGTCCCAGCGTAGCAAGCAAACCCATATCGGTAGTCCATCTGATCCATCTTTCACCAGAATTCGGAGGATATTTAGTTTCATCAAGACATGTCAGTCGTCTGGTGGTGGAGCCATCTGGAACCTGGGCAGAGCAGCCTTAGGCTGCATCATGGGGAACGGATTGATATGGACAGGGCAGGCGCCTGTGCTCCGCCACAGGAGGTTTACTCCTGCTACCTGCTAACCAAGGAAACACTATCCTTTCCTAGGTGAGCGATTTGGCAGCCACTTGCAGTGGCGCCCGTTTCCCATCAGCCCCTGGGAAGAGTGCTTCCTTCTGCGTAAAGCCCCCAATTCTGGAGGGCTTGCCCCATTCCAAACCAGTGGCGTGCTGTATCACTGCACGGAGGACACTGTTTGCGTTTGGGGACGTCCGAAGCTCAAATGCTACTGCCGGGTTTACTTTTCGTCTTTTTTGAGGCGTTGCTAGTGGGGGGGCTGAGGGGGCTATAGCCCGGGTCTTTTGGTTGTAGCCCCAGATATTAGCTCAGGGGTTACAACCAAAAAGGCTAGCTAGCCCCCAGTCTCAACAGTCCCAAAATGGGCGCAGCCCCGGATCTTTTCCAGACCTTGCAACACCCCTGCGGACATGTGCTAAAACTCTTGAAGCGACCAAAAGAACGTCAGCACTGCGTTTTACACAAACTGTCAAACCACAGACTAACCACTGGCTTGCACTGTGATTGCAAAATGTTTTTCTCCTGTGGTGAACGGGCAACATCAATCGTCTGTCAGGCAGCGTGGAGGCCTGCGCGGCCACACACACCGCTTTAACAACTGCCCAAGGCCGTGTGCTTTTATCATGAAAGCTATATGTATCAGGTCCTAGCGACTGAGAGCATGTCATAGACACGCTGGGGCCTATCTTCTAATCCGACAGACTGCAGCGAGAAACGACATACCCAGAAGATGAACCGTAGCATCTTCAAGCAACGATCTTCATGCCTACTGCCATGTGCCACCTCACACCAAAGTAACAAGAAAGTGAACACAGCTTCCTCCTCCAAAAAAAACAAACCTCAAGCCTACTCGGAAGTGATGCTGCACTTCCGTCTCCCGGCACAGGCTATGGGTTCAACAAATGGCAACTGGAACTGCATAATACTTTCATGGAAGGTCTCCACGTATTGGGGCAGCTTGTCATGGAATTGCCATGGAACAGATCGTAACCGCTGGCATGGCTCCGAGTAGCTTGCATTCTATAATGTTAGCCCATCTGCATCATTGTGGATGGGGACCTGCCAGGTGCAAATACGCTGTGGCCCCACTGCAGCGGGGGCAGTGCAGACAGAACTCCCAGGGTTCACCTTCTGTAGATGTGTGAGCCTGGTTGGGCCTCACCATTGAAGCGTAGATGGATTCCCTGGGCACAATGATCAAGAGTCCGAGTTCTGGGTATACCATTAATTAATCATAACCACTGTCATTGCTCCTAATTGTGGCATGGCCAGCATTGATTGGAAAATGACTAGTCCCCTTCTGAGATGGCTCACACACAGTAAAATAATATGGCATGAGGGCTCTTAGAGAAATGGTCGTGGCTTGGACCACCTCAGAGCTTTTCTTCCATTACTTGTTGGTGTCTATTGAAACCCCCATTCTTAGTCACTCACCACTGCCTTGGTGTATGCTGGGTATGTACTTTACTAAAGAAAACTGCTGTAGTCATTTACCTGAGCCTGACTTTTCTTCAATACCCAAGCAGTATCTTCATTGTGTCTATATATACAACAAAAAAAATTATTAGAGCTCGGTCTGAGCCTTACAGGCTAAACACCATGTTTGCAATATGCAAACTGTTGTGGATACTGGGGGACAGCACCGTCTGGTAATAGCAAAGGTAGTTCAATATTTGTCCGATTTAAGCTGCTCTGCATCCGTAACCCCAGCACACAACCTAATGCTGGCGCAAAATATTGAAGATACAAGTTGTTGGTACAAATGAAAATACGTAATCTGAAATTGTAGCCATTTTTTTAGTGATTGTAATGTTCATAAACAATATTATATTATCTCTCCTCTCAAAAAAATCCATAAATACATTTGTCCAATATGTCTCAAATTAATTCAGTCAGCTGATTATTACATACGGTATTTGAGTGACTTTAGTAGAGTGTCTGTTTCACCAATCACAATACATGCTAATTGGCCTTGACCATTGACATTACATCCCATTTAGCCGACTCTAAGGCCACGAGTTTCGCCCATACAGGCTTCTTCAAGGCTACAGTTCAAGAAGCATAAAAAAACCTCTTATAGTCCGATTGGTCTAAAGGGAAAGAGAGAAAGCAAGAGGTAGAAAAACATTAGAGGGAAGAGCTATACAGCTGGCAATCATCATTTGTCATTTACATAGAGGTAAGAATTTAGATAATAAATTAGAGTGTGTTGGGGAACATAAAAGACTATGTAAATGCCAGGCTATAACTTATAGCTTGGCGTTTACATTGTCTTTTATGTTCCTCAACGCACTCTAATTTATTATTTACTAAACAATAACAAGGCTATAAGTATTAGCTTGGCATTTACATAGAGTTTTATGTTCGTCGACAGTATCTCTGATCTTATTGTCCCTCTTCTCTGGGTGGCCCTTGTTCTTCTGAAGAATGACGCATTCTTCGTTATTGTCTTGTCTGATCTTTCGGCTGTGACCATCGACGCTTTCTTCTTAGGCACTGTCAGAGGCTTGGGATCAAAAGGTGGTAGTCCTTTGTGTGTGGTGGGTTACTTCCCCAACACACATTCTCCTTCTTGAATCACTGACAGGCGCACTTTGCACTTTCGGTTTGCATATTCTTTCATTTTCCCTTTTGCCTCTTCATCATACCTTGGGCCCTCTGGGTCACAGAGCTCTCCCCCTTTTCTTGAGTGTGGTATGTGGCAATCAGGTGCACACTGAACGGCCAAAGATCAATTCTGCTGGACAGTTCCCTGTGGTGCTATGGGGCATGTTTCTAAAGTCACACAGGAGTTGATACACTGTTTGTTCTAGGGGCTTGCATGTCATGCTTGATATCCTGACCGCCCTTTTAATGTTGGCCGTGATGGGCTCCACTGCTCCGTTGGCCTGTGGCCATAATCCAGTTATTCTCCTATGTTCGAAGCCAAAGTAATGAGCAAACTCCTTGAAGTCATGTCCAGTAAATGGTGGCCCATTATCTGACTTCACTGGGAATGCCATAAATGGAGAAAATCCACGTCAAGGGATGATATCACCGTCATGGCTGCGTGGACTGCAAGATCATTATCTCTAAGTATCTTGAGTGTTCGTTCAGCACCACTAGTATGTATATCCCTGAAGGCAGCGGCCCTAAAAAATCAATTGCCACTTCCTCCCAGATTTGCTCTGGCAGTTGGGTCATCTGTAGTGGCTTGTAAACTCAAGAACTTGTGACATGACTTTAAAGTGTTTTCTCACAGTGTATCCATAAGTGGGAACCATACCTTCTGGCTTAGTAGTCTCTTGGTGGACCCGATGCCCGGTGTCGCTCATGTGCTAAATCTATCACTTGCTGTTGTAGGCATGAGGGAATTCAAATACGGTTCACTTTTAGTATCAGAGTGGACAGTGAGATCAACAGTTCATCTTTTATGCATGTCAATGTTCTCAGCAGTGGCAAGTCCACTGCTGGGTTTCTTGCTGCCCCCCCCGCGCCCCTTCTGCTGTCCTCCACCTTCCTCTTTGGATTCATGAGGCAGCCAGTGTCAACGTAGGGTCCTCTGTGGTATGGCAGGTGAGGTCCTCCAATGCTACCAATGTGGGGTGGGCCTGGTGCACCACATAGTTGATGTATTCTTTCACTCGGTCGACTGATGTTGATGACTCTGGCAGCGGGTGGCAAGATATAAAATCCACTGGATTAGTCTCTTTTCCTCATTTGTGTATGATGTTACATTTGTATACTTGCAACCTTAACCCCCATCGAGAAAGACAGGGCTGGATCTGGGTGGATGGATTGCCATATATTGTGGGCTCTGTTGAGGAGGTGCATCATATTGGTGTTGTTCCCTCATTAATGCTTGACTGGGGACCCTCGTATCAACGCAGAGACTGATTTCATTGTCCGTCCCCTCTTTGCGAACTGGAACTACTGGGGATACCCACGGGGTAGTTTGGGTGGCTGGTTCTATTATGTCTGCTCGTATTAAGGCCTGTAGTTCTTTTTCAACCTGGCGTTGGATGTTCAACGGTATCTCTCTATAATGTTGTACTACATGCTTGATCATGGAGTCAATGCAAAGGCTGAGTTGACATTGTTTGAGCTGTCCGATTCCTTTGAATAAAGATGGTAAAGCGGCCTCAATCTTTGCCGCTGGTGTTATGTTTTTGCCTGCCATCAGTCGATAGAGGACGTGTATGAGCTCCATCTGAATGGCTGATTGGAAACTCGGGATGCATCCACACGTGGTCTCTGCATCAATGACATAGATGGAAATGTGGTTGGATTTGTCCTTATACATGCATGTGGTCGTAAACACACTCTTGCATATCAGTGGGGTTTTAGCTCCACATGCACATATGTCTACATGGGATTTTTTTAGTCTTGGAGTTCGTCTAAGTAGTTTGAATTCTTTCTCGGACATCACATTCACTGTAGAGCCTGAGTTTATCAGAAAATGGTGCTATTGTACATGTATCTGTAGCAGAAGTATCAGGCTGTGTGCAATGGTGGTTGGGATTCCTATAACGTATAGGTATCCTTACGGTCTCTCCCGGCTTGAGGCTGTTTCAGAGTCACTCGTGGATGGTGCCATTGTGCGTAGGTGGTGGATCTGCCGCCTTCCTTTCTGATGCATTTCCAGTAACTTTGGGTGCCTTGAGCAGCCTCTTTCTCGTGTGTTATGTCACCTTTCTGACGTCCTACTTCCTTCATCTCTAGGGTGTTGAGTGGGTGATTTGTTCTGGTATGACCGTTTCTCTTGACTGCGCAAACTGGATAGCCTAGGTGCATGGCACACCGACCTGGAATGATTTTCATCCCCACATGCAGAGCATTATTGACCCATGGCTGGGCACGTGCCTTTGTGTGGATAATCATGTCCCACTTGTCATCTTTCAGTGGTGTGGGGTGTGTAGTACCTCTTCTTTTACCATGGGGGGTGGACGAGGTCTGCAGCTTGCTCATTGTCGAGACCTGAAAGTCTGCTGCCTTTGTCATCCTTGCTAATAGCAGTATTTCTGCCATGTTATGGAGCTTTTGTAACAGTTTCTTATTGAATGACATGAATTCACACCCTGCTATAATTTGTGATTTGATGACTTCTTCGATGCAGTACAGGTGGAAATCAGAGTCTTTCACTTTGGCTCGCGGTCATGTCTTGAACTTCTCCATCGTTTCTCGCTGGGACTGCATAGTCGTGTGGAAAATGTGACGCTCATAATCCACATTTTTGTAGATGGTGAAGTGTTAATTGAGGAGTCGTTTCAACTGAGTGTATGTGTATTCTACATCTTCCGGCAGTTCAAAAATGACGTCACGTACTTCGGGACCTTCTGTTAGGGTAAGGAGTCCTTTTACCCTTTTGTCTTCTTGTGGGCCTAATGAATCTAGATATACGTCAAGCTCTCTGATCCACCTGGCCCATCTGGGGCCAAGAATGGTGGTGTCTGTCATGTTGAATGGCAGGAGCGTGGGTACAGGAAATGTGTCCCTTGGTTGCTGAGGGAGCCCTCCAGGGACTAATCTTGGGCCTCCCCTTGCTTGATCCTGGTCTGACATGGTAGCTGCCACTCACCACTTATCGTCGTGATTTGTAGGCACTATTACTGTTTATGTTCACTGGACTGTGCCCATAAGACTGCTGCTGTGCGTCTGTGGTATCACAGATTTTCACTGGGGGATCACCCCTTCTAGTCCTCAGGGACACGTTTTTTTTTCTTATTATTATTGCCCTCGCCCTGTTGTAGGTTGTCAACAATAATACGCACTGGGAGCACATGAGACGGTGTGCTGTCTTGACACTTACAGCACCAGTGCGGTCGTGTACCGTTGCTTTGCACGCTCATCCGCTCCCACTTTATGAGGAGGCTCCTGTGTGGTGATGCAGTCGGCTCCCTTATCTCGGGATCGCCGACCATCTCCCATCGAGTGGGTGGGTCTGGGTGTTGCTGCGCAGTTCTGGCATCTTTTCCCGCCGTGCTGTACCAGCCCTGCACTCTTCGTGGTCAATATCTGCCACCCTAAGCAGTATCAACCGTCCAGATGTCTTCATTCAAGGGAGTTATCCCCTCATCTACATTTGTGTCTTCATTCAAGGGAGTTATCCCCTCATCTACATTTGTGTCTTCATTCAAGGGAGTTATCCCCTCATCTACATTTGTGTCGAGAGGGGATAGAAGATATTCGGTGTTTGGACCTAGACTCTGGAACAGCCTACCCAGGGAAATTAAAGCGTTGGATTCTCTGTGTCAGTTTCGTAAAGCTCTGAAAACGTTCCTGTTTAAATAAAGTTTAGCTAGTTCTGTCACAAGTGTTATGCTCTTGGATGCAATTGTGCTACACCTATGGATGGAACGTGATACTATTACAATTCTGGATATCTGCTTCAGCAAAAGTAATCTGCGTCACTATATGGTTTGTTCTGTCTTGAGTGCGTTATAAATTCTCAAAATCAAATCACCCTGTTCCACGGGCGCACAGCATGCCACTGTACTTGCGACTGCTGTCTGTAACACTCAGCCGTGTCGATGGGAGGTTGGAAGTGTTCTCCACCCCGTTGCCAATTTGGTGTCCTTCGGGTGGGGACCTACAAAGAAATAACCTGTGACCACACAGTTCAATAGTGCAACTTAGTGTAACTCCTTTTCCCTCCTCCACCTCGCATGTTACGTCCAGCAAGTTGCATAGTGGCCTCAAACACATAATGCCATGGAGTGGCTACATACTTTAGACAGTACAGTGCTAAAGCTGAAGCTGTTCAAAGCCAGATGTTCACTGTGTGTGCACAGGCATCCAAATCTGTTTTCAATTAATCCCATTCCCCAGGCTTGTACAAAATTGAAGGCCAAAACAGATTCCCGGATTATGACACCAGTCTGTTCCATAGAGGGTAAATTAACTTATGTAAACAGGTACTGCTGTTATACTGTTTTATGTATGTACATTAGAAAGACATTTTGTATATGCAATTATTACCCCATCGAAATAAGTGCACATTTTATCAACCGCGGAAGAATGAAAGGCTAAGTTGACCTTGCCAGAATTCGTACCTGAGACCTGCAGATCGCAAGCAGACAGCAGCAGCGAGTGCTTAACCGACTGAGCTATCTTACCGCCTTTTAGAGTACGCTCAATACAAAAATAAAGATACAAAGGCATGAGCACTCACTTATTGTGTTTCATGAGGTGTTTTTATATGCACATTATTCAATGAAAATAGTACTCAGTGTCCAGGTGCATAGATCACAGGTTAAGTCTCTTCTGCACACCGAGGACCAGACTGCTAAATGTAAGTTTGAATCCCGCCGCCGACTCAGCCCTTCAATCATCCAAAGTCAACAGATTGAGTGCCATTAAATTGGGTCATAATAACCCCTGGTATTACAGTGCTTAGAAGCGGGAAAATCCAGCATGAAACGCTTCATAAGAACACATATCATTATGAAATATATTTGTACGCGGGTTTCGTGATCTGCCTCATATGGATACATTTTTCATTTTACATTTAATATGAATCAGTCTGATGAAGGCTGGTAAGGAGATCTCCAGGTGTCCATGTGCCCTTCTCTACTCCTCGTGGCTGCACAGCTAGCACTGTGTTCCTTAAAAAGAGTTACCTACTGACGCTTCTACCTTTCAAAGGAGAATCAAATGCATAGTTCCATTCAAGATGCAAAGTATCCGTTTATGTGGTTTTCGTTTTGGCAATTGGGTGTCACTGAAAGAGCTGCCTGTAAGCCGAAACAATTTTCATAGGATGAGATGTGAGTGGGGACATGCAGCCTGGTGGCTTTATTTGGTTATTTGTCCACCTATTCCTTTTTTAATTATTATTGTGATATGTTTCCTTAAACAAATAAAATTACACAATTACGGATTGCAATGCAAATAAAACAACACACTGTGTATTACAATTAAAATAGAGGTTTTAAAATCCCACCTAACAGTTACTTACGTGTTAAAAAAGTATATCAGAAAAATCTCAAGGACAGATTTTATGGTAGCAAAAATGAATGACAGTCGATGTCCAGAAAGGATTCTCGCCCACAAAGCGGTTGATAGAACACAATATTCACTACTGATAAAATGACTAAAATGCTTTAAGCCCTGTTTGACCTCAGCTTCAGACAATAGATAATTAGATGTTCAAATGTCTCGACAATGTCCAGAAAAGCGACATCTATCTCCGCGGGATAAATTGTTTCTTGCATTGACCACTTCATGGGTCGAAAGATTTCATCTTAGGCGCATACAAATATTGCGCCATTTAAAACACAGAAATGTGGTGGGATAGCCACTCACGTGATTCAAGGCCTTCTCCTCAAAAACCCCTGTGATAAAAAAGTTTGCATTGACCCAGCATATTTTGTATCCTACAACCAATCGAAGTTAAGCAGCAGTTATGTGTAAGAACAGGATTCGATAGTAAGATGTCCCTAGTGGTACTTAAACTCTTTAATAGTAGATCACAGAACATGACCCAAGAGTTTGGGACGTGGCAACAACCATGTATCAGAACAAATAATCTCCTGAAAGTCAATAACACTTCCCAACTAACAAGGGCCCACAGGGACGAAAGGCCCAACTTGTACCTGAAAAAAACAATTGGTGTACAATTCGGGAGGGACAAAACCCTGAGCCATACCAGTGCGTTCAGCTTATAGCAGATTTGTTCGCCTGTAGTGTGTAGTGTGCAGTGACTCAAGACTCAGCCCGTAAAGGAGGTAAGGAACAGCCTTCACTTTATAGTATGTCAAGGCGGCCAAAGAGAAATAAACCCATACCTTCAGTTTATCTTTATAAATTGGACTGCCGTCATAATTCCCTTAGAGTGCAGCCTTTCAATATTTACACCGAATTGAGGTTGCTTGTAGATCGAGAACCCCGGGTAGAGAACCCCGGGTAGGTCAGTTGTTCCACAATCTCAAAAGTTGGTTGTTCAAATGCCAGCTAAAGGAGGCCATCTCCTGCTATTGGAGAACACAATGATCTTGGATTTAGTATAACTAATTCCCGGGTCATTATACTCCATGCCGGAGCTTATCACATTCAAACTACGCCGAAGATCAATAGATGTCTGATCTAAGACAACAAGCTCGTCAGCACAGCCCAGCCAGTGAAACACAACCGTGCCTAGTTTTGGAGGAAATAAGTTGATTCCCCTTAGAGGGATGCCTGTATAGGAAATGTACAGATTGAAAAGGGCCGGTGCCAGCACACATCCCTGGCGAATACCCCTAAAGGTTTTTATAGGCTGGGATACCGATCCCTATCTGTCCAATCTCACCCATAAACTGGCATTGCTGTGACGTTCACTCAATGGACTCAACAGTTCATCTGGTATTCCCCAGCCTTTCTGCTTACACCAAAGCTTGTTCCTGTTCTCTTTGTCACAGGCTTATTTACCTACCTATTGACTGGCCATTGACACACTGGTCCCTATGGCCATTCTCACCCACTACTTGCCCCTCGCAGCTCAGAACACATCCATCTGGGATCTCTGTGAGTTTAGCTGCATTTTTTCTGAGTGGCTTTCTTAAATGCAATGGCTCAATTCCAGTTATAAACCAGATAAACCAGCTCCTGATATAATAAAACTGTCTTAACCAAGTGCGCCTTTGATAAAAGCTGGACTTACTTGGGCTCTCTGGTGTTAGCTTTGCTGCACTGCGGCTCTCTCTCTATCAAACTCACCTTATTGATAGAGGTAACACTACCAATTCAGGTAACCCCCAAAATGAGAAGCCAATTTCTCCACAGGGAAAAACCCCAGCTGGCGAAAAACCCTGGCATGCTGAAGCAGACCCCTTTCTTCTGCAATGGTTGGATTCAAGTATGAGACTTTGTCAGAGCTCGTAAAGGACTCATAGAAATGGCAGGTGGGGAGCAGGGAGGTCAGCATGTCGAGGACAGTGGAAACCCAAAACAAAGACAAAGCCTAAGGCCAAAGCAGTCAGATGTAGGAGGCATCCATCCAGAAGCAGGTGGAAAGGATTGCTAGAGGAGCGGGCACGAACTCCCATTAAAGCACGGCGTTGTTGAGTATTTAGTGGACTAACTGGATACGCTGCATTGTCGCTTCTGAACCGGAAGCAAACTTCCAACTAATTGAGAGTGATGCCTTCTTTGAAATGGAACAGCCATCTAGGTTGGTGTCACTAACATTTGAAGTATAAGAGACGCAACCCACTGTAAGTGAAGCAGTGAACCTGTTTTGCATGTACTCTTTTTTCTGAAGTCTATTCTGTGTTGCAAAGTTTGTAGTCATAATATTATGTCCCAAATAGGTATATATTTAAATATAGTTTTTATTGTCCATCCACAGGCAGTGAACAGATGAAGAGTTTGTTACTCTTTCTTTGGCTTTTAATTTGGTCTACAAGCGGGAAGTCAAAAGTGCTGCATTTAAGTGTGGATCTATTGAATAATCCAATTCAGATAAGCAGGCTCTTCAGATTTTCTCCCAAATTCAACAAACACATGTTGGAAAGTGATTCAGATAAACAGCCAGGATGTACCACTACGGATAACCATGACTCATTCATTATGGGCCTTGAAAAAGATAGTGTCGTGTATATAGCTTAGGCACAAAGCGTTGAAACATGTTTGTCAGTCAAGAAATTAGGATTCACAAAATGTACTCATGATATAAGGAATGGAGTGTGATATAGCCACAATGTACATCATTTTGTTTCTTTAGAATGTTTTTTTTTAATTGTGTCATTGATAGCTTTTCATCATTTTTTGAAAGCTAGGTGTATGTTTTGTGATATGAATGGGTTTTTGTTAGATTGTCTATGTGATTGCTGTCTTTCAACTTTTTATGGTATCCGATACCATGTCCACTTTTTTTTAGTAAGTGAATGACTTAGATCTAGCTCTATTTTCAAATATTTAGTTAGAGACAACCCTATTTTTGTCCACATAATCTTGGCAGAAGATTAGTGCACCCAACAACAGGTGAAGGGTTGGTCTAGATGCCTGACACAGCCTCTAGGGATGCCTCGAAGACGCCAAGTGGCCAATGGCACCAGGGGTCACAGCACCAAAGGTGAGTCCTAACAGTCTTCCCGTCAGCCACTTGATTAACAAGCAAAATGCCTGTCCCAGCACTGAATTAAAAAACAAGTACTGGCAAAGCCAACAGTTGACTCATATATAGGCATCATTCGCTAGCTGTTGCCATCTTATGGCCAGGTAGTACGATGATGTCAGTGCCTGGAAATGGTGTACCCCATGCCTACACAAAAACCAAAACTGTTGGGTATGACAAGTCTTACATTTAATTGGAATGGTGAAAAGATTGACTCACCTGCCTGGAATGTATACCTGTAAACCCATGGTAAAAATAAAAAAAAAGTAACAATGCCTTGCAGCATTTGCGTCACAGTTGTAAAAAAAACAACAAAGGAAAGACTCATGGAAACTTGAGATGAAATCAAATCAACAGCACACGCTACATGTATGAGATCCTATTGGACATGCATAAAACGCATGTATAGGTTGCTGTTCAGTGCCGTGGCGGATTCAGGGATGATGCGGCCCCTGCAGCCACAGGTACTTCTCAGGGAACAGCAGCAAGCATTTCCATCCATTACAGCAAGCTGACATATTGCTAGCAGACGTGCTTTGTCTTGTGCAGCTCAGTCCTGGCAGTGGCATTTGTTAGGGAGAATTCTCATTCTATGGCTAATTTCCCTTACCTATAGAGTCCCCTAGCAGCGTTGCTGGATTTGAAGGGTTTGTTTCTTTTTACCTGCTAAGAGTGAGACTCTTTTTCCCATTCTTAGGCATTTTTGCTATGTGTGTTCTAGGCTATTTTTGTGTTTAATGTCTATGGGATATTCTCACCCCCATAGGAACCATCTTTATTCACATGTGTTACACAGCACCCTCAGTGCAGTGACACAGGGGTGTCGTAGCGACCCCCAAACATAGAATCCATACCCTGGGACTGACTACTGTCTCCCAGGGCATGTAAAGTCCCCAATGACTTTACTAGTCAATTTTTTTAACTTAACCAGTACAACCTATTTTACTATGGAGGTACTGGAAAGGGTTAATAGTTTTTCCCTTAGGTTCATTTTCGAGGGGGTACCGTAAAGACCCTCTCCCTAAAGTTCCTGGCTGGTGGCAGTGGTTACTACCATAAATATTCGACCGTGAATATTTTCTATGGGATTTTCCCATTGTTCGAGGCTACCACTTTTTCTGACAGCCTCCAACATACCGCCGGTTTATTTTAATATTAACTTTACTCCGGTAGGTTTTATTTGCCAGAACTTTAAATAACTTCTTTCTCTTGTCTTTCTCTAAACTCCTAACCCAGGTCGGGGATCCTTTGTTCGTCCTTTTGGCAGGCTTCTGCCAAGAAGCCCTCCTTTCGGCACCACTGAGTCTGAGGTGGGTCCATTTTGTGGGAGGGGGAGTAGGACCCCTGGACAGGGTTGCCTCAGCAACCCATGTCGCACTCTATCCTGATAGGCTGGAGGGTCTCCCGCCAAGATGACCACTCCACTGTGTGAGCGACAGCTAGGCTGTATGAATGGGAATCTTTTTGCATAAAAGCAGGGCCCTGAGGACTGGAGGAGCAAGACGTCGCCACTGGAACTAAGAAGCCGAAGAGGAGAGAAGCCAAAGACATCTGCAACGACTGAACCACCAGTGAAGCCCTGCTGCAACGTCTCACCACTTTTCTCCACACAACGAGAGGAGATCTTCATCTGCAACAGCCCTCTTCCCTTGAGCTGGTGGGGCCAACCAGTTTGCCAATCCCCTTCCCGGACCTGCCTTGGTCGAATCTCCTGTACCCTGTACTCGGAGGCCGGATAGCCAGGCACCAGTCCACCCGGACCGCGATTTAAAGGAGCGTACCTTTTATTCGTCGGGCAGCACTGCGGCTGGTTTGATCCCTGGGTAGTGCAGTAACTCGAACCTTCCTCCACAACGAGAGCCTCTCTTCCTCTGCTGGATCCCCCGAACTGCAGGAACTACCAGGAACAACCTCCACCGCAGGAGCCACTTCTTCATTTTAAAGGTACACTGTTCCGCCAGGCCGCCCTTTCTTCGCGGTAGCACTAAAGGTGTTTTAAATCCTTTACCTACCTGTTGGGTTGGCCGCCCCTCTCTCTTAACATTGTCTATTCACTCTCCGCATCGAGCTTTTCAACATCGTTAACCAAAGACTTGACTGCAGCTACAAGAACATTTTGTGCTCCTGGGCCCTTGCCCTGTACCACTAACTCTGGCACAGGCCTACTGACTCTGGCTACATTTGTTAGACCTGCCTTCTTTAGATTGATTCTCATCTAGAACTGTGTGGTGCACCAATTGCTTACAATTACCCTTTCCTTCCCTTTTCTTAAACCTTGTGAAATGCCATTTTGCTCAGTTTTCATTTAAGTATTGTTTATACTGATGCACTGTCTAGCTTAAACTGGTTCACAAACATACGGGAAGTTTAGTTTAGTTTTTTTAGTTTAGTTTATTTATTTGTACCGCGCACCGAACCCTGGGGTAGCTGGGCGCCGGAGACTTAGAAACAGTTACAGCATGGCAAAAATATACAATACAGACTGTGATAAAACAACAACGGTGTAGCAGACCGGGTTACAGGTGGTCAACAGAGGCATGCAGAGAGGAAGTGCATTAAGCAGCGTTTTTGTTGGAAAGCCATGTTTTTGTTTTGGCTCTAAAAGTCCAAAATGAGGGTTCTGCTCTAAGGTATGGTGGCATAGCGTTCCATAGTTTGGCAGCTAGGACCGGGAAGCTGGCGCCACCTGCTTTTTTTAGGGAGAATTTGGGAACGGAAAGGCAATGTGCGTATGGTGTTCTAGTTGGTCTAGTTGAGGTGTGGTTGTGGAACTTGTCTGCCAGGTATTTGGGTACGTCATTAGAGCGGCATTTATGGACGATGACGAGGGATCTGAGGGTGATTCTGTCTCGTACTGGGAGCCAGTGAGCATCTTGTCTGAAGCTGGAGATGTGGGCGTTTCGTGGGATACTGAAGGCGGCTCTGATGGCATTATTTTGAAGTACCTGTAGTTTGTTCAGGTTGTGTTCTGATGAGCCAAGAAAGAGGGTATTGCAGTAATCAATTTTTGAGAGCACTAACGCTCTGGCTAGTGTAATGCAGCTGGAAGGTGATAGGAAAGGTTTGCAGGCGTTGATGAGCTTATTGGTGTAAGCTGTTGAAGAGGCAGTTGCGTTCACCTGTCTTTTGAGCGAGAGAGTAGAGTCTAGATAAACCCCAAGGGTTTTAATTTCTTTGGCTACTGTGATTAGGTTACCGTCTATGTTGATGGACGCGTAACGGGGGTCTAGTTTGTTTAGTCGATGTTGGGAGCCGACAATGAGGAGCTCAGTTTTCTCGTCGTTGAGGCATAGGCCGTGCTCTGCCATCCAGGCTTGGATCTCTAAATAAAGGTTGTTGATTCTGGTGGAGTCCTCGTCGTAGCACCCTGATAGGGTGATGAGAACCTGGGTATCGTCAGCATAGTTTGTGTAAGTGACACCTAGGTTATCTAGGCGGTCAAACAATAGCTTTGTGAAGATATTGTATAGGGTCGGCGAGACGCACGAGCCTTGAGGAACGCCGCAGGTGATGGGGACAGGGAGTGCTGATGCCCCTGGGGAGAAGACCCGGGTGGTTCGGTTGGTTAGGAAGGACTGGATCCAGGCAGTCGCCTGGTTAGAGAAGGCCGCTGAGGTCATCAGATGTTCTGTGAGGATCTGATGGTCGACGAGGTCGAAGGCAGCTGATAGATCTAGCAGTAGGAGAATGGCTAGATTACCCTTGTCCTTTGCCTCGTCCATCTGGATTTTTAGGTCCAGTAGGGCTGACTCTGTTCCATGCCTTGGCCTGAAGCCGGATTGTCTGAGACCCAGGAGGTTGTTGTCTTCCAGGTGCTTCTGTATTTGCAGGTAGGCCACTCTGTCTAGGATCTTTAGGATGTAGGGAACGGTGGTGATTGGCCTGTAATTAGTTGGGTTATTGGGGTCTAGATTAGGTTTTTTTAGAAGTGGCATGACCCAGGCCTCCTTGAGGCTGCTGGGCACTGAGCTTGATTTGAAGGATGCATTGATGAGGGCTGTTATGAAGGGGGCCAGAGTGTTGGCGCCTTCTTGGATGATGGGAGCTGGGCATGAGTCCCCTTGGCATCTAGAGGGCTTGAGGCCCTTAATGATGCTTTCTACTTCTTTAGTGGAAACTGGTGAGAAGGAGAAGGGGGGGCAAGTAGGTGTTTTTGGGGTGGTGGACGGAGGATGGTTTGTTTTTTTGGAAAGGCTGAGCTTTTTCTGTTCGATTTTGGATTGTAACATGGTGATTTTGTCTGCTAGGGCTTTTTGAATCCTCTCACACCAGTCTGCATCTTTCACGCAGGTTTCAGCCAGAGTGGGGGGGGATTCGAGTTCCCTGAGGATATTGAAAAGCTCTTTTGTTTTGGATTTGGCGCTCTCAATTCTGTTATCATATGTCTCTTTTTTGGCCTTAAGGATAGCAGTTTTGTAGGTGGTGGCTGCTATCGAGAGTTGAGTTTTGTTGGAGAGGTTGGGCGTTTTTCTCCAGGTGGCTTCTGCGGCTCGTTTGGAGTTTCGGAGGATTTTTAGCTCTGGTGTGAACCATTTGTTCATATGGGCTGCCGGTTTGGCTTTGGTGAGTTTGAGTGGGGCGATGGTGTCTACTGCTGATTCTAATGTTTTGTTGTAGAGGTCAGCGAGTTTCTCCGCATCTAGGTTGGCGTAGTTTGTAGGGGTACAGATATTGTCTATAAGTGGGCAGAGGTTTTGTAAGGTAATGTTGCGGTTGTTTCTGGTGAGGGTTTGGGGGATGGTAGGGGTTGGAGAGTTTGGTTGTGATTTCCCTTGGATGGAGAAGGAGATGGCGTGGTGGTCAGACCAAGCAGTTTGCTCGTTTTTTGTGATGGTCGTAGAGCAGTTGAGATCCGCTAGCCAGTCCAAGGTCCTGCCTTTGTTGTGGGTAGGGTCTGTGATTCTGAGCTTGAACCCTAGTTGGGAGATGGTGCTTTCCAGGGAGAGTGCATTGGTATCGTTTGGGTCGCCGAGACCGAGGTTGAGGTCACCAAGAAGGATAATTTGAGATCCTGTTTTGGTGTTGGTGGTCAAGAGGTCAGATATCTCTTCCTCAAATGTGGTGATGGGGCCTGGAGGTCTGTAAAGGAGGTGTAATAGTATGGTTTGTGTGGCAGAGAGTTGGAGCTTAGCTGACAGAAGTTCTGCAGATCGGAAGCTGGGCGGAGGGATTAATCTAAGTCCAAGGGATGTTTTAGCGATGAAGGCTACTCCTCCTCCTTTACCTATGTCCCGGTCTTTCCTTAGTATTGAATAACCTTCTGGGCTGGCGAGGGATAAGGCTGGGCCTGCTGCTTGGTGCAGCCAGGTTTCCGTGATAGCCAGGAAGTGTAGATTGTTGATAGAGATGAAGTCTGCGATATCTAGCGCATGGGCGACCAGGGAGCGGGCATTGACGAGGGCGCCCTTGATTAGTGGCTGTTCAGATGTGCTCAAGGGGGCTGATTGGGTGATGTTCAAAGTTTGAGCGGAGTTTGCTTGAATGTGTGTGGGATGAAAGGAGTGTTTTTTGGCGAGTGTCTTGGGGGTTATGAACCGAGAGCCGAGTCTCAGGTTTCTGTCTTTCAATGTGCATGGGTTCCAAGGAGTGGGCGGAGCAGCAAATCGGCGGATCCATTCTATAGGACTGAGGGCGTCAGGCTTGTCAATATGTTGGGTCTCCAAAAAACCCATAGTATGTTGGGTTGGGAGTGATTGCGGACGGGGTTTGTGGTGGGTGGTGTTGTTGTGGTGGAGCAGGGCGAGTGTAGCCGTTAAGGTGAGCGTGGCTAAGTAGAAGTTTGCCATGGGTGGTCAGAGTAAGACCCGGGTGTAGTTGGCCGAGGTTGACTAGGTGGTAGTAATAGAGTAGTTTGAGGTGAGGCGGGAGCCGACTGGGTCGGGATAGGCAGGATGGCAGGTAGTCAAGATCAGAGTGGGTACAATGGGCAGGCACGGTGGTCAATGGACTAGGCACAGAGGCTAGCAGATAGGCACATTCAAGGTGAGGCACAGTGGTCAACCGACTAAGGCACGGTGGCTAGCAAGTAGGCACATTCAAGGTGAGGCACAGTGGTCAACAGACTAAGGC
Source organism: Ambystoma mexicanum (assembly GCF_040938575.1). NCBI lineage: Eukaryota > Metazoa > Chordata > Amphibia > Caudata > Ambystomatidae > Ambystoma > Ambystoma mexicanum. The sequence goes on from NC_090937.1 coordinate 186,267,792, forward strand.
ACGGTGGCTGGCGAATAGGCACATTCTAAACTGAGGCGCATAGGAAAAGTACATGCTAAATGCATGCACCAAGGCACCATACAGCGGTCTAGATGGTCTGTAGGCGACCAAAAGGCACAATATAGCAGACTAGATGGTCTGTAGGAAGTGTTGCTAGGGTGTGTAAGAAGGTATTTCTGAATAACTTGTGTTTGCCTCCCATGTGAGAAATTGTTAGAACACTCCTTGTGTGTGGTTTTCACTGTGCCGTTTTGCTCAGTTTTCACTCTGGTTCACTTGGTCTACAATTTAACTTGGGAGTGTGTATATTTTTCCTGTGACTTAATTTAACTTGTTTGATGACTGTGATACATGTGCTTTATTAGAAGTGTATAAAATAAATATTTATATACTTTTTAATACAAAGCTTTGGTCAGTGTTTCCTTGTCCCATAGTACTGTAGGCCTAATGTGTACACCCTGAATACTGCTCATCTCCCTCTTGAGATAAGTCTGACTGCTCAGCCACAGCTACCAACTAAATCTTTGTGGTACAGACTGATACCAAAGGGGATTTATTGCTCTCGCCTGTAGTCCTAATCTTGTGTAGTGCTCCCTAAGGGAACTGCGCAGGATTCTGCCTAACAGCATTGCAAAGCAGTGCAGTGGGTGTGTGTGTCAAATCCCCAGCGCTTTGAAAGAGGACAGGTGCTTCATCTACAATAGGGGCTGGGCTGGCAGGCTTACTGCGGCTTTGCTTTCAGTTCTCTGTAATTAGAACCTTTGTTAGTGCTGCAGAAAAGGCGCCAAAACCGCAGAGTGACCAGAAAAGGTATTGAAAGCTGGCCCAGAGGTCGAGACTACTGCTGAGAGATCCTGTCCATTGTTCTGCCTTTTGTCATTAGACCAAGGAATCCAGGGTTCAGCTGCCCCTTTGGCATGTTTTGATATCCAGAGATGAGAAGTATACTTCAGAACGTAAATGCTAAAACCTTACATGGCTCTCAGTGTATCTACCAAACTGCCAGCACTTACAACAAAGGATCAATTAGGGTGAATAACTACTGCAATTTTTCTTAATTCTGTGTAAAGCAGTTGAGCCCAGACATGACATCAGTTTCACTTTGTTTGGCACTGACCTTTTTAATCACATCAACAAGAACCATGCAAGTGTCAATTGCTAGCAAACAAAACTGGGTCATTTTACAGAGATCTCATGGGAGCCCATGTCAGGTGTGACCTGATCAGCCTGTTCTGGCGTTAAGACTTCAATCATCTTTCATTTTGTCACTAGTAGAAATGTATTTACAGTGGGAAAATAAAACGTCAGTGCACTGCACATGAATGCAAAATGATGTTGTGATGGATTAGCATCTGCGAGATGGACTCTGCCAGCTCTAGAAAATGGATTCTGCCATGAAAGTCAGATCTGTTAAACAGCCTCACTTTTCAGATGGTGCCCTTTGTTTTACAAACTGCTCTCGGCGGGTTTGTATCCAGAAGGGCCTGCCAGCCATTGAACCGTAAGAACTTACCAACATCCATATATGATATCCCTATATACTTGCATCTGAGCATTATTTTGGACTAAGTTTTAGTTTAGGACTAAATCGCCCTGCTCACCAACCTGAAGTCACGTTGCTGAGCTTACAGACTCCCGAACAACACTGTAGAGCCCAAAGAACAAGACTGAAAGGTATCGGTAGTGGCTCTGTTTCCCTTGACCTTATTTGAAGGGCTCTAGCAGCATTTAAGGTGTCACTCTTTACTGTTCTAAAAGACATATACTTTAAACTTGAACATTGCTGCACAGGTTACTGTTTACCTACCCCTGTTTTAGGTCCCAGAATACCCTTTTTAATCAGAAGTCTGCATATTATGTATCCTCCTTCACAGGGGTGGGTTATTAGTATTTTATTAGTGTTTTGTATTTTTAGATTGATCAGTCTCCTGTATTTGTGAAGTGCCTTGGTGTTACGCTTCTATTCTTTTGATACCACAGTACTATTTCTATCTTTCATGCTCCCTTGCTGGATCCTACCCCTTGTGAAGAGTACAGGCTGCCCTCAGTTTATGCTATCATAAGGGAGACAATCAGGTGTACCATTTAAGTAGTACCTGTTTCACCTTTAAGACCGAGATCACTGCTGGTTTAGTAGTAGTGTGGGTCTCAGTAGCAGTTTAGAAATTACTACTCATCCTTGTACTCCGCCAGAGCAGTAGTCCTTTCGTCACAGATATGAGCTAAAATATCAGCACCTGGACCTGCAGAGCATTGAAAAATGTTTTTCTGACTATTTCTTTTAGAAATGAAACAGTGAGAAAGGTGGGCAGGAGCTTGTCAGTGTTAATCTCTTTACTGGACCTTACTTTGCAATTGCTTTACAGGCGAGGTGACCACCACTAGAGGGTCCTTCTTTTGGAGGGATAGGGGGTATCAACACTCCTCTCCTCCTAATCATTTCTATTGGAACATAATGGTTTCCAATTAGACTCTGATTATAAAGGCTTTTGGACAGATCATTTGGACTACTTCCCTGTGTTTTCAAAGCTTCCTGGATGGGAGCTGGGATGGAAGTCAGCAAGGAGCATAGATAGGAGAGTTCTATACAGGCACACTTATAATGTTGCTGTAGCGGCTCTGGTCTACTGGGATGGGGATACCTGGAAGATAGGTGTCAATGCTGAATTGGGGGCAGTTAAGCAAATGGCTGGTGCAACGATCCTGCCTGACCCTAAAAGAGAGGTGGAGGAGACACAGAGTTCATGCTGAGAGACGGGCAAGAGCGGAGAAAGGTGGTCTGTGGCCTTACTCTAAGAGCCAAACACAAGTTGGGCTGGAGAAAGAATGGCTGTGCTAATACATGGTGAGTTGTCCCCCACCACTTACAACACAAAAGCCATAACTGCCATCTTGCCTCACTGGCTGTCTTGCATACTCTAGGTGGAAACCAGGGCAGGTACTAGGACTTTCAAGGTCATGTGCAGCAAAAGCTGTGCAGGCCAGCTTATTTAGTCCGTAAGTGACATCACAGAAAATGACTTCATAGATAGTACATTAGTCGATGATACTCAAGAGCATCATGATATGTTTCATGGCAAGAAATGACCATGAGTGTGCCAAGAGACAAATCAGTTATCTGTAATTTATGAATGGCTACTGCTATTATAATACATAGTACAACACTATGATAGCTCATTAAACCATGATTAGGACTATTTTTGAATTGAGGACACTGAATTAAAATGCTTTTAGCAACTCACAATTGTGCCAAATAATATGTTTTGCCAAGGATCCAAACAAGCTTTAGTTAAGTGAATGGACCAGGATTTGAAACCAGCCTGCAATTTAGGCATTTGACCACATATTTATTTATTTGCATACATACATAGATACAGGGAAACAAGAAAATAAATGGAAGGCAGCGAGCCTCTTAAAATGGGGAGAGTTCGAAAGTTATGATAACAAGGTTTGAGAAGGGTTATATTGGACAGATACAGGTAACAATACAGTGAACAAACTTAGGACAAGTAAGTGTCAGTGGGTAGGCAATCAAGCCAGCTAAGCATGAGCTGTGATCTCAAACTATTAGGTGCTAGTCGGGTGGGGAAAAGAGAGGGAAGACTCTGGTTAGCGGTGAGTGAAGGTGTAAATAGTAAGGTTGGAGAGGTGAGTCAAGAGGATAGCTCAGAAACAAGGAGGTGAGATGTAATTTTGCTTTTGAATACATCAATGTGAACCATGTTTCGAATTGTAGAGGTGTGGGCGTTCAAGTAAGCGGAGCAAGAAGAATGAAAGAGTAGAAGCGAGAGGAAGCACAGGCTGTAGGAGGCGCCACAATGATAATGGAGGAGGCAGAGCAAAGGTTGCAAGAGGATACTGTAGCGGTTTATAGAAGACGACAGATACGGTGGTGCCTTACTGTGGATGGATTTATGAGCTAATAGGAGAAATTTGAATTTGGCCCTGATTTGCTGACATAACCAGCCAGCCTGCTGGTGATAAGACGAAGTTGGGGTGACGCAAGGGAGTTCAAAGGGAGTCCTAGTAGTAAAGTTAATAATCTTTTCAAGGGAATTGAATGCACAGTTTGAAAGATCAAAGGGAACCTTCCACAGTAGTCCAGTATGGGGAAAACAAGTGCGATTATACGATGGTTATTGGTTTTGAAAGGAAGGAGGTGCCTGATTTTCCTGATATTTAGGAGGTTGAAACAGCCAATAAAGGTAGAGAATGTGCGTGAAGGGTCGTAGATGACACCAAGGTTTCTATCTGAAGAGGATTAGGATTAGGGAAGAGTTTCAGCTGGAAACTGGATAGGCAGTGGAAGACAAGAATGAGGCAATTTGGCAGGAAAGAAAATCACCTCTGTTTTGGAGGAGTACAACATCAGAGAGTGTGAGGCCATCCAGCATTTAATAGCAGAGAGACAGTCAGAGATTTTGGTAGATAGTTCAGTTGAGAGTTCAGGAAATGAGAAAAGGATTTGGTGTCATCTGCGAAGAGTTGGTACGAGAACCGGAAGGAAGAGATAAGTGCACGCAGAGCAGAAGTGTACAGTGTGGCCTGGGGTTACAGATTTAGTCAACTTCACATTTTGCCATTGGGTGTAACGTGACCTTCAACCCACCCAAAAAAACGAAAACACAAAGAAATGAACGTGAATTTGAAACAAGAACTTAACACACAAAAACCGGAGTATAAAATATGACTTTTGGCGATTTTATTTCCAATTTGTTTTTGTTAGTCAACGCAGTTTGCATGTTTGTGTGCTAGTTTTACATTGTTTGCTCACTAGCAGTTTTCGTCTCTCCCGTGGATGTATTGTGACCATGTTTTGTGACATACTAAAAATATACCTGCCAACATCCCCCACTTCATTCTGGAGATGATTGTCCAGTGCTGCTTTTTCCTGTTCATTCTGGGATTTGTAGTTCTGCGGTTACCCCTTTCTAAAGCTAGGGCTGCAACTCCTAGAATGCACATTTTAAAAAGCAAGACGGGATAAGCATCTCCCAATTGGAATGGAGACACGTACGCTAAAAAGCTGTGTTTTGAATCAAAAGGCATTTATGCTTGAACTAGAACACAAACTCTCCTTACTCAGAGTAGGTCAGTGAGTGCCATAATGCTAAGGCAATGTTCAGGGCGGATGCACAAAGAGACCCAGCATAGGCCCACCTACCCTGTTGTGATTCTCTGAAATTTGAGACTTACATAGCAGTCAACGGACCCGCGACCAGCAGGTTTTGCACGCAGTAAAACTCCAAACTCTCGAGGTCGCATAGATTCCCCCACTTCGTAAAACACACAAGGGTCAATTCCACGTCAAAACCCTCTCCCTTGGATTAAAGTCTGCACCCCAAGTATTTGTGAGGTCCCTTGGTGAGCCATCTTCATTCTTAGGGCATCTTGATCCATTTCTGTGTCAACAGCTGGCAGATCAATGCCAACTGTAGGGTCAGTGTTGGGTTAGGCACTTTAACTTTGCTTTCTTCTCCAGAGGTTTGGCAGACTAATCAAGTTTGAGAAGTGGTCCTTCCCACTAAGCAGACACCTGTACTTTATTGTAGTCTTCTTTACCACAGGGTGTGGGTGGCCCCAGACTAGAGCAGAGCATGGTATCTAAACAAGTTTACATTGTCGCACACTTCTCCATAGGAGCAATACCCCGATTCTCAAGTGGCTTCAAAATTAGGGTGACAGGGCATCATGGGGAGTCATTGTCCACTGGGCAAGGGTACAGCAGGAATCCTTGGCCACAAATGGCCTAGTGCAAAGGGCCCCCCGAATCACTGAACTATTCTTTCCCTGATTCAATCACGATTGCCATGTTTAGGTATCTGCAGTGGTCTTCATGCAAGCAAATCCTCTTACAGGGGGAACACTGAATCCTTCCAACCTCTTTAGGTCAGATCATGGACTGCTGTACTAGTAGGTGGGGTGCACATTGCAAATGTGTTGTCCTTCTGTCAGCAGGATCTATGGTTTCTACCATGGAATTAGTCAAGCCTGCCAACTGGAGGGAGCGTTCAACAATATTCATGGCTGCACTCTGCTTCCGTCTGACCCTGAGACGGTGATGTAGCTGTTTATATGCGGTCAAGAAAGGGGGGAAGGTTTCATTCTCTGGCGTTACAGGTGACCTGGCTTCTGTTCTATGTGGTGAAATTAAAACTACTCTAACTCAGGGCTTCCTACATCCTATGCCTGAAGAATGTCGCTGCAGGCAGACAAAGGAGTTTTTCCTCCTACATCAAGTGTTTCGTCTTTACATATCTATTCATATTTTTATTAAACTCTTGGGAGGGACCTGGAAACAAGGCCAGGGGTGTGCTGGATAAAGGTAATGCATAGAGAAAGAGCCACAAATAGCCATAAGCGGATGGGTGATTCAGAAAATTCAGAATACATTGTAATTTTACAATTTGGAAAAAAAACACTCCATCACAGATCAATAATTGAATAAATCAGCTTTTAGCAATACCAACCAAAACACAAAACATTTGACAAAAAACAATCACAGAAATGACATTTGTAGCAAAACAAACAAAGAATTGCAATGTAGTGTGTAGTAAGAAGATGTTCAGCACTTTGACTGGGTATAGGACGAAAGATAAGGTATTTGCTATTTCGCTCGCCATGTACACACATATCTTTCAAAGGATGGCCATGCAAGGATTCCAATCATCCTTTCCTAAGGTTTATCAATTACCTGGTAATTTTCCATTTAACAAAGATTAGAACACTTTTTGTTTTCATGAGGTGTATGTGATGACCACCTCCACCCCACCCATGTCAAGCTGAGTGTACTGATTTAGTAAGACTTTTTTCAATTATAACTGCTTCATTTTTAATTATCAAGAATCCAAAGGTAATGTATTGGTTTGTGAATCTGTAGTTTAATGATGTGTGACATGATGTTATTCACTAATTAGGCACCACTAAGCACTTGGGTCTGGCGCCATATTTCTGTATTTTCTGATAGGCGTATAACAGTCCCGATACTTTGATAGTTCTGGATACTTCTGTCCGTTGCATAGTTACCTGTAGGAGTTTTTGAAAGATAATGGTTTGCTTTCATGTGATAACATTCCTTATTGCTTCTCTACATTCAATTTGATTTCTATGGGAATCTGACAGACACGCGTAAAAGGAGATCTGGCACACCAAGACGCCTTTTGACTTCAATTGCCATGGGTTCTACACTTAGATGAACCAGTATTTGTGCCTGAAAGGTAATATGCACATACATGGTACACATGAAAACATTTCTTTATTAAGTAAGTGGATCACATTTCAACACTTCCTTCTCATTGAAATTCAAGATCCAACATCACGACTCTAATGTACAGTAAGCCAACAATATTCACTTAAAAATTAAATGCAACACATTAGTTACAATAAACAGTCAAATCAGTCATAGAAAAAACACATCAGCATAAATCTGAGTCCTCCAAGGCACTTGCCACTAAGTCAATTCAAACTACAGTATGCGGCATAGAGCCACTGGGCCAAATGTGTTGCCTCGCCGCTTCTAGAAATACTGGCACAGTGCAGAACAATTAACACGTGTCTCCCAGGCACTGACTTAAACACTTACATACGTGTTGGTCTGATTATATTTGGCGTGCCCAGGGTTGCCCACAGATGGCATTGACACACATGGCCGTCAGAAGGGCACCTGCAGTCTTGGCCTCTCGCTAGTCCCCCAATCTCTCTTTTGCACTTCGATGGAAGCCCGCGGTACTCATCAGCAGTGTCCCGGTTCCATCCCATAAGGTCCTTTTTTTGTAAAATGTTCAGAAGCAGAAAAGAGTGACATTCTCTGAGCGCAAATATGGACGCCTTCCTTTTAAATCAGAAAAATGGCAGCCCTCATCATCAATCTCAGATTACTGGGAAAGTACTCAAGAAAAAGAAACTTCTCTTTTTTATAGTTCCGTCATCTCTTGCGTACACTTTCCATGGGCATCTATAACAGGGTTCAACACTGAGGGGAGGTGGGAACTATTCAGCTCCTGCTTTTAGCCTAGAAGAGCCTGTTTAGCTTGACACCAGCAGGAACCAGGAGCTACTTTTGGCCACCTGATGCAGAGCAGCCACACCCATGTGAATGGAACTCTGTGCATGTTGTACAATCTATAAATAAACATTAGGACACATCTATACAACATTTAAAGCATAAGGTGCCATAAATAATGGACACGTGATATTTTTGCATATTATGTGAAAGCTAGATTCGGGAAACGCTATGTACTAATTCTGGTGTCCAGACATTTGGTCGACTGAAAACTGTTCGAAAGACATTTGGTCGATGCAATTTGGTCGAAAACCAAATGGTCAATTTTTTTTTTATTTATATATATATTTTTCGGGTTTTCGTTTTTAAAAAAAAGGATTTTTTAGAAAAAAAAGGGGGTTGGGGGGGACCCCCCCAAAAAAACAAAAAAGGGGTGAAAATAAAAATTTAAAAAATTCGACCATTTGGTTTTTGACCAAATTGGTTCGACCATTTGTCTGGTCGACCAATTTTTTTTGACCAAATGTCTGGTAACCCTAATTCTGTGTCCCTCCATGGTAGCTCCTGGTCACTGGTTATTGCTGGATACCCAGGGGCTACTTTTAGCTCCTGCGTTTCCAATCTCAAATTCGACCCCTGTATAAATCTAAAGAGTCGCTTTTCTCCCAAACATTCAAATTAATTTCTTAGCGTGATCTATTGGATCATCCACCCCCAGGAGTCACCATCGGGTCATGACGCAAGATGGATGCTTCATTTTAAACACATTAGTCCTTAATCGAACTAAACACATTACCATTTTTATGTTTTTTGGGGGGCTTCATGCAAATCTGTTCCTTCCTTTCTTCTGCAAACGTGCTGTAATAAATTGTGTTATTGTCCTGTTTAGTGACTCTCGCGACAGCAGCAATTGCTTTGTCCGATTGCTCTTGTGTTGCAGCTATTTTTGGCAAACGATAACGGACTTTGAGCACGCACCTTTTATTTCTGCATTTCTCGTTTTATCAAAATGTAGCTTTCTGTGGCTTGTACAAGCACCCAGTATCTATGTATAGGATTTAAATAATATGGCACGCTACGTTTACAGTATTTTAGAAAAATGCATCTTTTGAGCAGTTTACCCTTTTCAGCACAGCAAAGCAAAGCAAGTGTCTAAGCATTAGAGGTATGTTAGTAGGATCAATGTATTTCCTACGTTTTTAATATTTATATACAAGAGTATTCATATTACTAAATGCTGCATGTTCTTGTGAATTCAGCTCCCTTACATTTCTCACCCATATCACAGTAATCCTTTCGTCTTTTGCCTTCTATCCTGACAAACTCTCGACCCTGAGGAATGTCCGAATAAGAGGATAGAAACATGTAGGGCTGGTTTTAGATATTCTCATGTATGATTAGTGTACAGTGGGGGCCAGGAGAACTTTTAAAGGTTTGGTTTTCCAGGGCACTTCACATTTCTATGTTCTATTTCTGTGTTTTTCTGTCATTAAGGATATGCATCAATAGTTATTCTGTGTTTGATTTGCTTTAACTGTCAAGTATGATCATGTTTCTGTCACATAATTTGGGTTTTGGGTTGTGGCTTTACTAAAAGCTGATTTTTTTGAATTGTGGGTACTGTCTTCAAGTGTTTATTTTCAAAATGTAAAATTGCAATGGTATAATTAATGTTATCAGTCATCCATCCGCTCATGGCTATTAGGGACTCTTTGTCTATGCATCAACCAGATTTGTGCCCAGTTCAGTCTACCAGAATATATCTCTTTGCCTCCAACCCGACTCACCTACTCCCTGGATCCTGTTTGAGGGGGCACGATCCTTAGGATTGAGAATCGTATGTGTTTGTCCTGAAGTGGCCTCCACACTTCTTGTTTGCCTGCTCCTACCCTTTTCCCTTTCCCTTGAATGTTCTCCGCAAGATCAGAGACAGGAAAGCCAGGGCCATCTTGATTTCCCCAAGGTGGAGGAGGACACCTGGGTTCCCTCACATTCTATCACTCTCACCCTGCAGATGGTACTCACCTTTTCTCATTCCCCTTTTCGAAGGAAGGCTCTCTCGCTGTTGGTCTTCTGCAGACTACACATGGCTGCCTATAATCCGAATCTGAAGTGTCTTCAAGGAAGAGAGATTGAAGCTTAGCTGCTCTGTCCATGGGGAACTCTAAATGCCCCTAAACTCTGAGGGCACATTTCCACCACTGGCCTCTCTGTTACTGTTCTAAAAGAAGTGTGGTCTCCTTCTCCTGTGACCCCCTTAAAGGATTTGGATATCACACAGGAGGGGTTTTCCAGTAGCCCCCTCTTTTAGTTCAACTTGTCGCCGTACAAGAATTCATGAAACCCTTGTCTAGTGTTTTATCTGTAGCGCTTTATGCAGGGGTATCAATTCACCTAAATGCTAGGGGTGTCAGAAGTGACATACCAGAGGGCATCAAAGGAAGTGGCTTCGCATGGCCTTGACCCCATGCATGCTGTGATGCTGCCTGTCTTGTGGCACTGAGTACATCCTCGGGAAGTAAAAAACCTAAAATAAGATTAATAAAATATAAACTAGTACAAAGCAGACACAGTTCTGCTTTAGTTTGCAACTGCACATAAACGTGGGTGCTTCCATGATATGTCATTGATGCAGTCATGATATGCCAAGGACACACCATGCAGAGCCATCAATGAGCGGGCGAACCGCCTTCAGATTCCTGTGCATCACATGTTCAAATGCCACAGTATCATGTTACGTTCTGCCTTGTATACCCAGGTAGTGCCAATCCCGCTTGCAGTCTGTGTGCCGTGGTGCCGGAAGCATGGGTCACAAAAGGTGACACATAAAAGAGCGCTGTGCTGTGCTCCGGCCCTGTGGCCCCGCGGCACATACAGACTGCAATTGAAGGAGAGAAGCAGACACCTGGAGGCGGGAGTCCACATTAGGTAAGTGGGGGGGGGCACTGTGTGCCGCGTAGCAGCTGGGGGCTTGGGGACGACCCGCGACATAAAGGGAGAGGACCATGCGCAAAAGGGCGAACCTGAGGAATTGCGGCCTTTTGCGCTGCAATTGCGGGTGCGACATTTTGTGCCCGGCCCATGGACATAGAACCTCCATTCCATATCATGTTAAGCCTCATATGTCAGTAGAGGTCATCATATGCAAGGTTCAACCTCATGTCCGAGTGTTGTCAGCAAAGGCCAGGTGCAGCCTCCATCAGCCAAGTACTGCCATTTTATATCAGGTAAAGATGATGTGGCAGGTGTAGTCATCACTCGTAGAAACCTCCTCGTGCTGGTGCTGCCACCAGATAACATTATTGTAGTCTTATTTCCCAGACACAGCATTGTGCCACTAGGCCTTCCAACCCCACTGGAAGGGGCAGAATTAAGACAAGATGGTATCACAGGCGAGAATATTAATCCAGGCCAGAGTCTGAAGGTGGGGCAGAGTGAGTGATGTGTTTCGAAGTAGGCAGACTTCGGGTATCTTGGATGAGACACTGGTGCATTTTTGAGGTAAGCGATTCAGTTTGTTTTTAATAGTGCAAACCAAACGGAACCACATTTAGGTCGATCTGATTTGAAGTAAGGTCATTTGCCCAGGATTACACAATGTAGTGAATTACAAAAGCCAGGGCTCCACTTTCGCTAGTTTAGCCAGAAAACAAAATGTCCTTAAATTCCATTTAATGTTACACTTACAACCATCACGGCATTGCAGTGTGTCGAGAGCAGAACAATTTGTGTGTGTGTTTAGTGAAGCTGATTCGCAAACAAATAAATAACATGCTAAATGAACCTCCTTCATAAAAGTAGGTTGCGTGTAAGGAGTAGGATTCATGCTCTTGCTTACCCCATTTAGTACTTGGTAACATATGTTTCCTTCTATGCTATTGTAAATAACAGATCATACTGTTATCCAAATTAATGGGACTCAAATATATCAACATCGAACACATGGAAAGCTCAGTCTGTAATTGTAAGTGGTTATTTAGAACGCTCTTAATACCGCGATGGTTCTAAGTACGGACCCGGGGTTTGAACCTGTGTTGTTCCGTGTTGTCTTGCTTCCAAGGTGAGAGAGCGCTTTACCCCCGAGCTATCCTCCCTGACCTACTAGGTTTAAGCCTATGACAAGCTGTGCAACAAATCCAGATAATAGCAGTAAATAATTAACTCACTGAGCCATCTCCATCCACTTCTAAACACTGAATAAAAAGGTAACTTCTAAAATGTACAGTAGCACTCAGAGAAAAGTGATTTGTGCAGATTGTAGTTGTTACACATAATATGAAAAGTCACCGAACTGCAAACATGCAAACGCCACGACCATGAAAGTAAAGTATGAAGATTTAACAGGTTACTGAATTAATTAGAATGCTTATGGCAAATGATGAATAAATGCAGCATAAACTCCAGCATGAGTTGTATATTTTACCTTTAAAGCCTTGACAATTTTGAAAAGAAGGAACGCATTCACTGAGTGTCATAAGCGATGAGAGGTATTCCAGGCCAACATCAACATCTCCTTCAGTAAGCAAAACACAATGGGCTGAAATAAATCACGTAAAGATACTGTAAAGGAGCGGCAGTAAAGGAGCGGCAGGGGCACTCTAAGCAACTACCCCTATTCCCAGCAATAGGACACCTGGGTGCAGGAAACTCCCCTGCCGCAAGAACGAAAGACTCAACCATAGGGCAAAGTTTACTGTCTTTATTATCCAACAAAAATGACAGGGATCACACAAGGACAGCATGTCTTTTCCAGAGCCCTCCTCCTCCAAACGTGTGTCACACCGTTTTAACCATAAGTGACGTCACAAGAACAAGTTCCGTCCTCCAAAACCTATCAGGGATTGGACCTGGTCAGTTTACAGGAAGTGGTGGCACACGACCATTAACCACTTGACATCACAGGAAGTGGCATCACATAGCATCGTCCCTCAGTACACTAAGAAAAATATGGTTACGATATCACTGTAACGTGACATACATTTCATACAAGAATGGATCATCATATGTGGCACCCTAAGTGTGGGTGGCAGTAAACCAACATATTTTTATTTTTATTGGCTTATACAAGCCTTTGAAACACAGCCTAAACAAATTAAATATCAACACATCAATTACATGCAAAGAGAAGTCTTTTCGTCTGCTTTACAAGACTCTTGTCTCCATAACCAGGCTAACCTTGTCAGTAAACGGTGAGTTACAGCAACTGCTCAAGTACATGGTTGCGCACTATACAATCATCCTTGTACTTCACTGGCTGTAGTCTCAAGACATTATTCAATCTCGTCCAAAAACAAGGTTAGTGCAATTGTCAGTTTCTTATTCACTCCCGTGAACATCGAGGGCCACCACTCTTCTGCATTCACCATTGCCTGACCTTCCAACAGGTGACCAAAGCGTTTCGTTAGTTGTGTTTCGAAGAAAGGGCAAAATAGTACAAGATGCTTAGTCATTTTTTCGCAGGCATCGCAGACCCTACAGACTACGTTCATCTTATCACTTCGAGCCCAGTTCTTTGTTCGGTCTTTGGTTTTGATCAGATTTAGACGAAATTGCAGATATGTAGATCTCTTCCTGTTGTCAGGGAATAGTGCTACATAATTTTGTAGACTGTTGAACGCTCTGGCTTCACTCGGCGCATCTTTCATTGTTTTAGCCGCCCATCGATCTTCACCGGTCAAGATCCAGTCTAGTTCCCAGATCTTTTTCTTCACTAGATCTGGATTTTCCTGAAGCGCTTTTGTGTCTGTTTCATAGATGGTCAGCAGCTCCTCACATCTTTCGTTCCATAGAGATAGTAGACACTCGGGATTACCGCTGCCAGACTTACTTAGGATTCTGAATTGTGGAGCGACCTCTGTCAAGATGGTTTTCCTAAACAGAGCTAGAGTGTTCCAGCTGATACAGGCTTTGATAGAGATCAGGCCTAACTCGTATCGTAAACAGGCTGTTGAAATACTATTGGGTAAATGAAGTATTTTCACCCAAAATGTGTGTTCTAGGGTTTACCAAAATTCCTCGGAGCATCCAAAGGCCTTTTCAGCTCCGTATATTAAAGCTGGGACCACCATATTGAGAGGACATCTTGGACCTGTGGATAACCTAAATGTACCTGCTCTATCTGTAGGAAGTACAAACAGGTGAACTCAAAATCAGTATTTTTCCCTTTCCAATGTGGATCTCAGTCCAATTTGAAAATGTTGGAAGAAAATTGCTGTGGCCAATTTTAAAACCCCTGATAAGAAGTGTTGTCCCCCATTTTTCTATGTTCAGGTTATTGTGCATATCAAGTTTCTGGGCCAAGAACATGGCAGGTTCTGGGATTTTCAAGACCCTTTGCTGCAAAAGACATAAGGCACCATACTTTGCAAATGTATTGTCATCCCCGGAAATGACATCCTAGGAAATTACATCACCGGGTGTGACATCAGACTTTGATAATCAAGGACATCACAGCAAGTTATATTACAAGAAATTGCCAGAAGAGATGAAATATTTTGTGAACTTTGTGATGTGCAGTCTAAGGATGCCGACTATAATTATTACATATGGAGCAAGACTGAAATGTTCTGCATTGTGAAGTGAATGTCTTCAAGGGACTCCCAATTTGGGCAGATAAGCTGTAGTGGGGCAAAATTATTTGCTCAGACACTTTGGTTAAGTGCTGAAGCTGAGATTGTAGCCTAATCTACAATACAAACAATGCTCATATATCTTCTCAACTATTCGTGCAACAAATATGCCTTACTGTTTGTGCTTCAAAATCAAAATAAAATGTCACCTGACATATATATATATATATATATCCTTTGGCAAATAGTAAGCATAAAGAGAGGACTATAGCATTATTTTATACACGAAAATGAGAAGAATACAGGTACCAGAATTGCTTAGAAAACTTTAATTCGTTCATAAAAACCTCAAGTTACAAATGTACATTACACATAACAATTCTCTAAAAGAAATACCACATTTTGATTCTTAAAAACCAGTAATAAAAAAAGCACATGGTGTTAAAGCAATAAGACAGCATAACAGAGGAGAGCATTGCTCGCAGCCTCATACCACATTCTAGTAATCATCCATCGGGCCTTTGCGGCTTCATTGTCAAATGTGTTACAATACCTGAGTACAAAAAAATGAAAACACTTGACTTAAGAATCTATTTCAAAGCCCCTCTTTCTTTGCAGCCAAGCCCTATGCAGGTATCAAACAGTTGCAAAGACAATACAAGATGGCATTGGTTGTCTAATAAACTGCACTGTTTCCACTACAGAGCAGACTCCCACAGTCCACAAAGCTGGTCTCAAATACAGATTTCTCAGGGTATTTGCACTAGGACAGATCAATAGAAAGTGTATAAGGGTTTCACAACCTGCCCGACACATGGGACACCCCCCCGCCACCTCTGTTTCCTTCCATGATTTTGTGAAGGAGGCTACTGGGAGCATTTCCAGCCTCAACCGTAAGTACAAATATCATACGTATGCTGGGGTAATTAGATCTAAATACCTCTGAAATCTCTGTTCCAGGCCCAGTTCGATATATTCTCTCCCAGTCTTAAGGGTCTAGGCTTTCGTTACTAAGTGGGCCCTTGATCTGTCTTTAGCAGATTTTTCAGGTCCCTAACAGACCGTTGTGAACAGGCCGTAGGATTTTCCCAGAGTTCACCTGCTACAAGGGCATAGAAAATAGTTATTTTCATGGAGCATCCAGCCCAAGCTTTTACCTCTCTCCAAAGCCATCAAATACGACTGTGCATCCAGATAACTCTCCAGCCCCATCCCGCCTTAGTTTTAACCAGTACAAAGCAGGTTTCAGGGCCAACTGGGAAGACACTAGAATGAAGTCAAGTTCTAGATATACCAAAGCCAAAGGAGCACTTTCAGTAAGCATAAGCAATTTCTTCAAGCACTTACATTCACAAAGGTCCAGTTTCCCTGATGCAACATGCCCCCATATTTCCTAACCATAAAGGACTGCGGGAAGGGCCTGGTTTTTATAAAGCTTAAGGGCTGGGGACACAGTTCCACTCTCATGCCATATATGAAAAGCTCTACCAGAATGCAAGGTAACATGGGTGGGGATAATATAATTGGGGTTTTGCAACTGTATTTTAAAGACTAAAAGACACAAAGGACACCATGTAATAAGGTCACCTGCTTGTATTCATTGCTTGTCACAGACCTGCAGCTTTCCCTTATGCATGACATGAAGAAAAAGTATAGTTGCACAAAATCAAAAATCAAATAGATATGGTGGGAATACACTGGTAAATTTAAAAATGATGTTTTAATTTGAAGTTCTGTTTGTCTTGGAAGATGGCAGGAACTGGGTAGTTTACTGGCGTTGTCTGGGGGATTTCAGATATGTGTCAATCATAGTTCATATCGCCTGACATTCATTCGTATTAGGGGGACATGTCACAGCCAATAGTCACTCCAATTATCCATTTCCCGCTCACTATGGTGCCTGCTGACCCCACCATTTCTAGCATAGATTTAGCGTGTCCCCAACTTCTTCCACAGGCTGACACCCTATAATCAATGTCATGGCGCTCTCCTAAACCTACCCTCAACTGCTTGACCCCCTAAAATGTAAGCCTCCATTTTCATCCTGGCTGTATTTTAGTCATCTATTTTTATCGTGTTTCTTCTCCGCTCATCTGTTACTCTCCCTAGCTGAGTTGGTGCTATATAGAACCTCAAATACAAATGCTTCTATATTTTTCTAGATCCACCATTTTTTCTAGTAGTATTTTTGCAGCCTATTTTGTGTAGGTTTAAATTCGTCGATGGTTTTATTGTTGCAGTAGCAGTCTATTTGTGCCCTGGATATTTTCACTAGATACACAGTAGGGCCACTTTGATGTTGTCTGACTCCAGCGCTCTGAGGTGGCCTTTTGGTATCACATAGCACTCAAAAAATAAACTGAATAGACAAAGAAACAGGGTTGAGCATGTACAGCATAGAAGCATACACGCTCTGGGCACCTTGAGGCGCTCCTTGGCTGAAGGAGGCGGAGCAGCTCTTGAGTTTCAGCAGATGGCTTACATTACAAGGAGCCCAGAGTTTGAGTTATGGCCTCGCGCACTATACTGGTGAGATGGACCCGGTGGGTACTACTTGCCCCGCGACTGGTGGGAGACACCCTAGTCCCTTTGCGAGTTCAGGCGCCTGGAAGTCCCCCGCAGAAGACGCCAGTGCATCTGCAAGTCTAAATAATTGGGAAGCAGGAGGGGGTGTTTCATGTCTGCAAGCACAGGAAGTGCTGTGCAAGCGGGCGTGAGGCACTAACCCAGCGATGAATAGGCGAGTTCAAAGCGATAAACTGCGCACAGGCAAAAAATAAAATACGGCCTGACTCCACGAGAAAAGGAGGCCTTTCTATAAATCATGGAGCTGTGATTGCGAGAACAAGCCTCTGAAGGCAGTGGCGTCGCTAGAGGGGTTATGGGGGTGGGCGGGGCCTCCCCTGAAATCCTGCCCCCCCCCTTGCGCTCCCCCTACCTCAGCTGGCCTACTTTCTCTGCACTGTCTGCAGTGCTGTGTCCGCCAGCACAGCACACACACAGGGCCGAAATCAATGCTGCAGCACATCAATGAAGAGCTCTTAAGTCATCCTACAGCCAAAAGCAGCCCCTCCAATCAGAATGTAGCACATGAAAGCGCTAACGATGGGTCATTATTGACGTAATGGTTTAGTGCCCCACCTACTTTTGTCTGTGGGCCCCTCTGTGCCCCTCCTAAATTTGATTCCTGGCCATGCCACTGTCTGAAGGCGGTACACCCCGTTTCGTCGCCGCTGGTTCGGCGCGGGACGATTCGCCGCGGCCAGTTCGGCGCGGCCAGTTCGGCGACAGGATGTTTTGGCGCTGGGATGTTTTGGCACGCCGTAGGATTCTCAGGTTTTTTGCTATAACATAAACAACCCTTCCAAACGTGTTGCCGATGCAAGAAGAGCAGCGGCCTCATTGAAGCAGTCAAGATTTCTCACCTTGTGTAAAACTGAGAAACTACATTAAAGGGGTGCGTTCAGGGATAGCTTTTAGTGCTTTGCAGGATGTTGGGGTGGAGGCAGATGTGCAAGTCAGAGGTTCTCAACATGCAAAAGAATGGCTGCACATGTATTGTATGTGATACTGGGTTGAAAATGAAGGCTAATGCTTCATTTCTAAACTGTCAGCTCGGTGCTTGGAAGACGATACTGATGACACTGTTCGGTATTCCAGGCTTTATGGCTGTAGAATGCAAGATGCAAGCTAAGCCACTGCAACCCGTCCTCCCTGGGTGTGGCCCCCTTCCTAAAGTGCCCCCTTGAAAGCCGCTCTCCCTGAGGTCTCCATTTCGGAGCAGGACATTTCTGTGCGGCCAGTTCGGCGCAGGCTGCCGCACCGAACCGGCCGCGCCAAATCGGCCCGTGCCGAACCGGCCGCGCCAAAATGTCCTGCTCAGGTCCGAAGGACCAGTCAGCATTTTAGACAAGGTGATATGAGCAGCGAAATTTAGCTGTTAGGCCCGGATTAGAACTCTGGCCATAAATTACAGCACTGCTTAGCAGCCCTCTTCAAGTTTTATTTCCCCTCTAAATGGTCGCACTTACAAGTGATTTACTGGGAGTGTTTACAACTGGCCAAGAAGTAGGGAGAGGGCTGCGTGGCTGTGTGTGGCGGGATGTGGGCTGGCAGAGCTGCTTATCTCTCACAATTACAGGATCGTGAAATGGGAGTAGCATTTTCCAGCAAGCCTAGTTCTTGATTCGGCCTCACAATTTTGTGGGATCGCTATT
Source organism: Ambystoma mexicanum (assembly GCF_040938575.1). Lineage (NCBI taxonomy): Eukaryota > Metazoa > Chordata > Amphibia > Caudata > Ambystomatidae > Ambystoma > Ambystoma mexicanum. The sequence goes on from NC_090937.1 coordinate 186,286,580, forward strand.
GGATTGCGTGCGCTATTTACCACTCTAAAATCCTAAATGAAAAGTCGGCAGCAAATTATATCCTTCCCTCAAGCTTCCCACAAAGCTTGTATCAAGTAAACAGAAAATAACGTGGTTCGGGCGGATATCTTGCGCTCACACCATATGATGGGGCTTGAGTAACAACAAATTATTATTTTACAAGTCCCACATCCTTATTCATAAAGTCATTTCAAGTCAGTCCAAACAAACAATTGGCATAATGTTTCTCATTAATGAATGGTTTTAATTCTTCATGCAAAGAAAACAGCCGACACGTGTTTCGAGCACCGGTCGTTATCAAGGCTGTGCCAAATTACACATTCATTTAGTATATAGATTTTGTACATTTTTTAAAAAACCATACCATATAGTGTCACATGTCAGGTCAGGATGGTGGAAAATTCACGCCATAATCAATAAATTAAATCCATTTTCGAAGAAAAAACGTAAATTGAAACCATAAATTAGTATCTCAATCATAAACTGTTTGATCCATAAAAATAGGCATTTTTTCTATGTTCCACAATAAGGCCTACTAGTTCTTGATTCCTTTCCACTCAGCGGCCAGCAGAATGGTGAGCTGTGGATTAATGCAGAGACATTCTCTGCTTCTTTGTACCAGGGGTTGGAGAGCAGAGTGTGATGAAACAGACTGCTGATATCTTCTTCGTTATTTTATTTTATAACTCTCGGAAAACACATTGTCGTTCAGAAAGCAGCCCCTTCAGTCCTGCAATGCCCCCTTTTCATTGTTAATGTTTGGGATGAACAAGCCCAGTCCTCTTTCTGTCATTATGTTGTGGGTTGAAACCCACATGTTGTTAAGGGCGGAGCGCCTGCCTGGTTGCCACTTTGCGATAGAAGATTAAAAGAGTAACAGCATATCAGAGTGTCTCTGCGTCTTATTAATACGTGCCATCATTGTGATTGATTATACTTTAAAATGCCTGCATTTAAAACCTAACATTGGTGACGAGGATCATCACGGCGTGCCGAGCAAGATTTCTTCAGTGGTGCCCTCTTGGGTCCACGCGACCGCATGATTGGCAGCTGTTCTTGAGGTATCGCGGTGTTGGGATACAATATGCTCCCGCTCCGACCCATTTTCCACCCTACATTTGCTCCAACCTGCGACACTTGCCTGGGCGACAAAACCCACGTGCTTGGGGGGCCCACAAACATTCTCACCGCCACAGAGGAAATTGATTTAAGCTCACAGCATGCCGCTGTTCCAAGACCGCTCAGCGTGCCTGAGTGACACGGCCCACAAGCCCGGAGCCTGCAACCAATTCACTGCCACGGAGGAAATAAATCATCACACGTGTTTGCAACACGTGATACGAACTGCACCAGAAGAGCTTTGAATTAGCTCCAACGAGACACTGTCACAGAAACATATCAATGAGGTGAGCCAGCTTCTAAACCACGACATGTGTTCCAGTAATACATCATTTGCATCCCCCACATCAGACACAGTCGACACGTGCTGCGAGAGATCTCCTGCTTATATTATTTAGTCCAGACTGCAACTGCATACCAAGCACCCCTAGACAGCTCAACAGACCACTAAGGTGACCTTTTGCAACCCCACGTGCCCAAGCCATCATGTCTGAAAATGAAGTGGACAGTAGCTCACAGTGCCCGCAATCCAGTTCAACCCTGCGCAACCCTACGCATAGGGAGCAGGGAGGCCGTGAATCATTGCAACTGCAAGCCATGCAACATTTTGATATCTCAGACACCAGATGTCTGGCGCCAAGATGGTCTAGGTGGCTCAAGGAATTCCACATTTATGTAGATGCGACGGGTGTCAGGGAAGTGCGCCGCCTTAGAGGCATATTACTGCACTCAATAGGCCCAATATGAGAGACGTTGTATTTGAGATGCCAGAAAATGACACTGACATATTACAAGGCATAATTGACTTGCTAAATAATTATTTTGCACCACTGAAGAACGTGGACTATTAACAACATACTTTCCATACGTCCACAAAAGACAAAGGAGAGAACATGGATAATGTTGTTATGAGACTGCGAAAAAGGGAAAAATATTGCGATTTCGACAGCTATTCCACAGAAGAGGCCTTAAAATCTCAGGCCATCGCAGGGTGTGAGACACCTTAATTCCGGAAAAAAATGTTACAGAAAAGCAGAACCCTCGATGAAATACCTCAACTTGCGAGGGCGGTCTATGCCTTGTCTCTGCAAACAGGATCACTCAGCAATATCAAAATCACAAAGCCTCCCTGCCACCTTGAATCTTGAGGAGAACTTTCTCCGGTTCCGGAAGCACCGCAAGACCTTCCTCTTCAGCTCTGCCTTTTTCCCTCTTCTCCCCTGCTGATCTGTTCTCTCTCTCAGCACTGTTGCACCTGGCACCCTCTGTTCTTCGGGCCCAGGTACCTGCTCAAACTGCCACACTCCTGCACTGCCTCTGGGCCACCACTTTCACTGGGGTCTGTATCTGTACCCATACAGTCCCCCACCCACTTTTCTTCTGCACTATCAGATATATCCTATTCTGACTAACCTAGCACTTGCCACTTGCTGGCTGCACTACTTATGTTTAGCGTTTTTATTATTTATTTATTGTACTTACTAATATTTATTCTGTTATCTCCTCTGTTCCACACTTTCCACTCCTCCCCCCTTCCATGCACTTTCACACTTTTCTCTTTCCCATGCACTTGCGCACTCTTAATGTCACTGGGCCTAGTAAAATAGTTTTTTTCCTCTCCCCTGATCCCTTCCCTTTGCTTGGTCGTGCTCTGAAACACCTGGGTATGAGTGCGATATAAATAAAATATCATTTAATTTCACACAAACTGCGTCACCAGCAGCGCTGTGCCCCATACGCACATCTGAACATGCTCCAGATCAAAAGAAATGTTACAGATGCGGCTACAACTTCCCGCATGTTGGCCCATACCCGGCTGCAGGTCATCATTGTGACAAATGTGGAGGGGAAAACCACTTCCAATCAGTCTAAAAGAACATTAAATTCTTCTAGTCGACAGAGACCAGCAGAGACCCCAGGAGGTGGGAAAGCCATCGCCTGAGGAGGGAAAGTCCTCGAACAAGCCTGTGGCGATCTCCAGCAACCGGCAGACATAGCTCACACTCCAGAACGCAAGAGTCGTCCTGCAGAGACTGGCGGCGTGATGACAGAAGAGAAGACCCAGAGCAACACAGATATAGAAATTAATCGCAGAGAAGAACATCACGACAGAAAATCAGATACGTGGAAGCGTTGGCGCGGCAAAGACGTGAATCCAATTCCTCCTCATCGAGTGGTGACCGAAAAAGAGGGTATGTAAATGCTATCTGGAACAACACAGACATCGAATACAGCCCAACCCTGCTACTGCAAATTAAGGGTCAGAGCCGTGAATTCCTCATAGACATAGGAGCTGCAGTGAATGTCATCAGCAAAGACACATAAATATCCCTCAAGAAAAAAAAAGAGTTGCTCATGGCCAACACGGACATATACCCGTATGGCACCAACAAACCCCTTGACTGCAAAGGAATGTTTACAGTTATGTGCACATACAAGGACAAGAGCTTAAAAATTAAGATATTGGTGGTGAGCGGAGAAGTTCCAGGAGGAAGCATTCTCAGTTTTTGGTCGGCCATTCAAATGGCTTAATACACGTGATGTACCAAATCATGTCTGCGTATACGACCAGCACAAAAGAAATGATAATGAAAATGTTTCCGGCATTGTTCTAAGGTATGGGGAAAATCAAAGGCAAACAAATCAAGTTACACATAAATCAACAAGTACAGCCAACAGCTCAATACTAAACGAAATTTACCAAGTTATCAACCATATCCTCCACTGCCTAAACAATAGCAATTACATTTTAACCTTTGGGGCCACACAAGAGGCGCATGATGTACGCTCCGGAGAGTGTGCATGGCATTAGAAGAGACAAATTTGACCCTAAATGCTGATAAGTGTGAACTCGGAAAGTCAATGCTCAAATTCATTTGGCACATATTCTCACACAACGGCCTACAACCAGACCCGGACAAGATGCAAGCATTAGTGGGAGCCCCTACACCCACGTCAGCATCTGCTGTCAGATAATTTCTAGGAATGGTGAGCTACTGCACTAGATACATCCAGGACTTCGCCTCAGTTAGCACACCCCTCGGGCTACTCACCGGAAAAGGACAAGAGTTCCCCTGGTCAAATGAATGTGAGGAGTCCTTTCAAGAAATCATAAAACGCATCGCATTTGCTTCCTGCATGGCGTACTACGACCCTGAACTTGACGCGGAAGTGACAGTTGATGCCAGTCCCATCGACCTTGGGGCAATATTAGCACAAACAAAACCAGGAGCTTCACCCAACTCAGCAAGATGCATAGTAGCATATGCAAGCCGCAGCCTCTCTGCAACAGAATGTGCGTACTCTCAACCAGAGAAAGATAGTCTTGTTGTCGTATGGCCCTGTGAACATTATCAGCTGTTCCTCTATGGGTGTCCATTTACCATCATTACGGATCAAGCCCTCACAACCACCTACAGCAAGCCAACGGCTAAAATGCCTCCACAAATTGCAAGGTGGGGACTCCCCTTGCAAGAGTATTCGTTCAACATCTTACACCGCCCAGGAAAAGACAATAACACAGCAGACTTCCTCTCTCAATACCCATTACCAGACATGGATGAGAGACAATCTGTCAAGGCAAATCAAAACATAAACTATCTGGAGAGTAATGCACTGCTCAAATCAGTCACAAGTGCACAACTCCTAGAGGAACAGAAAAATGAGCAGCTACTTCAGAAGATATAAAAGTGTGTGAGATCGAGCCAGTGGCACCTCAAAACCATACACGATCAACCACTGTCAGCAGTCGAAGAAAGACACTTTCAAACTTTTTGGCTCATCAGACACATGCTTTCCATTTCCCCAGAAGGGCTGCTGTTAAAAGAAAACAGGATCGTGATACCGGAGAGTCTACAAGATCAAATACTTGCGCTGGCACACACAGGACATCGAGGAATCGTGTCCACAAAAAGACAACTAAGGACCAAGGTATGGTTCCCGCAGATGGATGAAAGGGTGAAACGGACACTAGGAAAATGTGTAGCTTGCAAGGCTGTCTCCCTGCACACATTTCCTAAACCTCGCAAGATGACAACAATGCCTCTACAGGTATGGGACGAGGTTGCCGTTGACATGTTCGGCCCGCTAGCCAACAGCAAATATGTACTTGTAATAATCAACAAAATGTCCCGGTTCCCAGAAGTTCATCTAATTCACTAAACCAGTGCGCAGGCAGTCGTATCGGCGTTGGACAAAACATTTGCTGACTATGGGATTCCCTCCATCGTGAAGTCCGACAATGGAACCCCCTTTAATGGACATGATTTTGCATTGTTTGCTCAACATCTTGGGTTACAACATCGCAAAATCATGCCGTTGTGGCCGCAAGCAAATGGCACAGTGGAGAGATTTATTGGTAACCTAAAGCCCACCTTGCAAGTATGCTTCATCATGAAGGAATCCTTCATGCAGGCCATCTGCACACTACTATGATACTACAGAAACACGCCACAGAGCTCCACCGGGACGTGTCCATCAGCACTCATGTTTAGACATGTAGTAAGAACCACCCTACCACATAATCCTAACAGCTTTCTTCCCAGTGAATGTGCAACCACTGCCCGAACAAAAGATCAGGAAAGCAAGAGCAAGATGAAGGAGTATGCAGACCACAGACAGAAGGCACAGCCCAGCAACTTCCAAATAGGAGATCAGGTACTAGCACGTCAGGCCCAAGATTCCAAAGAAGTCCTGCTTTCAAGCCTGAGCCAATGATCGTGACCCACATTCAAGGGTCCATGATACAGCTGCTAGTCCCTCTGGCACTGTCACTCGGAACTCCTCATTTTTCAGGTCTTTTGAAGGAAAAGTGCATCATTAGAGAGGTGACTCTACAGAAAATAATGATTCATCTGACGTGGACTCTGAATACAGAGAAGGTGACATGGGCGAGAATGACAAGCGCCTTACTTCGTGGCGCCTTCTGCCCCAGGTTAATTTACGTGGCGGCCATTATGGGTGCCGCGATGTATCTTCAGTACGCACTGCAGCGGTATAGTTGTTTCCTCGTAGCGTTCCGGGAGGCATATATGCCATGCCCTCCCTGCACGCTATGCCTTGCAACCACTCCAGTTCCGGGTATCTTGCTGTGCCTGTAGCGTCTTTTGGTTTGCTGCGCTAGTTTTTCTCATTTTCTACCCACATGGGGTATTCCTCCTTGCTCTCTCACTCTCTAGTCGCTCTCTTTGCCCTCGTTGCTTGCCTCTTTCTGTCGCTCTGCTCAGTCACTCACTCTCTCGCTCCCTCCTCTCTACCTGGCTTCTTTGTGTTCTCATTCTCGGAGTCCAACTCCCTCGCAGTTTCAGTGTGGGATTGGGCACTGTTTCCTGTTTCTGTGTTCTGAGAGGTCTTCCCCTCTCCGCTCCGGATTTTGTTCGAGTCTGCATAGCCCATGTTCCATTTCCAGCTGGGTTTGTCCTCTCAGCTTGTCCTGCTTTTTTTTGTGCCTTACGGATTTTTCCCCATTAGTTCCTTTCCGGGAAGCGGGCCACTGGTAACGTTGTTTACAACTTCCCACTCTGGCTTCTTTCTGGGAGCGTGACATTGTCCACAAAAAAAAGAACGAAAGAAAGAAAAAGGAAGACGGACTATCTCTCCAGGAGACCGTATGTAGAGGCTACATCTGATTCTTGGTTGTCAGGTGAGGAGGAGGCTGAGGAGGGGAGGTCAGGATCTTGGGAGTCTTCAGTCCCGGGGTCTGACAGTTTGCAATGCCAAAAAGGAAATATGGCTACTGCGGAACAACTCCAAGAGATGGTGGCTGCAGTCCAGAACCTCTCTGCCGAGATCCGTAACCTCTCGATGGAGGTGCAAAACTTAAAGGCAGAAAACTCAGTTTTGAAGCCGCTGGTCACAGTTCGAGAACCCAGACGGTCGACTTGCCTCCCGTGTCCCTTCCTTGTGGCAAATTGGATGGGACTCCTAAACAGTTGAAGGAGCTTTTGGACGCTTGTAACGTGTACTTCACCTTCGGTCCTAATATGTTCACTACAGGCAATTCCCGAGTCGGGTTTGTCATCTCAAACATGTCAGGAAATGCATTAGCCTGGGCTATCCCTTTAGTTACCAGAGCTGATCCTGCACTTCAAGATTATACTACATTTCTGACTCTACTCAAGCAGAATTTTGAAAGACAGGAAATATCGTACTCTGCTTGTGAAGACCTCCTCGATATACGCCAGGGGCAAGCGGATGTTCTCTCCTACATCTAGACTTTTAAAAGACTGGCAACTGAGACGGGGTGGTCAGAGCAGTCACAATTCATCATCTTCAGACGAGGTCTTCGAGAAGACATAAAGGACGAGTTGGCAAGATCACCAAGACCTGCTACAATGTCTGACTTACAGGCCTTGGCCCTAAAGATTGAGTACAGACCTCAGGAAAGAAAGCAGGAAAGACGTCACCATCGCGCCTCGGCTTTTGCTACAGACCTTCCGCCTCCTCCCTCATCTGTCAATACACGTACAGAAGAACCTATGCAGACTGGAAGCACCAGACCTTCACTCCACTCACTCTCGAAGAACAGAAGAGAAGAAGGGAGAAGGGCCTATGTGCATACTGTGACTCTGATCAGCATCAAATCCGAAATTGCACAGAGATTCCCTTTCGGAGATTGGGAAACGAACACCCTTGGTCCTAGGAAGGACGGGACACCGAGGGGTTTCATCTAGTCCCTATGTTTCGCTGTCTGATGCCCCAAATAATCAGTCAAAAGACTCAAGACTCTTGATACATAAGGTCACTCTTTGTGTGGATCAGCGTCAAGTGGAAGCACTGGCCCTTTTAGACTCTGGTGCTGCCGGAAATTTCATAGACACCATTTGGGCCAACGAGGTGGGGTTACAGAGAGTGAACAGAAAGGAAAATCAGAAGGTGGAAGGGGTAGATGGTAGCCAGCTGAGCTCTGGGCTCATTACTCAAACCACCGAACGTCTTCGGCTCCTGCTACACCAACATTCCGAGGAGATTCAGTTTGACATTATCAGAGCAGCACATTTCCCGGTGATTCTCGGCATCACTTGGCTGCGAAAACACAACCCAGTAATCGACTGGTCTACTAATAGCTTGAGTTTTGAGTCTCTTTACTGCAAGAAGTGTTGTCTGTGTAATCTCCTTTATCTGGAGGGAAGAACGCACACTCCACCTTCTACAGATACCATCGGGGTCCATTCTCTTCCCATTGGGCTTGCTGAATTTGAAACAGTTTTTGCTGACACTACACCGATAGAGTTACCACCACATCGTCCAGACAGAAGATTGCTCCATCGACCTAACTCCCAATGCTCTAGTGCCATTTGGCTGCATGTTTGCATTATCCCAACTGGAGAAGAAAGCCCTTCACTTATATCTGGACGAGAATCTACAGAACGGTCTCATTAGACCTTCTAAATCCCCAGCTGGGGCTCCACTTTTGTTCATTCCCAAGAGAGACTCCCAGGATCTCAGACCTTGCATAGACTACCGAAGATTGAATAAGGTGACGATACGGGATCGGTATCCCATGCCCCTCATATCTGACATCATTGAGGCAGTCCAGGGTGCTAAAATCTTCCGGAAGTTAGACCTCCGCAATGCCTATCATTTATTGAGAATCCGTTCCGGAGATGAATGCACTCCATTCGGGCTATTTGAATATCATGTGATGGCCTTTGGGTTAGTCAATGCACCAGCGATTTTCCAACGATTCATGGACAGGGTGTTCTCAGATCTAATGTATGTGTCAGTTATCATCTATCTGGATGACATATTGGTGTTTTCCCGAGATGCCACAGAACACCAGATACACCTTACGGAAGTAATACATCGGTTAAGGCAAATCGACTTCTTTCCAAGAAAGAAAAGTGCATTTTCGGAGCAGACCAGGTTCTCTACCTGGGTTATATACTTTCTGTTCAAGGGGTACAGATGGACAAGAAGAAGACCGATGCCATCCTCCATTGGCCGTCACCCACATCTGTCAAGGAAGTTCAAAGATTTTTGGGGGTCGCTAACTTCTACTGGCGTTTTATTCCAAATTTCTCAGAGGCAGTTCTGCCCATTACCAGTCTGCTTAAGAAGTCCTCAGTTCCTTTTGCATGGGACACTCTAGCTGAAGAGAGCTTTAATCACCTCAAGGGTTTGTTTTGTAGTGCCCCCATCCTACGTCACCCTATACAAGAGAAACCTTTTGTCCTGGAGACCAATGCTTCCGCACGCAGCCGCTATAGGTGCCGTCCTGTTGTAAGAACAAGACTTAGAAGAACATCCAATAGCTTACCTATCAAGAACACTCACAGAGAGCCAACAGAATTACTCGGTAATAGAAAGGGAGCTGTTGGCCATGAAGTTGGCCTGTGAAGAGTGGAGGCACTCGCTGCAGGGAAGTTTGCACCCTTTTACCATACAAACTGATCATAAGAACATACATGTTCTTCAGAATATGGATTGTGTAAACTCAAGACAGGCCCGCTGGGCTCATTTTGTTGCTCAATATGATTTTCGTATCACCTTTATCCCTGGAAGCCAAAATACTCTAGCAGACGCTCTGTCCCGCAAAAGAGACCACTAAGGTCTCTACTGTCCTCCCTTGGAGAAGCTTTTTCCAGGAACCAGAGTGATCAATCAAATCTCAACTTTCTTACAACAGGTCAAAGAAGTCACAGTATCTACGGCTCCCACTTCTCCCACAGGAAGGGTCGTTGAGAGAACGGGTCTGTGGTTTAAAGGGCAAAGGGCATCAATTATACATACCTACGGAGTCCCTAAGCCGTCGGGTTTTGTTTTGGTGTCATGACCATAAAATTGCAGGGCATCGCGGTCAAGCTGGTACGTTGGCTCTCATTCGCCGTACCTTTTACTGGCCAGAGATGAGGGCTGATGTCATTTGATACATTCAATCTTGCGGGGTGTGCAATCAGAGTAAGAATAGCACTTCCAAACCTCTGGGCCTATTAGAGCAGAGCCCTGTGCCGGATCGCCCTTCGAGTCACATCTCCATGGACTTTATTGTTGACCTACCCAAATCCCAGAACCGTACTTGTATAATGGTCATTGTCGACACTTAGAGTAAACTAGCTCATTTCTCCCCACTACCTGGAGTTCCTACTGCCAAAGAAATGGCGGTAGTTTTTGTCAGAGACATTTTCCGGTTACATGGGCTTCCAGAAAAGATCATTTCTGACAGAGTAAGTCAATATATTTCAAAGTTTTGGTCTGCCCTGTGTCAAGATCTGGGAATTGAGCGTGCATTATCTTCTGGATTCCACCCACAAACCAATGGGCAGACAGAGAGACTTAATGGTACTCTGGAACAATATCTTTGCAGTTACATCAATCGAGAACAAGATGATTGGGTTACTTTGCTTCCCACTGCGGTGTTCACCTATAACAACTCTCGTCACTCAGCCATTGGGCTCACTCTGTTGTTTGTACCTAGGGACTCCATCCTCGCACCTTTTTACCTAATTGAACCAGGCAATCAAATATACCTGCAGTGGAAGATTCCTTATCCAGAATCCAAGAAGCTCATCAAACGGCAAAGGCCAGTCTCGAAGACAGTCAACGGTCATACAAGGCCCAAGCTGACCGCCACCGCTTGCAGGTGCCGGAATGGAAGGTGGGCACCAGGGTATGGCTCTCCACTAAATTTTTGCCACAATGGACTCGCCCCTCTAAGCTGTCACCTCGCTTTATTGGTCCCTATACCATTTTGGCTAAGATCAATCCTGTAGCCTATCGTCTCAAATTCCCCCCTTGTTTATAACGACTACATCCTGTATTCCATTCCTCCTTGCTTAGGGAGGCTACATCTGCATTCCCTCTTCGCGCTACCCTTCTAAGGGCACCTTCTGCTGCTGATACCGTGCCGGAGTACGAGGTATCCCAAATCAGGGATTCTCTGTACCGGAGGGGTCATCTTGAGTATCTTGTACATTGGAAGGGGTACTCAGAAGTGGAAGATTCTTGGGAACCTTTCTCGTACATTAGAGCCCCAGTCCTACTCAGAAGGTTCCACCGGGCTTACCCTGACAAGCCAGGAGCCTTGTGAAGCAGGTGCGGGGCATACTGTCAAGTGCCTTACTTCATGGCGCCTTCTGCGCCTGGTTAATTTACGTGGCGGCCATTATGGGTGCCGCGACGTATCTTCATACGCACTGCAGTGGTATAGTTGTTTCCTTGTAGTGATCAGGAAGGCATTTATGCCACGCCCTCCCTGCGTGCTACGCGTTGCAACTTCTCCAGTTCTGGGTATCTTGCTGTGCCTGTAGCATCTTTTGGTTTGCTGCGCTAGTTTTTTTCATTTTCTACCCACACATGGTATTCCTCCTTGCTCTCTCTCTCTAGTCGCTCTCTTTGCCCTCGTTGCTTGCCTCTTTCTGTCGCTCTGCTCTCAGTCACTCACTCTCTCTCTCGCCTCTCTACCTGGCTTCTTTGTGTTCTCATTCTCAGAGTCCAACTCCCTCACAGTTTCAGTGTGGGATTGGGCACTGTTTCCTGTTTCTGTGTTCTGAGAGGTCTTCCCCTCTCGGCTCCGGATTTTGTTCGAGTCTGTGAAGCCCACCTTCCATTTCCAGCCGGGTTTGTCCTCTCAGCTCGTCCTGTTTTTTTTTGTGCCTTACGGCTTTTTCCCCATTAGTCCCTTTACAGGAAGGGGGCCACTGGTAACGTTGTTTACAACTTCTCACTGTGGCTTCTCTCCGGGAGCGTGACATTGTCCACAAAAAAAAGAAAGAAAGAAAGAAGAAGGTCTATCTCTCCAGGAGACCATATGTAGAGTCTACATCTGATTCTTGAAACTAAAAGATTCCACACGCATCCATTACTGCGCCACAAGAAATATTGGTCGAGACCAGTTTAGTTTGATTTTTTTATATATAAAGCATTGTTTTGTATGCTTTTTTATTTTTGGTTGTAGCCCATGTTGATGACACGTGTTTCGGCACTCATTTGCCTTTTTCAAATCTGGGCAATAACTTTCAAAAACTTTCTATACAGAAATAGTAATATCCACATTCATCAAGAAAAACCAATTTGCATGATTATATAAAAGAAAAAGAAAAAAACAAAAATGTATAATTTTCAATAATTTTCAATGACATTATTTTGAAACTAATCGTTTGCCCTTCTAAAACTAACAACTTCTGTGCGCTTCTCTGAATGCTCGGCTTGGGGTCACATGCTCTGTACTAATGAACCAGCTGCAGTAGCCTTTGCCACAAACAATGCTTGCACACGTTTAAAGCAGAAGCAGGATTTTGGGGTCTATTTTCCGCGCTTTATTTGGCCACTAAGTTTGATTCTACTTACCTGTGCCCCAGGATTTAGGGTTTTGTTTAATTAGGCTTTCATTTTCGCAAGTATCAGAAAGAGCCTCCCTCCCCTTTCATAACGCTACTCTCTCAGCTGATAGGTGCGTTCCTTCATACCGCGCTGAACATTTTTTATTACAGAGCATAAAGGAAAAAAGACGCTAACCTCCTAAATCACTTGAGCTCGGCATCTGAATTAAAGTAAATGATTAAGATGAAATTCTCACATTTTCTTTTGGCTTTACAATATTAATAAATGGAGAGCCTCCATCTCGATGTATTGATATTGCAAGTCTCCATAACGTATCTCCTCATTTTCACCCAGGACGTCAAAAATATCATGCTGTTGCGTGCAATACAAGAAAATGCACTTGTACTCTCTCTAGTGGAGATTGGCAGAGTCGTCGCTGGGGGGTGGGGGTGATAGGACTTTAGCCCCTGATCTTTTGGTTTTAGCCCTGGTTAGAATCTCAGGGGCTACAAGCAAAAGGCTAGCTAGTCCCGAGTTCTGCCAGATCAAGGGGACACTGCAGTCACAGTCAAGGCGGAGGGGGGGGTGCAGATAGTGGGTTTTAATTTTGGGGCTGATGCACAAGGAACTGGTGGTGCGGTTTTTGGGGGCTCTGGGATGTTTGGGGTTAGGTGCAGAGTGCAGACTTGTCCAGTACCAGGAAGCAAAACCAAGCCTCCTCGCATTTCGTGTTTTTTTACCCATTTTTGCACGGCCAGAACTTAAAACTGTGCCATGCAGTAATCACGCTCATATTTTTCCCTCGTAATAACCGAATGCCTGATTTATTAAGCGTGTTCCAATAGCAAAACCCCTTTGCGAAGCGCTTTGTAAATCCACCCCCCTGTGTTTTCTTCATGCAATGCACTCTTTCATGCAGCATTTTCGAAGCACATAAAAAAATTGCAGCGCAGCCGCGCACTGAAACACATCAAAACTGTCGAAAATGGAATTTGAGCGCCTTTTAGACACTCGTAAAAATGAGCCCCAGGGTTTTAATGTTCAACACACAGCCACTTTGAAAATGCTATGACCCGGGTAGATGCACTCAGATTGCGCTCATCTCGCTCATCTGCTAAGATTGCAAAATGACAAAAAGCAGGCCATGTAGTCACATGATGATCTGTGCAGCTGCCATGCAGTTCACAACCTTCTATGCCATCTGCATTAATGTTCATTACCATATCTACTAAAAGTACTGTGCATATACCTTATAATATAATGCACTTGAGCACCCGCACCAACCGCAATGTTAAACACCATCTACAGGTACACTGTACAGTTATACTTATAATGCCCGATGCCGGCCTTTACCATCATGTGATGTATATATTATGTCATCTTTACACTGTGCTTGTACGCAAGCTCAGTGTGCCGGACGGTCAGATGAAACAAGGCAGAAACAAACAACTATACGACCTTGCTGTGGGCAGCAGAGCCGCGTGCAGGACATTCTGCAGGTGTCTGTGGCCTTGGAAGTGGATTTTTATTATGCGCTGTACACTGAAGTTGCGTGCAATTCATCGGGAGCAGGCACCGCTGCTGCTGCACAGCGTTGTGCATGGGTTTCTGGAATAGGAAGGATCTTGATTTATTTGTGACAGGAACACACATGCCCGACTGATGCTGCGACAAATCCACACTTCCAGAATGGCCTCACGGAGACTCCACCACCGGCTCATATCAGCTCTTGCCATTTGTTGTTACCCCCATTTCCTGTCCAGTACACCATTACGCAGAAGGTGTTTCCCTGTTTCTGTAGTGGATCGAACGTGTCACCACACGACCACAGTTTATATAACCAAACGTATATCAAATACTAACATACCAGAGCCATGCCACACTCAAAACCAGGTGGCACTGAGTGACCCATGCATGCTCTCTGGTCCCTCTGCTGAGTCCCTCACTCTGCTATGGCCTGCAGCCACTTTCCCAGTCAATCCCCACAACACCCCACTTCCGTCCCTTTTGACTTACTTCACTTCAGTTCTCTACTTACTAGTGTATGGTGTGATTCACTTCTTTTCGCTGTCTGATTTTGCCTTAGACAGGAACGTCATTCAGGGGTCGCAATGTTTGCGACACATTCATATCCCCCTGTGACCCCTGGCATTCCTCCAATCAGAATTCTGGGGGGGGGCAGGGATAAAGCGAGACATGCAGGAGCCACGCTGCTTGGGCTCCATAACCTCTATTTGCATGTGTGCCGTTGTGGATGAGCAGAGCTCAGATGCATGAGCCAGCAGCAGCCCTTCCCTGTGCCTCAGCGAGGTAAGTAGCGTGTGTAACGGGTGGGAGAAGGTGAGCGGGGGACCACCCACGATGCACCCCGGCCATAGGGCCATGGTCTGACAAGTGCAGCAGGGCCTGTGCGCCTGCACGCAACGCCAGCCCTTGCCCCACATCATGGTTGGTTGGGCCTGGCTTCATCACGCAGAATCCACGTTTCCTGGAAGAGCGGGTGCTCCTGAAATATTACTGATCGTTTCTAGTTATGAATGGTTGTCACATATCCTCCTAGGATTTGTTATGTTTTAAATGTAGGCTTTGTAAAGTATAATCAATCACAATGACGGCGCGTATCAATAAAACACAGAGACACTCTGATATGCTGTTACTTATTTAATCTTCTAGCGCGAACTGGTGCACAGGCGGGTGTTCCGCACTTAACAACACATGGGTTACAACCCACAACATATTGACAGAAAGGGGACTGGGCTTGTTCGTCCCAAACGTTAACAATGAAAAGGGGACATTACATCTCCCTCTGGCTTAGCAGAGAACATGGGCCCTCAGCCCATCTCTTCGATCCAACGAGATAGCTTGCAAACTACCCTTCTAGAAGGGCTTCGCAGGCATGGAGTGTCTTCCATATCGCGATCACTATCTGTCAGACCCCCTGGCTGAAGACTCCCAAGATCCTGACCTCCCCTCCTCAGCCTCCTCCTCACCTGACAACCAAGAATCAGATGTATACAAACTTGGGGAGCTTTTTCCAACCGCACTCTTAGACCTCCGCGACTATTACCCTTAAATAACAGCTTAAACGTGTCGCAATGATGTGTGTAGAGAACGAAGACTCAGAGTTCCCCCACTTCGTTTGTTGAAAGTGAAACTAAAAAATTCCACACGCATCCATTACTGCGCCACAAGAAATATTGGTCGAGACCAGTTTAGTTTGATTTTTTTTATATATAAGCATTGTTTCGTATGCTTTTTTATTTTTGGTTGTAGCCCATGTTGATGACACGTGTTTCGGCACTCATTTGCCTTTTTCAAATCTGGGCAATAACTTTCAAAAACTTTCTATATAGAAATAGTAATATCCACATTCATCAAGAAAAAACAATTTGCATGATTATATAAAAGAAAAAGAAAAAAACAAAAAATAATTTTCAATAATTTTCAATGACATTATTTTGAAACATATCATAATGCAAAGCAAAAATACCACATACCATAGTATTGTCCAGTTGCAGGGTTGATACATACGTAATAGTTTAGTATTCCGAAGGAGATGAGAGGAGAGAGAAACAGGGGGGTATGGGAGGGGGTAATAAAATGAAAGGAAAAAGAAATAATAAATAGCGCGAGAGGAGAGAAAAACAACAAAATATAACAGTGGAGTTAGTGCTATTTGTCTTCTAAGGTTCCATTCGTCTATTAGGTGCAAGTGTTAGTTTAAATGGAGCTTACCTATCTTTGGTGTTCATGATCTCACTAATAACATGTGTAGAGCATAAGGAGTCCCGTCAGACTCATGGACGATGTACGTCCTAGTCGGATAAAGAAAGATAGTATTGGGAATAGATTAGTTCCCTCATCTTGGCGCTCACAACATTGCTTTTTTCTATAGATAGAAATTTGAAACTAGGCGATAGATGCATTTGCTTTGTTTTACGATTCTATATAAAATAGAATGCAACATTGAATTAAATCTGGTCTTTTCGTTTCATTTTACTATATATTCTACATGCCTAATGCATCTTGAAAGAAAAATAGGGACCTGCTATGGCCGCCTCCTTCTTTCACACATAAACCCTAGTGCTTCCTAACAGCGGTTCATTTCATAATTAACTTGTCATTCAAGAAACAATGCGGCCCGTTCTGACCGTCTCGTCTTTTTTGGGGATCCAATCCGGATAGGAAATGGCAATGGGTGGTCTCATGCTCTGTTAGGGCTTACCTGCAAAGTCAAGGTACCGGCATCAAGCGTCGTATCCTACTAGGCGTTCACCTCATTCGAAATGGGAAGTATGTATTCTGTTGCTAATGCAATCCTGTGATACAATCAGCATTAACTGGAGTGGATAGATTGAAGAGGGTCACCCCCACACTGTGCGTGGTGACTGTTGTAGCCATTAGGTAATCTGCTGCCCATTAGAAGGACATTGCTGGAGATAAAGACAGTCTGACAGAACAGTGTTTGCCGCCCAGGAGGTCTCAGTATATGCAACCCATGACCAGGACACGGTTTAACACCTGCTGGGCTATCCCTATGGCTCTCGGAAGGCAAGTAGCTGCACATAAAATGCCACAGTTGGTGCGGAGCAAGCTGCCTCTCCTACCCCTTCCTTCGGTACTCTATTTTGCTTCTACGCGTTGTGTAACAATAGGTTAGATTTCAACCTGCATCAGTGGCACTCAATTTATTGACCTCTGTAAGGTGTAGGCTGACATGATTTGGGCATGTGAAGGGCAAAGGCTCTCCCCATGTGAGAAACCTCTCAACTCTTGAGCAAGACTAGACGAACTTTCTGATAAGTGATCCACCGGCTTCCACACATCTCCTAATGAGATTCGGGTAGGTTTGCGGGTTCCTGCTGACTTTCCTTCCAGCCTGAATCTTTCCCCATCTCCTTTAAGAGCCAGAAGTCTTCAGTAATGTTTGGAAGAAGTTCGGGCAGGTTCGAGCTGATTTTTGTATAACCTGCAGGTTCCAGGTTTGAATCTGCGTAAGAAGAACGCAGTCTTTCATCCTTCTGAAGTTCATCAAATTAGTGGGGAATTGTAAAGATTACCTGTCAGACAAGCAGAGTTAGACACATTTCTGGCATGCCTGGGTCTACTTTTCATCTTTTTGAGGTCAATATGTTGTGTAATATAAAGAGGTTTGTGGTATTACAAGATAGGACATTCATAACGGACATGGACAATTGAAAAGCCAAAAGGGCTGGGGAAGATTCAGTTATGCATTAGGGGCGTGTGAGGTTTCATCCTGCCGAGTTAGTTTCTATGAGGGCGATTGAAGTTATTTATTTAATAGTAGGGAGAGTCCATGGCTGCAGTGCAATGACCACAGAAAGGTCCGAAGGGCAGAGGCAGAGTAAGTCAAATATTAAGCATTCGTGCTGTCGACTCTGACGTTCCTTAAAAGAACCCCATTTAGTCAGTTAGGATTGCAATGTTATGAGCTCTGTGCCTGGGAAAAAACACATAGCATATTTATAGTAAGGATATGCCTATTTGAAACCACCCTTTCATTTGTGCAAGTGATGAGGTGAGCTAGTGCGTCTCATCACTTGCACCCAAAAACATGTTGTTAGGGAGAATTCTCATAAATGGCTGATTTCCCTTCCCCAATGAGTCCCTCAGCAGCTTTGCTGGATTTCTATAATTTATTTTTTTCACCTGGTAAGAGTGTGAGCCTTTTTCCCACTCCTACATGCGTTTTGCTCTGTGTGTTCTTACCATTTGTGTGATCTTGGGCTCTGGAGCCTCACCTACTCCTTGAGCATCATTTTTATGTGTGTTTGCTTGGCTTTTAGACTTCCCACTGACTCCATTTTCTGGCACTGACTACTGTCTCCCAGAAACATGTAAAGTTGCCATTAACTTTATGTAGTCTCTTTAAACTACAGCCTCACTACTCCCCATCGCACATGGAGTATTGGAAAGGGTTAATTCCTATCCCTTTCTGTCTGTGTCTCTTGGAGCACTGTTTCGCTCCCTTTACATCAAGACTTGGCTGGTGGCAGTGGTAACTACCTTCACTTTTCTACCGCGGTTATCTTACATAACCATGGTATTGTTTTAGGCTATTATATTAGCCTCAAACATAACCCCGCTTGACCAAATACATTTTATTTTGGCTCCAACTGGGTTTATTCACTATTTCTTTTTGTTAAAGTCTTTCTTGTGTTCGTCTCTACGCGCCAAACCGGGGTTGATTCCGTTGTTCGCCATCTTTTCGCGGGCTTCTGCACAGAAGCCCTCCTTAAGGTGCCTGAAAGTCTGGGTAGGCAGCATGGGAGGGAGGGGTGTTCAGACCCCTGCCATGGGTTCCCTTAGTAACCCAAGTCGCACTCCTGTTTGATTGGCTAAGGGGGCTGTCCTTGCCAGGACAGCCACCCTGGTGTGGGATTGACAGCCAGGCTGTATGAATGGGGGAAAACTGCATAGAAAGCAGGTCTCTGGGACTGGAAAGGCAGAGCTGCCACTGGAACGGAAGAACCAACGAGGAGCTACTGGAAGAGGACCCGTTCAACAATGGTTGAACCCTGCTGCATGTCCGAATCTTCTGAATCGGACGACAGAGAAGATCCTCCAGGAAATGTCTTCCCTTGAGCTGGTGGGACCAACCAGTTCGCCCAAACTGCAAGCCAGGACCCGCCTCTGGTCGACTTCGCTGTACAGAGCTACAGTGGGCCGGATAGCAAGGAAGGTTGGAGCCTGCTTGGGTTTTAAGGAACGCACCTTTTATTCGTTGCTTTGCTCTGCTGCTGGTTTCTTCCCTGGGTAGTGCAGGACCCTCCAGTCTTCCTACTTCGCGTCAGTCCGACAGTCGCTTCAGGAACCGTGAGCCTGCAGGAACTACCAGGAACATCGGCCTCAGCTACAGCTTCCTTTCAGTTTTAAGGTACTTTGCAAACCCGGTGGCTCGTTTCGTTCAGCCG
This sequence comes from Ambystoma mexicanum, assembly GCF_040938575.1. Taxonomy (NCBI): domain Eukaryota; kingdom Metazoa; phylum Chordata; class Amphibia; order Caudata; family Ambystomatidae; genus Ambystoma; species Ambystoma mexicanum. The sequence continues at coordinate 186,305,914 of NC_090937.1, forward strand.
CAAGGAAAGTGTGTGGAATCTTTCTCCAATACGAGGGCTTTTCCTTCTCTTCTCTTTGAACTAACTTTTCTACCAACCAACCTCGGCTGAAATCCGTGGCACGAACATTACCGCGAACTACCCTGAACTGTGTGATCTTGAGCAAAAGACTTTTGTCCTATTGACTTTGGTCCTAAACCTTTTCTACCCGATTATACCACTGCAGTTCCTTTTTGCTCTATTGCCCTGAGTACTTACCTGTTGGTGTGGTTCATTTTTATTAACTTTGTCTTTCCCTCCCTTTTAAATTGCTGGAGTGCCATTTTGCTCCCACTTCCTTTTTGTGAGGTTAACTTGTCTGGAATTTAAGGGAAGTGGTATGGTGTATTTAGAGTGATTTTTAAGTTGCTTAATGGTGTAATGTTATACAACTGAAGAGTGAAATAAATATATGTTCTTTTACTTGAAAACCTTGAGTCAGTGTTTGCCTGAATCATAGTAATTGCTGTCCTTTGTGTAACTATTTGATACTGCTCACTTACTCTTGAGATAAGTCTGGCTGCTCAGCCATCGCTACCACTTTACTGTGCAGTACAGGCTTGTACCAAAGGTGAATCTGTACTGTCACTTGTAGTCTTAATTGGGTGTGGTGTTCCCAAAGGGTACTGCATATAATTCTGCCTAACACTGGTATACAGCGGTGAGGATCAAAGTAGAGTGCTGCTATTACCTTGGATCAACTAACCACAAGGCTAACATCACCAAAAGCAATATTAATCATGTCTAATATGGAAAGCCACAGCCGGAGACCCTCCTGAGTTACACTGCTGATTATTTAAGAAACATGTGTAAAGAAAGGAAACACTCCACCAAAGGCAAAAAGACTGCATTGATTGAAAAGTTGTTAATCCAATTCTAGGGGGTGGGTCTGAAATGCCTGACCCCCCAGCAAATGTGGAAAGTATGGAGGATGATAACATGTCTGTTAATGATGAGTTGGAATAAGTAGATGTGTCTCTTAATGTAGGCCTCTCTGCCCCCTTGCCTGCTCAGCAGCCTCAACCCTTGTCCACTGGGACCCCCACAGGTCCTACACTCAGTCCTGAAGTCTTTGCTCTAGAGAAAATGAGGCTTGAACTGGAATTCAAACGTTTAAATGCTCAAACTGAACAAAAACACCACCAAGAACTTAAGCTCAGAGAAATGGAATTGAATCATGAACTAGAAATGAAAAGATTGTGTCTTGAAAATGCTTATCTCCCAGAGTCTTCTAGGTCTTCCTTTCCTAAGAGACCCCGTATGCCTAAAGAAATTGTGGGTATGTATGAGGTTAAGCTTGATATTTTGGATAGGTTGGCAATGTTTGAATATAACCATGGGATTCAAGGTCTCTCAGGGAATCATTGCTTCCCTGGCTCTGCTCTAGGCTACCCCCTGTTGCATCAGATGTAATGGAGTTGGGGGAGGTAGATAGGATGGATTATGAGTGTGTGAAGCTAGCTTTAATTGCTAGCTTCGGGAAGACCCTTTCGCAGTACCTTAAGAGGTTTAGGACCCTCAAAAAGCATGATGGTACCCCTTGGGCTACCTGGGTATGTGAGTGTTTGAAAAACTTAGATGGTTGTTTTAAGGGTTACAGAGTAAACACTTATGAAGAAATGAGAAATCTTGTTATGATGGAGTCTATTTTTGATGTCTGCTCTCCTGAGCTCAGACAGCACTTGGCTGAGTGTAAGGAGCTAGATCCAAATAAGCTAGATAAGGCTGCTGACTTGTGGGTTGCCAACAGGGCTACTCACAACGATTCGGGGGCTACTCAGAAAAAGGATGAGGGGAAACAGCCAAAGAAAGACAACAAAGAGAATTCTAATAACTCCAATCCAAAAGAGGGCCACAAACAACAACATAAGGGTACACCACAAGGCAAACCAAATCAGGCTAGTGCACCATCTGGACCCAAACCAGTTGGAGGTCAGAACAAACCCCCATTCATCAAGACATTTGGGAAATGTTATATTTGTGGGTCAAATGACCATGTGAAAGGGGATCCCAGATGTAAGGGTAAACCTTCAGGGGTCCACACTGTCTCCTTAGCCTTCTCTCCAGAGGAAGAAGTACCTATGGCAAGTGGAAACTTTCACCTACTGGCTGATGAACCCATGAGAGCCTCAGCTAGTCTTTCTTTAGTGTCCCTGGACTTGTGGGAACAACAGAATTTAGATGTCTATAATTCCATCCCAGATAATACTAAAGAGTATTATAAAGATAGTGTTCTTGTGAATGGTCAGGAAACCCCTGCCATCAGAGACACTGGAGCCAGCATAACTGTGGTGGATGAATCATTTTTCAAGGTGGAGGATGTTGCTAAGGCACCCAAACACCTCACCAAGTTAGCTGGAGGCCCTGTGCAAATGCTTCCCCAGTTACCAGCTCTCATCCAGTGTAATGATATGACTTCCAAAATACCTGTAAGTGTGCATAGTGAAGTGCCTGGGAGATTCCTGTTGGTTAATGACCTGAAAACTCTTGGAGTTGTGTCAAGCACCCCTAGGCCTCCCAGTAAAAGGAAACAGGAACTCACTAGGTCTGCAAGGGAGAGAACCTTGAGAGGCTCTCCAGAAGAGTTGATAGAGGAAACTATCACTCCCACTCCACAGGAGTTGCTCACTGCCATTTCTAAGAAAACAGAAGCAAAGGGGAAAACCAAGACCTCCAGGAAAAAGTCAGACAGCACCCCTGTTCTACCAACAGGGACATCCCCAATATTGTCCAAAGTCACACCTGTGACTACTCCACCTGCTGAGGTAGAGTGTGCGGTGCAACCTTGTGTGGTTGATCCAGTATCTGAAGAATCAGATCTGGAAGAAGACACTGTCTTAGTTGGAGATCTTGTCCCTGTTGAACATCCTGAGCTGCAGTCTTTACTGGCAGAAGGTGGACCCAACAGGGCAGAATTCAGCAAAGGACAGCGAGAGTGTCCTACTCTTGAAGGTCTTCGACAACAGGCTGCTAACCAACTTGATGGGCAAGAAGTTGGAAAGCACAGGTAAAGCTGGGAAGATGGCCTCTTCTACAGTGAACCAACTGAGTCTATCCCAGGGGACTGCAAAAGAATTGTAGTGCCCCTTGCCAACAGACTCCATTTCCTACAGTTAGCCCATTATATACATTTGGCTGGTCACTTGAGTTTCAAGAAGACCAAGTAAAGGCTCTCTCACTACTTCTACTGGCCTAAGATGGGTGCAGAAGTTGACAAATTCTGTAGGAGCTGTCACACTTGCCAAACCTCTGGCAAGAGTGGAGCCAAGAGTGTGGCACCCCTGGTGCCTCTCCCAGTGGTGGGAGTTCCTTTTGAGAGGGTGGGCATTGACATTGTTGGTCCCCTTCACCCTCCCACGTCTTCAGGGAACAGGTTTATCCTGCTTGTAGTAGACCATGCTACAAGATACCCAGAAGCCATACCTATGAGAACTGTTACGGCTCAGGCTGTGGCTAAGGCGCTACCTGGTACTTTTACCAGGGTAGGGTTTCCTAAGGAAGTGATAGCCGACAGGGGATCCAACTTTATGTCTGTCATGATGCCTACCACAGAGGAACCAGACCAGGTCCAGCAACCCCAGAAGCAGGCATCAAGTTGTTTTGAGCAAGCCCAAAAGCCCCTGCTAGGGGCTGTTTGGGTGCGGTCCTGGCGCCTATGGCGCCAGGCTCATATGGAGAGTCAGTCCTGGTGCCATAGTCACCAGAATCATAGAGTAGTACTTACCTGATGCAGACCATGCTGCAAGCTTACCTGGTGCAGACCATGCTGCAGAGCTCCAAGCCAAATGAGGCTTGGAAGGGACTATTTTACCCAGGGACTATTTTTTACTCGGGTGGGCCTGGGGAAGAATACTTACCTGGGACTACTTTGGGGGCTATTTAAACCACGCCCGAAGAGCAGCACACGCTTTGTCACGTTATTCTGCATCCAGCAGCGTAACGCTCACCGTGTCTGCAAGCCTGCATCCAGTCTTCTGCCACGCCCGCCTCGAGTCTGGAGCTCCTAGTAAAAGGGAGGAACAGAAGGAGAAAAGGTTAGAATAAGAGCAAACCTTCGATCCTTACCTGAATTCCGGATCCATCGCACCTTCGAGCTGGAAGAAAGAAGCATTTACGCATGCCGCCTCGCCTGCTGCAGCGCCGCGCTCAATTCACCGGCCTTCACAGCATCCTCACGATCCACTGCATCCTTCTGCACATTCCCGCCGCATTCTGGCACCTAAGGGGAACACAAGAACAGCAAAGGTGAGCCAAGGAAATAAACAGAGGCAATAGTAACTACCCCCATAGACTTACCTGACTACCGCCGGGCGTACTATTCCTCTTCACGGGTCGGCGCAGCCTCCAGGTCATCCTCGCTGCACCCCGGCCCCTAAGGGGAAAAAAAGGACGACAAGGTGAGACAACGGGACAAATAAGGGGAACTCTTCTCACCGCAATAGACTTACCTAATTTTACCGCCGGAGGCATAATTCCCCGAACTTCATATTTTCTCGCCACACCTGAATAAGGGAACAAGCAGCTTACATTCTGGCCTTATTTTATTGAACTATGTAGGATAAGCCAAATCCTTACCTGAACTTCGTCAGCTACCACGAGGAACTCTTCGCTGGGGTCAAGCTGCAAACTGCCAGGTTATCAGACAAGAGTGAAAGTCAGACATGTGAACTCTTACAAACTACATATTTTTCAGAGTCAATATTGTTCTGGAACTCACCAATTCCTTCGACCCATTGAAGCAACTGATTATCAACGCGCCCCTGCGCTCAATGCAGGATGGAGAGCTCATCTTTTCAAACCATCAGGTGAGACTATAAGAGGGGACAACAAAGGTGATCTGTGGGGAGAACAGCAGGGATGGGGGGAATTTACGCTCAACTCCACGGGTGGTTAATTCCCTTTCTCCATTTGCAGAAGAATATTCCTACAGGCCAAGCAAACGAAGCTAGGTGGGCCAGTCCAGTCTGTCATCTCGGCCCTACGCGTCACATTGGTGGGGACCGCAGCTGTCCAGTTCAGATCGACGCCTCTGTGGGAGCCAGGTGAGCATAACAGAACGCGAAGCCTACCCACAAATTCCCACTCGGGTGTTATGGATACCTCAGAGACTGACCAATTGGCCCAATTACTAGGGGAAGTGTATTCAGCCCATCAAGAAACTAGTGCTCTTAGGAGAGAACTGATTTTGTCAAAGGAGCAAACTGATGACCTTGCTAGGCAACTATTGCAAAGCCAGGCTGGACAAGCGCCCCTACCTGGTCTGGGGGTAATCCAGCTCCTGTGTTATCGAGTAACCCTGTGCAAATAAACCTACCAGGAAATATTCCATTAGCTCCACCCGAACGCTTTGCCAGAGATCCCAAAAGGTTTGCCGTGTTTATGAACCAATGCCGCCTGCACTTTTTATGCAGACCTGGAGCCTTCCCAAACGGCCAAGCCAAGGTAGCCTTTGTATTGTCATATCTCAGCAGCAGTGCAGCTGATTGATCAATTCCACTAGTCACTCAGGATGACCCAATTCCTCGAGATTTTCAGGGCTTTCAAACTAGCATGGAAAGACTATTTGCCGGCACTCCCAAGGACAGGCCCTGGATAACGAACTTTTGTCCCTACGACAGGGTAACCAGGACCTTCTATCCTACATCGTGACCTTTAATAGGTTGATAGTGGAAACTGGATGGCCTGAGGTAAAACGAATCACGTTATTTCATCGTGGGCTTCGAGGAGAACTCAAGGATGTCTTGGCTCAAGTCGTGAACCCACCTCAAGACTGCGCTGAATATATAGACTTAGTGGTGCAGTTAGATCATAGACTTCAGAACAGAAAGGCTGATCGAGCCAAGTTTGAGAATCGAGTGTTGGTCAAAACCCACGCTAACCCCAAAGGAGCAGATGCTTCAGAACCCATGCAAATTGGAGGGGTTAAAGGACCCTTAACCCAGAAGGAAAGAGAAAGGAGACGACAAATGCAAGTGTGTCTATATTGTGGAACCTCTGGGCATTTTCTACGGGATTGCCCTGTAAAACCACACAAGAAGGTGGTAGGAGCTGCTGATAAAAGCAATATGGAGTCAGACTCTGGAAACGACCACGCCCGACCAGCGTAGAGGTCCGTTTGCCGAGCTTGAAGAAGGATACTCAGACCTCGCATTTCATCATACCAATGGTCCTCGTAGATCTAGGGCAGCCATCACGTATGCATGCAGTAGGGGCATACATTGATAGCGGGGCCATAGGAAACTATGTGGACTATGAATTGGCTTCCAGGATGAATCTACCTCTCTGACGAAAAACCACCTCAGATGTCATCACCACAGTCGATGGAACTGAAATTGCCTCTGGGCCTGTAACTCATTCCACCGCAGAGATGACACTATTGGGTCAGGATGGGCATTGAGAGACTATTGTGTTTGATTTAATCAAAGCCCCACAGTTTCAAATAATACTGGGGATACCTTGGTTGGAAACACATAATCCTTGTATTGATTGGCGAGAGAAGAGAATAACCTTCCCGGATTGTGCACAAACCTGTTACCCACAGAAAAATCAGAACGTAGGCCTGGCCACAGTAACCACAGTAGTCATGCAACTACCTCCAGAATACCAAGAATTCCAGGATGTCTTCCAAAAGGAACAGGCAAATGCCTTACCTCCTCACAGATCGTACGATTGTCAAATCGATCTCATACCCAGTGCACAACCCCCTTGTAGCAGGATCTATGCCCTTACGGAACCTGAGAACCTTCACCTACGACAAGATTTAGACCAGTACCTTGCCAATGGCTTTATTCGCCCATCCAAGTCCCCTGCCTCTTCAGCTTTGTTCTTCGTGCCCAAAAAAGAAGGTGACCTCAGAACGTGCATAGACTACCGCGCATTGAACCAGATAACTGTTAAGAACCGATACCCATTGCCTCTGATCCCTGAACTATTAGACCAAGTGAAGGACGCTTGTATATACACTAAATTAGATCTCCGGGGGGCATACCATCTGGTACGTGTAAATGAGGGCGACGAATGGAAGATTGCTTTCCGCACTAAGTATGGGTTATTCGAGTACCAGGTGATGCCTTTCGGGTTGTGCAATGCACCAGCAGCCTTCCAATACTTCATGTACGATGTCCTTTGTGAACTTTGTGTTGTCGTGTATATCGATGATATTCTAGTATACTCCTCTTCCGAATCTGACCATGTGAAGCATGTCCGAGCAGTCCTTGAGAAATTGCGCCAGCACAAACTATATGCAAAACTAGAAAAATGCGTTTTTCATGCCACAGAAGTTGAATTCTTTGGGTTTATCCTGACCCCAAAGGGAGTCCGAAAGGACTCATGAAAGGTGGACGCAATCCTTAAGTGGCCATCACCAAGTTCAGTTAAAGGAGTACAAAGCATGCTCGGCTTTGCCAATTTCTACCGCAGATTTATCCCAGATTTTTCACATGTCGTACATCCCATCACAGCACTCTTGCAAAAAAATAAACGCTTTATATGGACTGAAGAAGCTGAAAAAGCCTTCCAAGAGCTGAAAGCGAAATTCACATCTGCACCTGTGTTAAAGCACCCGCGCCCTGAACTTCCATACATAGTGGAAACTGATGCATCCAGTCTAGCCATGGGAGCTGTCCTGTCTCAAAAGGACCCTGAAACTGGCCAGCTTCACCCAGTGGCATTTTGGTCCAGAAAGTTCTCGGCACCCGAGTTAAACTATGCGGTTACCGACAAGGAGTTATTAGCCATTAAATCTGCCTTCAAGGGTTGGCGGCACTATCTTCTCGGTGCCAGGCATACCATTACTGTGATCACCGATCACCGGAACTTACAGTATTTAAAAACTGCCAAGACCCAATCGTCACGTCAACTCTGATGGGCATTGTTCTTTGTCGAGTTTGATTTTGTGATAACCTATTGACCAGGTTGTAAGAATGGTAAAGCAGACACCTTATCCCGAATAGGGATGGGAGAGGCAGAAGTGAATCCAGAACCAGTACCTATAATTTCCGAACAAAGGATACTTGGCATGACAACTCTACAGACACTAGAAGACATTCAGGTAAAGATCCAGCAACTCGGCCTCATTACACGGATGGCGGTAAGGATTTAACGGTACCGGTAAAATACCGGTACCGGTAAATCCTTACCGCCTTACTAGGAGGTCCCTTTGCGGGTTGGGGGATTTAACGCCTGCTTTTTGCAGGCGTTAAAAACCAACCCGCAAAGGGACCCAGGGAGCTAATTACGGTACCGCAATTTGCGGTACCGTAATTAGCGCCTTCCCCATTCCCATTGAGCCCTATGGGGCAAAAATGGGAATGGGGAAGGGCAATGGTGGAAGGGGGAATTACCGCCCCGCCAACCTTGGAATGGGGCGGTAATTCCCCTTTCCGCCAAAGCGGTGCCGGTATTTTACCAGCATGAACCATAGCGCTAGTAGCGCCATGGTTCTCCGCCATCCGTGTAATGAGGCCCTTTGATCCTACAGCCCTGCAGGACTGGGTAAAGAAAGGCCCGGACTACTCTGTCACTAATGATCTGCCTTATAACCAATGGCGACTGTTTCTGCCACACAAGGAACTACAAGAGCAAGTTATTTCCCGTTATCATGATACCCTAATGGAGGGGCACCCAGGTATTGCAAAAACTGAAGCTAAGATTAAAAGACAATTCTGTTGGCCCACCTGGGGAAAGGATATTAAATCATTTGTGATGTCTTGTGGCATTTGCGCCCAAAACAAAAGTCAAAAGAAAAAACCAGCTGGACTCTTACAACCTTTAGACATTCCGCCTACACCATGGCACACCTTATCGTTAGACTTTATTACTGATCTACCTCCTTGTAATGGGTTAAACACCATTCTAGTTATTGTGGATCTTTTTTCCAAGATGGCCCACTTTATTCCTTTAAAAGGACTACCTTTTATACCCTATATGGGCACCACCCTCGAACCTTAGACCTTGACTCACCCCATCACTTAGAAATGCCCGCAGTGGACCATCTACACGCTACGATTACACAAGCCTTTAAGGAGGCAACTGCACATTTGAAACAGGCGAAGGAGAAATATAAGAAAGATGCTGATCGGCATAGAAGTGATACTCCACAATACCAGATAGGGGACCAAGTATGGTTGGCCACAAAACACATTCCTCTCAAGGGAATGCGGACCTTTAACCCTAGATATTTGGGACTTTACTCTATTAAGGCCATTATCAACCCGGTGGCCGTCAAGTTGGACTTACCTGCTAATATGCGAATTCATCCCGTCTTTCATGTGTCACTTTTGAAGCCAGTACAACCAGGAACAAGACTAACCAAGCCACCAGACCCCGTCCTTATAGACGGGGAACCCGAATTTGAAGTTAAGAACATCCTGGACTCCAAGATGGTGAAGTCAAAACTTTTTTATTTAATCGACTGGAAAGGGTATGGACCACAGGAAAGGTCTTGGGAACCTAATGACCACGTGCATGCACCTCGATTGGTGAAAAGATTCCACCGAAATTTCCCAGACAAACCAAAACCACCGGGAAGAACGACTTTAGGAGGGGCCTTGGGGGGGAGTGCTGTCATGATGCCTACCCCCGGGGAACCAGACCAGGTCCAGCAACCCCGGAAGCAGGCATCAAGTTGTTTTGAGCAAGCCAAAAAGCCCCGGCTAGGGGCTGTTTGGGTGCGGTCCTGGTGCCTTTGGCGCCAGGCTCATATGGAGAGTCAGTCCTGCGCCATAGGCACCAGGCTCATAGAGTAGTACTTACCTGATGCAGACCATGCTGCAAGCCTACCTGGTGCAGACCATGCTGCAGAGCTCCAAGCCAAATGAGGCTGGGAAGGGACTATTTTACCTAGGGACTATTTTTTACTCGGGTGGGGCTGGGGAAGAATACTTACATTGGACTACTTTGGAGGCTATTTAAACCACGCCCGAAGAGCAGCACACGCTTCGCGTTATTCTGCATCCAGCAGCGTAACGCTCACCGTGTCTGCAAGCCTGCATCCAGTCTTCTGCCACGCCCGCCTCGACTCTGCAGCTCCTAGAAAAAGGGAGGATCAGAAGGAGAAAAGGTTAGAATAAGAGCAAACCTTCGATCCTTACCTGAATTCCGGATCCATCGCACCTTCGAGCTGGAAGAAAGAAGCATTTACGCGCGCCGCCTGGCCTGCTGCAGCGCCGCGCTGAACTCACCGGCCTTCGCAGCATCCTCACGATCCACCGCATCCTTCTGCACGTTCCCGCCACATTCTGCCACCTAAGGGGAACACAAGAACAGCAAAGGTGAGCCAAGGAAATAAACAGAGGCAATAGTAACTACCCCCATAGACTTACCTGACTACCGCCGGGGGTACTATTCCTCTTCACGGGTCGGCGCTGCCTCCAGTGCATCCTCAACCCACCCCGGCCCCTAAGGGGAACAAAAGGACGACAAGGTGAGACAACGGGACAAATAAGGGGAACTCTTCTCACCACAATAGACTTACCTAATTTTACCGCCAGAGGCTTAATTCCCCGAACTTCATATTTTCTCACCACACCTGTATAAGGGAACAAGCAGCTTACATTCTGGCCTTATTTTATTGAACTATGTAGGATAAGCCAAATCCTTACCTGAACTTCGTCAGCTACCATGAGGAACTGTTCGCTGGGGTCAAGCTGCAAACTGCAAGGAATCGTACAAGAGTGAAAGTCAGACATGTGAACTCTTATAAACTACATATTTTTCAGAGTCAATATTGTTCTGGAACTCACCAATTCCTTCGAGCCAGTGAAGCAACTGGTTATCAACGCGCCCCTGTGCTCAATGCAGGATGGAGAGCTCATCTTTTCAAACCATCAGGTGAGACTATAAGAGGGGACATCAAAGGTGATCTGTGGAGAGAACAGCGTGGGTGGGGGGAATTTACGCTTAACTCCACGGGTGGTTAATTCCCTTTCTCCATTTGCAGAAGAATATTCCTACGGGCCAAGCAAACGAAGCTAGGTGGGCCAGTCCAGTCCGTCATCTCGGCCCTACTCGTCACATTGGTGGAGACCGCAGCTGTCCAGTTCAGATTGACGCCTCTGTGGGAGCCAGGTGAGCGTAACAATGTCCCACTACATGCAAGCCATGTGGAAAAACTGTGGTGTCACTTACAAGTTCTCTACAGCCTAGCATCCACAAACAAATGGACTGGTAGAGAGGTTTAATCGTACTATGAAGAGCATGATAGGTGCTTTGGAAGAACCCGTTAAGAAAAAATGGGGCCTTCTACTGCCATGCCTTCTCTTTGCATATAGATAAGTCTCTCAGGGGGGAGTTGGTTACAGTCCCTTTTGAACTTCTCTATGGCCATCCAGTCAGAGGTCCATTGGCCCTGATCAAGAAGGGGTTGGAGAGTGCTCATTCCCCCAAGCCAGTCAGAGTGACTGATTATGTGATAGGTCTCTGGAGGAGAATGTCACACAAGATGGCAGAAGCAAGTGATAACTTAAAAGCAGGTCAGGCTCTGGTCAAACATTGACATGACCAGAAGGCCAGCATGGTTGAGTTCACTCAAGGCCAGCTTGTACTAGTTATGGTGCCAACAGGCAGAGGGCCTTGCAGGACAAATGGATAGGACCCTTCAAGGTTGTGGGCAAACTTGGAGAGGTGAACTATTTGGTGGACTTAGGAAAGTCTAAGGAGCCTCCCAGAGTCTTTCACACCAACCGTTTAAAGGCTTATGTCTTGAGACCAGAAGTGGGAGCTTTGCTTCTAGCTTCAGCTCAAGAGGAAGAGGAGAGTGAACCTCTACCTGACCTCCTCAGAGGTCAACCTTTAGATAAACAAATAGGAGTTAATCTCTCTTCTCAACTGACTTCTGAACAACAGGAGGGGTGCAAAGTTGTGTTGAATCAGTTTTCCTCCCTGTTTTCACTAACACCAGGCTTGACCCCTTGGGGCCAGCATGATATTCTCGCTGGTGACTGTTTACCTGTGAAAAGCAGAGGTTACAGAATGTCAGAACATGTGAGATCCCATATCAAAGGAGAGGTCAACAAGATGCTTGATCTTGGGGTTCTAGAGCCATGTACAAGTCCATGGTCTAGTCCAGTTGTTCTAGTACCAAAAGCAGGATCCAAGGAGTTGAGATTCTGTGTGGACTATAGAGCTCTAAATGCAGTCACTAAGACTGATGCCCATCCTTTGCCAAGGACATATGAACTGGTGGATAGACTTGGTTCAGCCAAGTACATCAGTACATTTGATCTAACCTCAGGCTATTGGCAAATAGCACTGACTGACCATGCCAAGAAGAAAACTGCATTTTCTACCCCACGAGGCCTCTACCAGTTTAAGGTTATGCCTTTTGGACTAAGGAATACACCTGCTACATGTCAAAGGATGGTTAATCAAGTTCTGAATGGGATGGAGGACTTCTGCATGGCATGCTTGGATGACATTGCAGTGTTCAACCCTACAAGGAAAGAACATATTGATCACCTGGGATATGTTTTGCAGGCTCTTGAGCAGGCCTATCTGACCATAATGGCAAGCAAATGTCAAATTGGTCAGAGCAAAGTGGTATTCCTTACTCATGAGGTAGAAGGAGGTGAGATAAGGCCATTGCCCAGCAATGTACAAGCTGTGCAAAACGGGGCCACCCCTACTACTCAAACCCAAGTGAGAGCTTCCCTAGGTCTCACTGGGTACTGCAGGAATTTCATAGAGAACTATGGGTCCATAGCTTCTCCCTTGAATGTGATACCCTCTCCAAAATTTCCCTAAAAAGGTTAAATCGAATGCGCAGTGCAATCATGCCTTTGAAAACCTGAAGAAAGCCCTTTTCATGCTCCAGTCCTAAGAGCTCCTGATTATCAACAACCCTTCATTGTGCTGACAGATGCCTCCAATATAGGTATAGGTGCAGTCCTTTGTCAACTGGATGAGAAAGGTAGGGAGAACCCCACTTGCTTCATCAGTAGGAAATTGAAGGAACCAGAAACAAGGTGGGCAACCATAGAGCGTGAATGTTTTGCCATTGTGTGGTCTCTGAAGAGGTTTAGACCATACTTGTATGGATCTACCTTTGTGAATCAGCCATACCACCAACCCTTGAGATGGTTAATGCAAATGAAAGGGGAGAACCCAAAACTTCTAAAATGGTCAATCTGCCTGCAAGGGTTTGATTTCATGATTGAGCACAGAGCAGGGTGTCACCACCAAAATGCTGATGGCCTCTCTAGGATGTTTTTAACCGACTAGAGGTAGTGATTCATCCAGGAATGGATTAAATCCTCCTGTCCCTTAGTCTGGGGGGGGTAGGGCGACTGTTAGAAAGAATTCTCATAAATGGCTGATTTCCCTTACCTAATGAGTCCCTCAGCAGCTTTGCTGGATTTCTAGGATTTATTTTTTTCACCTGGTAAGAGTGTGAGCCTTTTTTCCAACTTTCACATGTGTTTTGCAGTGTGTGTTCTTACCATTTGTGTGATCATGGGCTCTGGAGCCTCACCGATTCCATGAGCATCATTTTTATGTGTGTTACACAGCACCTTCAGTGCAGTGACACAGGGTTGTCTTTTAGACTTCCCACTGACTCCACTTTTCTGGGACTGACTACTCTCTCCCAGAAACATGTAAAGTTGCCATTAACTTTATGTAATCTCTTTAAACTACAGACCCAGTACACCCCATCTTACATGGCGTATTGGAAAGAGTTAATTCCTATCCCTTTTTGTCTGTGTCTCTTGGAGCACTGTTTCGCTCCCTTTACATCAAGACTTGGCTGGTAGCAGTGGTAACTACCCTACCTTTTCTACCGCGGTTATCTTACATAACCATGGTATTGTTTTAGGCCATTATATTAGCCTCGAACATAAACCCGCTTGACAAAATACATTTTATTTTGGCTCCGGCTGTGTTTATTCGCCATTTCTTTTTGTTAGTCTTCTCATGTTCTTCGCTGTGCGCCAAACTAGGGTTGATTCCTTTGATTGCCGTCTTTTCGCGGGCTTCTGCACAGAAGCCCTCCTTGTGGCGCCTGAAAGTCTGGGTAGGCAGGATGTGAGGGAGGGGTCTTCGGACCCCTGCCATCGGTTCCCTTGGTAACCCAAGTCGCACTCCTGTTTGATTGGCTAAGGGGAATGTCCTTGCCAGGACAGTCACCCTGCTGTGTAATTGACAGCCAGGCTGTATGAATGGGGGAAAACTGCATAAAAAGAAGGTCTCTGGGACTGGAAAGGCAGAGTCACCACTGGAACGAAAGAACCAACGAGGAGCTGATGGGAAGAGGATGCCTTTAACAACTGAACCGCCCGGTGAAACCCTGCTGCAGGTCCGAATCTTCAGAATCCGACGACAGAGAAGATCCTCCAGGAAACGTCTTCCCTTGAGCTGGTGGGAACAACCAGTTTGCACAAACTGCAAGCCAGGACCCCTCCTCTGGTCGAATTTGCTGTACAGAGCTACAGCGGGCCGGATAGCCAGGAAGGTCGGAGCCTGGTTGGGTTTTAAGGAGCGCACATTTTATTCGCCGCTTTGCTCTGCTGTTGGTTTCTTCCCTGGGTAGTGCAGGACCCTCCAGTCTTCATACTTTGTGTCAGTCCGACAGTCGCTTCAGGAACCGGGAGCATGCAGGAACTACCAGGAACGTCCGCCTCAGCTACAGCTTCCTCTCCGTTTTAAGGTACTGTGCAAACCCGGTTGCTCGTTTCATTCAGCCGCAGGGAAAGTGTGTGGAATCTTTCTCCAATCCAAGGGCTTGTCCTTCTCTTCTCTTTGAACTAACTTTTCTACCAACCAACCTCGTCTGAAATCCGTGGCACGAACTTAACCGCGAACTACCCTGAACCGTGTGATCTTGAGCAAAGGACTTTTGTCCTATTTACTTTGGCCCAAAGCCTTTTCTACCTGATTCTATCACTGTAGTTCCTCTTGCTCTATTGCCCTGAGGACCTGCTAGTGTGGTACATTTTTATCAACTTTGTCTTTCCCTCCCTTTTAAATTGCTTGAGTGCCATTTTGCTCCCTCTTCATTTTTGTGAGCTTAACTTGTCTGGAATTTAAGGGAAGTGGTGTGGTGTATTAGGAGTGTGATTTTTAAGTTGCTTATAATAGTGTAATGTTATACAACTGAAGAGTGAAATAAATGTATATTCTTTTACTTGAAAACCTTGAGTCAGTGTTTGCCTGAATCATAGTAATTGCGGTCCTTTGTGTAACTATTTGATACTGCTCACGTACTCTTGAGATAAGTCTGACTGCTCAGCCATCACTACCACTTTACTGTGTAGTACAGGCTTGTACCAAAGGTGAATTTGTATTGTCACTTGTAGTCTTAATTGTGTGTGGTGTTCTCAAAGGGTCCTGCATATAATTTTGCCTAACACATGTGTCCTGTTAACAAAGTTTTAAAAGATGACCTGCACATTTCTCAAAGTAACACAGATATAAAATGCATCCTTTTGTATTTGCTTTACTTGTGAGAACTTGGCGTTAAATGTTTTTTTATCACAATAATTTGTCAGCTGTAAGTGTAGGGGAGGCATGGTATCACAAGAATGGCATGCCGGTCCCCCGCTGTCAGGCTCAGAGCTTTCCAAAACAAAAGCTCTCGTTAGTCCCCCTCTGTCGGGCTCAGATCTCAAAATGTTCACGTTGGTCTCCCTCTGTCGGGCTCAGTTCTTTCACAACAAATGTTCAACAATACTTGAATGGGCTCTTTTCCCCAAACTTATTACATTTCGGATCTCCCTCAGTCGTGCTCAGACCCTTTTCGGATGTCAAACACTTTGGACTGTGCGTGGCTTTCTTTACAGACCTCCACAGGACCACTTAGATTCAAAGTTCAGTGTCCAGCTTTTTACTCCCCCCCCCTTCTCTCTGGGTTAATTTTGATCACTTCACGTTTACAGTTCATTCACTTCATGAAAATAAAAAATGCATCTTTCACAGAGACATTTGAGCGGGCTACTTCCTTTCGCCGGACACCACTGTTACTCAGTATCATAGGTTTCACAGCTGTCCTTACTTCAAAGTTTATTCATAGATCTGCCTTTCGTCGTGTCTCATCCACACAGATGCAGCCTTTACTTGCGATATAATGTTGCAACTTCAATCTTTCATTAACACACACCGGTCTAGCAGGTCGCTAGCCAACTCACCGGCTGTGTGTGTTTCTTTGTCCTCTTTACAGTGTTCCAATCCATGAGTCAAAGTTAGTACCACAGACTTGGCCTCGCCTCCCCAACTCTGCTGTTCATCCGTGAGGGTCGCTGGCATCCTTGGAACACAATCCAGCCTGCTGAATTTGAATTTGGCCTTCTACACATGTCTTTTGCAACCTTTTGGAGGCAGTGACCTTTGGTAGGGAACTCCTGGGGTTCTCGGCTGCTGGTCTTGACCCTCAGTCTGTCGCTCTGCTCCAGCAGGTTCGCCTTCGCCCCAGAAGTTCTGCTCTTGCTCGTGTTCGACCTTTCTCAGAGTGTGTCTCTATGTTGCGTCTTTTATCTGTGTGAGGAGAGCTAATTGGTATCAGGTGTATGTACTTAAAGTTAGATGCCTGACTTTGCCTGACCGGATTAGTGCGACATGTCCAGTGCGATGTGTAAGAGTTAGTCTTGTTACTCTCAGTCACCCTCTTCCTCGGCCCAGTGTTTGTGTAGAAAGGGGGGAGTTGAGACATCAGAGAATCCTAAAAAATAGGATGGGTTAGGTGTACAAAAAGGGGGGGAATACCGCGTCTCACCATCGGCTGCCTCACCCTCACTCCCTGAAGAACCCTCACCCAGGTGATCCTCCCGCAGGGTCTGGATCCAAAGCCGATGGCCGTGCCCTGGCCACCTGGGAGAGAGATCCATGGGGACTAGTAGGTGAGGCACCCCTTGGTTTCTCACACAGGCGAAGAGTTACATTTAATCTCAATAGTAAAGAAACAGCCAGGTGGAAGTAATTTGTCATTTAGACCATTCGCTTTCTTCAAGCATCCATGCCAGGAAACGTCTGACCTATAATATCAACGTTATACTTTGTTTGGTTTGAACATGTGGTGGCAAGAAAATTATATGACCTCTATAACCCAATGTTTACAGCAACATTTCAACAACAGTAAACTGCTGTGAGCTTAACCGAAATCTGTCATCTGTCCCCGATGCACAAGAACCACTCACAAGCTCAGAGACGGTTGAAGGTTTATTTGGATTGGTTTCTCAGTGGGCCCTCTGGCTGTCCCTTTATCTCTGCTCTATTAACACCCTCCTCTCTAACCCAGGTGTCCATACCTCAGGTTATAATATAGGATCTGTCCTTACTTGATATGAGAACCTAAAGGTGGGATGCTTTTTCTAACTTAACTCCCTCAGGTACTTTCTAAAATTGGTCCCGCACTATCTAGTTGTTAGTGGTCTAAAGAGTTACAGGACTGTGCCATGCACTCCCCTTGCTTGACTCAGTCTTCCGTCTGACAGGCTCAAATTCTCCTCTCACTGTGTTACTACTCTCCTTTTTCTACTGCATTGTCTCTACTTTCTTCCCTCTTCTGTCATTCCAATGTTTCTCGTTCCTTCTTAGGCCACACCTCCATCCTTTGATATTACTCCTGCTTCCTCTACACTACTCCTCCCAAATACAGAGAAAATTCAAGAGATTCTGGCATATGACAATTAATTCGGTGCATGCTTACTCATGAGTTAGAGCTATCCAACTAAGACATGTGTGACCTCTTTTCAATGTGGCATTCCTTCCAATTCCCAGTGGCTTCCTTTGGCCTATAAAAATGATGCACAAATATAACTCAGCTATCACAGGAAGCACAGTTAGCTTTTGCCACGATAATGTGAAAGAATATCTGAGCACTCTCATTTGTTGTATTGGTTTGGAGATTGTGTGTCGTGTGACATAGAGGTACGTGTCTAAGAGTTGGAATCAATGTAGTTGTCAGGTTTTCTGAAAGACTGGGTAGAACGCTTGGAATCAATGGCTTTGCTTGTGTTCCCAGGGCCAAGGCGTGTGACTGAACCACTTGTGCTGGGTGAATACTTTTAATGTGGGCCAAGACTGATTTGTATATGTTTTTCCTTCTTCTGTAAAGGCACCGACAGGTTTTAACAATGTTTACAACAATCCAAGCCACAGGAGGCCAGTGGAATTGCCTTTTTATTTATGAATGATTCAAAGCCACATAGAGCGACGCGGGCATGCCAGGACAAAGGTCCCTTGTTAATTTGGCATTGCGTTCCAAGCCACAACGCCCTGAAAATGGCCGCTCTTGACATCTTCCCAGTCACTTGGAGTGCCCTGCAGAAGGGGTGTGGCCTAGCAGTTCAGGCTGGGCTGCTGCTTTTTGGCGGAAGACCAATACATATTTGCATATAGGTTTCCCAGACACAGACAAAAAAAAGCTGAATTGAAGGCCGGTGTCAAGAAATAAACCCTACCCCGTATAAACTCTTCCCCAGAGATTTTATTTCAGAATGAAGTCCAAAATAGAATCTCTGGGGGAGGAATACTTTTGCACCCCCTGCAAAACGAATTCTACCCCTCTTCTGCAAAGGCACGTGCTGCAGGAACCCATTCAATCCCTTGTAACTTTTTTGTTAAAATGAGATATCTCGGCCAAATTTGTCTCCTTTTCTTCCCACATGTAGGCGGTCATAACACCACCATGGAATCCTAGTTTGCTTTATGGGGGTGAGAAAAAATAACAGAAAAAAGCACATTTTGTGTGTTTTTCAGAAAATGCCAGGGAAATGATGTACAATGAAGCCTGTGTTTTTTTCCTTGTAAGAGCTTGGAACAAACGGTTTGCTGTTCTGAATTCGCCATTTTCCAGGCTTTCAAAACAGGTTGAGTGGAAACCAAAAAAACATATTTTTATAAGGTTACCATCAGTTTCACAGGCCAGGTTGCACCCCTGTGAAAACACCTGCCTCACCTTGCAAGCCCCGGCTGCACCTCTGCAGAAGTGCATGCCCTCCCTCGCAAGGCCAGGCTGCACCCCTGCATAAACACGTGCCTCACCTCGCTAACCCAGGATGCACCCTTGCGAAAACACAGGCCCTCCCTTGCAAAGCCAGACTGCACCCCAGCAAAATCGTGTGCCTCACCTGGAAAGCCCAGGCTGCACCCCTGCAAAAACGTGACTCCACCCCCTACACCTTAGCCACACTTTCTGGGTGCATACCCCCTATTGCACATCAACCACTCTAGCCCAGACACCGCCCACAAGCCTCCTCCAGACTTGACACCACCCACCAGTCCCCCTCACCTGTGACCCCCCCTGTTGGCCCCTTCCAGTCTGGACATCACCCACCAGCCCCACTCACCTGTGGGGCTGGTCGGTATTGAATATTTTCACTGCTTGTCCACAAACAGTTATAACTTTGCCCTCAAATCAGTAGCACCTTCCAGTCTGGACACCACCCACCAGGCCCCTCCGGTCTGGACACCACCAACCAGCACACCTCATCTGTGAACCCCTCACCCCCCAGGTAGCCCGCTACAGTCTGGACACCACCCACCAATCCCCTCACCTGTGACATCCACCCAGGCAGCCCCTTCCAGTCTGGACACCACCCACCAGCCCCCTCCAGTTTAGACACCACCAACCAGCCCTCCACCTGTGACACCTCCTCAGGCATCCCCCTGACAGTCTCCCACAATACCAGTGCAATGCATGTCTCCAGAGCACCTGAACCTATGTGGTCTGCCAGCACCCTGAAGTGCAACACCAACACATCCACCGCAAACACAATCAACAGTAAGCACTGGAGATCCATCCAGGACTGCAGCATCTGCTAACAGACCCTTCCAGACCTAAATCAGACCACCCCATACACATGTGACAAGTGAATACAATGCCAAGTGGCATGTGCATGTTTTCCATAGCACATTTCCAAGGCATCAAAGCACACTAACTGAATATGTGCCCACGACAGAAATAAACATACTAAATACTTGCAATATGCACAAACAATGGACAGGTGCGTCACAGCCTGAGCATGAGTGACCTGGGTGGAAGGGTTGGCAATATACCTGTCAGGGAACAATAACATGACAGGGCCATGCATGGGTGATGGGAGGGCAGTCAGAGAGTGCATGAGTCACAGAGACTGCAAACTTGTGCTGCCACTTCAAAAGAGCAAACATAGCTCACTACTGCATTCCAGTGTCCGGGGAGGACAACACATGAGATAAGGCAGTTTGTGACTGCCCATGCTGGTGGGTGTGTCTGCATGACATGGGTTTAATACAGCAGTGACAAACAAATGTGCCATTACAGTGACCATGGAACACCTCCACAGTGAACACACCTCCCTCCACCCCAACCACACTGATGCCAAACACACAGTGATGCTGCACAGGTAAATGCAAATTAAAACATACAGTGCAGACCCACTCGTCTGATGGACTACCCCCACATGTCGGGCACATGTGCATCTTTCCAGCCACAACCATCACAGCAACAACACACTTGCATGCACGCCACAAGACACATTACTTACAATGAAGAGATGCACTGACTGAAAAGTGGACTATCAAAGTTGCCAACACACAATTGAACTGCATGAAGCGTGGAATGTAACCAAATGAAAGATGTATTGAATATAAATATATACAATTAAAATGGGGAATGACGATCAAAGCAGTCCAGGAGAAAATATGAAATTAAATAAAAACTCCACGCCTAAAAAACTATATAGATGAAAAACTGGGAATGTAAGTCTGCAAATTCCAGGAAAAATAATAAATAAAAAAAGGAAACCTGCACCTAAATAACTATGTACAAAGGCAGTGGGCTAGTCCTTCCCTCAGATTTCACAGAGCCTTTCCACCAGGGCTGGGCCCAATGTCACATCCCCCCTCAGGCGGGCCTCTGTTGTTGCCTGGAGGGCTTGCAGGTCGTCCAGCATCTGTGTCTCTATCACTCGTGCTTTCCTGCAAGTGGCCTCCAGGATGGCAGTCCGTCTCCTTGCCCGACGCAGCGCAATCTGAACCCTGGCCATCAGTACTCTTGCTTCCTGTGCCTGCTGCCACGATCTGCCATTCATACTGCTGGAACACAGAAGACACTCTGTGCCTCATGTCCACATGTACCTCCTGCCTCACACTTCCCACCTGCATCCTTTGGGTTATATACCATGCAACCAATTGCCTCTTCCTCGTTGCTACCTGCTGCCTCAGTGCCCAGTGCCTGCTACAGTGGTGCACCTTCCAAGCTATGTGTGTCTTGAAGGAGAGGGGGTTGTCAATGTGGAACCCGAGGGACTTGACAGAGGAGGAGTGCTCAGGTGTGAATCGTGCATGGTTGATAGCCAGGTCTGTATGTCTGGGTGGTCGGTGTTGTTGGTGAGGAGTAGGAATTTGGTCTTCAAGTATGCACTAGACATCCAAGACTGGATCAGTGAGAGGCTGGTTTTGAGCCTATTGAGACCTTGTCGTTGGTGTATTGGTGGATGCGGATGATGTGTGTGGATAGGAGGGCTTCCAGCAGCGCCATGTATAGATTGAAGAACACTGGGGAGAGGGTGGAACCCTGTGGGACTCCGCCGGTGATGGGTAGCATTTGCGATCTAGCAGAGCCCATCTGAACAAACTGCTGGCAGTTGGTGAGGCACGACTTGAACCAGCGTCGGACATGGTTCCTGACCCCCCGATGCGCCAATGTAGGGTGTCCATAGGTGCCTGGTGGTCTACTGTGTGAAATGCAGCCAAGAGGTCGAGTAGATCCAGGAGGCAGGGGTGGCCATCATCAAGGATGTCACATGGGTCACATGTACTCCCTAAACTGGAAGGAGTGTCCCATTTGCCCTGTTATTCAATTGCAGAGCAGAACGCTGAAAGCTTATAAATATTTCAGTGAGGCTTGTATGTTTCTTTATGTTTCTCCCCATAAATGTGCATTCTTGGGTTTTCCTCAATGACACAACGAAAGTGGAGATAATAAGAAATAAACTTTCTAACAGAGTGATGTGTTTTACAACCCCAATTCCACCTTAATGTCTCACCCCATAATCTCTCACACATCTCTCTCAAACCTTTCTCACAAATGTACCCATTGTCTCTCCTCTTTCACACTCCTATCAGATCTCTCAGCCCTCCACCCACCACCTCTTTGGTTCTCTCCTACTATGTTACATCTCCCTTAAAAGCCTGGCACTTCTTTCTAGCTCTCTTTGTCTTCCCTCTACCTGGCCACCTTTCTTGTCCAGTTTACCTTTTTACTTGTCCTCTAGACTGTCACTCACACATATCCTTCATTGGGCTAACCTTTTGCTTCTCTCTCTCTACTGTCTCAATAGGTCTATCCTCTCCCTGCTCCCCGGAACCTTCGTTGTCCCTCACTCATTCCATCCTCTCTCACTTGTCTATCACTTCACTGTACTGTCTTTCCTCTACAAGATACATGCATGTGTCACCTCTTTCTTGTTTCTCCCTTAACTGTCTCACCGTGTCTCTTCTCTCTCTTCCTGCGCCCTCGCCCCCTTCTCAGTTCTGTCCCTCCCCTCACTCACCTTCCTGACCTCTTTATTACTGACTCACCATCATTGCTCTCGCTTCCCTTCCCTGCTCTGTCTCTCCTCTCTCCGGACCCCTGATCTCCTTCCTTGGCTTTGCCTCCTGCCTCATTGCCTTTTACTTACTTTGTGCATTTTCTTTGTCCCCCGCCCCCTCATTGCCTGGGACAGTCTCTGTTCTGTCATTTCTTGCATTTTATGATATATGATAAGTCATTTATAACGTGCCTGAACATATGTGCTTGCTTCTAGGCACAACAATACAATATCTATGAGTGTTTACTCCTTTCTTAGTTCTCTTCCCCGCCCTTGGAATCTGTGCCCTCTCTGTTGTCTGCCCCATTTCACTGCCACTTCTGTTGTACGCGCCCTCTGTTGTCTTTGCCTCAATTTCACTATTCCTAATTTTTCTGCACCCTCTGTTTGCCTTGCACTTCCTGTGCACCTTCCTTGTCTCTCTGTTCTGCTCCCCTGATTTACCTTCATTATCTTTAACTTCTGTCTCCACTCTGAGTCGCACCTCTCTCTCTCTCTCTCTCTCTCTGTCTCTCTCACCCTTCCTCTCACTCACACTCACTCCTACCTTGCTCTCTCCCTTCCTGCTAGCTCCCTCCTGCTCTTATTATGTCTTAACCTCCTTGCCTATCCTCCCAATCTCTGTTTATCTCTCCCTCTCTGCCATTGTTCCTCCCTCTCTGCTTCTCTATGATTGTCGCCAGTGGTGGGCCAGGACACTAGCAGAATGGCTGAAATTGGGTCAATCAGTTGCTCTTTGATTTCCATGCCTACCCGCATGACAGTGTTTGCTACTAAAAGATTAACTGCCAGGGTATAGACGGCAAGGGAAAGCATTTGCTGACAGTCAACGCCCTGGTGACATTGACTTCTGAGGGCAAGATTGCTGAATAAGGTTGAATAAGGTAATGCATCTGAAGCACATTATACATAACAACAAGCTGCATTCCTGTGCCAGGTACAATGACTTGTCTATAATACACACACTCTTCTTGGGTCCATCAAAGTTGTTCATTATTTATGTTAAATGATAAGTGTGGCTTTTTCTACAAGCATACACCGTAAAAGAAATCTCTTCTACAGACTCGTAATTTTGGGCGATTTAGCCAGGTAAGAGAAAATAATTTGCCTAAGGTCACACACTTTAGTTAAGTAACGATGCAGGGATTTGAGCCCAATCTGCAATTTAGGCACTTGACTTCTCAGCATCGGTCTAATTTTAAAATATATATAATGCAACAATCTGACAAATATATAAATCCTTATAGAAATGTTAAAAATAAGATTCTGCAGAATTTGAAGAAAATGTGAAGTTCCTGAAGAGCAATTGGACATCACATAAATTCACTTGACAGTTTAGAATGGAAAGAGGGCGTGAGATTTAATTGCCTTTAAAGAAGATACGGATTTCAATAGCCATGTGGAGCTATGTGAGCGCTTTCAGATGCAAAGGCCAGGGTGCCTCCACCACACCAGTTATTATCACTCAAACATTTTGGCAGGTATTTGGGGCACTAGCTGCATTTTACACTTGGATAAAATGCTACTCATTCCATTAAGCAAGGAGGCTGAACATATTAAAAAGTATAATCCTAATGCCATGATCAGTGACAGACACAATACCCACTTTTCCCATCAATTATTGCTACTTCATGTACTCTTGTTTCTTACAAATATGCTGAAACAGAGTTTAAAAATATATTCTTTAATGGACATTTTTAGCACATAATATTGAATCTCTGTTCATCTTAAAAATACAGGATTACAAGTACCAGAATTCAATGTGATGCGCATCTGAAAGCCAGGTCTGGTTTATGCCACAACTAGCGTAAGATAATTTGCGATCTCTGCAAACTGTCATATTGATGTACAGCTTTTAAGACCTAATTCTAGGTACTTTTGTAAAGTAGCCATCGCTTTATTCGAGTTTGTATCTTTTTACCAAATATATTGGTTCGCATGAACCAAAAGTTCTAAAAATGCTACCACCAAAGGTTCGAACACCAAAAGTTCGATCCTTTGGTGGTAGCATTGTAAAAAAAAACAAAAAAAACGGTAGCTGTGGGGGTGTCCCCTGCATCGCCCCGCACACTATTCTTTACAGTATAGTGAGTGAGGGTTGCGGGGGGAACCCCTGAAGCCTTCCGTAAAAATTTTAAAAAATTAAAAAGGACCCTGCGGCGCCGGCTCCTGATCACCGAAGTGAAAGGGAGCTGGCGCTGTAGGGACCCAGCGTGAAGAAGGTAAGTTGGGTTTGTTTATGTTGGGGGTGTGGGTGGGGCAGTGTTGAGGGTGTGGGTGGGGGGGTGTCATGGGTGTGTTGTGGCTGTGGGTGGGGGTGTAGGTGTGTTTGCATGAGAAACTTTTGGTAGTCCGCACCTTTCTCATGCAAACTTTCCGGCCGTGGAACTTTCAGCCGCGGTCGGATCATGTAGATCCCTTTATTCCAGGTCCTCGCAGAATGCAGCCACTTAATTATTTCCAGGCAGGGTTTGCACTGAATTTAGGTGTCTGCAGAATAGACCTTATGGAAATTGAAGAATCTAGCATGGATACTGATTCTAAGCAAAATGAAGAACGTTAGCCAAGGTTTGAATCTGGAAGAACATGGAGTACACCCAGTTGTGGAATCTAGAAGAATGTTGATGGTAACCTTGTACTGAACCTAGGAGCATGTAGAATGTAACCTCTAAAGTAAGGTTAAGCAACACATGTGTCCTGGGTTACTGTTTAGAATGTAGAAAATTGATCTAACCTTTCATTCTCCATGCATAGGGGAACTAGCCGACGGCACGGCCACGAACATGCATACATCAGCCATCATACACCATTGGAAGACACTTCACACAGCACCTCTGCTATAAGAGTGAAGCTACCGTTCACTACACAAATTCAATAAGTAGCTGCACACAAAATCTCTCTCCCGCTCTCACATACCTTTCTAAACCACTTATGCTAGCTCGACATGGGTGACTTGTAGAGACTTGGCCACCCCTCATATCATCGTACTGGCCAATACGCACACACGCATTCTAGCACCCCCTTGAAAGGTGCTATACAAATGACACATTACATTACATATGCAAATTATGGTCCTTGCCTCGTCACACATACTGAGTTCACTCCCTGTGATATCATTTTCAGTATTTTGACTTGCAGTGATGTCTATACATATGCAAATAACTGTAAACGTAACTGCAAAATAACCTATTTCAGCATTCTGTTTAAACACAGTTCTTTGCATAGTTCATATCTGTTTCCCATTGTCCAACCCATTCAAGTCTTTCATATTTGTTTCTTGAGAGCCTTAATTCTGCCTTGGTTCGTAATAATAAGAAAACCTTTCAGGTAGCATACTTTTGTCATTTTGCAGCGTTCCTATTGAACAAAATCCCTCACATGAAAACGATAATGTAGTTAGTAACCACGTCATGAATTATATCCCCATAATTGTTGGCAGAATGTTATGCCAGGCCTCAATTCATTCCCTCTATTGCCTTTTGTATTCATTACCATTCACTGGTAGTTACATTTTCTGCCCACCAAAAGGAAGTAGGCTATGTTGAATTCATGTTACAAGACTCCAGGCATAAAAGAGGGGCGTGCATCTATTGCCCTTCTCCTTGGACCATTATTAGTTTCAGTAAATTAAACCTAGTTTTAGGAAAGAGTCAGCTGTGTTACTTCTTTTGAGTTTGATTTGAGGCATGTAATCCTTCATTTCGTTGGTTGGGGTGAAATGGGCTAGGGTAGTGGGCTCCAAGTCTATCTGTGGCCCAGCCCCAAAAACTGTTAAGAAATTCCTGAATCTTTCCCTCAAATAAAAGCACAGTGGCCTAGCAGGAAGACATGTTGATAAAACAATGTGGTCAGAACTCATACCAGGAAAGTTTCTAGTCATGGTAGAGGCCTCCTGGAATTTCTGGCAGCACAGAGCATTGGCCAGGCAAAGAAAGTACACCTCACAGATGGGGGCAGGAGGGATATGGGGTGCATGTAGTGGTCTCCTGCATCAGCAGCAAAAAAGATTTAAAGGTCCTAATCCGCATAATCCCAGAATAGGTCAAAGTGTGCTCTGCTTGTGACACATTTACTCGGAAACATTTTCATAAGCATGAACAACCGGACAGATATAACGTTTTAAGCAATGGTGGAAGGGCTGAATCTGTACTGACCGCAAAAATGACTTGCTGCAGCGTTTGTCAAAGCAATACTGAAGCATACTGGTCAGGCCTTGCTGTCAGTATATTTATAGCCAGTGCAAGTTATATATCCAAGATAAGCATGCTAGCTGGGAATACATGCATGTTAAGGGAAAGATGCATAGCACTCAACCTGTCAAAGTTATATGTGAGTCTTCTGATGTTAAAATACTGGTCAAACTTTACATTTACTTTGTATAATGTATTAAACGAATTGAACCATTTAGAAGGTCAGAAAGCAATTTGATAAGGGAATAAAAGGCCTGACCCGCCAAATGGATGGCACTTAAAAGCAGGACCGAAGCAACTAATAATCTAATGGGGGTGCTATTGAACATAGAGGACACTGGTGGCATTTTGCCTGTAGTGTTCCTGCGCTCCAAATGGACACATATGCTATAACCAAGCTGCACTGCCCTGCAGTCTTAGAACATACTTCTTGACTGTCCCCTCCCACCTCCTTGGACAGCCTGAGGTTGGCTACTGGGCAGACTTGGGAGTGGAGACATGTTGCAATGGTTATGGTTATGTGTGTGTGTGCTGTGCAGGCCAGCAACAGCTGCCCCTACCACCCTCACATTTCCACCCACAACCAAGTAAGTCTGTTAATGAGCTATTGAGGAGACAGAGTGCAGAAAGCAGGCAGGTTTGCATAGTGCACCCATGCACCTGCCCCAGTCACCAGCCATAACATGGTCACTGGTAAGACCTGCTAATTGGATTACAGGGTCATTCAATAGAGGAGCACTCTACATGCATGGGAGCTAGGAGGCTGCCTGGATCTAAAGTTCATGCTATACCTGTTCTTTGCAACTGAAACTTGCATTGTCATTGCCCATGGTGTGCAGGATGTCGCTTGAGGGAACTTACCATGGCTCTATCCATGCTGCACCTGTACTAGTTTAGGAGGGAACCCTGAACTAACCCTGCACATTCTGTACCTGTATCAGTGTGTGAGGGAAGCTTGCACTGATCCCGTTTATGCCAGAAATGTACCAGTTTGAGTGAAGTGGGCACAGGCCCTTGCAATCAGTTGCTCTGCCAATGTACTTGTGCATATTTGTGAGGGAAACTTACACTGGCCCTGGCATGCTGTGCAAGTACCTATTTGCACAGGACTTGCACCTGACCTGCCCATGTTGTACCTGTTAGTTAGGGAAGCTTGCAGTGACCCTACACATACGGTGTCTCTGAGAATAGCTTGGCTGGCATTGCCCATGTTCCCATTTGATAGGGAAACGTGTAATAGTCTTATCCATGATGTACTTGTACCAACTTGTGAGGGAGACCTGACCTGGCCTGCCCACTCCATTCCTGTTATTTTTGTGAGGGACACCTGCATTGGTTTTTTGTGGCATCTTCCACTTGACCATGCTGAACCATTTTTGGGAGATGTTTTCTTTCGTATAAACTTAATTTCATTTCGGCATTTGTTTAGTGCCTTTCACCATTGGAATGGTCACCCCAACATGCTGTAGGTTGAAAGCGGTGGGACTGAAGTTGAAGCATGGGAAGGTTAGGATGTACTAGTATGCTTGTGTGCATAATTCCCATTAAAGGTTATGAAGGCTTGGCCGAGTCCCTGCTAGCCACCCATGTCTAATTGGCAATTGTATGGGTGAGGGATGTACCCTAGGGAAAAAGGCTGGAGGGGAGTGTATAAGAGGATAGTCAATTATGTGTGTAGCTACAGTTTGAATTTCTGTCGTGAAAGTTTATTTATATAGCGCCTAAACACAATGTGTTTCAAAGCGCTTCAAGGCAAGGGATGGAACGAGGGAAAATACAATGGGCCTCATTACGACCCAGGCGGTAAGGGGTTTACGGCAGCGTTAACAGCGCCGACCCTTACCGCCTGATTACGAGGTCCCCTAGCGCCATGGTGCTTTTAACACCTGCTTTTAGCAGGTGTTAAAATCCATGGCGCTAAGGGACCATGGAGTTAATTACGCCACCGTAATTTACGGTGGCGTAATTAACGCCTTCCCCACTCCCATTATGCCCTATGGGGAAAAAATGGGAATGGGCAAGGGTAAATGGGGATTGGGGATTTACCGCCCCGCCAAGGTCGGAATGGGGCGGTAAGTCCGCCAACCACCATGGCGTAAACGTAGTTTACGCCATGGTGGTAAAGTCACGGCCCAGGCGGTAACTTACCGCCTGGGTCGTAATGAGGCCCAATGACATTCTTACAGGCCATGAACAGTAAGGATGTGAAATTAACTATTGTACTCGGACTGGCGACATTTCAGATGCACGAGCTAAGAAATAGATAAGGAAGGGAGGAGGAGAGTGGGAAGGAAAACAGACAGGCAACTACGGACTAGGCCTGACAACATTTCTGGTAGAACCGAAGAAAAACAAAAGGTGAGGGAGAGGGGTGCAGAAAGGGAGTAGAGGAACAAAACAAGCGACTATCGTACTAGGCCTGACGACATTTCAGATAGTGCTGGGGCATACGGGGGGGGGAGGAACAAGTAAGGGGAGGAGGGAGGAGACAGACATGGTCGCTATCATACTAGGTTCAGGGACAATTCTGATAGACTAGGTGCATAGAGGAAAGTAAGAGGAGGAAATAGGAAAAGGGAGAAAGGGGGATGAGGAGGAGAGAACAGAGAGAGAGCAGTCAAAAAGTGTGGAGAAGCAAGAGGGGCGAGCGAATACAAATGCAGAAGTCAATAATAACACATAATGTTGCAAGCCAGGATACAAGATGAAGATGGGAACAGCATGATTCAGGGCCACCATTAGTACAAGATGCAAAGGAAGGGCAGCATGAAAGTTGAGACGCACCATGAATCAATTAAGTCCATAAAAGTCAAATCCAGCACTGGCCACAAAATGGCGATGGTGAAACCAGAACGTATCAGAACAGACTCCTGCAGAAGTAGCCCGGAGGGGGGGGGGGTGCAAGAATCAAGCAAAACAGGCAACACCTGTGTGTGAGAAGGGTGGGGGGCACAGGAGAACATTGTGGGGGGACCAGAGGGTATGGGGATGGCGTGTGGGGACAGAGGGCGTAAAAAGATGTTGGGGTATGCTTACGTGCTGTCTGAGCAGTGGGTTAGGCCCTGGGTCCTCCTGGTCCGAACAGGTCCAAACAGGAATTGCCCTTTTCTTCATCTGCCCTTCACTTCACATGCCCGGGCAAGAGACACCCTTGATCTAAAAGTTAAGAGCAGGAAGGAAGAGGCAGGGATAAGAATGTGGGTGGTGCTTAGGCCAGGTGACCTAGAGCCACTTGCACCGGCTGCCCATCTGCTATCCCCATTTAGCTACATTCTTATGGCAGACATGTTGTGCAAAGTGCCGTATCTGTTTCAGATGGAATATTGTACTAGCCCTGTCCATGGTAGTTACGGAAACTTGCACTGACATTGCACACGATGTACTCTTTTGTGGAAAGGGTCCACTGCCCATGCGGTTCCTGATGTGTTTTGAGGAAAGCTTGAAATGGCCTGATCTAGGATGTACTTTCTTGAGGAAAGTCTGTGCTGGTCCTGCCTATGCTGTGCCTGTATCTGTTCTATTTGTGAGGGAAGCCTGTACTGGTTTTATGAATGTAGTAACTGTATGTTTTGTATTTGTGAGGAAATCTTGTACTTTGCGAAACTAGCACTGTTGTCTAGACTGTGACTTATGGGTACCCATGAGGGAATGTGGACCTGCTGCCTTCCGTGCTGTGCCTGTTTGGGGGTATGAACGTAATTTGCATTGTTGCTGACCATGATGTGTGCGTCCAGTGTGCGATGGAAACATTAATTTCTGCTCTCTTTGCGTTCCTGTTCTTCGTGTGAGAGTACCTTGCTCTGATACCCATATTGTACCTTTCCTGTATGTCAGGAAAGAGTCAACTTCTGCTGCCTGTCTTTTCTGTGTGTGAATAACGTTTGCCCCATTTGTGCCAGTACTATACCTGTTAGTGAGTTAAGAAAGCAGTTTGACACACATTCATAAAACACAATTAATAACTGTATGCTGCAAACTGAGTAATACCAGGAGGTCATTTTTGGGCAGTTTGTGAGAGATGGGACATTCTGAAGAACATTGAGCCAGTAATACACTGAAGTCCCTATTTAGAAAGCCTGGTAGAAGCAGAGCTTTAACCACATCACTCCATCTCACAGTCATCTGGCTGGGAGGCAGAGCCACTGCCCCATTTTCATATCTGGCCCTAAAGGCAGCCCATTAGCAGTCATCAACCTGGCCAAAGAATTATTGCCATTTATTTAGATTCCCTAAAACACCAGATGGTGCTTTCCGCCTGCTTGGGGATGTTGGGGCATGCCTCACTCATGTTCTCTCCCGTTGCTGAGAGCACAAAGCAAGTCCCACCAATCACTTGCGAATGCAGTTGAGCAAAGGGTATTTGCCATGCCTGATGTCTGGAAAGATGATAAGAGGGAGCTACCACCAAACAGAGCCAGCATAAGCAAAGCTACTGACGGCCACAGCCACTAGCACCATCTCACTTTCAGTGAATGGAGTGGCAGCTTCTGCCACTCTCTTTACTGGAGGCTTAATGAATGCAGGTGGAAGCAGAGGAGGAGATATGGCAAGCACAGCAAGTGGTAGTTCCACCTCCAAAGCAGGAGTGCTCACAAAGAGCCAATGGGGTTGGTGGAAAGAAGCAATAGCCTCCTTCCAACAACCGAAAATAGACACCTACTATATGTAAACAAACTTGCTCACAATAGCCCAGAAAAAAGGTGTGTGAGAAGGGGATATCTGATGGTCATTATTTTCAATTCTACTGATATCATACATTGTTTGTGCTTCAACCTTTTTGTATTGCTAATCCATCCTGATCTGAACATAGTCTCTATTCCAGCTTGAATATTATATATTGTGTGTGTGTAGAAGAGAAAATGATGCCATTGTACTTTGTTATGAAAAGGTCTAACCATGATGGACAAACTGCAGCCTGTGAACATGGTAGGCAAAACATGCATGTGCATCTGGGGTGAGGGGATTGTATAGTCAGGACACTGGTAGTGGGGCGGCAAAATTACCTTTCACCTAGAGTGCCAAAAATCCTTGCACCGGCCCCGGGCTCCAGCAGACGGTTTTTCAACTTGCTGCAGTGGGGGCCGGCCCCATGACCAGCGCTTACCCAGTAATTTAGCCAACTGGCTCCGACTAAATAATACCAAACAATTGGCCTCATTACAACCTTCCCGGTATCCTGGCGGTAAACCTTCCAGGATACCGGCAAAGGTTGATACCGTTTCTGGCACTCGGTCTGGCAGCACTGGCGCTGGATTACGAGTGCTGGAGGGACAGGGTAAATCCCCATTCATGGATTCCATAGGACTCCATGAGGGGATTTGCTGTGATTACCGGCACCGGCAAAGCTGGTGCCGGTAATGAGGACTTTGTTTGCCAGTAGGGCGCCTGCCTTACCTCCACCTTTTAGCTGGAGGTAAGCTAAGGTGCCCCACCAGCAAACCTGTAGTCGGGCGGTCCAGTAAAGTGCCGGTATCCGCGAATACGGGCACTTTTTTACCAGACCACCGACTTGGAATGATAAGAAAAAGAACAGCAATGGAAAGCAGAACCACTGCCAGGCATGATTTAGTGCTACAACCAGGTACAACCCCATTCCCACGGCCTGATGCAGCCCCTTATCAAGGAATTTCACTCGCACGGGGGTAGCGGGGACATGTCACACATAACAAATGTTGCGAAAACATGCGGTGAAATGGCTACTGCAGTGACTTCTACATTGTCCCCAATGAAGGCGTAAGTAAATACATTTAAAACGAGGAATGCGACAGGCAGTGTCGCTTTAAATGTGAGGTGATAGACCAAAGGCTGGCCTTGCTCCAACATGTTCCCAAGCCACAGACGCCCCTTTCCCGTTTGGGGATTGTTTATTGTACTTCCATTCTGGACTATGGACATCAACATTAAAGCAAGAGGCCTCCAAGCGGCCAGAATCTGCTTGCACATAAATATTTCAGCCGCTTTGTCACTCCAGTGTTTGCAAAACTGGGAAAGTTTACAGAGTTTAGCAATCTGTTTGTACAAAAGCACAAGGCATACGTTCTGTGCCAAATAGACACACAAAGGCTGCACGTTGTTGATTCAAGTGCACTTCATGATTCATGTGGGCACTTTCCACACAGGTCAAGTGGCCTGACCTTTCCATAGCTCTGGTTATTTGCTTTACTTCCTCCTCTGCACCCTCGAACCTTTTTTTAATCTTTTGTGATATTGTAAGGCGCCATTTTGCATATATTATACAAACGCCAATAGCCTGCACTGCTGAGGATAAACAAAATAGGAGCAGATGAGACATACAGGAAAGTGGGGATGAGGATAGCAACCATGGGGAAGTTGCCAGTATCTCTAAGCCCATTCAGAAGCCTGAGGAGGAAAACAAGCCTTGATGGTGCTTACCCATTGACCTTTTCATGTATGTTCTCCCCTCCCCACACCCACTCTGTTTTTAACTCCAACATCAGACTTGTCCCCTTGAGCCATTAGTGCAGAAGGTGCATAGTGGGGTCATTGGCAAGGCCATATTTAGGATTAGTGAGGCTCTTGCAAGAAAGGACATGCAGACCCCACACCCCTAAATTAGCAGATGTAGGAACATCACCAGAATTGCTATAACAGAGCATGACATCACAACATTTGGCATCAAAGTTGTTGATACGTGAGGTCATAGTGGGGCAGGGCATTACACGAAGTGCGATGGTAGGCATTTACATTAATAAAATGAGTTTAGAAGTCCACTATGAGACAAGGGAGGATTTCCATGTTAAATATTGTTGCCATGGCAATTGAGGCTCAGCGGATAAATGTGCAAACACTGCGCAATGCTCCATTATTTGTTACATGACCGTTGACTTGTACGTGCACCCCAGCATGCTAAGAATACATAAAATAAGAAATGGAACTGATAAGACCCCAGCTGGCTTGGCAGACACCTACAGGTTACAGTTTTGAATTATGACTGGATCAGACTTTCATTCTTCCAAGGTTCGTCAAGTAAGCATCATTGTGTAGGGTGATATCCTCATTATTCCAGCATATAGAGACAGCTGTATTTGTGGTCTGCACTGCAAAAAGCAACTCATGCCTAGTGCACTTGACCCTCCATACATACCTTTTGGGGGCTGGCCACTTTCCTAGGTGGCTATGGGCCTCCCGTCCACCGCCCATAGTTAGTGCAATATGGGGTTTGCATGCAAAGACAGCCGGGTTGGTGCTATTAGTAGGCAAGGTTATGCGCTTGTCTATATGTGTAAATGTTAGAGTGGCAAAATGCTGCTTTAACACCTCCACACTCATTGTATACAAACTGCCTTGCCTGTGATGGCACCGGCACTGACTGTCTGCAGGCTGAGGCTGGCTGCAGACCAGGCAGCGCCGCCACGCCACAAAGGTTGGGGTCAGGTCAGGGTCACGAGTGGCATGGGCGTGGAAGCGCTGGCACAGTCTGGCACCTGCGCATTTGCACTCCATGTGGCAGGCCATGAACGAAGCACCATACGAAACGTGCCCCCTCGAGTCTCGACCAATTGTTGTGATGGTCATGGTGTGAGTCTATCAGGGAATGCTGCGTGCACTGTGCATCCTGGCTGAACCCCCTGCCTTCAGCCTGCTAACTTATTGGCCCACCACCCGGACAGTCCATCAGACGTGGTGGCCTGTGCACTCTGGCTGGAGGACGGCAGCAGCCTTTTGCTGTGTGGTGTGCTAGGCCAGTGAGTACCTGTCTCATGTAGGCCACCCATCCTGGACGCGGCATTCCCTGCTGTGCTGTGAGAGTGGCCCTGGGGTTGGGCCATGCCTTTACTGGAGCCTGTGCTGAGAACAGTCCGTCCGACATCACGCAGGTGAGGACTCCACATTAATTGTTTACCGCCTTGCCTTGATAGGATCGACTCTGCTTCCTTTGCACACTCCCTCCTCCTCTTCAAATCCCCCTAGCAGAAACTGGTACCTGCGTTAACATGTGTGCTCTGCTGTAACGTGCGTGCAACACTAGGAGACTGACACTGTCCAGATTGCATGCTTGTGTGTGCCCTGAGTCTCCTTCACACTCCACTACACGAAAGTCAGTGTGTCCCCTGCAAACGCCTTTAAAACATAGTTGGAGTTGCACGCCCATTTGTACCCTTAATCTGAATGCACTGACTATAACAGTGTAAAATAGCACGGAGTGTAGGCAGATGTACGTGCGTGCACTATATTATGCATTAACTTAGCTCACTTTGATAACACTCCTACTGTAGACGCCCCGCCTGTATGGAGTGTAAACCCTTCCGGTCATTGGCACTAATGTAAGCAGGACCGACTCCACCTTTCAACCTTCCGAGGTCATTCACTAACATGGCTGCCATTTCCTTCCTTAGGGAAACACTTGTTCTTGGCAGAGCCAGGATCTCGAATAATGTAGCCAGTCTCCCACACAACCCATTTGGGGATTCGGAATATAGCTTTTCAACGCATCCAGGGGAGCTGGAGGCAAGAAATTCACAGAAGGGTGCACGTGGAAATAAAGACGAGATGTTTACTGAGACCCTGGAATGCAGGAAATGCCATTGTCCATGCAGGTCGCAGAGTCTTCCTGATTCTCTGACATTGTTTTAGTGATTACATCAAATGGGAGGAACATGGGCAGGCCGAGTTGCTCCATCTGCCTTCGGGGGGACACTTGTGCACATTTGAGCTTGCAGTCCATTGACTCCCTAAAGCCATGCTAATCCCTATGGACAGCCATTCCCACCCACTTCCTGCTCAAAACGCATCCACTCCTGGGATGCCTTTAAGCTTGCTTTACTCAAGCCAATAGCCCCATATCGCCCCGAAGGTCATCTCAGAGTCAGCCCTCGGCCCCATCAGTCAGGCTGCACCAACGGCCAAAGATGTTTTCAGTAAGTGGAGTTCATTACTGCTCGGTCACAGCTCTGCTCAAGTAGGTCACTTTGAAATACAGTTTTGCTTAAAAAAGAAAAAGGGAAGTTGGGGGATGTGAGGAGTGCCGGCTCATCACACTTCCTCTAGTAATGGAGTGCAAGGTAACCTATTTAAGGGAACATCATGACACA
The DNA here is from genome assembly GCF_040938575.1 of Ambystoma mexicanum. Taxonomy (NCBI): domain Eukaryota; kingdom Metazoa; phylum Chordata; class Amphibia; order Caudata; family Ambystomatidae; genus Ambystoma; species Ambystoma mexicanum. Next base: position 186,341,680 of record NC_090937.1, read on the forward strand.
AATGTATTCCTTTTTACTTATTTTATTGTTCATTTATACAGCGCTTATACACAGGTGGAGTGCTTCAAAGCACTTCAAGGGGGGAAGGGAACAAGGAAATACAGTAATCACTCTTATGCCTTGAAGTTTCTGAGTGATTGACAGAAAAACTAGCATACTCAGCCTGACAGCATTTCACCTAGTGCAAGTGCATGAAGTGTTACAGTAGCAACCAAGCTAGGGAGAAGGGACACAAACGGGGGGTGGGGGGTACAGGACGGTATGCAGTGATTATAATGAATACCAAAATAACTAATACCATTATAACGAACCTAAAATAACAAATGTCAAAATATTGAATTTGGAAATAAACTGAAAAAGGCGTTGGGAAAGGGGTTAGTGGTTTTGGCGGTGGGGGAAAAGTATTAAGAACAAAAAAATTGGGGTTTGGGGTGGCAGAACCCCCCAAAAACTACGATAAAGGAATGTTATTTTGGAGTTCATTATTATGATATACATGATTGTGGTACTAGTCCTGGTACATTTAGGTCATGCATGCGTACAGACGAAGGTGCGAGGAAGAGGGGCTTGGGGGGAACAAATGAGTCCAGTCCAGCAGGGCCTGGATTAAGTGCAGAGAGGTTGCCCAGCTCATGGAGCGTGATCTAAAAGTGCAGTAATGCTGAACATAGTGCAGTGGCACAAATGCAAGTTCAAAAGACTGGCGGGGGAGCCTGAGACCTGTAAGGCTCTGGAGGTGAACCAGGCAAACAGTCAGCAAAACTGAACATAGTTAAGGTGGAGAAGGAGGATGGAGAGAAAAAGAACAGAGGTTAGCAGGGGAGAGGGAGAGAGGAGAAAGCAAAGAGGAAGGTCTTGAGGAGTTTGAGGAACTTAAGGTGCTCCGGTTCAAGACGGAGAGAGGCAGGGAGGCTGTTCCAGAGGGAGGCACCTGCAGAGGATAGAGATCTACACCTAAATTTCTGTTTGTGAAAGTGGCTCACCCGCAGAGAGTTGGAGAAGGACGAGTGTAAATCTCTAGAGGGAGAGTATTTAGGAAGAGAGCGTTGCAGATAGTGCAGAACCTGGCCCCAGAAAGCCTTGTGGACAATGCAAATGGTCTTAAATTTGATCCTTGCAGACACTGGGAGCCAGTGGAGAGATTTCATTCATTGAGAGATACAATACCTGGGCTTGAGGCCAAGGATAAGTCTCGCAGTCCTGTTCTGGATTAGTTGCAGAGGGCGGAGAATAGAGGAAGGCAGATTGAGAAAGAGGTTGTTGCAGTAGTCTAGCCTAGAGAGAAACATGGCTCTGGAGACAGTGAGCTTCTGGGAGAAGGTGAGAAAGGGAAGAATCCAAGATGTGAGGAGAGAAAGAGAGAGTGGAGTCGAAGATGCAACCAAGGTTGTTTGACTTGCAGCAAGGCGAAGAAAGAGGGCCCAAGGTGGGCGTACAGAGTGAGAAAGGGAACGCAAGGGCAGGGGTCCCAGTGAGAAGGATCTCTGTCTTACTGGCATTAAGGCAGAGATTGTTGGAGGCGCACCAATCCTGAATCGCTGATAGACAGTCAGGAATGAGCGAGGGAGGAGAGGAGTCTGAAGGAAAGCTGAGTGTCATCCGCATAACACTGTAAGTTAGAGGAGAAGGTAGAGATCAGATGGGCAAAGGGGCCAAGTAGAGGTTGAAAAACCAGGGTGAGAGGATAGAGCCCTGGGGAAGGCCACAGGTAGACAGAGAGGTGGCAGAGACAAAGGGACCAAGTTGGACCGGGGAGGGGCAGTCCAAGAGGAAGGAGGTCAGCCACTCCAGGGCCTGATCCGTGATGCCCAGGTTCTCACGTAGTCGATTGATCAGGATGGCGTGGTTGACTGTGTCGAAAGTACAGGAAAGATCAAGGAGGATTAGGACAGAAGGAATGCTGGGATCAAGGTTAGAGAGCAGATCTTACCAGGTGTTCAGGAGAGCAGTTTCTGTGCCTCTGGCAGCTCTTAAACCAGACTGATAGTCATGGAGACAACCAACAGATTCAGTATCAAGAGTAAGCTGGGAGATGGCCAGCTTTTCCAAGGGTTTGCCCAGGAATGGGCTGATGGAAATTGGGCGATAGTTTACCAGGCAGGTAGGATCGGCAGACAGCTTCTTGAGGAGTGGTTGCACAAGGGAGTGCTTAATGGGAGAAGGGAATGTTCCAGTGGCGAAAGAGTGATTACAGAAATCGAGCAATGCTGGAGCAAGGGTGTCAATACGGTTCTTGATGATACTGAAGGAGCAGGGGAACACCTGTTTCGACAACACTTTCATAGATCAGACTTGTCTAGAAACCTCATCAGGTGTTGTCAGAGAGAAAGAGGAGAAAGGAGGAGGAGAGGTAGCGGTGGCCAAAGGGGGGTCGAGTGAGGAAGAGGAGATATAGGACAGGATGTCCTGAGTTTTAGCCAGAGCCATACAGAAGGTCTGGGAGGGAATAGGAGAGGTAGATACTGCAAGAGGATTGACCTGTTCCTTGCAGATTTTAAAGAGCTCGTCCCTGTTGTTAGAGGCCGCTGAGATCCAGGCTTGAATGTGTGCTCTCTTCTTGATGAGTGTTATTGCTTCGACTTGCACTTTGGTGCAACCAGTCTAAGTATGTGTAAATGTGGCCTGGCATGCTTTACTGTAATGTTATTACATGTCTACACTGGTCTACATTATGCAGCCAGTGAGACATGGTTTCAATGTGGCATGGCATTTTTAATAGCAAAGCATTAATGTTCCTGTGCATTGTTGGTGACATGCTTGTATTGGTTTGGTGTTACCCTACAAAACAATTTCAAACACTCTCTCAGCAAGTGTGCTGTGTATTGCATTAAAACACATATTGGGCCTCATTACAAGTGTGTAGGTCCGGTAACAACGGTGCCAGTAAGCATACCGGCACCGTTGTTACCAGACCAGCACACTACGGGTCTGCCTGCCAGAGTTGTTGTGCCAGGCAGGTCTGACACTGCCGCACAGCGGCCATGGTAAGTAGACCGTAACGGCGGCACCAGCACCATTATTAACTGTGCCGGTGCTTCTGTGTTCCCCATTCCCATAGAGTCCTGTGTTACTGGGAAGTCAGGCGGTAATTTTTTGGGGTCTGGCGGCAGCCCACCGGTATCATCGGCAGGGCTACTGCCATACCCGTAATGAGGCCCATTTATATCTTTCTCCTACTACAGTGTGCAGCATACCCCTTCAGCAGCACGTTTGTGCGTATTGTGCAAGCGTGATAATCTAAGCCCGCCCAGAGTGTGGCACGACCCGTGATTTGTTGCTGCGTTGGGGGGCGCCTCTGCTTGGCTCACAAGGGGGCCCCGACATTTTGTTTTACGCCACTGGCAACAAGAACATTTACCTGTTGGTCTATCTTGCATGTTGATAAGCAATTAACTTGAATTCCGTTGCTTGCACCGCATACACTCAATGAGCTGTTTTGACGCGGCATGCTGGGTGAGTTGGCAGTGCTTTAAAGTGTCTTTGGGTCATGGCAGTCCAAATATCTAACATATCAAGAAGCACTGAGGTGGGGGAGAGCTGGGTAGTGATCCCGGCCTGTAGTTCAATACATAAAGTGCTCTTACCCATAGAACTGTCCTCCTAACCTGCCCGTAACATGTCGCCTAATCTTCATCAGACCCCAGGTTCATGCTTGTTTCATAATATCGCATTTTCTTTCAACAGAGAGTGCTGGTTTTCACTGGTTACAAAGGTCTTCCTACTTTTAAGCCTTTTTCATTAGGCCCTAATAGCATAGCATTTGAGTTGGTGGTACAGCATGTCGCAGTGTGATGAGTAAAGCTAACTGCACCGCATTCTCTGGAGCATAGAGAGAAGAGTTGTCTTTCACTCTGAGCTGCACAGTATGTCCATCTGGATAGCTCCCATGTCAAGGATAGTATAGCCTCTGATGTACGCTCAGCCCGCGTGTGCCAAGTTCGAACCTCAACTGAGCCGCCTAAATTCAGACCATTACATTGGATAATATCTATAATTACAGCACTGAAACACATCTGGCATGAAGCGTGTTGATACACTGGCATTGTGTAAATGGAATATATTGGGGATTGTCAGTCTGGGAGTGTACTGTGATTGGCATACGAGAAGCCTACCAACTCTATAAAAATGTGAGGAGCCTTGGATTTTGCAAGCTGAAAAATTAAAACTCGGTGTATACTTTTTTTATGACAGTATGCATGGATTGTCAAACTGGGAACGTTATAAATAGTAAGTACTCGATGTCCACACGTTGTTGCAAGTATGCTTTGAAGGGCCTGGGTGTGTGTTTACATATCCTTTAAACTATTCACAGTGGTTCATTCTGGTTGGCATAGCAAACCCAATGAGAAGTTCCCTAACCATATTTGCTCCAATCAGCAGCTTTGTAAAAAAGCAAGTCAGGAGCCTGGCTTTCCATTTCCCACCCACAGTAATTTCATATTGGGCTAGTCCTCTATTATCCTTCCTTCTCATTCTCTTGCACATCCCCGCCCCTTATCGTATCCTCCTTTAAAACTTTGCATCCTCCTCCTTGCAACCTGGTACCAAAATGCAAATAACTTCAGTAAAAGCCCAAACCATTGGCATTGCCAATGCTTGTTTTTTAATAGTGGTTGCTATCACAGTTGTGTTCTTTCATCGCACGGTAAATAACAATTACCTAACTCAATGGTATGCATTTTATCGACCTCCATAGGATAAAAGACTGAGAAGGTGCTGCTGGAATTCGAACATGTACACACAGATTGCACACAGAGCTCAGAAATCAAATAGTCTGTACCTGGACACACGGAATGAACCCTCTTAATTAGCAGTATCATGTTTTTTCTCTCCCTTCACACAAAATACATGCAAAATAACTGTTGCATGCTAGTAAATGATAACAAACTACTGCCCACTTTTTCCACCCGAGATCACTCGCTTATTTACATTCTTGTACCTCAGAAATGTGCAGAATCTGAGTGATGCTGTGTAATTCATAATTGCACTCGTTTGCATCCGTGTTCAGTATTTGCAGCATTATTTCCCCACCACAAATGGAAGTTGTGTTATGTTGCTAGAGGAATCCATGCCACGCACCATTGCAATTTGCATGGTTTCCAGGCCCTCTGGCAGACCTAAAAAAGAGGTGAGTGGGTTAGCTTTGTGGGGAGAAAAGGAGAATTCATGCAGGGGGTTTACAAGTATCAGAATGGAAAGTCGTGTGGTATGACAGTACCTCCTCTGGGTACTTACAAGACGTAAGTATATAAAAGAAAAGAAACAATGTGAGACATTCTGCTACTTATAGTCATAGTTTGACATGGCCATACAGCATTGTTGCATTAAAGCAAACAGTTTTTGGCATGTCTAACAAGCAGAGATCATGGGCATAAACAAGCAGTTGCAATGCAAATCACCTAACCGTTAATACGTATTAAGTGGAACGACAGACGATGGTCACTCCACTGATCAATTACCCACTCACTGTTACCCTGGAGTCGTACTGCTCGGAACAAAGTGCCAACAACATAGAGAGAAGCCTTGCTGAAGGTGCTGGTACAGCGGTGTCCGGAATACTACGCCACACTTCTCGTGACAGCTTAAGTGGTAGAGGGCTGCAGAAGCAAACAGTGCCTAGACAAAGGCTGCGAGACCCCCAAGAGTACAGGCCTGGTTTTGATACTTATCCCGCCCACTCACAACAGCTATCCGGGCAAAACCCAAGTCAAAAGAATAAATGCCTGTTGTCCTCCCACTATCCCCCTACCCTTTTCATTTTCTCCGTCCCTCACTCCCAAAATGCAAAACAATATCCTCTCCTGCTGCCACCCTCCTTCGACATGCCCCACACCCCAAAAACATGATAAAATAGGCGTCATGCCTCCTGCACTCACCTCCGCTATATATATTCCCCCATCCTCTCCCTGACTTACTCTCACCTGCTTCCTATTCACTGCACAGATCCATTCCAAGTGATTATCATGATGTCAAAGCAGTTGAGAAGTTTCTAAAAACGTAAGAAAATAAATTGAGCATATTTTGTTCCTGTTCTGTTTAACATCTGACAAACTTTTTTTTTAATGTGGGGCTTTTTGTCTGTGTGGTGTAATGTCTGGTACTGCCTGTCCACGTCGTTATGGAGGAGGGACTTGGACTCAGCAATACGGAGGGTATGAGATGCTCGGTAGGAAGTGGAGTCAGTATACTGTAAAGGGACGAACGAATTAGACATGTTCAAACCTCGCTCCTTGTCTGCATGTTCATTACGGGTTCCGAATCGCCAGACCTGCAAACCTGGGCCACAACCACAGACACCACAGGTGGCACGAAATCCCTGTGCGTTATTTCCAGCATAGTATAGTAATATGTGGTTGGGCAGGAATGGAATCATCCCATTAGGGATATTAGTTGTAAACCGTTAAACAATCCAATTCCCGTAACGTTATTTGTGTCACACCTGCTTTTCTGAAAACTGTGTGTGTGTGTGTGTGTGTTTATGGGTATATGATGGCAGAACCTGACACATGGTATGAGCACCTATGCATATCATGCCAGTATTCACTCTGTCCACTAGGTCACATTATGCCACTTCCTGGCCATATATTACCTGTATCTGTAGTATGGCTGGAGTACCTGAGCATTATATATATATATATATATATATATATATATATATATATATATATATATATGCTACACAGCCTGCGGTAGAGCCGTGTAGTTATGGTTAAGTTGCTAAACCCATAGGAAGAGGACTTTTTGGGTGGCTTATAACTATGCTCACCCTAGACAAATCCTCACCAAACTTTGCAAAAAAAAGTATATGGCCCGCTCTGAATCTTTTTTGCAAAATTTTGGTGAGGTTTTGTCCAGGGGGGACAAAGATGTAGGGGTCCCAAAATTTCTTTTTTTTCCATAGACTGAATGGAGAAAAACTTTGCCCACGCCTACAGCCCAAACCGCTGAACGGATTTTCACGGCAGGAGCGGCGGCTGGGTCCCGAAAGCTTTTGTAAATTTGGTGGTAATCCGTCCAGTACTTTTTTTAAAAAAAAACAACCAAAAAGTAGGTCCAAAAGAATTAGTGATATCTGGGTTCGGTCTGCGGATAGGACTCCGATTGGCTTAGAAGGCAACCTGGTGTCCGCGGACATCGGACGCACCCACTGATTGGATGGTGAAAAAACGTGAAGTGCGTCAGATTTTTGGAAATGACTGTCATCTTGGATTCGCAGACAGCGGCCGGTGTCTGCGGACATCGCAGTTAAAACATATAAAAAAAACACAACATTGTACTTGTCAAACTTATCAAATAATAATAAAGGATGGGATATGGCGCAAGTAGCAAAAAAAAAGTGTTTTTTGTCATAAAAGTCTGCAAACAGTTCGGATGTTCACAAACAGTCCTGTGAAGTTCGCGGACACCTCTGCATTACAGGGTTGGTGAAAAGCAGTTCTTGGATGGCTTATAACTTTGGCGCCACTTAATGAAACTGCATGACATTTTGCAATTATATTCTTGACCTGATTCGGAATGAGGTTGCAAAGTTTGGTGGGATTCTGTCAAGAGGGGGCAAAATATAGGGGGGGGTCCCAAAATATTGTAAAGGCTTATAATATGTGGTGCCATTTGACGAATCTACACAAAGGTTTGCAAAACGAATATAGATCTAGATATAAATGTTTTTGCAAAGTCTGGTGGGATTCTGTCAAGAGGGGGCAAAATTAGAGGGATCCGAACATATTGTAAAAGGCTTGTAAATGTGGTGCAATTTGAGGAATCTACACAAAAGTTTGCAAAAAGATTTTAAATCTAGATATAAATGTTTTTGTAAAGTCTGAATGGATTTTGTCAAGTGAGGGCTAAGTTATATGACTAAGTTATATGACTATTGTATGTGCATACATTTGACACTTTTGAAAAAATAAAACAATTACCTACAATTTACTCATATCATACTTACCCAATATAGCAATATTTGTGCCCAATTTACAAAGTGTCACCTTAAAATTCTGCCATTTCCCGCCTTCTAGAATCATTTTTAACAGAGTTTTTTCATTGAATTTCATAGGTTTTTATTAGTGCAACTTAACCATAACGTCCCTTTAACAGTTTTTTCATTGAAAAAAAAATATATATATATACACAAAACACCTGCCAGGTAGCACAACTACCATGGCATATGATGGCATTGCATAACATAGGATTTTACTAACTTGAGGACATACACTCATTATGCATATTTTTGGCACATGTGCAAAGCACCTGCCCAAATGAAGAAACTACTTGAGCATACTGTGCCCTTTTAAACCCCACAGTTGACAATCCCTTCTGTGCAACTCTCCGGCAAACATGCATCCACTTATACAAACACACATACCCAAATCGTACATCTCAGAGACCAGAAAACACCAAAACACATTCTCAAAGCAAACATTCATCCACCTTCCATCTAAACCATAGAGATAAAATAATGAGGGCAAACCAGGCCGATATGCTTTGCCCCTGCTAGAATGTTCTGATATCCAGAGCCACATTTGGAAGACCTCTGGGGTAGCTTTACCGAAAGTCCATGTGGAAGAACACAATCATGTATTTTGAGTCCCTGAGATTGGATGAATGCATGGCTAAACACAAAGCACCCTTTCCACTTCATGCTGTTAGGGACAACGGGCGTGCTCTCAGTTCCAGCATACTTTTGCTTCATCTGATAATCTGTGCACTCAGCAAAGCCCTAATACAACAGCAAGGGGCCCAAACACAGTGTCTCAAGACTATCCTGCGGACTGGTTCTGTCACTGTCGTGTACTATGATTGACCCCAGCAAAGAAGACATAGCCTTCCTTTGCCAATCACCATAGGAATTGGAATAGTGAGCTCAGAATATGAAGAGACAAGCTGCCAAAAGTCGTCACGTGCCGATCGGCTGTCAACTGCTCCATTTTGTACAACTGTGTTTTGACTCTCACCCATCCTCAAGTTCCACTCAAACTCCTGCCCCCCAGCAGGGATGATAGGCGCCCCATACATTTTGAACTGTTAAAAAAGATTATCAGACGCCTATGCCTGGTATGCTACTCCCCCTATGAGTGCCTCCTCTTTAAAGCCTGTTTCATATTGGCTTTCTTCGTAGCCCCCCGCCCCAGTGAGCTGATCACCCGCTCCAAACATGATAAAGAATTCAAGGCCCTACGGAACGAGGACATAAGCATTTCTGAGGGCTCCGTGGGTTTGACGATAAGGAGCTCCAAGACAGATCAAAGGGGAAAAGGGACAACGCTTGTTCTTGGGTGCTTGGGGGAAGAAGAATGTTGTCCTGTCTCGGCCATGAGCGCTTTCCTGGGGACCAGGCCATGCGGCCCTGGTTACTTGTTTATACACAAGGAGGGCTCCTCCCTTATGCTATTCCAATTAAGAAAGGTAATGGCAAAAACGCTGGCAGGTATCAAGGGTACCGAGGGGCACTACACGCCCCACTCATTCTGCATAGGGGCAGCCACAACAGAATACCAGGAGGGAATGGGAGACAAGGCCATAAAGAGAATTGGAAGGTGGGAGTTGGAAAAGTACAATCTATACATAAGGCCAGTGGGGAGGAAGAGGGGACACGCAAATTAATGTAATGGAAAAGGGCAGATGTTGGTGGTTGAGAGGCGAGGGGAGTCGCGCCAGGCAGCGGACATTTCATCAAACAACAACATCAATCTCTCCACAGATCACAAATCGGTGTGGGTCATCGGACACTCATTTGTGGCCCGGGCAGCTGAGGGAACAAAGAAGGAGTATCAGGACACTCAAATGGGTTTTTTAAGAACCTGGATCTCTTGGCTAGCTAAAGGAGGCATGGGATGGGATGAGTTGTGGGGAGCGTTGGTTTATGGCAGGCGACACAACGCACCACCGAACATAATAGTGATCCACTTAGGTGGAAACAACCTGGTAGCAATGGGGAGGAAGGGGTTACTAGCAAGGATGAGGGTGTCGCTGACTAAAGTAGGGAATGGGTACCGGGGCACAGAGTTAATCATACCAAGGCAGGCCTGGCAGGGGGCGCATTTTCACAGAGGAGTGGAGGAGTCAAAACGGAAGTTGAACGTTAAGATGGGAAATTGTTTGGTTAGTAGGGGCATGGGCTGGATCAAACACGCATTGATTACTTTGAAAACACTGGGTTGCTTTGGAGCAGACAAAGTGCACTTGTCAGAGGTGGGGGTGAGGGTGATGGTGGCAGATTTAAAGGACCCAATGGAGGAAAGGGGCTGCACATAGATGGCATCGAAGGGTGGAACAGGGGGAAAATGGAGGGGGGGGGGGAAGGGGTTTAGCAAGAGGCCTAGACCCACAAGGAAATGGCCAATCTGGGCCGAACACGCTCCCACCCCCCCGGGGGGGGGTGGCCTCCGTACGGAAACCACGTGGTCAAGGGAAGACCTTTTTCCAGCATGCCACTGGCAGGACAGAGGCCCTCCTGCAACGGAGTACGGGACAAGAGACAGGAATGCCAAGGGACGCCGCCACGCAAGGGGAGGGTGGAGGGGATGGGGATCCCCAGCATAAACCATCATGCCACTGGTGGAGTCCAAAGGGCCAGAATGTATGTTGCAACGGAATGAATGGGGTAGAGGAACAGATCAGGGATAGCAGCGGTTCTGTGCAGCATGGGCGACCAGGTGCCTGAGGGGGAACTCACTGCTGCCGGTTGCCAGCAGTAAGTCGTGGCAGAGGCACTGGTCGCAGTGATAGGTTTCGGGCAGACAAGCCCAGAGGATGTTACATGGTGTTCCTCTTAGAAAGTACTGGCGGATACCACAAGGGAACTGCACAGCCATCAGGTTATTATGAACGGTACCCAGGAGTATTAGACTTGGGAGGTCTGTGTTAAAGGAGAGGGTTAGGGGGCTTGGAAGACCCTCCAACTCCAACATGGATGGGGGAAAATGCGAAGTGCATCGATGGAAAAGAAAATACTGAGAGGAATAATGAAGTCAACAAGGGGTGTGGGGGGAATGAAAGGATTTTGAGTAAACGGGGCTCCGGCAAGTAGGTTCGGAAAGTGGGGGGGGACCGCCTGTGACTATGGGTCAGAGAGGGGTGTAGTAAGAGTAATGGGGCATTTTTAAGTGACAGCTTAAGGAGAACAGAAAAATCAGGGTATGCCTGTGAGTCGGGTCCTTGGCATGTGGTGGGAAAAGGGGCCGAAGAGGAGCAGGGGGGAGTGTTGGGGAGGAACGCTTTTTAAGCGATGGGTAAGGGGAGGATAATGGGGAAGGAAGGCCGTTGGGCGGAGTGAAAGTAGCTTTGGATGGGGCTCATGAGAACATGAGGGTGTGAAGGGGAAGGAGGGGCCTGAGGGGGATAGGACAGATAAGGCGGTGGGAGCTAGGGCAGCCCGGGGTTTCGACGGAAGGGGGGAGGGGATTCATGGCATGACAGGCTAACGGAAGATCGTTGGGGAGGGGAAATTTGGCAAGGAATAGAGAGACCACCAAGGGAAGGAAGGGGAAGTGGGGAAGAAGAGGGAATTCAGGGGAAAGGGGAAGCACGATGGGGGGGAAAATAAGTGGACGCATCCTAAAAAGGAGCCAAAGCGAAAAGTCACAAGGAAACGAAAATGGAAAGAAAAATGCACTTAAATAGAAATGGGAAAAGAAAATGAATAATGAAAAAAATAAAATCAAATAAAATGGCCAAAGCGTAGAAAGGGGCAAATAAGGAGGGAGAGGGCCCTTGATTGGTCTGCAAGGACCGGAAAGGGCGGGGGGATTGGGATGCTATTGCTATGCGCAGAATCCTGAAGGTAGCAGCAAAACAGAACACCTGTAAATTAACTCCTGACTTTATATATACAATAAAGTTTGCTGTGGCAATTTTTCTCCCACTCAGTCAACTGGTCCTGCCTCTCATTTAGGCTGTGGGGGGGTTGGGCTCCAAGGGTGGAGGGGTAGTGGTTAAGGAATGGGGGCATGCTGGGGTTGTGTGAGCAAAGGATGAAGACATGCCCCCTCTGAGAGTGTGGGCGCTAAGAAAACATTGAACAGCAACTAGTGCAAGGCAGAAACCCATAATGGTTGCATCTGAAAGTGATCTCTGGAAACCATCAGAGGCACTGTGCTGACAGCACCAATGGGACCGTCTCCATTGGCCTCCCCGGATCCCATAACAACCCCCTCGTTCCTCGCACACGACGTGCAACAGAGGCCCACTATCGGGTGCAATATACAAGAGCACTTTACCTTACTTCTATGTTGACCCCATTCTGCATTATACATCTTCCTTTTTTCATATTTCATGCAAAACGTTAACATAGGTAAAATCGGCAAAAGTTCGATTAAAATATACGAGCAGGTTGAAGACGGCTCAGAAACGGTGCGCATTTTCCAGGATGCTGGATAGTCTCACACTTCACATTCATTTGCGAAATAGAACCAAAAAAATGCTTGGCAATCAACCCCGGGAAGGCAGCACTGTGCCCCTCCTCACACGTGGGGGCAGTGAGGGGTAGGGTTGAGCTCTGCCCGGACACGTGCTAATCTGCGGAGTTTCCCGGCACCGACCCTGCGGTTTTCCTGCCTGCCAGTGGGAAGGGCCAGAGCCGACCTGGGTTGATAAAAAGAAGCGGGGCTGCAGCGGAGAGGCACACACTCACAGGAGCAGCAAGCACAGCATCCGAGAGAGGAACGTGCGCAGCAAGGCTTCTGACGAGCAACGGCCGCCGGCGCGCGCTCTCCTTCCCCCCCTCGGCACAGCACGTGCGCAGAAGCTCCCACGCGCAGACAGTCGGCCGTCAATCACCTCCTCAGCAGGTCACCATGAACATCGGCGCCTGCCTGGCTGTCCTCGCGCTGCTCTGCGCGGCCACCGCCCCCTCCCGAGGTAAGAACGGAAGAGCACAATTACCCAGGCCCCACCGCGGCCTTTAGAAGGACTGGCACCGCAGGACGCTGAGATGCGCCCACCCATAGAGCCCGTAACCTACAACATCTTAAACGCTCCTCCTGGGTGTCAATGACCAAAGACTGAGCCTGGCTGCGGCCATTAAAAAAAATGATAGCGCGGGTTGGGATTCCGGATTTGAATGCTTTCCTTTGCTTATTATTAGTCCGTCGGATGTCACGTGCTATATAAATATGTTGCAAGTGTGCTTAAAGAGTAACCGCTAGAGTGATGCCGGTTGGAGAGTGCCTGTCCAATATGTTAAGTGTTTGTAACTTATGGTGCTGAACTTTACACTTCTACACTTCCCATTTCGGCGATTTGTTTGCCACTGTAGTAACTTTACAGATAACGTTTTATTTTAACTCGGAGGCAGATACAAAAAAATGCACAACGATTTTGACATCACGTTTGTTTTAGCGCTGCATTCCGCACCCTCCTGCTCTTCTAGGCGGTGATACAACTGGTCTTACTATCAAATACAATTGTACAACGATTTTGGAGCCCAAAGTGCTACAAAACGTCACAATTCAGATGTATCAGTCAGACTAGTAAATAATTGACTTTTATTACATTGTCTGGGATTGGTTAACTATGCACTGCCCTGGACAACCTAATTGCGTTTTGGATTTTGCGCGGGTGCAGTGCAATTGTTCTGCACGTTTTAAAAATAACCTCGCTTTTAATCAAATCCCAACAACCTCGCATCGAATTCTGCAGCATACTGGAATTCGGGTTCTTTGGCATCTCGACAAAAAGGCACGTTTTATGCCACTTTTGCTGCAAAACCATATGCTGCCATGTCTGCACAACACCAGAAATCTATCTCGCGGAAGCGCGCGCGCCTGATCCCGTATTGAGCAGACACTATTTACTCAATGTCGGGGAGCGCCTTAGCCGCAACAGGGCGGGCTGGGCATTACCTCAAACTGATCTTGCCCATTTCAGCGTAATATATATTTTATAGACTTTTTGTGGTTGTGGGAAATCCATCATTCGTTAATTGAAAGTTTCTTATAATTACTAAACATGGCAAATACGATTGTGTGCTTGGAACCAGTGGCATGGCATGCATAATATATTCTGGAAATGGGGGAAATCTACTGGGTGATCCCTCTCATCCTTAGAGGGTCAGGGCTGTGGGGAGGAGTGGGCGTGGCCGAGTGCTGTGGTCCCAGGCCAGGTCACACAATGCTGTCTTCATAGAACCCAATAAAAGCAACACGCATTATGGGAATTTATGACCACATTGTTCACCCTAAGAAAACAAATGTATCTACGTTGCACGACATATACACACCAGTCTGGATAGCTACAAGTATGTGAGACTTTGGCTGTTTCAGTTGCTCTTGCCGATCCTATTGGAAGTGTCTGTTAAAACGTTGCTCGTGCATGTGATAACTCTTCAGGACAGGTCTCAGTGGGAGCGTTCTGTTCTTAAGCCAGTTGTCTCAAGCAGACTGCTTTCAGAAGACGCTGCAGAGTCAGCCGCCTGTTCGTTGAAGTGCAGGTGTGTAAGTGCAGTGGGCAAGCCGATGGGTATGGGGACAGGGAGGGTGGCAAGACATGTCTTGCCAGAGCCCATCTCTGCCGTGTTCCGGCTGGTTTCCTTTACTGAGTATATAATAATGCGCTCTAAAATAACGAGCAGAGTTAGTCACCAAGCTTCAATTACCAGAATAATAGTCTGTTAGCAGTATGCACCAGACAGAGCAGTGGGGTGAAGGACTCGTTTGGAGGGTGCTCATTTATCTGTTACCACCACAGAGACACATTGTAGCCACCCGCTCCCCACAATGGTCCCCATAATAAGAAGGCTTTCAACTAAATGTACTTTCCTGAAGAATCTAGCATCTGTGCAGTAAAACATGAGTTGAGTGATGTCCAAATCATGTGATTAGGGTTTGCGCTGCTTGCATGGTCTGCAGGCACTCTGGTGGACCAGGAAGGGAGTGGATGTGTTTGGTTTAGAGGGGGGTGGGGGGGGGTACCAAGACTGTGCTTTGTGTTGGTAGTGCAGATCGGAAGTACCCTGAGCTCTGCGTGGGTGACGGCCTTCTAGGTGTGTTAGGAGCATTGAGGGCCTTGTGTTTCAGGCGTGCAACCTCATGCTTGCGGTGTGGTACTACTTTGGGCGGGGGCTGGCTGTGTGGGTTGGTGTTAGAGCTGTACAGTTGTGTTGTGATGTTTGGAGCCTGGGGAGAGTCTTTTAATAGCCGGGTGTGGTGGACTAGTTTGAGTTTGCATGTAGTGGGCACGTGGAGGAGTTTGAAAATACTAATGGAACACATTTGAGGTGTTCCTTTTTCAACATGAAATACATTCTAGCCTTGACTTTGCCCCTTCACGTCCAACACATCTTAAACCACTGATAACTATCCTAAATATGTGTGCGCCCCTCCCTGAATAGTCCCTTTCGATGCCCTTAGGGGCGTGCATATATAGGTGCATCCAAATGTCCAAAGGACCATATATCCACATATATCTGTACAAGAGCCGTGAAGAGAGAAGAGTGTGTTTTTAACAGTGTGCATCCTTTGGTTGACACAGGGGCCACCATCAACAGGACGGAGCTGCGCTGCCAGTGTATTAACACTGAGGCCAAGCCTTTCTCCAACAAGCAGATCGCCAACATTGAGCTCACCCCCCACGGCGCCCACTGCCCCCAGGTGGAAGTCATGTGAGTACCGAACCCCCCCTCTCTGAGAAGGTGGTTCTGAAATAGCACATAGGTGGTTGTGGCATTGACTCGCCTTCTAATGATGCTTTCGTTGCTTCCTTCTAGTGCCACACTCAAGAGTGGTAGTCTGATCTGCTTGGACCCCGAGGCTAAGTGGGTGAAATTGATCATACGCTCCATTCTGCACAGGTAAGTGCCACTGTCCTTCTAATGACGTACCTACCGTGTGTGTCAAATTTCAGTATAAATGCTTTGAAGCGCAGTAGAGAAAAGCAGGGAAGGAGGGTGCGTGAAGGTGGGAAGGACGGAGGAAACGGGATCACAGACCACAGATTTATAGTGAAAATAACGCCATAAAATCCTACAGTAGAGCAGTTTACAAACAGCGCAACTCGGCAGCGGCAGGCAAAGGGACAATGCAAGCGTACACGGGAATGAGAATTTGCCGCTTGCATCTACAGGGAGCCCTGGGACATCCTGCAGCCATTGGATTGCATTGGTTAATAATACCCTGTGTACACTTACTGGCCTACGGTCTGTACAGGTGCAAGAAAGGACAGAACAATGCTCTGCTGGGGCCTTTCTGCTTTGTTCAGGGACATGTAGATCTGCACAGTCTCCAGATGTGCCCTTGCTTTCCCCGTGGAAGTGAGTGTCTGTGTCTGTCAGGCTCGGACTGGCCTACAGGGAAATAGGCCCATGGCCGAACCACAAAGACAAAAGGCTGGTGTGTGGCAGGTTTTTGTGGGTCAATATGGGCCTCTTAAATCACTCTGCAGCTGGTGGTTTTGACCATTGTTGGTGAATGAATATTCTTTAAAATGCACATTTTGCATCACACTTAATATTCCCCCTTGGTTACTATTGCAACAATGTCACAAAAGGAATGAATAGCCACTTGCCACTGTGGGCCAATTTTTCATTGATGCCCCGGACGATTTTATGACCCAGTCCGTCCCTAATGTCTGCCCCTGGCCTCTTTGAATGAAAGGACTACTTTGGGGTGGTTGCACTCTGTCAGGAGGGTGGTCCAGGCATCCTTTACCCTTAGCCAAACAGTAGCACTCTTTGACCGTCAGCATCATATGTTGTGTGTGGGTGGGAAGCTAGGCTGCTCGGGGCGCTGCACGATTAGCAGGACCTAGATCAGCCTTCCCCGTCAAATGGGACATAAGCGTACGAGCTGTTCTGGGGATTGCAAGTTGCTACACAGTCAGAGCAGACGAAAGAACTTCCCAGAGCACGGATACTGCGGAGAAAGTGCTCACGCCACCCACAAGATGTTCTTCCATCAGCCCCCCGAGTGGAAATAGCCCTAGCTGCGGGACATCTCCACAGCTGAGCCTTCTTTAGGTAGTGCATAGAAGCCAGTTGGGCATGCATAAGCCAAGAGCAGCCAAACAGGGAGCCTGAGCTTGCAGGTGCATCCCGGGCAAAGAGTCCACAAAACTCAACATTCCTGCATTATCACAAACCAGCAGCCGGGCTTGTTGAACCGTGCTTTATCATAAGATTTTTGCCCAAAAGGCGGGTAAATGATGTCGTTCCAAAGAGAAGTGGTCTAACAGGTAAAGCAGACAGACCCCCGCACCCCCAGCCAGCTGCTGAACTCTGGATTGCAACCGCACCATAATGCCTTGTGATATATTTGTTTAATATAACTATATACTTGTGCACTCTTCACGCCATCAAATGGTCTCTAGGTGTGTTGCAAGAACACCTAGTCAGGGAATTGTGCTGCTTGCTGTGTAGAAAGCACGCATAGGGATGGGCTTAGCCGCATGTTTCCTTGCATGTCCGGACAGTTGCTACATTTTCTCTCTGTTATTGTTTCAGGGCGTCCCACCCCAAACGAGAACAGAAGGACTAGATGGAGACAGTGAATTCAAGCAAGAATTAACCAGTCCACAAGCCTGCGGTGGATGATCGAGCAGCGGAAGAGCATGCGGCCTGATAGAGCCACCTGATTGGGCAATGATGAGTTGGCACCTCCTCGCTCACTTCCTGTCTGTCACAAGCTCATACTATTTATTGAAATGTATGTGTTTGAATGCCTGATCTATGTATGGGCAAAGCCGAACTGTTGCCGCCCTGTGGTTTGTGGGTCTAGATCCCAAATGACAGCATTGCACGTAGAATGGCATGAAGGCACAGCACTGCCATCCGTGGAGGGGGTCATGCGCCCGCACGCAGCCCTCTAACATTGCAACAGCCGCCTTTGCAGATAGTGGTCCCGAGTCCGGGCCCAGGCAGAATGTCCAAAGTCTCCCCACTGCCGTTACAGAGATTCCCCCACTCACCCCACTTTTCTGCAAGACCATTAGAGTATCAAAGCCAGTCCTGGGCCTGCTTCATAACAAGGTACCCTGGATGGGACTCAGCCTCGACCTGGCGACCCGTAGACCCTGCACCAATGCCCAGAACCTGGTCACATGTTTTGGCCCATTTCAAAGCCCACAACACCCTTTGCATCTAATCACGTTATTACCCATTTTATATGCCCACACCGCCCACCCCCTGCATCTGATCACGTTATTGCCCATTTTATATGCCCACAACCCTCCCCATCCCCCTGCATCTGATCACGTCATTGCCCATTTTATATGTCCACAGCCCCCACTCCTCTGCATCTGATCACATGCCATTGCCCATTTTATATGCCCACAACCACCCCACCCCCTGCATCTGATCACGTCATTGCCCGTTTTATATGTCAACAGCCCCCACTCCTCTGCATCTGATCACATGCCATTGCCCATTTTATATGCCCACAACCACCCCACCCCTCTGCATCGGATCACGTTATTGGCCATTTTAATGCCCACAACCTTTTACACAGTAGGTAATTTCTCATACCCACAAAAAGGCGGGGGCAACGCAAGGTGTTGGCCAATCCGAATTTCACTATGAAGTGAATATATACGTATATATTTATCCATATAATAACTCTATATTGATGATGTATGGTAGTGTCTCTAATAATATTGTATACACTGAAGAATGTCAGTGTATCCATTTGTATCAATGTAACTATGTGTGTATTTATTGTGAAGTTACTAGAATGGTAATGTTCTCAGGAGTAGCGTATGACATATATTATGTCTTGCTTGTATGGCATACTGTCATATCCTTGCCCTTTCTGAATACTTGGAGTTCCCGTGGACCGTGCTTGCTGGCCATGTGCTCTGTTCTGTGAGCGCCGTCTTGAATGTGTGTTTCCCATTAAGTTGTGCATTTCAAACATTGCTTCCATCTTCTGTACCTACATAACGTACGCACCGTTCCCATGACTATACTGCACCCCCACCTGCCCATAACTGATTAATCACCCCTCACCTGGACATGCTCCCTGTTATGTACCCTAATGTACAGCATTTCTGACTTAAATGCACCCTTCTAATAAATGAACAAACAATAAGGCTTGAGTTGGTGTTTGAGAGCCCCTTTATTTGCGCGACCTGTATTCAGTGACAGGGAGAAAGTGAGCGGCCTTTGTACTCATGCTTCGTGTAAACATCACACTAGGGTAAAGTGGTCTTTCATAGCGCCCTTCTGGCTATAATGTCCTTGCTGCACTTGGCTCTAAAAATAAAATAAGCAGGCTCATTTTGTTATGGTCCGTGCAGAAACTGTAGGCGTGAAAGCAAGGCATGGGTCTTTTATGTCATCCTTTTCAAATGCATGAAAGATGAGAGGGGCCCGAAGCAGAGTTATCATCTGTACTGTGCTCTCCTTCTCCGTCTTGCAAGTGAAGTGTCTACTGCCTACGTGTCATGTTCATGCTGGAGCAAAATGAATGGATTCCTATAGATTCTAAAAGGAGGCAGACTCCTAAAGAATCCATTAGTAAATGTAATTTGCAGGCAGAATGTCATTTTTTTTACAAGACACAGTAAAAGGGAAGTGATTTCCCCCGTTTTTCTTCTTCACCTTTGCAATCTGCCTGGTAAATGTTTAAAATCGCATTCAGGGGTCCACGGGCTGACACTGGTGGCCGGGCCCCATGCAAGCAATTTGCACTCTTATTAAATTCCCCCCTAAGAGTGCGTGCCTTAACTAAGGGGTGTATCGCGCTCGCTGGGGGTGGGGAGGCAGCACAGGGTGCTCTGGAGAAAAGCCCAGGAGAGCGCAAGGGCTGTGGAAGGCTTGGGATCAGCTGACGAGATTCCCATTATCTGACTGCTGCACCTCTCTGGCCACTCGTTGCAGTTCAGTAGGTCAAACATGAGTGTACTACAGTCCCTTCCTAGTCAAAAGCCAGACTAATGGCCAGTGTATCTCCCCACTCAGGTGTAGCATGAAGCAGGCACTTCATTAATGCTGCACCTGGACCCTGAGTTCCTCTCCCTTCCTACCTGCACTGTGTCCTGGTGCCACTCATGCACCCTGCAGGATTTCAAGATCAAGGCTGGTGGTTGCCAGGAAAGGCAGTGCATGTACACGGCATGGGAAGCGGGGGGGATTGGACCAGCTGCGATCGGCCATCCACAGTCTTCCATCCTGAGTCCAGGTCTAAGCTCTTCTGTCACCCAATGTCTGACTGCCACCTGCCGACCACTACACACCTGTCCACTCGCTCCTCTACTCATCCTCAATCAGGTGAGCTCTGGGTGAATGAGGTTCGGCGGAAGCAGAGTGGCCTCACTGTCCCAGAACTGTGCCCTCTGTCCTACATCCTATATTTAAATATATCATCCTGCTTTTGACAGGGAGAGATTAAAGGACTCAGTTGTGCAGTAAAAATGCAGCAGTAATACTGTTACTGTCGCATTACTGCACCACCCAAAGTTGGAGGATTCCCTTCCAGCTTTGAGCTGGAGGTAAATCCGCCATCTTTCCACCCATTTTTGGCAGAAGTACAGCAGCGGTATTACCGCTGCAGTAATTCTGCAAAAAATGCCACATTGAGTCCCATGGTCAAAAAAAAAATGGGGATTTACACCGCTACCATCACTTGCAATCTGGCGGTAATACCACCGGACCAAGTGGTAATAACAGTAATTGCATTGGCGGTATTCCCGCCCAACTCCTAATGACCCTCTAAATTCTCCAAATCCCCGGCGTTATTAGCGCCAGATCACGGGTTTGGCGGAACGGTAAATCCCCATTGGGCCCAAAGGGGGATTTTTTCAGCGTTATTAGCGTGCGGTAATAGTGCCGAAAATTGGCAAAATCGTGGCAGATTTGCGCCCCGCTCAGAGCTGGGGGTAAATCCTACCAAACGCATGATTTGGCGGACCCTTAAATGCAGCATTAATAGCATTACCACCGCATTAAGGGTTACCGCCAAACTAGTGATGACCCCCATGACTTCCATCATTGGACAGGATGAAACCCCCAATCTTTCAGGCAAAAGCCACATGCGTAACTGACTGCGCTACAGAGACTGGTTGGAAAAGTGATACATAGCAAGGCGCGTAAAAGCAATCAGCAAAAGTAACTATTTAAAGGATAGTTCCGGGACTTTTTTTTTATTGTACCTACGGGTCGGCCATGTGTTTGTAAGCATAAATCGGTAGATCGTAGGAAACTTTCCTATGGACCTTACCCGACTTTTCGCCCATTATCGCACTCGAAATCAGCCTCCATTTTGTGATAATCCTATCATTCCGCCGCATCGACCTGGCTCACCTGCCTTTGCGGCACTAAATCAAATCCCCCGCCCCTGAAACAGACTTTATCAAAACATTCATATTCCCCGCCTCTATCCGTGACGTGACTGAGCTGCGTAGGCAAACGCGCCCAGGCGTCTTCTACGCGACTCCACACAGACCCCGGAAATCAACACAGATCAGCTCACAATACAGCGCACCACAATTCGGAATATGAAACTGTACTTTGAAATCAAACCGCAAGATTGTAAATGTGGTAAAGTACATTTATTTGACATCAAATGTTTAGAGAATATTCAGCGATTTGCATTTTTATTTGCTCATGTTCCAAAAAGTTCGTATTGAGGAACGCGATGGTCCTTTGCTGTACACAGGGTCTTAGAGCATCTCACAATACAGCACCACAATTCGGAATGTGAAACCGTGGTTTAAAAGCAAACGGCAAGATTGTACATTTGGCAAAGTACGTTTATTGGACATCAAATGTTTAGAGAATATTCAGCGATTTGCATTTTTCTTTGCTCTCGATCCAAATTAGTTCGTCTTGAGGGAAGCGATGTTCGTGTGCAGTACACAGGGTGTTGGTTTACGATAAAAATAAGCTCTTCTGTCGCACTGATAATCGCATGGCTGTTCCAACAACGAGGCACTAGGCCACCACAACGGTAGGTATGTTGAATCTAACCGTTAGTACCGCGTAAGGGCATACTTGTACTTGGCGATCGTCCCATAAAATGGTCAGGGTGGTAACGTTGTTCACGCGGAGAAGCAACTGGCGGCTGTAGAAGCCGTCCGCCGGTGTCTGGTACTCGTGACACAGACAGTAGTGAATGATGTACCTAAAAACATAAAAAATGAAATTAGTCTCACCATCAGATCCTTATTAAAATTATTCATTTCATAGCGAGGACAGCGCTACTGGGTGTACACAAGTGTTTAAAGGCGTGGCGAGGCATGGAGGGGGGGGGGAGTGGAGTACAAGGTAAGTAGCATAAAATAATAAATAAATAGGGCCAGCTGGTGGCAAGTGCAAGGTAAGTGCAGAACAAGTGCTGGGAAGGGGGGGCTGTAGGATACTGAGACAGTCCCCCAGTGCAGGGGTTGACAGGGAGGCAGTGCAGGTGGAGAGTGGAAGGGCCCAGGACCGAGGTCGCAGACAGTGGACCAGTTGTAGCAGGGGAGAGGGAGAGAGAAAGCAGAAGCAAAGAGGAAGGTTTTGAGGTGCTTCAGTAAAAGCAGATGTTTCTCCTCCAGATAGTGCGCGGTAGAAAACACTATGCCACATAGAACGAACAAGTACAACTGAACCCGTCTTTAAAGCCACTGTATAGTAATGAAATTGCGGTATAAACTCATCAAAAGTTACTTACATTATATTTGCATTTTCCATTGTGTCTCTGTGTAGGGCAGACCCGAAACACCACTCCTTCTTTGCCGACGTTACTTCTTCTAATGAACGTGGCTCATCGTTTCGTTTCTGAAATTTTATTCATTATCTTTTCTTAGTCTTTCAGGATGGTCCCGGCCTGTCAAGGTCAAATCACAATAGAACCTTATATTGGGTCGTGGGCCGTTCCGCCACCCGAGCAAAACATCAAAGCAGCTGACCTTCACTTTGAGCGAGCACACATTTCTAGTTAGCTCCAGTTAGTGTAAGGGCATCTTGTCTGCGTGCCTTTTTTTTTATTGTCCCTATGGGTCGGCCATGTGTTTGTAATACGGAAACATTCTATAATTTTTGTAAACATGATTTATATTACTGTTTGGTTTAATTGCAATGGGCCTGCAACATGAGGAGACTCGAGAGAACAGACAATCGAATTACAATCATTTAAACCGTGATGTGTATTTCTCAATGAGCTCTGCTTTAGGTGGACATGGAACAGAGGCAATGTTGGGTGGCAATGCAGTTGTCCCCTGCATAGGTTCGTTCACCACTCCATGTATGTGCCTATCGAGGACATCTACGATAAGTCTCTCAATAAACTCATATTGCATATCCTCAAACACTGGTTTGATCACCCATTGTTTACTTCTTTTAGTGAAGGCCTTATTGTAGCGAAGCGTCCCTAAAGTTCCGGTCGTCCTACTTTGTTGACGGCCAACATTATGGTTATGTGCCAAGACCGCTAGAAGAGTCCGATTTATCATGCCTTCCATGCCAAAATGCAATCTTTTGGGCCTGTACTTTAGGCACATATTGTGGAACACCTCCAAATCTCCTGTGTGGCAGAATTCCGTGAGTCCCCTCAAATCTCTTGTTATAGTTTTATCAAATACAATCTTTTCAATGGCCTTGTGAGTGGGTGATGAAGGAATAAACCACTTCTTCTTCCGTGCCTCCTCTGTGGACAAATGGCCATGTTCACATTTGTGGAAATGCTCATTTGTCGACCATCGATGTACGTTGCTACAGTGCAACATTACTGACCGCCATTTTTCCAGTAGAATTTCCAACGACCCTTCACATGTTTTTGAGCTCCACCAAAGATGGTTGCTGATTGACTTGGACCACTGTGAAATACCTTGCATATCTTTTTTTTTTCCTGCAGCCGACAATTTTTTATTGATTGATTTTGCAAGATGCCAAACGTCAAATTGGTGATTTATATTTTTGTACTGTTCTCTCATTGTCTTGGCAATTGAAACGTGTCTGTCCGTGGCTATCAGGTCGATCACCATTCCCCGCGATTGTAGTTCTTGCAATGATGCTACAAAGCCAACTTTCTCCATGGCCACTGAGGATGTACTTTGTGACACCTGCACGACCACCGAACTCACAATTTTCTTACTTTCCATGTCCTGAAAGTGGTAGGTGCAGTACTTGGCTGAAAATCCTGGACTGTCGCATTGTCCATCACCGGCTAGCCTGAAGCGTTTGCCCGCGAATGTACTTTCCATTGACATTTTTTCCATTCTCCAAGCTTCGCTGATGGCTGGAAATAGATAATCGGTTTGGTATTTGTAGAACTGACTTTTCGCAATGAAATGGATTCCCACAAACTGAAAGAAATACTGTAACTTTTTAAAACTTGAACCACTAAAAAGTGCGGCCGCTGCACAAAGTAGATTGCCTGCTGGCAGTTGCCCCAGCATGGGTTGTGCAGACCATGCGAACGGATGATATTGTGTACAGGTGGCATGTATTTTAAGGTTAGTGCCTCGAATTGCACGAGTCACATTAATCAATGGCTCCCCACATACTTCCCCACCAACCCAATGCCCACATTTCATCATCATAATAATATCCATCAAACAGCTATCGAATACAATGAATTTGGCCTCTTTCCTTATACTGTCACTCTGCATCCCAGCTGGTTCGGCCTGTAACGTTGAGGACATGTCACTCGCATGAAAGGTACAATCTCTGATATCGTCTTCCGCTATGCTGAGTGATATTGATGGTGTTTCATTGTCGTCCACTTCATTCTCTTCCATTGCAACATCTGTTCCTTGTCCGGAGATGGGAGAAAAAAACAATGTCTTCAACTTTCGCGTGCTCTTATTTTTTGCGGGTGTGGATTCTGTGAATTGATCTACGACTGCATCCAAACTACCAGGAGGACATTCACTATCAATGGCTGGTGGTGGTATAGCTCCGTTGTCAATCACTTCATATTCTTCCCATTGGCACGATGCATCTCCAGTCTCAAGTCCCTGCCAAAAGGTTTGACAAGCAACATCTCTCGTTCGCTTCACTGTCTGTGTAGATCTAGTTCTTACACCCACTCGCAACTAGAGGACAGATTAGAAAAGGGATGTTCAGTTTAAACACAACTTACAGTATTGAACTATTGACAGTGAAAGACAACATAATATAGTGAACAGGACACTAACCTTCTTTTGCTTTCTTTTCTTTGAAACTTTCTTTCCTCGAACTTCAACATCTGGACGCTGTTGCTCCGACTCGTGTGTGCATGTCTCCACTTCCTCTCGCGCTGCAACGACTATACTTTCATGATAAGCACATCCATCACTCACTGAGGCTCCATCGACTCGCTGAAACATAGAACTTTCATTAGTATGTATAATAATATTGAAAACACAAAATGTACTTGGGGACCAATACCCATACGTACATCTCAATAGCAAAACACGAATGAACGCATTGTGTAGAACATTCAAACGACAATAGTTCACGCATTGTTGATCTAGTTAGATTGAACTGTCAAGATCCATACCTCGGGCTCCGCATAGACTTCCATTGATGATATTATTGAAGATGAGGCTTCAGCAACTCCCTGAAACACAGTAATTGCATTAGTATGGTTTTGTATTTTGTTTAAAAGAACATAAACTTTCTGCAGGCGTCAACGGCTCATCTAAATAGACCTGCACAAATGATCAGTTGTCTAAAATAAATAATGGATATCTAAATATGATTCGATTTGCTCCATCGTTGGAAGTGTCACCACCCAGAGATCTGCATCAACTACTAGGGGTGATGTTCTTGTTGAAGAAGCTCCGTCAGCTCCCTGAAACATAGTACTTGCGTTAATAAAGAAGGAAGTATAGCGGATGTAATCACGTCATTTGATCTCGCATGATTGATCTGTCAGTATCCATACCTCGAAATGCATAAGAACATCAAGGGACGCTGTAACTGCGGTGCACACTTCTGCAAGCTGTTGCGCCGACCCGTAACTGCATGCTCCCCCTTCCTCTTGGACTAATGCTCCATCGACTCCCTGAAACATAGGACTTTCATTAGTAATGAACACAATATTGAAAAAAGAAGACACATAGGAGGGCGACGACAGAAGGACATACCAATGGCTAAAAACGAAAGAAACATTGTGTGTAACAATCACGCTACAAGAATGCAAGATCTGATGATCTCCATCGATGGAACTGTCCGGAAACGTACCTCGAGCATCTGAGTGACATCTACGGTTGTCGTCAATGCGTTGGACTCCTCAGCATCTCCCTGAAAGACAGTACTTGCATTATTTTGGATAACAATAATTATAACTGAAAACAAAGACTAGAGGACGAGTACTGTGGTGTACCATTAGGTAAAATAATTACACGATCAATTAAAACTATTGATTTACATGCCTAAAACAAGTCAGTGTCAGAATAGCTAAGTAAGATTACCCGATAGGCGCTTGAAGTGGCTGATGACTGCAATAACGACACGGATGGAGAATCTTCAGCCTTCATATTGAGTGGATACATAAATGGGGAAATTATTGTTAGCTAATGCTACACACTACCGCAATGCCGAGAGATAAATACGTAAACTTGACTCACCAGTGGAGGGATGTGGACGAATAGAGTGGGAATAGCGGTTGAGAGCAATTTTCGCCTCGCTCGCGGTGTTTTCGTCCTTATTAGCAATGATGTGGAGTACATGTCTGGGCTAAAGTGCCTGCTGCAGATGCGGTATCGATCACCCCTCTTGTCCGCAAAGACTTCTAGGACTCTACTTTCTATCTCAGAGGCTGGATATCCGCAATATCGGACCCATTCTCTTATCTGATCTATTGTCTTAGGGAAAACATGCATTATAGTACCTTCAGATTTGTTATGGGTCTTCGAAGGGCAACCGCCAATGGAACAGGCAGGCATTATGGAAAGTTCTGAAAAGTAAAGATCAACAATTCTCTATGAATACCAATGTGTTAAAACATTAAATGACACATAAAAGGTTCAATGCAAGGTCCGTTTTGGTTCTTGGAACTATACACGTTATTCACATGCGGATAAGTATTTCAATAACTTTCAAAAAATAGAAAAAGTAATTTGACTAAACTCAGAACATGTGACTAGTTCCTTGCATGTACTGTCGTGAACGAAAAGAAAACATGGATGCAATTTGATGACTACTAGCAAATAGATATAAATTAAAAAATTGGACGCAAAATGATTATGGTACATGGACTTACCTTGACGAACAAACAGTTAGATGCAGGGATCAGAGTAGTTTCTTGTCGTAGAACAGGGAGCAGTTCACAGGTTGCAAACTGACGAGTTTGCTCAAAGTGGTCACGGAAGTTCACAGAGACGAAGAGCAGATAACCAGCACCTTCACGGGTTGACTAGCAAAGCGCAAAGAAGTTCTCATTAGAAATATGAAGTGGGTTATAAAGAATTCGAAACAGGGGTGTGTTTGTGAATGAATGACGTGTATATGTCGTGGCATTATGCGGTCTGCAGGGGGCCGTCCAGCGTGAGGGGGGATGCTTGGCAGGAGACACGGGGTCTGTAGGTAGACATGGGAACAACAACCCATGCTCTATAGACCACTTTGAAGTGTACATGGTCTTTGGCACCTCTTGGCCTTTATCGCTCCCTGACAGCTCCACTTGCCAGCACAAGTACCCCGGTGCGAACTGCCTTTGATAGGGCGGGGGGTGGATCGGGGCGGTGGTCGTGCAGACAAGACACAGGAAGACTCGTGAATGGAGACACACTTATGTGGATTGCAGGGGGCCGTCCAGCGTGAGGGGGGATGCTTGGCAGGAGACACGGGGTCTGTAGGTAGACATGGGAACAACAACCCATGCTCTATAGACCACTTTGAAGTGTACATGGTCTTTGGCACCTCTTGGCCTTTATCGCTCCCTGACAGCTCCACTTGCCAGCACAAGTACCCCGGTGCGAACTGCCTTTGATAGGGCGGGGGGTGGATCGGGGCGGTGGTCGTGCAGACAAGACACAGGAAGACTCGTGAATGGAGACACACTTATGTGGATTGCAGGGGGCCGTCCAGCGTGAGGGGGGATGCTTGGCAGGAGACACGGGGTCTGTAGGTAGACATGGGAACAACAACCCATGCTCTATAGACCACTTTGAAGTGTACATGGTCTTTGGCACCTCTTGGCCTTTATCGCTCCCTGACAGCTCCACTTGCCAGCACAAGTACCCCGGTGCGAACTGCCTTTGATAGGGCGGGGGGTGGATCGGGGCGGTGGTCGTGCAGACAAGACACAGGAAGACTCGTGAATGGAGACACACTTATGTGGATTGCAGGGGGCCGTCCAGCGTGAGGGGGGATGCTTGGCAGGAGACACGGGGTCTGTAGGTAGACATGGGAACAACAACCCATGCTCTATAGACCACTTTGAAGTGTACATGGTCTTTGGCACCTCTTGGCCTTTATCGCTCCCTGACAGCTCCACTTGCCAGCACAAGTACCCCGGTGCGAACTGCCTTTGATAGGGCGGGGGGTGGATCGGGGCGGTGGTCGTGCAGACAAGACACAGGAAGACTCGTGAATGGAGACACACTTATGTGGATTGCAGGGGGCCGTCCAGCGTGAGGGGGGATGCTTGGCAGGAGACACGGGGTCTGTAGGTAGACATGGGAACAACAACCCATGCTCTATAGACCACTTTGAAGTGTACATGGTCTTTGGCACCTCTTGGCCTTTATCGCTCCCTGACAGCTCCACTTGCCAGCACAAGTACCCCGGTGCGAACTGCCTTTGATAGGGCGGGGGGTGGATCGGGGCGGTGGTCGTGCAGACAAGACCAGTTTGCCGCAGGGCCTCACCAAGGAGAGGCCATCTAACTGAATGTAAGAGGATGGCTGCAGGATCTACTACATGGAATGCAGGGGGGTGAGTTTATAAATACCTCACCCTCCCAGGAGAATATACACTAGATTCATTTAAAAAATCAAAACAACCATTGTTAAAATATATGTTGGGCTTTATTTTAGATTTTAATTAAACATAAATAATAAACATTACACATTGTAAAGTTGAGGTTGCAGCACATCGAGGGAAAATCCGCGGTATTGTCCACTGTCACTGGGGAAATGTTGTCTAATGGCAAGTACCGCACAGGCAGGTATTACTCTCCGAACGCGGTGTCCGAGCCTCCCGTGAAGCCACCAAGTGAAGCAACGATAGGCCACCAGCCTGTACCACCTGTGAAAAAAAAAGATGCAAACTGTATTAAACTGACCAAACTTTCTTATCAATGTCGATTCAGGTAACACATGTCATTTTTCTTAGAAAAAAATTATATCTAGAAAATGCACTATATGGAACAAATTTACATGCGTTCGAATGATATGTAAATGTAATTTTATATGTGGGAGACGACCATGAAATAGTGGTGGCATCACTGACATCACAAACAGAGTATACTTACTCGTTACTCGGATTACGCGGACGAACAGTGCCGCGAAGTTCGTGCATAAGCACCATCATCATCCTCAACACGGTCCGTGAGAGGCAGGCTTCCCTGAACTCTGGCAGCTCGGTGATGCATTGCGGACTTTGCTCGCCTTCCTGCAGACTTTGCTCGCTTTCCGAAATGTAGGCCAAGCACCCGGAATTTTCACGGCAGCAGCAGTTCTCCTCCTCAGTTGGCATTAGCTCGCACCGATTGCACGTGCACCAGGTGGAGACGCCGTCCATGCGACATGGTCCAGGCTCTTCATCCGTTGACTGGTCCTCCCAACTGCCGTCCGAATCCCCATCGTTTTCGCGTGCTTGACTTTCCAGTAGTTCTTCCTCGGTGTACTCGGGCTCGTACATATACGGCATTATTGTGGCCATTGTGCGGTAAAGATAGTAAAATAATTTACAGAGATGGTACAGGTGTTCACACGGGCTACAAGCGGCGAAGGTAGCTGACCAGAGCACTGAAACGAGTCACAGAATACTCAAAGTAACACAGAGAGAGGAATGGAATCGAAAATCTGCTGCTGTGTGTTGTGAAACGGTCTGTTTATACTTATTGGGGAAAGAGGCGTCCTGCCATTTCCATGGCAACACGTCAATAGCTGAGGCGCAGCGATTGTTGACACGAGACGTGCTTGAAATGGGCAGTACGCGTCTGCTGATGTCAGGCTCAGGGGCGGGGGATTTGATTTAGTGCCGCAAAGGCAGGTGAGCCAGGTCGATGCGGCGGAATGATAGGATTATCACAAAATGGAGGCTGATTTCGAGTGCGATAATGGGCGAAAAGTCGGGTAAGGTCCATAGGAAAGTTTCCTACGATCTACCGATTTATGCTTACAAACACATGGCCGACCCGTAGGGACAATAAAAAAAAAGTCCCGGAACTATCCTTTAAAATGTCTTATTTTTTAAACACGCTTACAGTCACTTGCAAACCCGCACAGTTTATGCGCAGGAGCCGTGATGGAAAGGTTTTACTCTGCAACACGGCGATTAAAATGCCCTTTCCCCAAGCTACGGCTGATCGGATATGCAAGTAGTAGAATGTGCCAAGTCACCCAACAGCCTTATGCCCCGCCCCGCACTAGGCACTCATGATCCCCCTGCCATCAAAGCAGCTCTGATATACTTTCAGCAAGCAGCATCTGCCTGTGATCAGGGCCGCATGGCTTGTCACACTCTCACACACTGAGATAGCTTTTACGCTTTACTTTACGCCCCGACACGTTGTGCTTAGAGCTTTTACGTTTTGCTTTCGTTCTGAGGCACAGGGTGGCTACAAAGTGGAGCTAGCATCTCCGCTTTGCTTTAGAAAGCATTTGGTGTTATGCCTGCATGGGATTTTTACGCAGGTGTAAATCCAAAGGATTCCAGACTAGTAGATTCCACTGGAATCCATATAAAAAGCTGCCTGCAAAGCGAATTTACAGGCCATCTTTTATTTCTCCCAAAGCAGAGAGTGAAAATGAAGAGTAAAGGAGACTTCGCCTTCATTTTCTCATCACTGTCCCACTCCTCTTTAGTTATGTTTAATTGCATGCAGGGGACTCGCAACGCGTGCGTTTTGCTGTGAGTGACCGGGAGAGGGACACGTGCCACAATCACAGG
The DNA here is from genome assembly GCF_040938575.1 of Ambystoma mexicanum. Classification (NCBI taxonomy): domain Eukaryota; kingdom Metazoa; phylum Chordata; class Amphibia; order Caudata; family Ambystomatidae; genus Ambystoma; species Ambystoma mexicanum. The sequence goes on from NC_090937.1 coordinate 186,372,632, forward strand.
AAAGCAGCAGGCACACGTTTCCAACTAACTGACTTGGAGGCCTGCTGCTGGAGTAGACTGGATCAGAAACTGCTGTTTATAAGGTGCTGTGACTTTAAGAGTTCAGGAGGGGGGTGAAACGGTCTCCAGGTCTTTCTGGGTTTCCCCAGCATAGCCCCAGTGCTCCTAGTTCCCCACTGAGGACCTTCGAACTGAGCTGCTCTGGAGCTTTTTGTTGTTGTCAAGGAAGCGGATTTCTCAGCACTTTCCTCACACATAGTTTCAGCTGCGCATCACCACCTTCAGAGACTTTTGATGAGTCAAGACACGGTTCACATGTTCCCTAGTGGGGGCTGTACTAGCCAGTAAGGGCCTTTGATCCAAGATATCATTAGCCCTGGCAGGGACCCTCCAACCCCCACCGAGGTACATAAACTATTTGTACCCCAAGACGGACAGCCTCATCACGAGTTTGGCGGTAACCCTTAAATGCAGCGACAACACTATTACCGCTGCATTTAAGGGTCCGCCAAATCATGGGTTTGGCAGCATTTACCCCCAGCTTTGAGCTGGGGGTAAATGTGCTGGGAATTTGCAGATTTTTTTGGTGTAATTACCGCACGGTAATACCACCGACAGTAATCACGCCGAAAATTCTCGATTGGGTCCAATGTGGAATTCCCCAATGGGGAATGGGGAATTACCATTCTGCCAAACCCGTGATCCGGTGCCAGGGGTTTGGCGGTAACGCTATTAGCCCTGGCGGTATCCCGGCAGTAATACCACTGGGATACCGCCCAACTCGGGATGAGCCCCGGAGTGCTAATAGCTTTGTTCAAAGGAGCTTGTCTTTTTTTCACCTCGTGCATACCAAGTTCGTTACAAAACTACAAAGGAAGATTGTTGCCAAACACACAGAAACTATGTCCTTTTGCTTTGTCCTTAGAAGTGGCAGAGAAGACAATGGGCCTCATTATAAGGGTGGAGGTAGCCTTTCCGGTAAAACTGCCAAGGCTAACTCCAAAACGGCATGAAATCCGGCACCTGCAAATGGGCAATTACTGGGGTATTCTGGCCCCACCGGACCCGGTAATTGCCCTTTCGCGGGTGCCGGAGCCGGTAGATCCCCATCCCATTGAGCCCCATAGGGCTCAATAGGGATGCCTGTAGCACCGACACGATTCATTACCGTGCCCGTGTTACAGGCTTGCTGTGCTCACGGGTGCCTTTCATTCCGCCAGGGCAGACCTGGCGGAATGAAAAGCACCCGCGAGCACAACTCAGAGTTTGCTGGTCCGGATACAACGGTACTGGCAGTATCCGTAACGGGACCTTGTAATGAGGCCCAATGAGCTGCCGAGGCACCAGTTGAGGAAGTAGGAGGGAGCTGGTGTGGGGTGGTAAGATGGGCTGGATGGCAGGGAGGGTGGGGAGGAGGGGATTGTGGGCAGGCAGCCTTTGGGGGCAATGTGGAGATCGAGCTCGGAGAAAAGTATGGCAGGGGAGAGCCCCCCCCCGGTGACCTGCATAGGATGCAGGTTTTACCATACAGTGAAGTCCACAATCCCGGCCACACACACACATCACGTGCACATTTGGTAAACGTTACATTCACATTTGCTCCGCATTACGGGCCTGATTCATGGCATTTTTTGCACGGTGAAAAGTGACTTATCAGTGGTGCAAAGTAATTTTGCACTGCCAACAAACACGAGGACTCCTGGAACTGTGCAAAGAGTATTTTTGCCGTGCCAAGTGAGTGCAAAGTAATTTTTGCAGTACAAAATGACTTTACACGACAAAAATACACTTTGCCCAGTTTCATGAATCAGGGTTTGTGTCGGCAGTGCAAGGTCACTTTTCAGCAGTGCAAAGTCGCTTTGAACTGTACAAAAAATTCCATGAATCGGAGCCCTTGTGTATAAACTGTATTTTACCATAGTCTGAACACGCATGATAAACAGTGCGTCACTAGAGGTGTGGGAGCCAGAGGATTCATGGGTAGGGCCGAGCTTGGAGGTCAGGCCTGGCTCTAGTGGCCCACCACGGGCCGAGCCCGGGAAATGGCTGCACAAAACACTTTCTTCCAAGCACTGTACATCCAGCAGTGTCGATAAATGTATACCAAAGGTGGTACCCATTTATCTACCTCAGAAGGATGAAAGGCTGAGTAAGTCTTGCAGGGATGAGGACCTGCAACCTGCATATCACACACAGATCGCAGGAACGAGCGCTCAACCCACTGAACTATCTTAGCAGCTACGGTAAAGATCTAGGACACTCGCTGTTATTCTTTAGTATGGAGTTAATAAATAAAGCGATGGTGACCTTAACTGTTACTAAGTAGGTTTGCAGGACATGTGTTTTCTGCCCTCCACTGGATTTTCATGGACAGTGTTGATGAGGCCTTAGTGCAAAGTGGGAGAGGGGGCAGCAATTCATCAACAGTCAGAGATGGAAGGGTAGTATAATTAACTGGTACGCCGTACCATTGGCTCTTTTCATTTTTACAGAGCGTACCTATAGTTTAACGTGTCCTTGACCCTTTTTCTTTCTTCGGGGCCATTTATAGAATCGTATCAGGCCGGACATTCAAGCACTGCCAGTTTCCCAGGCAGACACACACACAGGGTCCATGGCTCTGCAGGTCGTTAAGGGGCTCAGCTTGCAAACACATTTCTTTCATCAGTGGCAGTCGGAGCCTTTCATGTGCATGATGGTTCGTTTCCAACTCAAAGAGTTTGCAAAGCACCAGTTACCTTTCAAATCTGTGCTAGTTAAAGTGCGCAAAACAAAGCGCCCATTTAAAGATTTGGTTATATCCATGAAGTCTCTACTATCTTGACAAGCAAAAGAATGAAGTTGCTTTAAGTTACTAATTAAAGCTTTTCAAGATCATGAATAACCTAGGAACAAGGACAGCGTGTGGTCCGCGGCATCACAGCAGCACAGTACAGGCATGGTAAAATAGCTGCGCAGAGAGATGACACGCCAGAAGAGATGCACGGCTGTTGGATGCAGGAAGCCAGGAGAGTGGTGGAGAAGGACGGGCTCTCTTGGGCAAGCGCTTAAAAAAAAATTGACGGACTGGGCGAGCGCCCGGTGGGGTTCGTGGCCGGCCAGTGCTCTGAGCAGGCACTGGCCCGAGAGGGGGGCGGGGTCAGGCCCAAGCCCCGCCGGGCTCACCCGCCTCTATGCATTACAACACAGGCGAAGGGCATTAGATGATACTCGTCACTGTTCCATGCAAATGACCATTTCTAGTGCCTCACCATCCAGTGCACAGCTTGCCATAGGTAAGCGCATGCATGCGAATGCGGGCACCCCTAGCTTGCTGCCGCACCACGGGTCACTCACGGCGCACCCCACGCTAGGCCGCCAACCCTCCACGAGATACCATCACGAGCAGCCTCCGACTGCTTCCCATCTCGTTTGTCTCTGACCTCAGGACGTTGGGATCACACCACTCCATGTGCACCCCCAACGCCTCTAGTGCCCGCTGACGCTATGCCGCACTTCCATCCAGGACCCCACTTGTTGGGGGTGACTGGCGCCCCCCGCGCGCTTCGCCGTAAGCCCCGGCCCCAAGAACGCAGACCAACACGTCCGTCTTGGTTCGGGCTTCCCGGTCGCTCTAATGCGGCCGGGAAACGCCCCGTTTATTTATAATGCACGCGACGGCGTGCAACGTCACGCCGCCGCGTGCGCGCCCGTCATCGGGAAGCGCCACACTCCTCCTTTTTCGGGGAGAACCAACAACCATCATTGAACTCTTCACTGCAAACTACACAACACTGCAATTGAACACAAGTCATGAGAACAATGGGACAACGAAAACAAATCACACAACCCCTGTCCCATGAGCACCCCTTTATTGGCATCCACCCGGGTCCCCTTAGCTAGGCTTCCTCACCCTCTGGATTCTCAGCCAATTGTCCCAGCACGTAATCGGTGAGGCGAGCTGGTTTCCCTCACCCAGTCCTCTGGGGGTACCTCCTGCTCGCCTCCGGCACGGGTGATCTGTCCGCCGACAGACCCCGCACTGGGGACTCCGGCATGCAGGGTGGTTCTCCCTCGTTCTCCAGGACTCCTCCCAGGTCCGGATCAGGAGGTGGGTCAGTTCTAGGGTCTCTGATCTTTTTGAAGAAGCTCACGTTGCGCGTCACTACCGACCGTCCATCCGACGCCGTCACCATGGAGCCCCGGACGGCCACGACATCCAGTGGCTCAGGCTCGTACGGCAAAGAGAGTTTTCCATGCGGTTGTCGATTGCGAATGAGAACCTCATCGCCCGGCTCCAGCTGTTGTGGGCGAAGCCCCCTCCGCACGTTTTCTTGCTCAGTTCTTGCTTGCCGGGCCATCTCGACCCGTTGGCCGTCAATCACCGCCGGTTCCCGCTCTCCGACCTCAGGCAATAGCCCTCGGGGACACCTCCTGAACATTGCCTCTGCCGGGGCCAACCCCGTGGACGCATGTGGTGTGGTGCGGTATACTCTCAAGAATTGGTACAGGGCTCTCTGTAGGGACTGCCCCTGGCCTTGGGCGATTCTAAATGTCTTATTGAGGGTCCTCATCAGGCGTTCTGCCTCCCCATTCGCTCGAGGCCACAGGGGCATGATCTTCCGGTGAACCACCCCGCAGCTCACCATCAGTTCAGCAAATCGGTCACCCTCACCATTGTCCGAACACAGCGTGTGAGGGAATCCGTGAGCCGCGAACAACTTCTCTACCGCCACCACCACGTGTTCAAACTCCACGGACTCCACGAACTCCACCTCGGGGTAGCGGGAGTACTCGTCCACCAGGACCAGGAAGTGGGTGCCCATGGTGGTGGACCCAAAATCGGCATGAACCACCTCCCACGGATGGGTGCCCCTCGGCATCGCCTCGATGACCGGCTCCCGCTGTAAGTGCGAGGCTGCCTGACACCAGACACAAGCCGCCACAAACTCGTCCACCTTGCGTTCCAGCTCGGGGAACCACACCTTCATCCGGAGGCGGGCCTTGGTCTTGGCGGCCCCTTGGTGGCCCCGGTGTGCCAGCGCGATCACCTCACCCACCTTTGACTGGGGAACCACAATCCGATCACCCCTGAGTAGCAGGCCCGACGTCGAGAAAGACAGTTCCTCACGAACCTTCCATAGTTGTTCTAGACCAGTCTGGGCCTCCTGAGTGCGTCCCGCCAGGGCCTCAAGCGCTGACTTCCAGGAGCCTTGCTGCATGGACTGCCTCAATACTTTGAAGCACTCATCCTGTGCCGCCGCAGCCTCCAGCTCCTGGAGAGGCATGGCATTCGGCATGGCAGCCTCTACCACGACCTGGACATGCTCCTCAGCTTCCTGCTCACAGGTGTCACAATCTCCCTCTCCAGGCGCTCCGGGGTGTCTGTATAGGTAGTCAGCTGCGTTGTTTACCCCTGGCCGGTAAACCAGGGTCACCCCATACTCTAAGAGAGCCAGCATTCACCTCTCAATGCGTGCCGGCGGTTTAGACGATGAGCCCGCCAGGATTGGCAGCAGAGGTTTATGGTCAGTAACCACCGTCACCGGGCGACCGAGTACATACAGCCGGAAATGGCGACACCCCCACAGCACCGCCAGAGCCTCGCGCTCAATCTGCGAGTAGCGTTGTTCGGCGTCTGACAGTGCCTTACTGGCATATGCGACTGGCATACACCGCACCCAGGCCGAATGAGCTAGCATCAACGATGATCTCTGATGGCAAGGCGGGATCAAAGAATGACATTGTGTCCTCGGCCGTGAGGGCGCCCCTAATGTCATCAAAAGCCGCCTGTTCCAGCGGACCCCAATTCCAGACGGTGCCCTTTCATGTCAGGGCCCGGAGGGGCTCAGACCTGGATGCCAGGTTCTTGATGAACCGGCCACAGTACGTGACCATGCCCAAAAAGCTTTGCACCTCCGACACAGACTCCGGTGGTTGGGCCTTCTGTATGTCCAGTACCTTTCTGGGGTCAGGAGACACCCCCCCTTCCCTGAACACAAACCCGAAGAACTCCAGGGAGGGGCGCAGAAATTCGCACTTCTCCTTATGTAATGTGAGTCCCAGCGACTGCAGCCTCTCGAATGTTTTCGCCAGATGCCTCAGGTGGTCCACCTCGGTCCTCGCGAAGACCAGAATGTCGTCGCTTATGTTTAGGACGCCCTCGAGGTCGGCTAGGGCACCCCGAATGATGTTCTGGAATACTTCCGTGGCCGAGGATACCCCAAAACTCAACCTCTTGTAGCGATATAGTCCCCGGTGCTTGGTGAAGGTGGTAATGTACCTTGAGTCGGGGTGGAGGACGACCTGATGATATCCTGCTCTGAGGTCGAGCTTCGAGAAGAACCGAGCACCCTGCACCTCGGCGATGATGTCATCCAGCGTCGGTGTGAGGTGCCTCTCTCTCCTGATGGCCTTGTTGGGGATCCTCATGTCTACGCAGATCCTGACTGCGTCCGGTTGTTTGAGTTTCCTTGCCACCACTATGGGGGACACCTTCTCGATAATGTCTAAATCAACAAGGCTGTCCAGTTCTTTGTCTACCTGCTCACGGAGGTGGAACGGTACCCTCCGATGTTTGAGGGCTACCGGCTGCACCGACTCATCAATGTGCAGCCGCACCGGCTCTCCGACCATCTGCCCAATCCCCTTGAATAGGGCATGATGCTTCTCCAGCAAGTCATTGATGTCCTCCAGGTAGACGGAGTACGCAAAGCTTATGATGCCGAGAGCCTCCGCCGCTGCACAACCTAGCAAACTGTTCTTACTCACTGGTGTCACGTAGAAGCGGGCTGTGATGTGGGAGCCATCGTGTTCCACTTTTGCCACAAAGGCCCCGTCCAGAGGGATGGGCTCCACACCACCGAACGCGAAGATGCGGGCCTTTGGCGTGACCAGCCTGGGCGGCCGATCCATGGCGTTGTAATGTTCTCGGGCCATGACGTTCACCGATGCCCCTGTGTCCACGAGTACAGGGATCGGAGACTGGTTCACTTCGACCACGCACCTTGGTTGACGTCGATTCCTGCCTCTTAGGAGTTCCACACTTGAGACAAAGAATATATTCTCTTCATCTTCTTCCTCTGCTTCTTCTGCCTGAGCCTCCTCCTCGCCCTGGTCCACCTGGGCGACATTGGACGGCTGACCATGGCGAATGGCGACCGCTCGGCCCTGACCACTTGGCACCAGTACGGGCAAGGCCGCCTTACACACCCTTGAGAAGTGGTCTGGCAACCCGCACCGTCCACATGTCTTTCCGGCTGCAGGGCACTCCGCTGGGTGAGGGAGGTCGTATCTGCATTTTTGGCAAATCTCTCCTGCCCTCCCAGCTCTGTCCCGTGTGCCGCCGCTATACCTCCTAGCACCTCTTCCCCCTCGCCACATCGCGCAGATCTCTTCAGTCTTTATGGGGCGCGATCCGGCCTCCATTCTTGCCGCTCTCGCCTCTGACACCTCGTGGCTCCTTCCTAGCTCAAGGATGCGCTGGAGCGTTATCCCCGGCTCCCTCAGCACTTGGCGCCTGAGCTTGCCTGATGAGCACACCTGGATGAGCATGGTCCTGATCATATCCTCTGCATCGCCCCAGGCGCAGGCGAGCGACAGACGCCTTAGGCGCCCGTAGAAGGTGTCCAAGGTCTCGTCATCTTTTTGTTTGGCAGAGAGCATCACGAACCGCTCATAGTCCGCGTTGGCTAAGGGTAAAAAGTATGCCTGGAGGGCGGCCTTTGCGTGATCGTAGGTTCCATTCCCTTGTGGCAAAGATTCAAAAATCTCCTGGACAGAGGGCCCTGCCGAGTACAACATTGTGACCAGCCTGGTGTCATCATCAACCACTTGCGCAGCCCTGAAATACATGTCCAGGCGGTCCACCCACCTTCTCCATCGGGGCCCCAGGCTGGATGGCGGGCCCGACACATCGAACTCGGGGATGGGCTGCAGGGCGGCATGTGCATGTACCTGCGCCATGGCAGGCGCTGCCTGCTGAACACCAGGAGCAGCAGCAGGTTGAACTGGGGGTTGAAGGGCGGGAACCGCTGCCTGACCATCTACTGGAGCTGCTGGTTGCTGCATTGGAGGTAGAAGACCCTGCGGGGCCACTGGTGCACAAGGATGAAACTGCGCCGCCACACTGTGTGCTCCGTCCTGGTCCTCGGTGTCACTCATGAGTTTGAGCGCACAGGCACCCCCATAATGCTGATTGGGGCCGCAACTCAAACATTCAGCCCACAGTGACTCTCAGCCTGGACCACCCCTGGATGCAGTGACTCCTGCCACCTCTGTGATGATGAAGAGGACGAAGATAGATGGAGTCACCAGGATGATGATGAAAGGGATGAAAAAGCAGAATGCCTTTTAGTGTTCCAAAAATTGGTAGCAAAATAGTAACTGGATTCAGCAGGCCCAGTCAAGATAGGCCTTCTCCTAGCTTCCACTCGACGTAGGAAACCCAAAATTGAGTCAATGCACTAAATATGCATACCTTCGTGTAGATGTAGCTGTCAGCTACTGAGATGTCCAAAAATTAGGCCTGGGGTCATTTCAGGGCCCAAACCGTAGCTCCTTGAAATCCCACAGCCGTTGCACAAAATGGCCGCCAGCCGCGTGGGTAACGCACTACCCGCGGCATGAAACGAAGTCTGTCCTTCGACCTCGTTCCGGTGAAAAATTGTTCCGATTATCACCGCCGGGCCCGGGCATCGTTTCCCCCACTCGTCGCCACTGTTGGGGGTGACTGGCGCCCCCCGCGCGCTTCACCGTAAGCCCCGGCCCCAAGAACGCAGACCAACACGTCCGTCTTGGTTCAGGCTTCCCGGTCGCTCTAACGCGGCCGGGAAACGCCCCGTTTATTTATACTGCACGCGACGGCGTGCAACGTCATGCCGCCGCGTGCGCGCCCGTCATCGGGCAGCGCCACACCACTCATCGATTGCGCACGGACACCCTCCATCATTGCAGAGTGCACAAACCCTGATAGCTCCTTGCAAGCTTCCCAAGCGCCCATGATCTTCACTTTGCCTAAAAGCATGGTCACTGACACCCCCGATGACAACTGCTCAACAGCCAACATACCACGTCTTGATGCGGCTGCATTCTGTTCGCACATGCGCGCATCTGCCAGCATGACCCCCGCTGAACACAAATGCACTGACCTATGCACACCTGCTTGCCAAAATGTTTCACATACTGCCACAGGCATTTGCCCTACCAGCCCTGATAAAATGTTTGCTCACGCCAACAATTGCCTGCCTGTATACCCACATGTTATGGATATATATACTGTAAAATGCTTGCTCTTACACTGTGACTTACCTGATGTGGCCACGTCTAGAGCCCCTTATTTTACTGATTTAGTACCTGCATTCATTATGGCACTAGATGCTACCGCTGTAAAGTGGCTGCACACTGGTCCTAGCAGTACTGTTATGCCCAGGTACTCGAATGTTGTGAAACTCCTACCTGTATACTCAAGCGTCCCTAATGCTGACCCTGGTGAACCCGACTTTAACTCCCACCCCTAACACCTAATGCTGCTGCCAGTAACTGCCATCCGTGCTTCTCAGTACCCTTCGTAATCACTGATACCATATGTTTGACTGATCGTTGTAGACATGTTGTCGCACTGTCTGATACTTGCCTTCTTGCATGCCTAGATCATCTGGTTGCCACTACGAACAGCTGCTCCCACCCCACCAGCATGGTGACTTGAGTCCTCAAACCGTATTCCCACTTGCATAACCCCTAAATAAACTAACACTGATAAACTGGTAACCCTACGCTCTGTTGTCCTGCGCGTTGTTTCTGCCAACTACCTTTATGCTTACACCACTCCACCCATCAATGACAACCTGACGGACTGCGCACCCACTTACGCTCTGTAGGCCTCGGTGCAGGCAACTTCCCTGGTGACTCCCAAATTCCCAGCAAAACTACTACCCCCAACTATCCCTTCTCCCCTCGCCCTCACCATTCCTGCCACCTCTTAAGCTCATCGCACACAATCACCCACCACATCAGCCTTCCGCACATCTAGGAGTAACCAAGCCCTGCCTGGGTGTCTCCTGTCTGGCAAGACTTAGAAGCAGAATAGCCCTTCGGCCTCACACCCAGTCTTCACTCCTCCCCCCGAGCTTCAAGGTGTAACCCAGCCCTGCTTGGGTGAACCTCGCCTGATAAGACTTAGAGGTAGAACAACCCCACAGCCACATCTCCTCACCATCAAATGGGGGACCAAAGCCCCAGCGCTTACCCCCCCACCCATGAAACCTCTCTCTCCACTGCCCACACAGGAATTGCAACAAGCCCTCAAATAACTACAACCTGAGCAATTCAACGGTCTCACAGGTGCCCTGCTAAATGTTCGATCACTGGGAGCCCATGCCATAGACATCCACAAGCTTCTAGTCGAACACCAACTGGACTTCCTTGCCATCACAGAAACTTGGCTCCATGAGGCCTCGGGCCCACTCCTCTCACTGGCCATCCCACCCAAATACACCATCCTGGGGGCTGATCGCCTTAATGCCATTGGCGGTGGAGTGGCTCTCATCACCAAATCCTCACTTCAGTTTAGAGCTTGCCCCATCCCCACCATGCCGGGCTACGAAATACTCCTAACTAAACTGTCAACCAACCCAAAGACAACCATCAGCATACTTCTTATCCATCGTCAACCGAACAATACCAGTCACCCCAACCTGGACATACCCTTACTGATCACTACTCTCCTAAAACCTGCTACCAAATGCATTATCCTAGGCGATACCAATTTGGGACTTAAGAACATGGCTGACACCAAAGCAACTGCCCTCACTCTTGCTTTGGAAGACATGAACGTCACCCGATTAATAGACTCCCCCACCCATACTAAAGGCTGTATACTTGATTGGCTCCTCCCATAGTATGTCACTGTGGACATCACCGCCATCAATGAAATCATATGGTCAGACCACTCCCACCCAGACTACCAAGCTGAATTCCATATCAGTCAGAAACACTAGTAAACTGTCACACGAGGCACTAAAACCTACCCTGACAGCTACATTGGAAGCAGGCCCCCGTGCGCCAACCTGAACCCTACGGACATCGCTAACCTATACCATGGCTTTCTCCTCACCACCATGGACAAACACCCCCCCCAGCCAGGCAAAAACACCTAAACCCCGAAAGACAACCAATAGTTGGTTTAATGACAACCTCATCTCCCTGCGTAGGAACAAAAGAGCGTTAGATCACCTCCACAAAAAGAAGCCCTCCTCGAGCACCAGTACCGCACTCGCCACTGCCATACGCAATTACAAAGCAGCTGTCATCACCACCAAAGCCAACACATTTAATGAGCGCATGAACAATGCAGGCTCTAATACCAAAGAGCTCTTTGTCACCCTAAGAGAGCTATAGACCCCTATTCCAACCCCACCTCCCACCCTCGCTGACAAATCATGGTGTCCCACCATCCAAGATGTGCTAGCTCACAAAATTACCACCCTGCAAGTTCAAATCAGCACCAAGAAAGCCAACCTGTCCACCAAAGCAACTGCTGCCATCTCCCCTGATCCACCACCAAGGCCAACCCTGCCAGCATTCCCCCTTTCAAGTTCAACAAAGTCTCACTCGATGAGGAACTTGCAGCTATCCTTGCCCTAAAACCATCCTACTGCAAAGGGGACTCCTGCTCAGCACATGTAGATAAACTTTGTGCTCCCACCCTGGCGCCAATCATTAAGAGCTTCGTCAATGCCTCGTTCCTAACTAAGGAAGTCCCGCCCAACATTAAATCAGCATGGATCACTGCACTCCTCAAAAAACCCACTCTCGATTCTACCATCCCTAACAACTACCAGCCAATCACCACAGTCCCCTTTCTTCTCAAGACCCTGGACCGGATGGCCTACTTACAAGTGCAGAATTTTCTAGAGCTCAGCCACCTGCTCAGTAAGAGACAATCAGGCTTCCGTCCAAAACACTTCACAGAGACTGCCTTGTTGGATCTCAAAAATCAAATGGACATCATCAGGGACTCAGGCCATCTCGGCATACTCCTTCTCTTAGACCTATCTGCTGCCTTTGACATAGTTGTCCACGGCCCTCTTGGTGTGCCGCAGGGATCCTGTCTCTCACCCACGCTCTACAACACTTACACCAAGCCTCTCTTCAACCTCTTGGACTCCCTAGGTTTCATCTACACCAACTGTGTAGATGACACCCAAATACTCATTCCCATCACAGGCAACTTCTCTCATGACACCAATACCATCAATTCGGTCTGGTCTGCAGCACCAAACAAAACCTTATGGCCACACACAACTTGAGCTTGAATGACAAGAAAACCGAGCTCCTCATAGTCGGCTCTCCCTACCGCTTAAATAACCTAAACCCCTCCTTCTCCACCGTCTGCATAGATGGTACCACCATCCCTGTCCTGAAACAAGTCAAAACCCTGGGGGTACATCTAGAAGCCGAGATGACTATGACGAAACACATAATGTGCTGTCATCTTCCACGGCCTACACATCTCGACTCATCTCACTGAGTAGACAATTTCTGACGCCAGCCAACTGCCTCACCCGGCACATGCTCTAATCCTATCTAAATTGGACTACTGCAACGTGCTCCTTATGGGCGCCTCGGCCACTAACCTAGCTAAACTGCAGCTACTGCAGAACAAAGCGCTGCAAGCTGCGCTGGGGCTCAAGCGTACTGACCACATTGCTGTCATCACAAGAGAGGTACACTGGCTGCCAATAAAAGCATGTATCGAGTTCAAAACTCTCTCCTTCACGCACAAATGCATCTATAAAGCAGCACCCACTTACCTCAATGACACTCTTAGCCAAAAACACGCAGTTAGTCCTTAGATCTAATGCCAGTATCTCCTTGTTCACCCCCCGCTTCAGAAAGAAAATGGCTGGTGGCTGTAGCTTTGGGGTCCCCACAACCACGCTCTGGAACACCCTCCCAATGAGCATAAGAAATGAGTAATCATATCATTTATTCAAAAACTGGTAAAAACATGGCTCTTCAATAAATATGAATAAGCATGTCTGTTTGTAACCAATCTCTGCATATGTAACGAACGCCGTGATACCTCAGGGTTTGGGAGTTACATAAATGTCATAAATAAATAAATGTAAGAAGTGAACCCCCCCACCTTCATGCTAGGCTTAAAATGCCATGGACCGTTGTGGTGACATAATTTCTGCTCTGCAGGAGTATAAAGACGAATGGTGTCTAAACTGCCTACTCAGCCCCCACACGTACAAACCAACCCAAAACTGGAACTGCCAAGGGGTATGCCGCCATTACCTTTTGTGGAAGCTTGGGCCGAGGGGTGTGAATGTGAGATAGTAGCAACCCAAACAACAATAATACAACAGTTCCAATTTTAAACGAATGTCCAATTACGGATTTATAAAAAATATCTATACTTTAATCAGACAATTCAATTATACAACCATGAAAAACACTATAAAAAGCCACCACTATAAAAGAAGACAGAAAATGCAGCAGAAGGTTTGGAACTCTGGCCACTCTAGCAAGGAGGAAAAGGGCAAGACTTGTAGTAAAAAGGGCCTCAACCTGTCACTGGATCACCAAAAATGGGGCACAGGGTCAGGTCAGGGGCTTTCAATATTACCTGATTCCAGTTTTGAGTCAGTTTGATGCATTGAACCAGGCCCTGCTAAGCAAAATGTGTGGGTTGAACTGGGTTTGGGTGAAGTGAGTTGCGTTGATCCCATCCAACAAGTCAGCAAAGAATATGTTTAAGTAGTGCTCTGTGTGCGGTTTGAAAGCAATGTTGAGATATTTATTACTCACACCCTTGCCATTTTCATAGTCTCCAGACCCTCTGATGGATCTCAGCAGAAGGAAGGGGAGGAGTGGGTTTGCAGGGATGTGGAGAGTTTTAGTGGATCTATTAGGCTTTGCATTCAGGTGTGAACGTCTATGCGGGTGGTTTTCTTTGCCTGTGGTGGGAGCTTAAAATTAAGTGTGTTTTGTGATTGAGTGACTTTTGGATGAGGTGTACATTATCTGGATTCTTTTAGAGTTGGTGTTGTGGTAATCATGTGTGGGTGTTGTATAAGTAACAACCTTTGGGTGAGTGATTGCGCTATATAAGAAACTCTTTAGTTAGTTAGTTAAGTGGTGTGTTTGCAGGAATGTGGAGCGTTTTAGTGGATCGATTAGGCTTTGCATACAGGTGTGTACGTCTATGTGGGTTGTTTTGTTTGCCTGTGGTGGTGGCTTGAAATTGAGTGTGTTTTGCGACTGAGTGACATTTGGATGAGGTGTGAATTTTCTGTATGGTTTTAGAATTGGTGTTGTGGTAATCATGTGCGGGTGCTGTATAATTGTGTGGTGTGTTTAATATGTAGAGTTTTAGTGGATATATTCGGCTTTGCCTAATTCATTTTGCAAAATGGCAACTTTTCAGATTATCTTTCACAGATGTACCTCTTTGTTTAGCACAGAAAGTGGGGGGAAACCCCCTGAAACCGCCTTATATTCCCCCAACCAGCCCTTTATACACCTTACCCATACGAGGTAAAAAATTCAGTACAAAACCATCCAGTAAAGTTGCCATTCGGAAAAAGTGAGGAAGTGGGGTTAGTGGTATGAAGGGGAAAAACCTATGCCAATGTTTTGTTGATTGTTTGTGTTAAAATTGAAATTCCTTGTATGATGGTCAGTGATATTACATTTTATTTCACTGGTCCTACCCAGTTTGGTTGACATGTCCTTGGAGTCACCAGTGCCACCTTAAAATTGATGGAGTACCTCTCTGTATTGAGGTCACCTGCTTCTCTTAGATCATGGTTTGTTTTTTAGGCTTGCAAATCAAAGAACCAGGTTTTTCACAATTTCCTGACATGCTGGTCGATAGACCACCAAGAGTGGTTTGATCATCGAGCATGTTTCGAAATGATGATTACTGGTGGTTGAATGATGCAACAAACAAGCAATTCGAATCGAGCTGTAATTCAAAGTCCTGGTGGTTCAATGCTTTGTTAGATGAGGTGGTTCAAAGTCAACTGCCCATTGTGCTGGTGCTGAAGACAGACAGGTGATGAGTCTCTGCTGAGGCGGTGCAGTGCTGAGCAAGTTCGATGATGAACAAGAGTGGTGCGAAGTTCAAAGGTGAGTACTAAAAGGAAAACATAGTTTGAATGTGGATCAAAGTCGTTGAGCAATGAAAAAAGGAAAAGGAGGTTAGCTAGCACCTGCAAGAGTCCTTCACCTCCAGTGAGGGGCCTGGGTACCAGAGCAGCTGGCAGAGAGAGGCAAGTCCTCAACAACAATTCACACCCAATGTGCCCTGGAGATGGTTAGGGAGCAGAGCTTGCCTTTGCCTTCGAATACAGTATTATTTTTGTGTGTGTGTGAATTGGCTAAACTAGTAACCTTACACAATTAAGACAAATATTTCCGTTCAAAATTAAAGTTCTAATATTCAAAACCGTTCATCACCATTAAGAAACAAAGGCATACTTTAAATTACAATACTTAAAAGAAGCTGATACAAATGATTTTATAGCAACAATACTTAGCAGAAGCTAATACAGATGACTTTACGACCACAATCATGTTTAGAAGTCGTTCAGGTTTTAGGGCTCACAAATCCCTTAAAAGGAATATCAAGTTTGGCAGAGATCATGTTTTCAGATTGACCAAATGAAGAATTCCTAAATACCTTACCACCATAATAGACATTGAATTCTTGTTGCCGACCGACAACCTGAGCCAGGACCCCCTGGTAGTAATCATGTCAATATCAAAACAATGTTCCCTTAGAGACTGAAAGTGTGGGACATTCTGTTAAGAGATGTTCTACAGTCTGTGTGCAGTTGCAGGGACTCACTGTGCAAATGTGAGGACTTAACCTGGATCGGTCTCCTATATTAAGTATTTGACCTGTAGAAATGAGATGTAACCAATATCTGAGAAACAAGACCTTACGATATGAGTTGGGAAACTTTTCCAAGTAGCATGGTCATATACCTAAAGGTTTGACTAGTACTGACAGGCTAGAGTGGATTTTTAATCTCTGCATATCAGTGATGGTATCAACCCAATCCGTTCTGAACAGACATTTCTTGATGCTCTCAGGGTTGTTGCATAACAACTCCTATGGCTGTTCAATTTCCGCCATAATCTGTTTAGCTTTTTCACGAAGTGTGTTAATCGCCGGTATTGAAGCGGTCAACATTCCTTCCATTATATCTACAAAGATAGATTTGTCTGTTGGGATCAGGATGTTTTCATAGAAAGGTAGGCTTTTCCACTCTAACCAGCCTCTCATGGAAGTCTGCTCCAACTCAAATCTCAGTGCCACCATTGGCAATGACTGGGGTAAACATAGCACCTTCTTCCAAATTAGAGACACAATTACATCCCAATTAAAGGTGCCTGAGCTGTTAACGATTTCTTGGCCATATGGTAATGCAGGGATCACCATAGATTTATAAAAATTGAGCAATGGTATAATTGAAAAACAGCAGTATTTAGAATTGATCTTTTTCGTCTTGGCTACGAGTTTACAAGCTTTACACTTAAGTCTTTCCAATTGCTGTTTCTCAGATTTGTTCACACCCAACCTGAAGCCCAGATAGGTTATCTGCGTGGAATGTACTATGATCATCTTAACGACCTTCCAGGCATATCCATAAGGCTTCCTACTATTATGGGCGAATCTCTTCAAAGTGGTTTTGGTAGGATTGATCAGTATCTTCACTTCACTGGAAGAGGACTCTGGAAAGGACTGCTCTCAATAAAAAAGAAGTCCAACTGAATTCTTCTTGAAGTCCAAAATGAACCAAAGAAGAAGTGTGGGACCCCCTCTTTTATCTGTAAAAGGCTACAGGGGTTGGATAAAAGCAAGTCGACTTTAAGGAGTCAAACCCCTGTCTTTGTGACAAAAGGCCATTGCCTCTTAATGTCATACCCAGAGTGCCTTCTTCCACAGGAAGTTGAGGGGACAGGAAGGAGAGAAAAGCTCACATAGAAACAAGAAAGAGTAATCCTTCCTCAAGCTCACGTGATGCCTCACTGTCCTAAGTCCACCCTTTCTCAGCCTGCAGCTTCAAAGGCTCTCTGGTGTGCAACCCCCTATTGTGAGTTGGCCTTTGACAGAGAATTGCCTCTTTGAAGCCAGACTCAGAGGAGGTCTCCTGTTGAGAGCTACTGGTCCTGGCCGGGAGGAGTTAACCAGCCTCCCAAAGTGTCAACAGTCAGGCTTCCTGCATTTTGTCCCATTCACTGTAATGCAGCCAGTCAGGTGCCTGGAATCCAGATTGCCTCTCATAGCTGGTCTGAGCTCACAGGGTTGGCACTGCTAAGCGGCAAATCAGATGTGGCTTTAATAATTATGTTAACTATAAGCCACCATACCAGAATCTAGGTATGGCTTATAGTTCCAGTTTATCCCTGCCATCAGGCGATAGTTTAACAAAGTTATTATGATTTTGGAACAGACGTGCAGACTGTAATACATTTCCATCTGGTATGGGTGTGAAACCCCTTGCTTTTTTGATTTGTACTAATTATTTTTATGTATTAATTGATTCCCCTTTTCATAAACTCCATGCGATAAGCATTGTGTGTACTTGTGCCTTGCTGCATCTGTATCCTGATTCACAGCGCCTGTGGCACAGAGCAGGTTCAGAGGTCACAGGTGTACTCATGACAGCTGCAGTGACAGCCACGTCAGCGGAGGGGCTGCATTTAAATATGCACCCCTGTTTCAAAAACGACATAACCCTGAAAAGGTTGGCCAGGTGGTACACACAACTGTAAATATAAGGCACACCTGAGTTAGGCCATGGTGGCCAGCATCTCTCAGAATGATCCCAGCCACATTAAAATGATTTTGCACATGTGTCAGTTCTGTGGGCCCAGTTCAGCTGTGCAAGGATTGTGTACTCCTCCCAGACAAGGCCCACCCCCTGTCCACTGACAGGAGTAGCCTTGCAGGATTGTTTCTCTTTGTTCCTTTGTAAAGGTGTGGGATATATTAACCCACTTATGCTCTGCCCTGCGGCATCACTGTGTTCCGGTGGTGCCAGAATTATCAAAATGGCTGCAAAACCCATGTGCGCGCCAACACCTATGGAAATCACGCTTTACAACACGAAAAGATGGCTGCCAAATCTACCATGCATGTTGTCAGCGGTTGAACGGAGATCTCACCCCTGAAACATGTCACTGGGCTTCACAACAAGTAAAAATGGAGCCTGCATGAAAAGCGATGCTTTGCTGAAAGAAATCTAAAATCTTGTTTTTAAATCTTTTTTCTTGGTTGCTGAAACTGCAGAATGCCGGTACTAAACACCATCAAACATCCAATATTCTTGCTGGATGCTACAATTCACTGGGTTCAAGAAATCATTGTGATATTACAATGTCCTGAAAAGCTGAATTTGTCATCAAAACATTCACAGCAAAAATGTGCCTGCTTGTGAAAGCTGTCAAAATCTAGGCGCAGTACCCCTGGCTGCCAGAATTACAGCTGTCAGAAGCCTGCTTTAAAACTGTAAACTTATACAACTGAAATCTAATGTCTGAAAACTAAGTGACCCGTTATTGAGAGTAACCTAGGTTGTAACTGTTTAATCTCATGGTTTAGAATCTGGAATAAGTGTCCTAGCTGCTTGTTTTGAAATTACAAGCGTGTTTTAAACCAAGAAAAAAATGTAACAAAATGACATTGAATTTAAGCCTGACTGAATGGAATTAAACCAGTCCAACAGCTTCCCCCCACACAGGCCAGGCATCCCCCTTCTGCTTCTCTCCACCAGGAAATCACACCTCTGTGATGATTAGGTTAGGGGAGGAAAATTTGGGCTGCTGTGGGAAGTGGAAAATGGACTTCCTCCAGCTCAAGGAGATGCTAATCATGAAGGGTCGTAAATGGCCCCTGCCAGGAGGAACTGGGAGGAGCCTGCTTCTGAGCTGCAAGAATTAAGAAGGAGGCGGAGACAAACCACCATTTGCTGCTTAACAAAGTCCAAAAGCCCATTTTTATCAAAACTGATAATTTACTGGGTAAAATTGTGAAAAATATGTAGACAATAGATTTGTGAATCTAATTTTTGGCAGCATGCTTTAAGAGGTGTCTGAACTCTATGAGAAGTTCTGGGAAGTAATGGCGGAAATTATGGTTTTACACCAAATGTATTTATGCCAAAAGCATGAAACTTCATTCTCTTATGCCCATGTTCAACGCGCATATTTGTAGACATTTTCGGATAAACTGGACATTGTGTTCCGGACAAAAAGGGCACATTTCTGTCAAAAGCAGACACAAGATCCCACAGTGACGAGGCTTGGAGGAGTATCTGCTGCACAAAATATGTAATCTATATATGTTATTTTTATAAAGATTGCACACATGTAAATATGTATTGTACCAAAAGTAGATTTTATGTTCAAGGGACAAGGGGAGGATTCTCTGACTCATAAACTCACACCATCATGGTGACACCCTGTTTTCTCCTCCAATCAAAAGAGAGAGTAGACTCTGGCCAATCCCTGGGAAAGAGGGCACGCTTAGGATAAGCCAGCACACACACCCCTTTATTATAAGCATAAATAGAGACAGCTGAGGACTTAGAAGGACACAGATTCACCCACTATCCTGATCCTGGCAAAGCACCCTGTGAGAGAACCATCCATTTCCCTTGCTCCAGACTCCAGAAACTTGGCAAGCAGATAGGCTCATTGCATAGTTGAACCATTTTCAACTAGGCCTTGAATTTCCAGAACCAGAAAGAATCCCAGAGAACTAAAGGGGAACCAAAGAAACAGCCAGGCTGTGCTGTAACTGCATGCCTGCTAAATAATTATCTTCAGAACCAAGAAGGGCAGATTAAACACAATCCTGTGCTGTGCTGTGCCATGCTGTGCCGTGCTGTGCCGATCCTGTCCTGACCAGAAATCTTGACAGACTAGAATCCCTGACGGTTCAGTTCAAAACATATATAGTGAGTATCCATAGTATAGAACTGTGTCACTAGCGTATGTACTTTCCTTAGTCCAATCCCTATCTAAATCCATCCTATCTTGTCTTTAGAACCTGATATTGTTAGAAGTAGTTTGAATTGTCAGAACTTTCCTTGTGCTGAGTTCTCTTATTTGTATTCTAAAATCATAAATCAATAGTGTTGTGAATAAATAAATTGAATCCCAGAAAGAAATTGATTATCCACTACGTGAAGGGTCCATGGCCAGGATTGATGGAGACTCATGTGTGGCATTCTCTTTTTCTATCGTCATAATCTAGCATAAGAAATCCTTCTTTTTTTGTCGGTTTAAAAGTGCATCCCTGTGTTCCCCATTCTTGCGCCTATCTCAGAAAAATGACCTCCACTAAACGTCCATAACTTTCACTTTATGCTAGAAACAAAATTTAAACGTCTGCTTGTAGCTAACATCCGCAGCTTTCCTTAGAACCAAAAACGCCATTCCGCATTCCAAATTCCAAATCCAAGCACGGAAAAGTTTGCCGTGAATTTTGTTTTAGGAAAATTGTATCACGTGTAAAACAGCTTTTGTATTTGTTTTTTATTAGGTTTATATAGCGCTTTACACCAAAGCGCTGCACATTTTAACAACAGGATACATTTAACAATAACAGAAAAAATAGTAACAATAGAAGCAAGATACAATTTTGAATCAAATCAACAAAACAATATGTGGAGCAATTAGACAGATGGGAAGGGAGTAGAGGAGTAGAACTGGGAGGAGGAGGGAAGAATGGGAGGAGGAGGAGGAGCGAGATGGAGGGGTAGGGAAGAGGATGGAGTGGAGGGGAGAGGAGGGAGCTGATAAGGGGGAAAAGGAGGGGAGGTGAAGGATAGGGGGAGGGGGAGGGGATTCATGGCGGGGAATGGAGAAGGAGAGATTTAAGGGAGGAACGGAATGAGGAAAAGGTAGGGATAGAGCAGATTGAGAGAGGTAAGGAGTTTCAGTGAAGGGGAGCTAGGAGTTGGAAAGAGCGGTGGCGGGAGGAGGCACATGGGGAAGGTGGAACTGTGAGGAGGAAGTGGTCAGCAGAGCGAAGAGGGCGAGAAGGAGTGTACAAATAGAGAAGGGAAGAGAGATAAGGGGGAGCAAGATTATAGAGAGATTTGAAGACCAAGCAGAGAAAATTAAATTTAAGTTGGGAGTGAAAGGGAAGCCAGCCAAGGGGGGATAGGGAGGCAGAAATGGAATCGCGGGAGGTGAGGAGACAGAGAGTACGGATTGCCGAATGGTAGATAGATATGAGGGGGGAGAGATGTGAGGTGGGTAGACCAAAGAGTAAGGAGGAGCAGTAGAAGAGGCGAGAGGAGATTAGGGAGGAGATTAAAAGTTTAGTAGCATGGAAAGTAAGAGAGGGGCTGACTTTACGAATGTTATAGAGGTGGAAGCAACAGGCACAAGAGATGAGAGAGATATGGGAAAAAGTGAGACAAGAGTCGAAGTAAATGCCTAAGTTGCGAGCATGGGGGGAGAAAGTGAGGTTAGAGGTAGGAAAGTGAGGAGAGCTTTTGATTGCACCCAACCTTAATTTTAAGTTTTCACATTGCTTATTAGTATCAAATCATTGCTAGTGTTTGTCTGCAACTATCTAAAGCGACTCCCATTAGAATTTAAACAATTCAAACAATTTAAACCAGATTTAGTGTTTTACCCAATCCATTCTCAGATAACTTTAAAACCATTTTGACAGTTTGCCAATCAGTTCTGTTTCTCTCGTGTGTAGCTGGGGGGGGGGAATTGGGATTGATATTTTGTTTGAATTCTGCATTCCTGAATACCTGCTCTCTCTCCTCCTATCTCTTTACATTGCCCGTTGGGGGGGCTGAGGTGTTTGCAGGGGGAAATAGTAACCACACTGCTATTTGATCTGAACACACACAAAAGTATTATTTCTGTGCTGAATTGTTTTGCTCACTATTACTCCTTGTGATTAAAGAGATTGTTTAGTGTTACATCACCCCATTGGTGATCATTGCATACCCATTAAACATAGTGTGATTATATTGTAACTACATAAATAAATATTTTAACTTTGCAAACCAGCCTGATTCCTGGTTCAGTGTGACCGGGGTAGAGGGTTCCAGGAGAGGAGCGTGATCTGAGTGGTACATCGTTCAGAATAAAAGAACGTTTAGACACAAACAAATAAATAAGGATTTCAGTTGTGCATTACACGCTAGGCGTTGATTTAGGTGAAGTGCCGGATTGAAATCACTTCGAGATTGGGGGCTCGTCATGAGATTTCTGAATTAGACATAGCACTTGTGACAGTCTAATACAGCGTGCTAACTGACGGGGTACATAAACCCTGTTGGGCTACCACACTGTGTTACACTGTAAAAACAACCTTCAATAGAAACTCTCTAAGGAGTTTGGCCTGTTTTTCAAAAATAAAATACCTCCTGTAAATCAGAAGGAAATTAATATTTCCGGAATGGCGACCCCCAGTAGAAATTAATATGGCAAAAGAACACCTACTGCACACATTATTTGTCGGGGGTGAATGGACTGAGCAGGATGAGAATGTTTGGCTACAGGAAATCAAAAAACAAGCCACTGCCACAGAATTAGATATATGGCAGGATCAGGGTCCATCACACATGGCACTTAGTGAATTGTACATGGCCCTAAGGGCAAAAGAAGAGCAATATAAATATAAAATGTACCTCCACATTGGATAAATACAGGAAAAATATGCGGAAAGCCTAGATTTGGCAAAAAGGCAAGTACAATCACTAGAAAAAACCCAAATTGACTTGGACTCTGCAGAGCAAAGGCTACAAAAGAGACAAGAATCAGAGAATGAAACCAGACAGTACCTGATGAAAGTAAAAGGAGATCTGGATATCCTGCAGCAAGAGATGGTAGAGCAGGATGCCAAATTACTGACACTGCAAAAAGAGTGTCAGGAAAGATTGGACTCTTTAAAACAGAGCTAACAAAAACTGGCACAACAATTAACGTTTAATAGAGTGTGCGCAGAACAGGTGGTCGTTTTACAAGACCAGATAGACCAAATAAAAGAAGAAAATAATAAATTAATTATCAAGGACCTTGAATCTCAAACAGAATTTGATGAAGAGCGCCAGAAAGCTGGTGCATTAAAAAAACAAATGGACAACCTGGCTGTACAGAGGGGTACTCTAATTCAGGAAAGGGACACCTTAGTTCAGGAAGTCAGTTATTTAAAAACCAAGATGGAAGAAAATCACCTGGCCCTTCAGGGACTGGGTGAACTCAAAAAGGACTACGAAAATATTTTAGAGCACACCAGGAGGGTGGAAGATGCTCTAGAAAAGAATGATTAGACTGGGAAGGATCAGACTCAGGAGGTGACCCTCCTGCAGCAAAAACTGTCCCAATACTCCAAAATTAGACAGGAAACACAGAGCGACAATGATGCTCTCTGTGAGAAAATTGACAGGCTCCATAAACAGGTAGCTATGAAGGAACAATTAATAGAGACCAGTAAGGCCTTAATAGAAGAGCAGAAGGGTCAAATTCTTGCATGGCAACAGGGAGTAGGGGCTGATAGAGATGAGGTCTGCTGGGAGAGGGAAACACCTGAGCATAACTTCAGGATGCCTGGCACCAGAGACTTTCATCTCTTCAATTTCATGGACTCTGCCACCCCCATGTCCACTGACTCACATGAGCCAAGGCCACGGGGATGGCAGACTTCAACCAAAGAGGAAATATGGGGCTCATAGGTCCGCGCCTCCCAGAAATGGATGAGGGGCATCTATGTATGGGTTCCCAAGTGCCAGGGCCATCTTCTCTGATCAGGGAGACTCCACTGCGGGGAGGATCAGAGAAATGGCCCCTCAAAAATATAATTTACCCAGAGATAAGATGGTAAAATTTAGTGGGGAATTCCAAAAGAGTAGGCCCATTAAGGGCATACTAAAAACCTCTTCCCAGCTAGGACAGTGGGGGGGGGGTACTCAGCCAATCCTGGGAGCAAGGAAGAGTCAGAAGACTCTTCTGAGCGCCCCAGGACTCAAGAAACTAGGCCCCTACATTCTGCCAGCCATTCCCAAGCTCGCAGAATCCAGGAGATCCTAGAAGACCAGACAGCCACCTCTGGTAGCAGTGACTCTGAGTCAGAGGATGAGTGCATCAGGGTGACCCGAACTAAACAAACCAACAAAGTCAAGAGGTCCTTGCTCAAGGATCCCCTGAAACAAATAAAAGCCATTAGGAGCGTCATCACGCCCTACCACAAGAATGCAAAATATTCGGTTTGGGTGCACCTTGAGTTATTTGAACAGATGATGGAAACTTTCCATTTGAAGGACCGCCAAAGCTGTATTCAATATGCAAAGTGGCCATTTTCTCCTGAGTACTCCAGCTTCTTTGCGGGGCTGGAGGATCAGAATCATTCCAGATGGTCCACCTATAGGGCGGCCATCCTGAAACATTTTTCCATTCACAGGAATCCTCAAGAGGCTCGCAAGGCAGCCTATAACTTACAATGTGTGGAAGATCAGGCCCTGCAAGAATTTGTCCAGGAGTTAAAACGCACCTTTGCGCAGACCACTAGAAGGGTGTGCACTGACAGTAAAGAATTTGTAAACACCCTCTTTCATGCTCTCCCTAAGTATATCATGACCCAGCTAATGAGGGACTTTCACGAGAAAAGATCACGAGACTGGGTCATTGAACAAGCCATGCGCATTTATGAGGTGCAGAAGCCATTGGAAAATAAAAATAGTGTAAAAAAACCCAAAACAACCAACACCCCTGCTGCTGCTAAAGTGGTGGAGGTGAAGGTTGCCCCCATTTTAGATCTGGAGATGGGGGGCCTAAAAACCTTCCCGCACAGAATCCAAACAACCCCAAATCCAGAAGGCCCTCGGGCCAATCACAAACAGGGAGCCAGTGAGGTAACCCCACAAATGGGACCCCTAACTCCCCTGACTACATCAGCCAACGCTACAAGGGAAATAGACCCATCCTGGGTTATGTGTGGACTCCTCGAGCCCAAGGGGGGGGGTTCCAACCAGACAGCAGGACACCCAGGGAACTTCCCTCCTCACTTTCCCCAGGAGGGCAGTAATCCCCCAAATACCAGACCAAATTTCTTTCCCAGGTACCCACAAAAGTTCAACCCCCAAAACAACCCATCCTTCTTTCCCCACTTTTCTGAGCCCAGACAGCCCAATCCAGGAGAGGGGAGGCCAAGGGTGAAGGGGTACCCAAACTTCCCTAAGTCGGGGTATTTTGGGAGAAGGGATAGCTACCCTTCCCGGGATCAACCCAGGGGAGACATGAGGACCCCGTACCAGCCAGAGCAGGTGTCCCAACTAGAGCACCAGGTCCAGAACATGGCACAGGATCTGGGTCGCATGCTGAGGGCTCAACAGAACCCTCAGATGAGCATGGCGGCTCAGAACGCCTTAAATCCAGGATCTGGTGCTCCAGAGCAATGACGGGGGAAGAACCCCGACAACCCATCGGTTCCCCCGGAGGAGGCACAAGGGGAAGGGGGGAGTAAAACCTTGGAGGAAGCTTCCTTCCCCACTTGTTGAAGGCCCCTGCAAACCCATGAACCGGAACCAAAATCTCCTGCCCTTGACAATCTGCAACCCAAGGAACAGAAGGGGGTGGGGGGGAGGAGAAATAAAGAGTCCAAAAAGACCCATTTTGTGGAGGAGGTAGAAATCTTCCAGTTTGAAGGAGAGGGGTCCTTAGAGGATTCTGGGAAAAGGATCTTTTCCTTCAGGGATGGGGGAACTCCTCCCAAAGAAAAATGGGTCCCAAAGGATCCAAATCCAGATTGGGTAGATGTGGGGACCGAGATAGAACCGCCCATCATCAAACCCCAGGATCACCGGCACGAAAATCCCCTGGTTCAAACCCATGCTGGTGACTGTCTCCAAAAAGTGGGGGCAGCACAGAATCAGAACCAGGGGAACCCAAAACCTCCCCCATATCTAGCTGTCACCTTTTTCTTTCAGATTCCCAAGACCCCAAACAGAATCCTGCCAAATCACCGCTCTGTCAGTGTCCAAAGCAAAGAAACTAACCCACCAGTTGTCCAAAAATGTGCATTGCCTCTGCCCCGTTGAGGAAAAGGAGGGAAGATTCTATGCCCCGGTCCAAATACAGGGGCAATGTACAATTTTGGCCCTAGTGGACACTGGATCCCAAGCTACCCTTCTGTCAAAAAGGGCCTTTGATCAACTGAATTCGGGAAGGGGGGAGAAATACCAAATTCCTCTCACCCCTCTTCCTGGACAACTTCAGAACTTCGACGGGAAGGAAATTCCTGTCAAGGGGACTGCGGATTAGGATAATAAAATATGGCGACACACGGTGAAACACCCATTCATAGTTGTGACTCCAGAGGGCACACCTTGTTTACTAGGGAATGACATCCTGCGTAGATTGTCACCCCTCATAGATTGTGTAAACAAGGTCCTCTGGACCCAGGCAAACCGACCAATAAAATTGAAACAGAGTGTCAACCATGTTAGTTTAAACGGCACATGCCACATGGTTGAACAAAAACCTGACCAAATAGAATTTCACTTCCAGAATAATCAAATCCCAGACGTGACAGTAATTGGAGTAGAACAACAAATTGGTGATGGGGAGTCCTCTTTATTTCTGAAAATCAACCTTCCTTCCAGTCTAAGGTGACATTCCACACTGGAAGGAAACACTCTGAAATTCTTCACAAATTCACAATCAGAAAATCCCACTCCCATAGTCCAGAAAGATGAGAAATCAGATCAAAGCTTGGCAGATATTCAGAAAATTGGAGAGCAGTTGTTCATCCCTATTCAGTTAAATGAAGGGAAGGACTCAGTTCTCGCCCGAGTGTGAACAACGGTAAGAGCTTCATCAGCGAAACCATGTTCCGCAAACTCCCAAAACATCCAGCCATTCCCACATTTAAACTGATAGACAAATGGGAAATGGACCTGGAAACGCCCAATTCCAAACATCGCCTGCCTAGCAGGTGTATGCTCAAAATCTCCATAGGCAACAAGAGCATAGTCCATAATTGTTGGGTCGTGCGAGATGTCCCCGCTGCATTCTATTTAGGCAGTGACATTCTCAATCGCTTTGCCATTAGTTTGGACCTAATAAACTTCAAAGCCTGGTCCTGATTAGCTGGTAATCCCATGGACCTTGATGACCCAGAGAAAGCATTTAGGTCAGCTCAACTGCTGCCTTATGCATTTGAAATTCAGATTGGAGAGGAAGTCACCATCCCAGAACGGACCCGACAATTCTCACTGGAAGTAAAAATTAAAAGAGGACAGAAATTGAAAAACCCTGACACCTATATTCATCTTAATGCTCACTTTCATCAGCAAGGGTTGGGGGTAAACCCAACACCACTAGCCAACATAGAACACAACACCATTTCAATAGAGGTGGATAACAGCGACCTAAAGAGCATCACTGTGGCCGCAGGCACCATTATTGGAATGGCGGTTGATGACCAACATTTTTCGATAGATTTAGGTAATGAACTGTTAGGACCGATCCCCAAGGACTGTGTTGACAGTGATAGCGACGATGACGCAACACCAGACAGGATCTTCACCCGGCATGGGGGGAATTTCCTGGGGTACACTTCCTGCCCTTATGGTAAGGAAGATGTGACCTGTGACTTCAGGAGGGATGAGGTGATCTTCCAAGTCCACAAGGACTGCCTTCCCCACCTGAAGCTACCAGTCCAAATCAGCACTTGCTAGAGGAGGCTGCTGAGATAGCAAAACCGGAGGTCTTTCCAGGCTTCATGGTTGAAGAGAGAGTCAACCTAGCTGATGCCTGTGAGACTCTGGAGCAAAGGCAAAAATTGAAACCATTTTTCTTAGATTTTCAAGATCTCTTTGTCTCTTTGCGGTAGACTCATATGACTGTGGTTGCACCGACATCCACACAACAACAATTCCCACAGACCCTGGCATAACTCCAGTGTTTGTGAAGCAATATTGCTTGCCTCTCGCACCATGGAGTCCCTTACTGAAATAATTAAGAACCTTGAGTCCCGTGGGATAATTCGTCCAGTCCACAGCACCTTCAATAATCCGGTGCTGGGGATTTTGAAACCAAACAGCCAGTGGAGACTCTGTGCTGACCTAAGGGAGCAGAACCAGAGCTGTGTATTGCTACCCAGCAAGCCCAAATGCACTCCAAGGGGACTATGATCCCTGTTCACAAATAAATGTTTTTCATGAATATTTACGCCGTGTTTGCGAGTATTTAAGTACAAGCGTATCTTAATTTCTTCTTTACTTGACTCAAATAGTTGTTAGCAATACAACATTAAAAATAATAATTTCTGTTCCCCTGTACAATTTTTAGGTTACTCACTGGACCCTCCCTCTTATGTATCAGCGAGGTTAGTGTATCTCACTTACACTACACTTCTAGTGGATTCGGAATTTAGAAACCGAGAGTTTTCACTAAATAGGTTTCTATCTCTATTACCCTGCAGGGTCCATGTTATGAACATTATTGTGAATAGGAACAGTGAAGTCCATACCCTGAAGATGGTTCTATGAACCGAAACGCGTCGGTTATCTTTTGATACCCAAAAGGGACTTTGTCTGGAAGTCTATTTTGATTGGATCTATTGATTATTGATTTATGAAGTGACAAGTACATTGAGACCTGTAAATGATTTGCACAATGTCTGTTGGTGTAAGGCATTTTCTGTGTTAAAAAGGTTTTGTGTTCTATATGTAACATTGACAAAAACATGCTCTATGTGTGAATAGAGGACCCTGTGTAAATCTGATCTCCTCACTTCAAATTACATTTGGACTTGAAAGATTAAAATCCAAGAGTTAGTTCTATGATCTATGTTCTGGTTTATCTATAAATTTGATATTGATGTGTTAAGTCTTATTTTTAATGTTGTATTGCTAACAACTATTTGAGTCAAGTAAAGAAGAAATTAAGATACGCTTATACTTAAATACTCGCCAACACGGCGTAAATATTCATGAAAAACATTTATTTGTGAACAGGGATCATAGTCCCCTTGGAGTGCATCTGGGCTTGCTGGGTAGCAATACACAGCTCTGGTTCTGCTCGATTTTTCTTGTCCCAAGTGGCCTTGTGATGTCAGCCCGCCTGCACCTGAAACAATTGTTACATTACCCTCTAATCCTTGCTGATATACATCCCCCCATAATATTTTCCTTTAAAAACAATGAATGACCTCTTACACCGATCAGTGCACCCCTACACCTCGCTTTCTGACCTAAGGTAGCTCAACAAACGGGTCCATACTTTCCGATGGCCTCTTCCCTACATTGACCAAGGGCTGGCCCAGATCCAGAGGTCAAAAGTATTCATTGCCATTGACCTGACCAATGGGTACTGGACTGTACCTATCAGTAGGGAGGACCAATACCGCAGACACCCATAACTGACCCCTTGTACCACCGTACCGTAGCACCCCCTAGACTCTCCTGTACGTGCACTGCATCAATACAAGGGCCAGGGGACAGACATCCATGGCCATGGCACAGCTACGTGATTTGTGAGTGTGTATGAAAAAAAGAAAAACAGCAACATGGGCACCGTGCATCCCCAGCAGGCATCTGAAGATGTCACGCAAACATGTATGTGCAGTGTCCCTTCAGTGACACGTTCCACCAATCACAACATGGGGAGTGAACAAATTGCAATGCATGATTGATACTGTGTAGAAACCCACTTGAAGGTATGAGATGCATGATACTTATCTAGGCTGCCCTGAACTCATACAACACACCATGTACCCCACAGGGACACGGCGATCACCACAGGCCGACGATGACGGTGAGGAGGCTACAACACCACGGCGCCTGAGGAAGCGCGCTTCTACCAGTACCACCACCCCGCAAAGGGGCCGGCCAGAAATAACACAACACCTGACACATCCCACGTCACCACACCGTAGCCCAACCAGCCAGGTGCAGCACCCACAAGGCCACACGGGGACAGTCCCTCATTCACCCCAAGCCACCATGCAAACACTGGATGTAGATGTAGCCACCAGTGGGTCTGATCCTGATGAGGGGCCGACAGCAACAGTTGCACGACAACCTGAACTGTTGAACTCACCCAGCCGCAGTGACACACCAGGAACGGCCACACCTCAGGGAAGCCCAGAGCCAGTTGCAAAGGATGCACACACCCCAGGTGTGCATGTGCGTCGTGTCCGCACACCAGAGCCAGACATCGATACACTATCCTATGGTACCCGAGAAGATAGGCACTCGGATCGCAGCCCCATCCAAGGTGGCATCATGTCCCCCTACAGCCCCCCTCCCAGACAGTGCATAGCTGTCAGCCCGGTCCCTGTCACACCCAAAGTCCAAGTCATCACGGGAGCTGCCGTGATGGGGGTCTGGATGTTATTGAGGTCAAACAGGCGAAAATTGAGGCCATGGCCAAAGTGCACAGCTGCCACATCAAGGCCATCAGCGGTGCCATACGGAATGCCACTAAGTCCATGGCTCGAGACAAGTCTGGGCGGACCCGCGCGGACCCGGAAAGTGGTGGAGGGATGCACCTCGGCCCTGACAGGTTTCGGGCAAAGGGTACAGCAGTTGTGCGAGGGACTATATGCGCATGCAGAGCAGACAAGGGAATCTAACAATCTTCTCCGCCAGCAGCTGCAGGTCACCGGAGCCATCCCATCGACCTTTACTACACCCACGGAGGGGTCCCTGGAGCCTTCACCTAGGCGCCATTCAATGCTCCACCTGAGATCCCGCTCACCAGAGGGGCCCAGACTTGGAAAGCGCCCACAACCATCATAGATGGACATGGCACTGTTTTTGTGGGCCCTGAGAACATGCACCTGCCAGCACTGTTTTGGGGAGTTCACTGGGGGGAGGGGGGATTGTGTGCTGGGGAGTTCACTGGGGGAGGGGGAATCGTGTGCTGGGGAGTTCACTGGAGGGAGGGGGGATTGTGTGCTGGGGAGTTCACTGGGGGGAGGGGGGATTGTGTGCTGGGGAGTTCACTGGGGCGAGGGGGGATTGTGTGCTGGGGAGTTCACTGGGGGAGAGCGGGGATTGTCAAACATTTAATAAATCACGTTCAAAATTCATACAAAGCATGAACACATGCACCAGCTTCGGACACATCATCATCTTGACTTCCATCCACAGGTGGCACATCGGCATCGGGGGGCAGTGGCACATTCCTGCAACAACAAATGTTGTGCAGCATGGCACATGTTAGGACGAGTTTGCAGATTTTTCAAGGTGCATATGTCAATGCCCCTCTCGTACGGTATAGGCACCAATAGCGTGCCTTCAGCAGTCGAAATGCACTCTAAACGCAGATATGTGTACGTCCATGTGCAATGTTGTATGCCCGCTCAGCTTGAGTGTGTGGATGACACACAGGGGTCATGCGCCATGTGTACTGTGGACATGATGAATAAACTGCAGGGGAGGGAATGCAGGTATGAGGACAAGGTTGGTTCAGTGGGTGCACAAGGCTCAGTAATAAGTGAGATCGGCAGCAGAATCAAGTTTGTGTTGAAGAGGTCCTGCTATCTCATTGCTATGTTGCCATACACACTGCGTCTTGAAGGACATGCATGGTCTGAGGTCGACATGCAGCTGTGTTTCGATGTATGTGTGAGTCTTCATGTGTATCACACTCATGTGGTACATGTGCACTACTTGTCATATGGTGTCTTCCATTGTGGTGT
Source organism: Ambystoma mexicanum (assembly GCF_040938575.1). Taxonomy (NCBI): domain Eukaryota; kingdom Metazoa; phylum Chordata; class Amphibia; order Caudata; family Ambystomatidae; genus Ambystoma; species Ambystoma mexicanum. Next base: position 186,404,313 of record NC_090937.1, read on the forward strand.
GTGCTGTGCAAGGGGCAGCATCGGATTGATGGACTACTTACTGCTAGCACCACATCTGTGTCTAGATCTATCAGGCTTGTCCCTTGTCACTGGATGAGGGGACCCTTGTGTCTGCATGTGCATGCAACATGTTGTTCGTCCGTGTGTCATTGGCATTCCCTTTGGGTGGTGTTGCGTTTGCCAATTGTCACTATTATGTACACTTATCCAGGCATATGATTGGCCAATCAGGACTCACTGTTTCAGGGCTGTACATTGACGTGGATTGAGCAACTTGTGTGTTGTGTTGTTGTGGATGTGCCTACTTTCGGGTACCATTGCCATGACTGTTGGGTGGCCAGGGTGGGATGTCTATGATGTGTCAGGGTGGGGAGCAACACTGCGACAAACACAGGATGAATTGTGGTAGTTGGGCTTCCATATCTGACTGTGCTCCCACATGTCTTTGCCATACAGACTGGCTGTGTTCTGATGTGTTCCACATGTCCAAGGGTTCTCGTGCAAGGGACATGCATGGGAAAGTTGCAGTGCTAGTGCTGTCTATGTCTTCTGCCGGCATGCATGTATTTCACTGTGTGTCTCCACCCCCCATCAGATGTCATTTGACATGCATTTCAGACTTAATTTGTACTCACCCAGCATCCATGTGTTGAGGCCTCGGTGCCTTTACATGTATGCTGTCAGGGTACTATTGCGCAGGTTCATGGAGTCGTGGGTGTATCCTGGATAGGGCACAGCAGTGGCTGAGGGTTAGGTCAGGTCTACATGTCATCTGCACATTCATGGAATGGTAATTCTTAAGGTTTCTTTATGCCGCATCATGTACCCTGGGTGCTACTAGTGGTGCAGTCCACGGCTGCTATGACGTTCATGACTTGTCCAATGGCATGGCACTGACCCTTCAGCTGGTTCACCTGTGCATGTGTGGCTACCAATGCAATTCGCTCATTGACATGGAGCAGCAGTGCATCCAGCACCTGAGGGTGAACTGGGCCATGGCATGCATCCAGGCAACGGTGTGTTGGTAGCTGCCAGTCCCAAGGTATTGTGGCACGGACACAAGCTTCACGAGCAGGGGCACTGCAGTGCTGATAGCCATACGGCTGCCTATGTCAGCCTGGATTGTGTCCAGCAACTGTGTGATGGTTGCCATGTCCAGCATATTCTCAGTCACCAACTGCCTATCAGTCAGGGCTCAGGGTGTTGGCCTGACCCTGGGGATGGCTGTCCGCCTTGCTGGTGATACTCTCCTCCTCCTTCTACTCATCCCAACAACCCCCTGTGCTCCCAGGGCCCTGGCCTGGTTGGCTGCCCTCTGTAGCTTCAGGCGCAGCAGGTAGATGCCCACATGAAGGCTCCGGCTCCAAATGGCAGCATGGTGTTTGGAAGTGTGTGTCGTGCATGGGTGGGTCCTTTGTAGGCCTCTGATTTGCATTGGTTTCACCTGGCCACTTTTTGCTGTCTCCTGTGTTCTTTTACCTCCAGCATTTGGCTAGGGGTATTTTTGGCAGATTTACCACCGGTTTTCTGGTGCTAATAGTGCCTACACTGGACTTGTGATGGCTCTGTAATAGTGTGAATGGGTGCTTGCGCTATTACAGCCGGAGCTATTGCAGCTGGCTGTACTTGCAGCAGCTGTAATAGCGCCAACGGTATTTGTACTTGTGATCCGGCAGAGCAGTATTGGCGCCGCTAATACCATTACCGCCGGATTTAAGGGTTACCGCCCAACTCGTGATGAGGCCCAATGAATTATAATTGTCTGACCTAAGAAGAAGATCAAACAGGCCCTAATGCAGGAAAGATATGTCCGAAATACATTGGCACTACCACGCATCTGTGTAGAAATATGAAATACTAATCTTTTATAGATAGAATTAACGAATAAACCAAGACACTATTGGAAGAATTGAGTTGTGAATTATTGAATATTGCAAAGAATTATTAACCACTTATGTGGACTTTGGAAGTGCAGCCCACACTGCTGGCTTCTATGCCAAGGTCCTTTTTTTAGTACTGCAGTCATAACCACTCCATTGGAGTGCGAGAATAAGAAAAACTCACTTTGATAGGCTGGGATCCCTAATACTGGAGCTGTGCATATTGCTTCGTTTTGCTCGTCAAATGCCTCAGTCATCTCTGTTGTCCATTGTAATGCACCTTCCCCTTTTTGTGCTCCCTTCAGTGCACTCAATAAGGGCCTATTGTAAGTGCTGTAGTTGAATACCCATGCCCTGCAGTAGTTACATAGTGCTAGAAACTGCTGCATTTGTCTTATGGTTGTGGTTTTGGCTTTGCTGCGTATTGCTTCTGCTCTTACTGGTGTCACTTTTCGCCTGTCTTGGGATATCATTTGTCCAATGTACAACACTTTATTCTGGCAATATTGTAATTTGGCCTTGTCTACCTTGTACCCTTTGTCTGTTAGTACTGCCAACATGTGCACAGAGTCATCTCTATACTGTGTCTCTGTCTTGCTGCAAATCAATGTGTCGTCTACGTACTGGATAAACGTGCTCTCTAATTTGACATTTCCTAAGTCTATTTGAAGCACTCTATTGAATATAGAAGGTGATTTGCAGTACCCTTGAGGAAGTGAAGTTAAGTCTTGTGAGTCTGGGTGTAATGGTATAGAGAAGAACTCATTCTTCAAATCTATGACCATGAAGTAGGAAGCTTTGTGGGAATGCTACACAAAATTGTAGCTGGATTCGGAACTAAAGGAAATTCTGCTTCTACAATATAGTCCAGAGGGCGCAAGTCCTGTATAAAAACCCCTGACCCCCCCTGTCGCCTTTTTAACAGGGTACACCACAGTGCTGCAGGGTGATTCTGATGGTACTAGAATGCACTGTTTCACTAGTGCTGCAATGGTCTCATAGATACCCTCATCTGCCTCCCTCGACAGGGGATATTGCCTAGCTCTTGTTAAAATGGGTCCTGGCTTCAGCTTTATTTTTACTGCTCCTACCAATTTCAGAAGCCCCACATCATAGGGACTTGTGGTCCATAAAATGCTGGGGACCTTTGGCAAATCTTCCTTGAGAAATGTCAGCGGTGCTTGTAGCATCATCGCCATTCTCTGTTGTAACTCTCTGTAATGTATTTCCACCCAGTATCAGATGCTAATTTCAAATACTATCTCATGTTCTGATTGGTTGTCTTTGAACAGTTCTTCGTCTGTAACAGTAGTCCATCTATACCCGTCTGCCACAGCGATCAAGGATCGCCATGGTCGCCCTGTCCCATGTACTGCTATCCAGTCGTCCCCCACTATTACTTGCTCTAATTCTAATGGCACTATCATCCCTTCCTTCTCATCTAATGGTATTACTGACCTGACCAACTACTCATTTGGAATGCACCGCATGTTTCCCTGAATCCCTGGGAGGCATGCTATTGTTATTTCAGTCCCATATCGAAATAACTTCTCATCTGCAGGCATCCCCTCTGTACCCTGTGTTCACAGTAAGCTTGAATGATTTCCCTCACATTTAGAAGGTGTATCCCAGGTGTGCAACACACTATCCGCTCGTCAGTGAATGAGATGGTCATGTTGAGTTTGCTCATGATTCCCTCCCCATTATGTTTACTGGTGTCTGTCGGGAATACAGTAACGGTAGAGCCAAGTCGTGTTCTCCTATAGAAAGTGCAATATCGTCTGTAAATGGAATCAATTCTGTCGCCCCAGAGAATCCTTGAGCATTCATGGCCTGACATTTTATGATTCCCTTCGTGTATGCAGGATCTAGTCACCCCTGTGTCTACAAGAAAGGAGATTGTAAAGCGCACCAAACCCGAAGGCATCTATGCCCTTGTTACATAAGGTTGACGGTTACATTGGTTACAAGTTGTTATGAGGTACAGTGGTTACATGTTACATTTGTTTGAAGGTTACAATAGTTACATGTTGTCTTAAAGGTACAGTAGTTGCATGTTAAATTAGGTTGCTTTATAAAACAGTTACAGTAGTTACATATTGTCTGAGGTTGCTGTCGTTGCAATTAAGTTACCTCAGATAGCTATATGACTTGACTGAAGAGCCACGTTTTGAGGCCTTTGCAGAAGGATCAGAGGGAGGGATTTCATCTTAGTGCCAATGGCATGGAATTCCATTGTTTGGCTGTGATCACTGGGAGGTATCAGGTAATATTGTCCCCTTATATAATGTTGCCATACATATAGTTGCCGGGAAAAATGGGGGTTGCAGGAGTGTTCCCTGCAGGTTCCATATGATAATCTTGCCACAAAAAAAGGCGCCATTCTTGCATGGCGACATTTTTGGAGGGACATTATCACATGGAACCCACCGGGAAGCTGCAGCCTCCTGCTTTTTGGCGTCTGTAACGGGGGACATCGAGGTGAAAGGAATAAGTGGACCAGGTAGGTCTATTGGACTGGACTTTGGATATTTGATTAGCTAGATAGACTGGGCCACTATTTGATAGACATTTATGTGTTAGGGAAAGTGTTTTAAATGTAACACGTTCCCGGACCGGGAGCCAGTGAATCTTACGTCTAGCTGTTGAGATGTGATCTTTTTTTGGAATGTCAAGTGCCTCTCTTACAGCATTATTCTAAATAATTGGAAGTTTGTTCATGTTCCTGGAATTGGAGCCTGCAAAAAGGGAGTTGCAGTAGTCAATCCTAGACAATATGAGTGCCGTAGCCAGGGTGATGCAGTTGTCTGTGGTCAAGAAGGGTCTGCTAGCTGTGATAAGTTGTGCAGTGTAGGCTGCTGCCAACGCAATTGCATTGACTTGTTGTGTCAAGGACAGTGATGAGTCGAGGTAGACACCTAAAGCTTTTACCTCTTTTCTTTTACTGTGGTGATAATGTTGCCGTCTATGGTGAATGTTTTGTAGGAATCTGAAATGTTTTTTAGGCGTGATTGATTGCCTATGATGATGTTTTCTCATCATTCAGACAGAGCTCGTTTTGCGCCATCTATGCTTGGACAGTAAGGTAGATTTTGTTTAGGGCATTGGATTCTATACTGTAGTTGCCCGTAATAGGGAGGAGTATTTTGGTATCATCTGCGTAGTTGGTATAGGTGACACCCAATTTGTCTAAGAGGTCAAACAGTGGCTTAATGAAGATGTTGTACAATGCTGGCGATAAGCAGGAGGCTTGGGGAACTCCACAGTAACTGGGGCAGACGGTGCTGCTGCAGTGGTTGAGAATACTCTCATAGTGTGGCTAGAGAGGAAGGATTCAATCCATTTTATGGTGATGTCCAAGAAATGGGCAGCTGTGGCAAGGTGTTTGCATAGTATTTTATGGTTCACCAAGTCAAAGGCTGCTGACCGGTCAAGTAGGAGTAGTATAGCCATATTAACTTATTAACTTTGCCTTTGATCTCATCCATTTGGATTTTGAGATCCAGGACGGCAGTTTCGGTTCCATGGCCAGGGCGAAAGCCTAATTGGTGGAGGCCAAGGAGGTTATGTGTTTCCAAATATTTTTGTATTTCAACATATGCTACTCTATCCAACATTTTCAGAAGGAAGGGTACTGTGGTAATGGGGCAATAGTTGGTAGGAATGTTGGGGTCGAGTGTAGGTTTTTTCAGTAGTGGGAGTACCCATGCATCTTTGAGGTTTGCTGGTACATGGTTAGATGAGAATGAGTTGTTAATTAAGGCTGTGATGAAAGGAGCAAGCTCGTCAGCACCATCTTTGATGAGGGAGGCTGGATAGGTGTCTCCTTCGCATCTAGAAGGTTTCAGACCGTTGATGATATTTGTTGTTTCTGTTGTGGTTTTGTGGGTGAATTCAATCCTGGGCAAGGGAGTGAGCGGTGCCGGATGCTCGACGTGTGGCTTGGCAACTGTGGCTAGTTTGGATTTGTTTTTTTGATTTTTTTTGCGTAATGAGATTTTGTCAAGGAAGGCCTTTTGGATGTTGTTGCACCACAGTAGGTCTTTGTTACAGTGATCTGGTGTAGAGGCCGTAGATTCAAGTACCCGTAAGAACATAACAATGTCTCTTGTGCCCGACTTAGCTCGTGTGATTCTTTCATTGTAGGAATTGGCTTTAGATTGGATAATGGCTTGTTGTATTCTGCAGTCAGTGTGATGAAGTGATGTTTGTTCGCATGAGAAGGCATTTTCTTCCATGTACTTTCCGCAGTTCTTTTTGCTGTTTGTATGACTTTGAGGCTAGGCGTGTACCAGTAGTTCAGGTGGGCAGTTGTTTTAGGCTTGCGGATGCCCACTGGGCAATTTTGTTGATGGCATCAAGGAAGGTTTGGTTGTAGAACGCTACCATGTCTGTGGGGTTGATGTGGGTATGCGGGTAAATAGTTAGTGGTAGAAGTAGGGGAATTATGTTGTCAGGGGTAATGTTTCATGAGTTTCGCGAAAATGTTGCTGGGGTGAGTTGGGGCGGGATATTCAGCTGAGTTGTATCGTTAAAGGAGAAAAGGATGAGATTGTGGTCTGACCAAGGGGATAGGTTGTTGGCTAGAATATTTGTGTGGCAGTTGCAGTCTGCCAGCCAGTCAAGGATGCTGCCTTTGTCGTGTGTCTGGTTGACTATTCGATGAAGAAAGACTTGCGCTTCCATAGGGTTTGCGATTGCAAGCGCTTGGGCGTCTGCAGGGTCATTGAGCCCTAGGTTAAAGTCCCCCATGTTGATGATTTTGGAGGAGGGCTTATTTTTGTGATTTTAAATGTATTTACTGAGCACCGCAGCCCGCAGGCATCCAGGTGCTGACAAAGAGACGCAGACAATATAAGGAGAACAGGACAATAGGATGGCACCGTCAGACAGTGTGACGGTATCTAGTTTGTGATATGTTTATTTTAACGGTGCAGTTTTCAGGGTTTTTCAGAATTTCAAGTAGTTGGGATTGAGTTGGAGATCTAGTGGGAGTCTGTTCCATTTGGTTGTGGATAGACTGGGGAAAGCTTAACCCAGGCCGTTGGTTTTGTTTGTCTGTCCAGCTTTAACAAGCCCTTTATTTCCCAATCTTAACGTCCAACTGGGTACATAGGGGCTGATTTGTTTTTTGAGGTATTCCGGGGCAGAGCCATTTAGACAGTGATGGACGAGAGACATGGACTTGAAAGTAATTCAGTCTTCGATAGAGAGCCAGTGGAGGGCTTTTCTCTCCTCGGTGATATGGTCTCTTTCAGATTTGCCAGTGATTGTCCTTATGGCATTATTTTGAATGACTTGGCATTGTTTTAGGCACTTCCTGCTGGCACCTAGTATTAGGGAGTTTCAATAATCCAGTCTAGATAATACGATTGCTCTAGCGATAGTTGAGCTGTTTTGTTGGCTCAAGTGAGGTTTGATTTTCTTTAACAGTCTTTAGTGGTATTGGCATGTCCTTTTGAGATATGCCACCTGTGCCTCTGCTCCCCGGGAGGCCTGCAGGTACACACCGAGAGTCTTCACTTCATCTGAGACCTTCACCAGTGAGTTTTTAATTTTGAAGGTCATATAAACTGGATCTAATTTTGCTCGTGCTTGAGGAGAACCAAACACCATGAGCTCAGTTTTCCCTCCATTGAGGCACATACAGTTAGTCTTCATCCATGCCTCAATGGAGTTATAGACAGAGTCAAGCCTGCAATTGTCAGTAGTGTGGCAGCCAGCCAGTTCTATCACCAATTGCGTGCCATCTGCGAAGTTCGTGAAAAATATGCCCATGTTGGTAAGGAGGGTGCAGAGACAATGAATATAGATGTTAAAAAGCAATGGTGAAAAACTGGCTCCTTTAGGCACACCACAGTCCACCTGCTGGGAGGCCGATGTATGGTCACCTCATTGGATCCTGGAGCTCCTATTTTCAAGAAAGGAGGCTATCCATTCAATGGCATCTGATGAACAATTGCCCGACTTCTCTAGGGCCTCTCGGAGCTTGTTATGATCTAGCAAATCAAAAGCTGCCGAGAGGTCCAGCAAGATTAGTAATCCTGATTTGCCTTTGTCCATTATACTCAACATTTTGGTCTGGAGGTTCCAACAGGACTGATTCTGTACAATGGGCCTCTCTGAATCCAAACTGTTGGGTATGTAGTAAATTATTCTGCTCGATATATTTTTGCAGTTGGCTTGTTGGAACTTTATCCAGAATTTTAAGGAGAAAATTGCAATTCGTAATAGGTCGAAGATTGGCTGGGTCACTTTGGTCTAAGCCGGGTTTTTTTATGAGTGGTGTCACCATTACAGTTTTGATGGATGTGGGTACCTTATGGTCTCTAAAGGACAAGTTAACCATTCTGCAAAGAAAGGGCGCAAGGAGTTTGGTGTTGTCAAGAATCAGTTTGGGGGGAAGGGTGTTTTCTGTACAGGAGGTGCACGGAGTAGATGCAAGGATTTTGGTTATTTCTTTTACAGTGGTTTGGGAGAACTGGAATTTAATCAGCTCTAGGTGGATGGGCCCGTTCACTGGGTTAAGTTGAATAGAGTATTGATTAGTTGTTATGCATGCTTGTATTGTTTTTCGGGCGTTGAGGACTTTGTTAAGAAACACCATTTGTACCATTTCACAGTCTCCTTGAAACGGTTGGAATGGAGGAGACAGGGTAGCAGGTTTGTCAACTGATTTAAGGATTTGGAAGAGTTTGCCTGTGGAGTTGGATGCTGAGCTTAGTGTTGGAAGAAAGGAGTAGTGCGATGTCTTCCACGAATGAGCGCAATGGGCCTGGGGGTCTGTATATAAGGTGTATGGTGAGAGTTGATGTAAGCGATAGAGAAATTTTGAGTGACATGTGTTCACTAGAGGGGAACACTTGGTTGGGAATGACTGTGAAAGGAAGGTTGTTTTTTGCGATGACCGCAACTCCACCTCCTTTAGATGTCTCCCTGTCTTTCCTAAATATAGTAAATCCCTCAGGGGTGGCTAAGGAGAGGGTAGGGCCGGCAGCTGAATGTAGCCATGTCTCTGTAATAGCTAGTAAGTCAAGGTTGTTGGTGATAATGAGGTCTGCGATGTTGAGGGCGTGAGCTAGGAGGGATCTGGCATTGATGAGGGCTCCCTTAAAGCAGATTGTGGTATCGGTTTTTGAAAGGTTTGGGGTGGTGAGCTGGTTTAATTTAGGGTATGCAGGTGTTTCTATTACCAGTGAGGGTTCTAGGGAGGCTGGTTGGTTGCCCGTATTGACATTGAGTACTTTAGTGATGGCATCTATGGGCCTAGTAATGCATGGGTGGTCGCGATGGCTGGGTGGGGACCTAGTTCTCTTCAGAGAGTGTTCCTTTCTCATCATTGGGGGGGGGTTTAGTTCTTGAGTTGAGGTGCTCATTTCTCCTAGTAATAGATGGCGTGGTGGTAGGTAGATGTTTTATGCGCACAGCTTAGGCGAGCGGCTAGGTGTTTGTTTTTCGTCTCAAGAAAACAGGAGTTGAAGGGGTATGAGGTAAACTCTTGGATGGCCGGTGAGTGGTGGTGTGTTTGGTCATAGCCGCCGCTTGACAGGGAGGCAGGATGCTAAGTGTTTGTTCCGATGCTCAAGGGGGCATAGGTTTTTATTGTTGGAGGTAGTCTTATGTCTAGGGGTTAGGGCATTGTGGGTGTGATGATTGACAATGCATTAAGCAGGAATGAGATTGGTTTGATCTCCCATGTGTTGGGGAGTATGCGTGCCATTTTCAGGGGGAGTGGTTTGGAATTAGAGGTGTGGTATGTCAGAGAGTAGTTGGGCAAGTCTATGGGGCCAGTAACTTGGAGCCTCTGATCCAGCGTAGCGTTGGTCGTTGTGGATGGTTTGCAAGTCCTGTGCTGGCTGCTAGTGCCATATGACTGGTGCTTACTGCCCAGATGTCAGGCATTGTTCGCTTAAGATACCTGCAGTGTCTCCAGGGCTAGTCGGAGCTCACCTAGGTTATAGTAGGGATAAGGGGTGTGGTAGTGTAGTAGCTCATTTAAGTTTTGATAAGGGCCGAGCGGCCTATCAGGCTAGAGTTGAGTTGAAACTGGAGGGCCTACTGAGCCTAATACCTGGATGAGAGTAAAGCCGCGGGGTCTGTTAAACAGGGTAAGACACATCTCGATTGGAATGAAGGCCCTGGGCCCTGCTAAGCATAGTGGAGGTACACTTAAATTGAGAGGGTCGTGGGACAGCTAGGCAAGATAAAAAACCTTTAGTTATCATAGGACCTTTGGCCTTAGGCCTGCAAAACAAGGTGAGAATACTCCTAGATTAGATTGCGGCAGAGTGGCATATTGAGCAGATTTAAAGACACATCTGGATTTGAATAACGGCCTTGGGGCCTACTAAATACGAATACTACACAGTGCATATGCAGAACATAGAGAGGAACACCTTGATTAGAAGACAGCCAAATGGCCTATTGAACAGATTTAAAGACACATCTTGATTTGAGTAAGGGCCTTAGGCCTACTAATCAGGAATACAACACTTCTTAAGTTGATAGATGCTGAGAGGGGCATGCTAGGTGTCAAGTCTGTCTTCCACTCCTAGGATATCACTGTTTACGAACACCCCCTCCTCCTCACCTGCTTCTTCAGAAGAGCTGTCTTGTAGGTGTCCCTTCTTTCTCCGATCTCTCAGTTTTTTCCTGAAGAGATATGGGGCCTCATTCCGACTTTGGAGGTAACCACGCCGCTATTTGCGGCATGACTGCCTCCAAAATCGCTCCGGCTCCACCCTGGTGATTGGAGTAATTACCGGTCCATTCCAAGGTTGGAGGGACCGGTAATTCCCCATTCACAAGGGCCCTTCCCCATTCCCATTTGAGCCCCCATAGGGCTCAATAGGAATGGGGAAGGTGCTAATAATGGTACCCTAAATTACGGTACCGTTATTAGCACTAAAGTCCCTTTGCGGGTCCCGTCCTTAATGCCTGCTAAAAGCCAACTCGTAGTAGGGCGGTAAGGATTTAACAGGACCGGCCTCGTTACCGGTGACCGTTAACCCTTACCGCCCTACTCGGAATGAGGCCCATGGTCTCCCACGGAGCAAAGCCACTCTAACGCCTTACTGAATAAGGTCAACAGAGGACCTCGTTCCAAGAGAGTCTTAGAGAGGAAAAAGCCTGAACGGCAGAAAAAACCTCTCGTAGTTTGTGGATTGGTGTGTCTTGTAGCTGGATTGTTCCCATGGTGAGGCTGAACTGTGACTCCAATAGCTGGCAGGGAAGTGAAACGTCCAGATATCCTGAAGGGATCTTTAGAATCTTTCACAGGATGGAAGCACTGGAAGGTAACTGGATACAGCTTGTGGAAATCCAAGGTGGAAGAAAACAGAAAGCCGTGGATGTCCGGAAGCCATAGGTAAGCCAGTGAAAAGGGTAAGTGATGGAGGAAGAACGAAAGTCGGAACTGCCGAAATGATAGCTGCAGGTGGGAACAGATAGAAAAGGTGGACCAGAGAAAGAACAGAAAGGCAGCGCAAGGACCGCCGGAGAACGGCGGCAGCGAGAGAGAGCGGGAGGGAAGCCCATACGAAAACAAAACGGATAGAAGATGGCTCGGGACGAGCCACGGGAAAGAAAGGGAACCAGGGAGGAAGGCAAAAAGGAAGAAAGTTTCGAAATAGAACACGAAAAGATAGCAATAGTACTAGCACGTAAACCCAGAAGCAAAAGCAGTAGGGTTGCAATGCGCAGCGCCATAGAATGGGCATGGTTAAAAAGGAAAGCAAACAGACCCAGACAGAAAGACTAGAGCGCGAAACCAGGAAACGAAAAGTAAGTAATGGCACAATTCAATGGCGGTGAAGACGCCAAGTATTCTATAGCCTCCAGGATGGCAGGCGCCTGAAGCGCGAGACACTAGGCTTGATGACAGTAAGCAGGAATTGAGGAGGGCCTGGAGTCTGCTGGATATGAGAAGTCAGGCGTGGTTCAGGATAGCGGCATGTGGGGTGGCAGGAATTGTGAAAGCACACGTGGGTTTGGTGGGGCAGACATGGCTTGCTTTGCCGAAGGATTGCTGAGAGAGATCTGCTGGTGCTTGCGTGGCTTGTACAGGTATGAGGCGTGGGCTCCTTAGTTCAGGAGTGGATCACGTGCATGCAAATGGTGGGGGGATATGGGAGTGGAGGAAAGATGGAGCTGGGAGACGACCAGGCAGATGGGTATGGTCAGGCTTACTTGGATTTTTAGAGGTGAATCTGTGCTTCTTGCACTTTTCTTGTGCTGATGTCCGGATGGAGGTCGCACAGTGGTGCTGGAGGTGGCGCTCTTCCGCGCTCTGACAGGCTCAGACAGGAGTGTTCGATGAGGGGCCTTAGTGCGAGGGGGTTGGCATAGTCCTGCCGGTTGCGTGTTTGGCTCTATGCGGAAATAGGGAGCCAATCACTGTGAAGCCATTTCCGTGTCGCTTTCCGGTTCTGGTTGCTCACCGATGGGTTACTGCAGTGGCCATCTTGATGGTTGGATTCAAACTCTGATTCAAAGCGAGGTAACACACTGGTTACTAGGCAACAATAAGTTGTTGCAGGGGCCTTGTAGTACTAAGGCATGCATACATAGAGTACAGTGTTACAATGCTCTGCTAATAAACAAAGGATAATTGTTGAAGAAACCTGCACTCCACTGTGCACTGCAGCAGATAAACCCATAGGCTTAGCTTTTGTAGAAAAAGGATGCTATGCTGCTCCTGCAGCTAACGATTGCGGGAGAGGAGCTCCTGCTCTCTCCAGGTCATGAAGGTGAGCGGGATGGTAGAAGTCTGGCATAGACAGGAGCCTTCGAGGAGGGTCTTGATGCGAGGGGGCCGGCTTACTCCAGCCGGTCACGTGATTGGCTCTATGCGGAAATAGGGAGCCAATCACTGCAAAGCCATTTCCGTGTCAATTGTTGCTCGCCGATGGGTTACTGCGGTGGCCATCTTGATGGTTGGATTCAAACTTCGATTTAAAGCGAGGTAATACCCTGGTTACTAGGCAACAATAAGTTGTTGCACGGGCCTCATAGTAATAAGGCTAATAAACAAAGGATAATTGTTGAAGAAAATTTGACTCCACTGTGCACTGCAGCAGATAAGCCCATAGGTTTACCTTTTGGTAGAAAAAGGATGCGGTGCTGGTCCTGCAGCTAACGATTGTGAGAGAGGAGCTCCTGCTCTCTCCAGCTCCTGAGGTCACGAAGGTGAGCAGGATAGCGGGTTGGTTCACTATACATGTTTTATGCCGAACAGGTATAGTGAACCATCCCTCTGCTACCACTTTGTATATGTATGCCAGAGAGGACCAGGGGTTCACATTACACAGTCACTGTACAGAGCGCCTAACTAACCCTCCTCGGCATACAAACGGAGGACTCATTCAAGGGCAAGTTAGAACTGTCCTTTATTTTTCATAACAGACAGGGATCATACAGGAAAACAGAATTCTCGAGCAATCACAGCTCCTGAGTCTGTGTCAGAGGCTTTTGTTATGGTCTGACATCACAAATCAGGGCTCTGCCCCAAAAACCTAAGAGCCCGCCTGATTGGGTGATTGGGGTGGTAAACCCGATAGCTGGCACATATAGATGTTTATGACTGGTCCTCACATGTCAGGTGGCTTTCCTTGACCTTCCCTAGAAACTATCTATTACATTGTTGCATGGTCGCAGAATTACCATTAGCCCTTGCCCTCTGCCATCCACCCCTGGATTTATGTTCCATGATTGACTGGAGCTGATCTCCCCAGGTCTGGGACCCAGCTCTGTGCTTAGCGCTCCTTGCACCTTCTCAAGGTGATGAGAAAGACTATGTGTCCCCATTGTTGCTATCAGTATTGCCACTTTGGTGGACCCCACAGGAATGCTTACTAGGTAGTTATCCCCGACTAGCTAAGGCGAAGCATTCTGTGAAATTGATGGACACGCCATGTGTATTAACCAAGACAACCATTGCAATGGCGTGGAGACAGACCAGGGATCCACAATACGCTACATGGCATGGGGAGCTGGAGCGCTGGGTGGAGGCGGAAACCAGGGCTTGGGAAGAGGGTGTCCTTAGATCTCCCGATGGCAGTAGCCAGGCATTCGATGAATGGAAAGCTCTAGCATGGGACATGTTTCATCCTTCTAATGACAAGCCCCCTTGCATCAGAGATGTCAGCAAGGGATACAAGCTCAACGGCATCATATTGTAATGAGATGCTACCCCGTTAATTTGAGACATCCCCAGTCCCCTCCACCCCCCCTTTCCGCCCTAGCCACATGCTCCTCATATGAACAGAATAACATTGCAATGCTAAATATGGAGACAGTTGTTGTTTATTTGTTGTTATTATTATAATCTCATTAGCGTTGGGCATAGTATAAGTTGAATACAATCACTATATGATATGTTACACGCACGACTATGCAGTATACCAAGTGTATAATCGACCACTGATACGTTACATGTATGTTTCCAAAAATGCCAATAAAGACATTTTAAAATAAAATCAGTATTACCACTTAGCCCTTGAGAGTGCCTGCAGGATTGTAACAGTGTAAAACAACACATGTATCACTTTTTTTGCTGAGAACTGCTCCTCTTCCCACCATGGGTAAATGGCCATTGTTCAGCTTGGCTGCACCACGTGGGTGAAGACCGTAAAACTGAGCTTTCTGGTCTGCAATTAGTGAGGATTTATTCTGCTATTTTACCAGTGGCTCCTTGTCTCTGAGGTGTAGGAATGTTCTGCTCATCTCTGACCTTGGCTGCGAGCCCTGGCCTGGTGCTTTGTGCCAGCTATACTTGCTATATATCTATATTGTGCTATTCTTTTTATAGGTTAGTAGTATCGAAAGGCAGAACACTCGACTGGGTGGCCGACCACAACTGCCTAGCGAATATTACAAATATCTCACCTTTAGCCTGGACTGACCACCACTTGATATCATTCATGCTCTCCACCGATAGACCGCTACCCCTGCCTACTATTAAGGCCCCACCCACCCTTACCAGAAACAAGAAAAACATGACAGCAGAAAGACTTATCCCTAATCTACTCCCCACTCTCAACACATGGCCAGACGACCTAGACCCGAATCCCTGGTCGAAGATTATAACAAGATTATGGCCACCTTGCTGGACCGCATCGCCCCCCTCAAACACAGATCCAGCAAACCGAAAACGCACCTCAACAAATGGTATACACCATTCCTCAAAAACCTAAGGAAACAAAAAAGAAGCTGCGAGGCCATTTGGAAAAAATCCCCTTCAGACTAGCTGCACTGTACAAAAAAGAAATCTACCTGGCCAAACGTACTTCATTTGACTCTCGTATATCCCAAGCCAAATCCAACATGAAAGAACTTTTTTCAATCCTCAAAGAAATAGAAACCCCCATAGCACTCCCTGACACTTGGTGTTCAGACATTCAAAATGCCCTAGCAAATAAGATTGTGACTCTTCAAAGTAAAATCTCCAGCAAAAGAGCTTCCCTGAATAACACTCTCAACTCAAAAATTCATGACAAAACCATGCCCACCGACCTAGCCCGTTTCCAGTTTGCCAAAGTCAATATTCTGGAAGTGGAAAAAATCATCTTATCTCTGAACCGTCCAATTGCCAGGGAGACTTGTGCCCTGCTCAGCTCATCAAAGATGCTGCCCGGGACCTCTCCCCTTTCATCACAAAATTGATCAATGCCTCCTTCGCCACTGGATCCATCCCCACTAACTTAAAACAATCCTGGGTACTCCCATTATTGAAAAAACCCACTCTCGACCCTGCCATACCCACAAACTATCGACCCATAACCACCGTTCCCTTTCTCCTAAAAATTCTGGACAAGGTTGCTTATGTACAAATACATAAGCACCTGGAAGAACACAACCTCCTAGGATCTAGACAGTCTGGGTTCCGGCCCCAACACGGGACCAAAACCGCTCTCATTGACTTGAAAGCCCAGATCGAGTCGCTCAGAGACAATGGGAAAGCTGCCTTACTCCTTCTCCTTGACCTATCTGCAGCTTTCGATCTGGTTGATCACTCTGTCCTATGTTCACACCTCCACATTGCAGCTCACTTCTCAACAGAGGCCATCACGTGGATCACATCCTTCCTTAACGGTAGGACCATGAGGGTCTTCTCTCCCACGGCTGCAGCAGACGCCATACCTATCACCTGCGGTGTTCCTCAGGGCTCCTGTGTCTCCCCCACACTATACAACATATTTACCAAGCCCCTTTTCGATGATTTGGATCATCTTGGTATCACCTACACTAATTATGCAGATGATATTCAGATCCTCCTTCCGCTTTCTGGAGATGATGGAAAGGATTTGGCCTTGTTAAATAGGGAGTACATCATCATCCAGGCATGGAGGGCCACTCATGGACTATGCCTGAATGATGATAAAACAGAACTCATCATCCTAGGTACCACACTCAACATAAAGAAACTTGGCCCGGCCTACAATTCCTTCATGATTGACGGAAACAACATCAAAGTTGGACAGGAGGTCAAAACATTGGGATTCTATCTAGACTCCAATTTTTCCTTCAAAAGACTAGTGAGCTCCCTTGCATCCTCCACGGCTCATACATGCAAATTAATCCACGCAGCTAAACCCTTCCAGTCGGATTCCAGTTGCCTCGCCAGAGCTCTTATTCTGTCTCGCCTTGACTACTGCAATGCCCTATACCTGGGATCTACTAAGGCTACCACCAGTAAACTGCAAAGCCTTCAGAACAATGCTCTAAGAGCAGCTCTGGGCATTTCCAGAATGGAACACATTACACATTTTAGCCAACAGAACAATTGGCTAGCCACTAAAGATAAAATTCTATTAAAAACGGCATCACTCACTCATAAGTCTCTGAATAATGCCGCCCCAACTTACCTGATCAACAGATTCCACCGACAGTCCTCATTAAGACCCACCAGAACAGCATATAAAAACTGTTTATCTGTTCCCCACTACAAGCGGGCCACCATAGGGGGCAACAGCTTCCCAGTAAAAGCTGCTTTGTTGTGGAATTCCTTGCCTCCAAACCTTAGAATTGACATGCCCTACCAAGATTTCCGCTCACTGGTAGTCTCATGGTTGAAACTTGAGACCTACTAAGACTATGAAGTGCCCAGCGCCACCCGCACAAACTGTAACCGCGTGTGCCTTCCTGCTTACCTGCTTGTGTGCCTTCCTGCTCACCTGTATATAATGGCCTGCAGTCCTACTACTGATTTGTATATAACATTGGTGTATTTTATTCTTGTATTATGTATATTCTTTGTACTGTAACCAAGTTTAGAAAATTCTTGTAAAGGCTGCGCCCTGATACCCCCTGGTACGCTTGCGCATTATAAATAATAAAAACAAACAAACAAACAACCACATTTTGGTCCTTCCTTGTCTCTTATACGATCCTGTAGTTCTGTATGATTAGTTGCAATAGGCTGCTGCAAGCTTGCTCTGCATTTCTTGCTTCCTTGCGTTTCTGCGTTTGGCTAAAGAGAGAAAATAATAAAAGCTTACAACAGTATGTATCTCTCCTCTATCTACAGAACTGTGTTCTTCATGTGTGCATGTGTGTGTCCGTGTAACTTCGTGCATGGATGCATGTCTAACGTTACTATGTCGTGGTGTCGCCAATGACGTCAGCACCGCAGGATATTTGTCATTAGTCGATCATGTCCATTGAGGCGGCTGGATCCATGATCAGTTTTGGGGCACCTGTATCCATGATGACGTTAGCAGGATAGGGCTTGAATTGTTGTCTGAGAGAATATTTGTTCGCATATGTAGTTGTCACTGGCCTAGGAGCTGTCCAAACAGTGACTGGCATCTTGCATCTCTGACTCTTCGGGCTGTCATGTTTATAGGGGTCAAGTGGGACATGCCAGGAACCCTCTCTTCAATTGAGTGTCAGGGTAAGTATTAGGTAGGGAAATACCGTAAAGCTAGGGCTAATAGCGTAATAGTTTAGGTAAGAGTTCAAGAAAAGATTCGGTTGGAGCGGGCTGGTGACGTTGATATAGGATGGGTTTAGGATAAACCTAGGGGGTTAGAGTACAGCAAGCATTAGGGTAAGTGTTAAAGATGCAGCGAAGGTATGGCTATGGGTAGGAAATGAGAAAGGGTTTGGGTTAGGGCAAGGGCAATGGAATTTATGGCAAGCTGGTGATGGGGTTGGAGTTAGGTTCACTGTTCATTTTCTATTTATTTGGCGTTTTGTTTTGAGTCACATAAAAAAAGCTTTACCACTGAAAGGTCTGTTTTAGGTAAGGATTCATGGTGAATAAGGGTTGTAAATAGAGTTAGAATAAGGGTTAGGAATGCAGTTAATGTGACTGTGGAGTTTTTGTTTGTTGTTTGTGCCATTGTTAGGGTTACAGCCTTTTAGTTGTGTGTATTTAAAAATAGATTTGTTGGCAACCTTATTACTGGCAACATGTTCACACTTTGTATTGCATGTAACTGCTTTTGCTGACTATTTTTTCAAATGACTACATATTCCTGGGGACATTTTCAAACAGAACTGACTTTAAATGCCACATAGGAACTGTAGTGACTTTGCCGTCACGGTAGCTGTCAATGCCAAGCAGGGCTTCTGTAACCTCTGAACCTGCTCTGTGCCACTGGAGAGCAGGAGATGCAGATCAGGATGCTGATGGAGCAGGGCACAGATGTACACTATGCTTCTGGCATGGAGTTTTATGAAATGGGACTCTGGTTAGCAGACCCCCCCTTTCTGAGATGGAATTATCTGCATCGTTGTATCATTTCATACAAATCAAAGACCAGGGCTTTTACTCTCGAGATGGCATTTCCTCACAACAGTTCTCGGCAGCTGATCCACATAGAGCGTGCCCCACTTGTTCATGGAAACTCCCTCTGGTTGCTTTTCTTCCACCATATGTTGCAATTACACAAAGCTATCTCAAAGAATGCAACAGAAAAACAAGGTACTGGCGCCCATGTTGTCTTTGATGCAGCCAGGATGTTGGAAAAGGGACTTGGAGACTGGGTTCTTTACCTGGCAAAGCATTTCAGCATTTTCAGATCCTACATTAAACCACACACTCTTTCCCCCAGACCTATGAAAGTTTCCCTAAAGGAACTCTTCAGTCACATGACTGAGAAATCTGAGGCAGCAGAGTCCCTTTCCACAGCTGATTTGATTACTTGATCACAGGCCCAGCAACAACCCAAGCCGGTTGAAGTAACCTTAGGTTTGGTCAGGCTCCAGCTCTATCGCCAACAAACACTGTTTGACCCCGGCCAAACCTCTTTATCTGAAAGCCCATTCTGGATCCCTCGAGGCTCCATGGACAATGCAATCAAAAACGGATGAACGGCCTAAATTGCGAAAACATTCTCCAGGCTACACACTGTGCTACTTAATGGTCTTTAAATAGCAGATCCTAAGGACAAGGGATTAAATGTGCGCAGGGACACACAATCCCACTCCTCAAACATGCCAGTAAGGCATGATAAAATAGTCCCTGCCGGGTAATCCTTAGTTTTATCTGGCTTCAGCAAAGTCAACAAAACCGTTATTTAAAAAAGAAAAAGTCAATATTCACGTGGTCTTGCTCACAGTCCTGCACGCGCATGCACTCCTAGAGGAAGAAAGTGGAAGAGTCCCACCACACTCAGTATCAAGCCTAGAACTGAGACCACCCTCCTTATGGGGCATTTCATAACACAAAAGAACTGCATCTTTGGGTCTGGCTGAGGAAATATAGAGCCCTCTGACTCACAGGGCCTAATGAAATCTTTCAAATAATGGCTGTTTGTGTTTCCAAGCGCATTCTGAAACCAACATGCGTCCAAATACAATGTCAGTACATTGGACATACAGAAACAGTCTTGCAGAAGCAGTACTACATGTACGACATGCAGACAGCATGACGGAACCAGTGCGACCTGCACCAGGGATTCAGCCGCAGCACTAGTCGGCCTGTCGTCATCAGGTGTACAGCAACAGTCAGCGAGACAGAAGCAATACTATTGTACCAGCACAAGAAGGGCTGTTTATAAACAATGTTGCACCCAGAGCGAAACACCAGAATACGCCCCCCACACACCTTGCTTCTCTACAACTACCCCGCACTGCACTCCCTCTCCAAAATGATGCAATCATTTTACAAACAGGAATTCATTTTCATTGTCCCACTTTTATTTTTAGTGTGTAAATAAAATCCACTCTCCTAGATGTTGCTGCTGCATCACTTCTACTGCAGCTTAATCTATTTTCCCAACAATTTCGTTCTCCATTAAAAATGGAGCAGGAGCCAGTAGGTTGCTTCAGTTAGAGAACGCAGTACACAGAGCCCATTCAAAATCCTCTGGTGGAAGAACGTATGATGAATAAAGGGAAAGAGTTAGGCGAGGCAGTCACCAGCTATATTAAATAAGGTTAGGTTACAAAGTGTGCCTGGAAGCAATTTCAAAATGCTACAGGGGAAGACCGGAGAAGTAGGTAGGCTATGAGGTGAAGATGTCATCTTGCAATATGATCTGAGAGCTTAGACAAATTAATAAACAATGGGCCTCATTACGACTCAGGCGGTAAGGGGTTTACGGCAGCGTAAACAGCGCCGACCCCTACCGCCTGATTCCGAGGTCCCTTAGCGCCATGGCGGATTTAACACCTGCTTTTAGCAGGTGTTAAAATCCATGGCGCTAAGGGACCATGTTGTTAATTACGCCACCGTAATTTACGGTGGCGTAATTAACGCCTTCCCCACTCCCATTATGCCCTATGGGGCAAAAATGGGAATGGGGAAGGGTAAATGGGGATTGGGGACTTACCGCCCCGCCGACCTCGGAATGGGGCGGTAAGTCCGCCAACCACCATGGCGTAAACGTAGTTTACGCCATGGTGGCAAAGGTACGACCCAGGCGGTAACTTACCGCCTGGGTCGTAATGAGGCCCAATTCCTGCCAAAGGGTGCGAGTGCATGAGCATATAATAGGAAATCTTGGCATATGGTACCCGAGTATAGCATGACAATATCTAGAAAATGGCACAATGCGACCATGTCATGAGACAGGTTTGGACCCTGGTCGGCCCAAGTATGCATTTCATCATTTGAGTGAGGGCAACAACTCGAGTAGCATCAGTAGCTTATAATAACACTGATTAATACAGAGCTTAGAAGTGGTCCATCTACATGAAGCTCTATAAAAAAAATCACAAATTATAATTACTTGATGCAAGTACAATGCCAACACATTGTCATGTCTAGTAAATGGTGATGGTTACTGTTGTCTGATGGCAAAACGTGGCAATTTGTGTGGGGACCTGGCAATGATGTGAGTACGTTACTGTTTGCTGACAATAGCTCTAATAGGTTGCATGATAAGCTATCCTGGCAAAACCTATTAAAGGATGGTAACTTGGACATGTGATTGTGACACTTGGCAGTTTGTGAAGGTACATGGGCATGTGGTCTCAACACCTACAGTATCAACAAAAAAAACATTTGAACTACACACGAATCAAAACTGTTGGCTTTGCTAATGCTTATTTTCTACCTCTGCACATGAATTTCGTTCACAGTAAATATCTCTCTCACACCACATAAACACACACACACAATTGCTCCTTGACACACACAATACCAACGAAAGGAAGTAATCTCCTTGTGTGCAATCCCATCCGCCTTCAATCCTTCATTTTTTCCATCTCCTAGCCCCCTTCCTAGGGCAGCAACAAATATAATGGATAACAATGTTGCTGTTTCCCTATGTACTGAGACTTATCTTGCCTCCTAGAAAATGGCATCGTTTGGAAAGGTGACTCCGTATCACCTGAACACGTGCTCTCCAGTCCTAGGCTTCATGTTACAGATCAATCCATTATGGGGATTGTAGTCCTTTTTTTTTCTTCAATTGGATTAACATTCCAGTAAACAATGATTTTCAGAAGAAGCCTCAGTGCGCCCAGATGACGTGGAGTCACTCATGATCACCATACAATATGCCACAAACAAGAAAACAAACATAGTCAGCTGCTACAATATCATAAGTGAATGCCAATTCCTCATCTCCTCATATTTTAAGCCTTCCTTTGGCCGTTTACTTCGGTCTTCCACCGCTGTTCCCACACGCTGCAACCCCTTCCGGTAGTCTCTGGTCCACGATTCAGAAAGACACAAAAACCTTTTAGTCAACCATAAGCCCCAACCCATCATCCTGCCGTGCCAGTGCTATGCAGCAATTGCGCTATTCAGGGTTCTGAGGCAGTTTAAGGATAATTAGTTTTGCAAAGAGATGCTAATTTGGGAGATGGGGGCCTTCTTAAAATAACCCTTAGCAGAGTAGTAAGCCATGGATCGCATCATTGGGGCTAGCCTTGCCCATATCCATCTACTCACATGATGTGGCGAAAGGCTTAATACTCTGGATCCTTAAGAGACACCAGGGCTATCAAGGTGTCCAGTCAAAGGATCGAATACATTGTTTCGAATTACAATAGTTTCGAAAGAAAACGACCTAAAAAAAAGGTTGAATGCCTTTTTTTAAATGTATTTTCATTTTTTGGCTTCCATATAGGAAAAACAAGTGTTTTTACACCAAAAACAAGAGTGTGGGGTTGGGGGGACCTCCAAAAAAACCCAAAAACATTCAACCTTTTTTTTCCCGGTACTTTTGACTCGAAACTATTGCATTCAAATCAATTGCAGTTGACCCTTTAAACTACAACTAGCTATCAAACGGTGGCAGAGACAAGTCCTGTCCCCCGCCTCTATCTTCATAGTGCTGGTGCCTGTTAATGATGTTAAAATGCAAAGATTCAGTGCTCTTCCCAGTGGGAGATTTGACTGGCTTTCCATGCTGTGCCCCTTATCCCCAACTTTGCCCTGGGTTGTTACTCGGTTTTCCCACCGCTAGTGTGAATGTCACACTGGCACATAAACCTGGTTATAGAAACTGTCACTGCAGTGGTATTATTGGTACCTGGTGCCTAAAAAGAAGACATCGCCATTTCTTAGTCCCATTCTTCTATATGTTTCTCTGACTTTTGTCCATTTTAATATTTTACGCAGCTGATTTTGGGGGACTTTGAAGGTGCGTAGATGTTATTATTCACACTTTGTTAGTGTCAACATGGCTCCTCCTCTGACAACCATCTGTCCGTGGTCATAGAATCAGAGGTTCTCCTACAATACCGCATTTCTAAGAGACAGCTATCAGGCTACTAGTAGGGCCGCCCTCTGGGGTGCCATATTTGTTTTTGAAAAAAAGGGAGAGTGGCTGCAAAATGGTTTTTTGTCCGGGGCGGCATAAATCCTTTCACAAGCCTGGTTGGGCATGCCCTCTATTGTCATCATGTTTCTTAGTGTTTCCTCCTAGATAAGGTAATGATACCCAGAAATAGGGCTGGCAGGCGATTTAGAGGATGAGAACAGGCATCAACAAAACACCCCTTTTCTATTGACTCCTGCACTAGTGTGGTCTGTGAGAGGCTGTGATTGGTAATAAGGGTTACGGGTGTTGCACTGAAATTTACCACAAGAAGGTGCCCCTTGCTAAGTGTGGTTAGTGGCAGCCTCTTAAGAGCTACATCCTTAACCCATCTTTTCCATCACAGCCTCTCTCAGCCCACTCCAGTGCATGAGACCATTTTCCTAACTATGCAGAGCTACAGTTTAGACCTCAAGTGGTTCTGGCAATCCTAGGTGCAGTGGAGAAGACCCACTCGTATAGAGCCTCAAGTGCAGCGAGGAGCAAGATTCGGCAGAGGCAGCCGGATGTTGTGCTGTGGCCATTCTGGTGAGGGGCGTGGCTGTGGGCAGGATTTGTTTTTAGGGGAAGACGTGCTGATAGTTTGCTGACTCCTTAGATGACAATGATTTGCTTTTGCTTCACGGCTATGTGTTCAAATAATAATGTTGCCACACTCTTGTAATCGTAGGCTGGTGTATTAGACTATTCTGGGGCAGGTGTTAGCACCAACAGTGCTATATTTGAGGAGTTTCCATTGTTCTTTTTCTAGTTACTTTGATCGCTGTTTTAGCACCTGATTCTTGAATCAATATTTATGTATTTCCCATGGCATAGCATATGATACAGCCTCTAATGAAGTCTTTAAAGGCATCCCAATCGCACAGCAGGTCATAATAATTCATGATAACTTTCCCAAACCTATCATTTTGCCCTTTCAGATATTCAACGCATGGTGGATCTTAAAAAAATGATCGTATCAACTACACCGCTCCTTCTTTCGAGGGAGTCATGCCAAGTGTCATTACTACATATATTAGCAAAATGTTTTAAAAGGCAAAATAATTAAGGTTGAGTTATTGTTATATTTGCCACGGTTTCAGAAACTGGCCTTGGATCCATTCTGTAGTGAGAACTGTAATGAAGGGAGGAATCAGAAAAGCTGCTCCTGTCAAGTTTTATTTTTCCAAAGGAATACTCGGGCCCACAAGTGTACATCAATTGTACATCAGCTATTTCATGGCCTGTCTTTTTCTGTATTTCAACTGCCTGACCGCTGGATTTTTACATAGGTTTTTATCAGTTGCACTATGAACCCCCACCCAAAAATAGCTGCATTGTAGGGTTAAATCCATAGGAAATTGATTAATTGGGCCTCATTACGAGTATGGAAGTAACCATACCGCTTTTAGTGCCATGGCTACCCCCATACCGGGTACCGGGTTCCAGGAATAGGGAATTACCGGGCCATGCCGACTTTGGCGGGCCCCGTAATTCCCATTCTCGGGACCCGGGCCCGGTACATCCCCATTCCTATTTGAGCCCTCGTAGGGCTCAATGGGAATGGGGCGGATGCTAACAACTGGCCCATTAATGACAGGCCCGTTGTTCGCATCCTGGTCTGACCAGGCGTTCCAGAGCGGGACCCGCTGCAGACCTCGTAATAGGCCGGCCCGGAATGAATAGTGCCGGTCCCTTACCGGCACCGTTCATTCCGTGGCTGCCTTCCTCGTAATGAGGCCCATTGTCTGCTTTTCATCCTCACTGTGTAAGTAATAAGCAGCGATTGAGAAACTCTTGTCACTAGATTTCCTTTGGAACAGTTGACCGTGCTCTTTACTTACTGTTATGGCTATGCCTCTGATTTATGCAGTCTCACAGATGAAGACAATGGGGGTCATTTCAAGGTAGGAGGTAACCATGCCACTATTAGCGGCATGGCTATCCCCTTACCGTGTACCGGGTCCGGATTCCTTGAATGAGGAATTACCAGGCCATTCCGACCTTGGAGGGCCCGGTAATTCCTCATTCATGGAAGGCATCCCCATTCCCATTCCAGCCCCATAGGGCTCAATGGGAATGGGGAAGGTGCTAAGAACGGGCCTGTTAAAAACGTGGCCGTTGTTAGCATGCTGGGCTGTTCGCGGGACCCGCTAAGGACGCCTAGTAAAACCAGGCGTCCTTAGCAGGTTCCCGGGAGCAGACTCGTGATGAAGCGGTAAGGGGTTGACGGCTCCGGCACCATTACCGGCGCCGTTAACCCCTTACCGCCAGGGTCGGAATGACCCCAATATGATTTATCCAGGATGTTTTAAAACAATGTCCCTTTATTTAAGAAATAAGGCTCTTTGACGGACACTCAAGAAGGTGTGGTATTAGTACTTATAAAACACAATCCAAAAAGGAAAATCAGGAAACCAAATTCACAAAATATTCCACTTTATTTTGAGTTCCATAAAATCATTGCACATTCTCATGGCGAAACATCATCAAAAACCACACACATTGTGGTTCTCCCAAGGTGACTGGCGCATCCTAGATGGAGTTTACGCCTTTCGCGGTCATCCGTCCCATATATTTCTGGGCAGAAGTCACCACCCTATAGTTAAGATAAAACCGATTTGCATTGACTTTTCCCAAAATTCTATTGCTAAGAACTTTTGACTCAGTGGACAGATTTCGATGGCATTCTCTAAAATCATTGTCTGGCACGAGCCCCTTAAAACTTGTCTTTTTCAGGAAAATTCATTGGAATGATTAAAACGTTATTAAGACAACATACAACCTGTTTCTGGCATGCTCCCATTCATTTTCCCCATAGAAAAAAAGTTGTTTCAAGTTGGAGACCTGTAGCACAAAAGTGGCTGATCAGAGTTTTACCAAATAAGAACCAAGTTCACAAAGCATTGCAGATATTCCCGTTTTGGTTTGGCGTAAATCCGTCCAGCAGTTTATAAACATTTGATGCAGAAACAAAAAGCATTGTTTCAGAGTAAGAGGAAAGCAGCACAATTGTTGCCAACTGAACTTCGTTGGTCTACTTTGAAGTCAATTAAAACTAGTTATAGGAATTGGAGGCGCTCATACCGGGCCTTTCTGTTTCAATCAGACGGGGAATCCATGTTAGCACAACTGGCTTCTAAAAACACTGCGGGCACATGGATGCTAATTAGTAAGACATATAAATACTCTCAATGTTATATGTAAATCAATGATGTCCCCCCGTCTCAATGGCTCGCTCATTTTTCCAGTCTATATGCTGCACCCCCTCCACACTTACCCCAACGTTCTTCTATCTTAAAGGGCTCCTTCTCTCTGTTGTTTACTGAAGAGGATGTTTTTCACTACATCCAAAAAGCCATTAGGTCTAGAGCTCCTGGCCCCGATGGCCTTTCAAACCTGATGTTGAAACAGTTCCCTAAAATCTGGTCTACCATTCTGTTTGAGGCTTTTAATCAGGTGGTGTCAACCCAGCGGATTCCGCCTTCCTGCTGTAGCTCGATAATTGTCCCAATATTCAAGAAGGGCGATAGGCATGATCCAGCTAATTATAGGCCTATCGCCCTTCTTGATGCTCCTGGGAAAATGTTTGCCTCCTTGATACTGCGAGATTTACACCTGTGGATTGACTCTGTGAATATGAGAGACAAGTTTCAGACTGGCTTTGTGGCTGGAAAGGGCACAGCTATTAATATAGCTACTCTTACCTCAATTAAGGCCCACTGTCAGCAGCAGGATCAGTCTCTTTTTATTGCTTTCGTTGACTTTAAGGAAGCCTTTGATTCTGTTGACCGCTCCTTAATGTTGCACAAATTAGTTTCCATGGGCTTACCCTCCTCTATAGTCCAATTACTATCGATGCTTCATTCGAATAGCTCCAATACGTATCAGGCTTTCTTTAGATGGCCAACTTACTGCACCCATTCCAACATTTCGTGGCCTTAAGCAAGGTTGTATCCTTGCTGCTACCATTTCAATCTTTTTATCCTTGATATGGGTGCAAGGTTTACAGATATCAAATCTGACGCCCCGAAGTTGGGCCCTCATCAAATTTCATGGGTCTTATATGCCGATGACCTTATTCTTTTATCTAAAACTCAAGTGGGTCTACAAAGATTGATTCATGGTTTAACATTGTATGCAGCTGAAAATACCATGGGCCTCATTACGACCCAGGCGGACTTCGCGGTGCTAAATGCACCGCGAAGCATGGCGGAAAGCCGCCGATAGCGCCATGGGGGTTGGCGGATTTACCGCCCCATTCCGACCTCGGCGGAGCGGTAAATCCCCAATCCCCATTCTGCCCTTCCCCATTCCCATTTTCGCCCCATAGGGTATAATGGGAGTGGGGAAGGAGTTAATTACGCCACCGTAAAATACGGTGGCGTAATTAACAACGAGGTCCCGTAGCGCCATGGTTTTCTCCGGCTGGTAAAACCAGGCGGAGAAAACCTCCATGGCGCTACGGGAACTCGTAGTATGGCGGAGAGGTACGCCATGCACTACGCTGGCGTAATACCCTCTCCGCCAGGGTCCTAATGAGGCCCCATGACAATTAACTTAGCCAAAACTCAGATTATGCAATGCTATAATTGTAAACTAAAGAAACGGAAGCAATTTATTTGGTCATTGGGGCAAGAACGCATTTTAACTACATCTACATACAGATACCTAGGAGTTATGGTTAACAACTCTGCAAATGATACTACTCATGTTGCTGACATAAACTCGAAACTCCAGACTCTAATTTCTCAATCGAAAGCTATCCTCTACAAATTTGGTAAATTCTTGTGTAGTCATCTACTTTCATTTTACTCTTTGAAAGTGATTCCTATTCTTTCATATAGCGCTTAATCATGTGCTTCAAAAGCATGTCTTTTTTTGGGATCGAATGAAGGGCAAGTTTTGGCGTTCGATTTTTAACTTGCCCAATTGTGTACCCATTGCTCTAATACGCTTTGAATTGGGTTTACTATCTTTGTATAGTATGATAGCCTGGAAAGCAATTGCATTATTGAGAAAGTGTCTCATCTCCTTACAATATGTGGATATCTCTGAGGTTGTAGCGCAATACCTACTACAATCCAACCATCGCTACCCATCAAATTGGCGAAATGTAGTTGCAAATATTCTCATTGATGCCAATATTACAATCGACACCTTAGTTACCAATCCTAATTGCGCTAAAACAAAACTTTATCAAAGGGATTGGATTTATACCATAGAACTGTGTTCAAGTTGTAAAGATTGGAATCTCGCACAATATGGATATAAAAGGTATAGAATTCCTGAGCCTTATTTAATCAAATACCCATTACACAAATTTAGAGGAAATTATATGCAGTTTCGCCTCAATCTTTGGCCTACCAAGGAAATTCAATGTAGACGAAAGATTTTAGGCCCTAAGGAAAACATTTGTAGATTTTGTAAATGTATTAACCACCCAGAAACCTTGAAGCATATTGTTGCATACTGCCCCGAACTACATTCCAAACGCTGAAAATATTTTTTCCGTTATTTCAAACAACTAAAATCTATTGACAATGAAGAATTTTGGCTGCTAGTATTTGGTGCTAAACAAATGTTTCTTGAATTGGCTACTATTGGATATTTGAATGCTTTGGAACTTTAATGTTATTGTATTAATTATCAATTGTTGTATCTCATTATTATGTATATCTGCTTTTGTTTTATATATTTGATTATAATTGTATTCATGGAATTTTCATAAAATAAAAGGTTGTTTATTCAGCCAAAACAATAAACAAATTAAAAAAAAAACACTTGATGGGGAAGTGGGTGCCACTGTCCCCAAAACACTTTTTTATATTTCCCCTGCTGCTTTGCAGCAGGGAAGTTGTTCAGAAATGTAAAGCCACCATATTGAATAATACGAGTGATTACGGCGGCTATGCCACCGGAAGCTGAAAAAGAAGTGTGCAAAACGATTTTGGAGGGGAGAAAGTGGTTGTTTCACATTAGGGTAGAGGTGGGGAGGAAATAGAACCACATGTGCAGTTGGAGAGCTTAGATTGTGCTGGAGAACCCATTTTCCAAAAGAACATTTTCGTCATGCGACAATAATCCCTCAGGATTCCTGCAGAATTGCTGCAGAAATGTTGCAAGCAGGGTGAGGAGTGTGAGAGAGTAGAGGAGAAGAGAAGAGCGAGGAACGTGGTTTTGGAGTTGGCCATCAACAGGAGAGGATTAGATCCATAAGGAATTGTGAGGTCTTTGGAAGTCCTGGGGGGAGAAGGTGGAGAAGGTTGTGGCTTTAAGGCCTCCCTTTAGGAATAGGATAATTGTAGCTAAGAGGGTTCCCTAAAAGTAATATTTTCCAGTGGGACTCATTTGGGGATAAGGACGCCTGGACTGGGAAGCTGGGAGGCCATTTGTAGGTTAAGGCAAAAATCAGGGACCACCATAGACTGGCCACCCCATCTCATTCGAGTGTTACCCATAATGTTTATAAAACTCGGCAAAACATACTAGTTTGATGCATGGTTAATGAAGAAAGTTATGACAGACACTATATCAAACTAATAACAGGCATGGCCTTTTGTCGCATTGCTTGGGGCATGGTTTTCAGCCATTCCCCAGGCTCTGCATAGCCATCCAAAATAGCCACTCGGCCTGGCTGCCATTGGGCATACCCTGTGGCAAATTACCACATTGCCTCGGGCATGGCCTTTGGCCATTCCACGGGCCATAACAGGCCAGTCCCAGTTGCCACTTCCCCCCTTAATAGCTCCAGTGGGGTCCACTGGCATATTACATCTCTATTAGCATACTCTAAACATATGTCTATACAATATGTTTGTAATAGACAAAGCACATTTTTTACTCTGATGGGGAGTTTCGCATGAGGTAAACCATGATGTCATGGCTGTGCTTGCGTATCCAATGAGGTCATCAATGATGTAATGAGTTATTTCATAAGAGATTTCATTTGTGATGCCATCGGAGATATGATCTGTGAAGTGATTCTGATCATGGATTACGCAATAAAGAGGCCTAGGATTAAGGTGGCGTAGCTTCCCACTCTCGCCGAATTTCATGGGTATTGTTGCATTAAGCCATCACCTTAACGTCACTCCAACTGTATTTTTTCACTGAATTTGAAAACGTTTGTTATGCGATGTTCCACACTACCTGTAATGCTATCATTTGTTCTTTTTAAATGATCACAGTATCAGATCCAATATTATCCAATATTATAAAATGATATTTGCAAAATAGCACTAAAAGCCAAAGACACATTTCCGAGGACGAAAGATTGCGTTTGCACCAATTTGCATTCCCAAAATGCATTTCCCATATTGCTATGAACTGGAGTTAAACTTCCATTGATGGCTACTGGGTGAGGCCGAAACATGTCTGGGGATGCGTGTGATCTCGTGCAGAAGGAATGTGACCAAGCAGTTCGGGCTGGAGTGCCCCTTCAGGGGTGGAACCAAGCCTGTTTCGCATATGGTTTTTCCCCTTTCTGTAATGGCTTTTTAGGTGAAGAACGATGGTCTGGGGGGTTGCCCACAGCAATTGCCAGAGGTTTAAGATGAATTCTAGACCTTACAGCCATCACGTCTTGGTTTTGTAGTGGCTTTTGCTGCGGCATGTGTGACTTGGCTAAACTGACTTACTTTACTTTCACATTTCTGGGGGGTTTATAAACCCACAATGTTTTACCCAGAGAAGCACTCAGATGTGCATGTTCACATCTGATATCTAAATGACCTTAAAGTAATTGTACATAACCAATAATGACTGTTCATTTTTTGAAAGTATTCATTAGAAGAAACAGAATGGTATTAACTCATTTACAGAGATGATGAGTCAATAATTTAACCCAAATAAAGAGAGTAGAGCAGATGTATATAGCCGATGCATTTCGGACTGAGCCCATCAACAGGGCTGTATTTACACAAAAGCAAAAGAAAAAAACGCAAAACAGAACACAGAAAATAGAATTTATGAAAATCTTAATCTCACATTCATTTGTATAAAGCTAAATGTTGTTCAGACACCAAATAGACACTTTTCATCAAACATACTGGTATCAACACCCACTGTTGGATTGAATCATCAATCAGTCATCTGCCAATGACCAAGATCATAAATCCTTTACGCGGGATGGAAAGATGAGGAATAAGGAATAGGTGTGCTGATACCAAGGGCATACCTATAGTGTGTACATGTTGAAAAAGCACTAGTGTGCTTACTAGTGTATTCCCAGTTAAAAGTAAAGCCATTCATAAACTATTTATAAAAGAAAAGAAAAAAGAAAACAAACAAAAAGTCAGTAATGTTGGTCTCTGCAATGACATGTATGAAAAAATACACTCGAAATAATAGTAAAAAGAAAGGAAAAATGAAAAGAAAGTACATTATATTCCAATACCTGTAAAATAATTCAGCCAGAACAGCTAGATGACACATGCCAATAATGGATGGTGGTGGATATTTTAGAAAAGAAAAGGTGGTTTTAAATAGTGTTTCAAAATGGCGATTGCTCATCTACCAGCGCAACATCAGGTTGCAATGTCATCACATAAGATGTCATCAAGTTCTGTCTTCACGACGTACTCTCTATGTAGAAAAAAGAGTGAAAAAAAGGCACACAAGCTATGTGAAACCCAAAGTAAAATGCAAACAAAACCAGTGCAAGGGTACTGAAAGTACCAAAACCAAAATAACCGAAAATTGTCAGAATATAAGAACATGCATCAACCCTCAAAGGGAGCCCAGAAATAAATGAAAGACAGAATGATAATAAATAATGAAAAACAATAATAAGAATAAAACATGAAAAAGTAGAAACAATCGAATTCTTAAATATTAATAAAATAAAAATATAAATAAAAATCAAAGTAAAGATAATAGGCAAAAAAAAGCTAAATGCACACGAGGAAAAATGCAGCAGTGGAAATATAATTAACAATATGCAACAAAAAAAAAAATGGGAGAGCAGGATAACTTGAAAAGTGTGAACAGTGTGAACAGTAAAGTTTGATACAGGAAATATAAACAGGAACCAAAATAAAGATACAAATTAAGGATATACAAACTGTAAGGATACACAATTGTAACATTAATAATAATACAATTAATAGTAGGCTAGATATCTCAGAGAAGCATGATAACAAATACAATTTAAAATGAAACAGTGTAGCAGGAAATATGTAGATTGATTCAAAAAAGCAGATACTATACATACAATAAATTTAGTGGCAACAAGAAATACCAAGGATCACTAGAAATAAAAACCAGCACATGAAGTGTCAGAACTAATTACATGTAACATGTACAACTAAACGATTCAGAGTCTTTTAAAGATATTACCTGATCAAAAAAAGCAAGAAAAATTACAATCTTCGTTCATACCCGTGGGGTTAGTGAATCAAGCTTATCAATCCAGAAAACTTCTCTACGGTCAAGATTATTGTGTAAATTGCCATGCGGTTTGGTGAACACAACTTCCAGTATTTGAAATCGGATTTGCATGATACAGTGTTGAAACTCCTGGAAATGATGTGCCACTGCTGAATTCTGATTGTTCATGCGGATGTTAGATTTGTGCTTGTTCCTCCAATTTTTCACAGGACTGCTCAATTGTCCTACATAGCACATGCCACGTGGGCATCTGATGGTGTAAATAACATTAGCAGCATTGCAAGTAGCATAATCATTCAATGTTATCTTGGCTCCAGTACCTTTAAAGTAGATCATATTACCTGTTGTTACAAAATTACAATTTGAACAGTGAAAACAGGGGCATGTTCCTGTCTGTTTATGGATCATATTTCTTGACTTTACAGCATCAGTCTTAACCAGACAGTCCCTCGGTATGTATAAAAAAAGAGGAGTGTCTTTGAAGAGACCTTATTGTCACACCTCGAAATCAGTGTTTCACTTAATTTTCTGACCTTTTAGTGGAGAATTTAGAAACATAGAATAAGGGGTTCTTCTTGCGGGAAGGTGTGGTGTTTGTACCTATTCCTTGTGGCAACATAAGTTCCTTCTCAAATGCGGTCTTGATTTGATCATCGAGATAGCCTCTAGTGCTGAATTTCTGGGGCATTTGTATAACAGTTCTCGTTGTCGCTAACAATACATTTTACCCTGAGTATGGCGGTGAAGCAGGCTGTTACTATCAGTAGGTTTGCGGAAAATAGCAGTTACCACCCTTTTCTCATTTAGACCTATCTCCACATCCCAAAAATGAATGGTAGGATTGCCTATCTCTACTGTGTACTGTATGCAACTGTCTATAGAGTTCAAGTATGTAAAAAGATTCCCGAGACCTTTCCAAATGCCAAAAATATCATCAATATATATCCCCAAAGTAGGCTAGATATTGTTGCCAATCTGGGTGAGAGAGCACCTGGTCAGTTTCAAACGTAAGCATAGAGCAATTAGTACATGATCGGGCCAATATACCTTCAATCGATGTTCCTAATGTCTGGAGGTAGAATTGGATGTCATGTCTAAAATATTTGATTTAGCAGATGGAAGTGAGAAGGGTCCTGATAAATTCCTTGGATGCTCCAATTTGTTCTTCCTGTATTAGGACCCATTTAACTGATTCCAAATCCAAGTTATGTGGGATGGATACTAGAGGCTTTTCACATCAATGGTAAATAAAATAGGGTGATCTTCTATTGTGTAAGTCTGTAAAATCTGCACAAAATGTGATGTGCCCTTGATGTATGTGGGGGATTTTTGTATGAGCTGTTGTCGAAAAAAATCAATATATATGCCTAAAGGTTGGACTATGCTGTCTGTAGCTGCCACAATCAGTCTACCCAGAGCGCTAATAATTTGTTTGTGTATCTTTGGCAGAAGATAGACGATTGGTATCTTGGAGTATTGATTAAAGAGAAACATCTGGTGTTGTTGTTAGTCCCGTCAAGAATTTCTGCTGTGACAGTTCTTTAAGGTTGTAGGTGACTTCATTGGGAGGGCCTGAGTCACGTTTAACGTGTCTGGTGTAATCGGATAGTTGTCTCTGACATTCAGAAGAGTAGTCGCTGGTGGTGAGTAAGAGAAGGGCTCCCCCTTCATCGGCGTGTCTAATATTAATGCTGTCAGCTTTACCATTCATACTGCACTGGGGTCTGGATGCCGCTGGCAGGAGCGCAGTACATCAATTTCCACAGTGGTGTTGGACCGCTGTCATGGAGACTGGCACAGTGTGGGGGGCTCTTAACATAACACAGCACCCTGCACTAACACATAAAGCTGCTAAATATAATTGCTAAATATAACGTTACAGTACCCATCATCTCTGCTAAAAATGGTCATTTGCCTGCAGTAGAGTGCCATTCGCTGTCCTTCTCCAGCATTGCAATCGACTTTTTTTAATGTGTATTCAGGCTGTGGTAAATGAATGTTTGAACATATAATATCGATCAAATGTACATGTAATTTGCATGTAATGTTTACAAATGTTCAGTCGTGTTTGTGTGCGTGTGTGTGTGTGTGTGTGTGTGTGTACTGTGCATGTAAAGTAGGGCAGAACCCTCAGCTGCAGTCAATGCTCTTGGGTTATATTATCACGTGTATATATGTTGCTCAGTCCACATTTAATTGCAGTGTCCCATATTAGGTGGCTGATTCATGGGCCAAATGTGGTTCATGCCAGCAGTCATAAATTCACTGACGTATCAAATCACTCAGCACCTCACACATAAAACTGCTAAATATAATGTTACAGTACTCATCTTTGCCACGAATTGCCAGTTCTATAACATATTTCTGCATTTTAAAGGCCGAACACAAAAAAGACCAATTTTTTGGGGCCATTTTTGTGTTGGCTTTAAAATGCAGAAATATTGCATACTGCACCCCTCTTTCCCCACCCACACCCTCTCCCGCTGATTCTCTCATTAATCAGGGAGGTTGAATCCCCCCAAACCTCCCATTTCCCCATTCACCACCCCCTTCACGCCTCCCCACACATACGCACACAGACACACACATACAGAAAAAAACTCCCCTCTCACTCCTGGGATGAGTCCGCTGGGGCTCAGAGAGCCTGGCAGCCCCTGCGCACACTCTTATGCGTCACGGGCGTGACAGTTCGATTTAGAAAGACCGCTTGATGCGGTCATGGAGCAGTCTTTCTAAATCGGTATTTGTTCTTTTCGGAAAAAAGAAAACTATCATTTGACCTAATACCAAATTGTCATGTGCATGAAATAGTAAATGTAAATGACTATGTTAAGCACTTGAACCTATGGTCCTTTATCAGTAACACGTCATGCAATGAATGGTATGCAGAGTAACTGTTACACCAAATAATAAGACCGACTCAGGAAGTTGGCAAAATCTCAGCCAACTGTTTTAATATCAATTGTCTAAAATAAGGGGTTACAACGGACATCAACGGACGTTCGCTCGTGTTCTCTCAAAGCATTTAATATAAAACAACACTTTTATAGAAAAAAACTCATCACACATGAAGTCATACTACGTGGCAAATGAGAAAACCCTATGCAGACTTGCGGTTGGTTGAAAGGGAACATCTAAGTATACTTTCTCTATGGGAACAGGTTGTGATAGGATATCTATTATCAGGTGGACAACTTAAGCTTGCCTCTAGTGCAAGTCATCTTCAACACTTATTAGGTACACAAGATACTATTAGTTCTTAAACTATAAGGCCCTTCACTATATGGCCCTCTATAATGGTTTAACAGGTCTGGAACATCCGGCTCACTAGCAGCACGTAAGCTCAGACCCAGGTGCCAGGGGAAGAACGTGACTTCACCTGCCCACCCAATTAGCCCTGCATCTCTCATTGGCCATGACTTCTGCCTTGCAAACTTGTCTTTGAACTTGGCCTTGTAGTAGTTTCGTTTCTCTGAGAATACAAGGGAGTATGGCTACATGCATATCATAGTTCTGGTCCCTATGCCCACCTCCTATTGTTATCCTTGGCTCACATGACAGGAGACCGTGATTTCATAGCATTTAATTGTCTTGAATTAATAAACTTGGCACTCATGGTGTTCCTTCCTTGTGCATTCCTGCAGAGGCATTCGACTGCTCCTCTACACTCTTCTCCTGCAGTGCATGAATGTTTAGACAACAGTCTGCAAAATTCCCCGACAACCTAAAGCACTTTGAGGCCACGGCAATATGTACTTCGGCATTATACAAATATCACATAACATAATATTTCTATGCTAAAGGCTATCCCATTGATACTGAATTGATGATGGAATGGATGAACAGAGCTTTCTGTTTAATAGGAAATGCTAGGGGTGCCCTTATTATGGAGCACTAAAACAGCATGCTGCTTAATAACTTAGCAACGGTGAAAAAAAAACTAGGAGATGGCTTTAAAAAAATAATAGGTCCTAAGGAGGATGTTGATGGCCTTGTGCTCCGCAGTTAACTGGTTACAATTATTTTCCAAACTGAGAAGCATGATTCAAGATAAGCATGACTTAAAGTCCAACAAACTATTTCCCTGGTCTCCCAGGGTTCTTACGCTACTGGGCTCTCCAAAGGTTAAAGGCAATCATCTGCACATGGACAATTGATATAGAGACAAAGCTTGGCCGAACAAGAAAGCCAAAGAGGAGCTTCAATGGTGGCTTCAGACAATGGGTCCCTGAGGTCACAGAACTATTCGTCTTTCACGCAATTTTAATTTGGAGTCGGTGGCAAGTTTGATAGGTTTGTAAAGCAGAAAGGTCTCAATAGAGACCTGACACAATTGGTCAAAGTTTATATGTAAATAGAATGGACCTTTTAGCAGGATGCTTTCAAGGAGATTAGTGACGTAGCGTGTTTCCTTCTTTCGACCAGGGAAAATATCTCAGCAGTACAGTATATCACCCGGGTGAGAGGAATGGGATATCTCTAGCTGGTAGGATTTACAATAGAACTGTGCCATTTTTGACCAGAACACAATAATCATCTCAGTGCAGAATATCTTCCAAGAATCTCAGATGCTTTGGTAGACTGGAATTTTTGTTTCCTACATGATTCCAGTGATTGGATGTTGAACACACATATATTTCAACTACTGTAACAGTTGTGGGGTCCTCTTGGTGGATCCATTTCCCTCTCAGATCAGAGGTTAACGTTCCAGTTTTTTTTGTTTGTGTCTGTATCTAGAGGTGGAAGCGACCTATGCATTTCTGCAAGACTGATCTCAAATTAGTGGCATACATTTCCTCTCTTTGAGATGATTAGCAAAAAATCAAGTGAGGAGCCATCACTGGGCCTCATTACAAGTCCGGCAGTAACCCTGCCGGTGCTACAAGTGGGTTGCCGCCATACTTGTAAGATTTACCGGCGCCTGGCTTGCCGGTAACACCGGGGGATTACAACCCCGACATTCCGGAAAGTCAGGTGCCGGTAAATTGTAATTCCCCATGGGATTGTGGAACACAGAAGCCCCGGCACCGTTAATAACAGTGCTGGTGCTTCCATTACGGCTTGCTTACCATGGCTGCTGTGTCCGGCAGGGTCTGCCCTGTCGGGCACAGCGGCTCCCGCAGGCAAACCCGTAGTGTGCCGGTCCGGAAACAACAGTGCTGGTAGGCTTACCGGCACCGTTGTTTCCAGACCGGCACACATGTAATGAGGCCCATTGTTTAAAATCTGTTAGACTTGGGAAGACGCTGTGCCCAGGGCCTGGTGTGACCTACACAGCAAACACACACAAAGTACCATGCCTAATAGAGAGTGAACGTATGCCTAATACACTGGGAACCCACAAGAGATCCAAAATGCCCACCAAGCATGGCCATGGACCCTGTACCTGAGGCAGGACCTGTGGACACATCCAAACATAGCAAACACACCCTGTGGTGCCCACTGGGAATGGCATGTAGCCTTGCCCAATAGACCAATGCCTCTCATTGCAAAGAGTCCCAATAGGCCCACTCTGCATAGCTTTCAGCCATAGCCTGGTCATCGAAAAGAGACACCTATGCCTACTGGGAACTGCATGCAACCATGAGCAGCGGAAACTGTGCCAGGGGCATTACATGAACCCCAATATGCCCAGCAAAACTGCCAATAATGAGCTTCAAAGTCATCGCCTGGTTTGTGGATACTGACCCGCAGCCTTCAATGACATCCGCCGATCCAGAGTTCTGAAAAAGTTCTATTCCAATGGCGAGTCCAAATTAGCCACTACTACCCTAAGTTAGTCGCCGGTAATCCAGATGTGGGCCCTTGGGAGACAGACAGCACCACAGCCACACATTACAGACGAAGCCCAACAAGGCACAAACATGTGCCTCTGATTTCTGGTAGTACCCTTGTTAAAATGAGAATTGCTAAGCATTTCATTGCTGCACTGTCCTTGGCATGACCAGACTTCTATGTAAATACTTACTCCTCCTCTGGCAAAGCACAATGGGCTAAAATCTGATTGGAGACCCCCCTATGTGAGTACCACCCCAGAGAACATTTGTTAAGGTTACTAGTAAGAACCACGCACCGTTATCTTCCAGTGGCAGCCTCCAGGCGCTCACCTGAATCTGCAAGAAAGAGGACTGGGTTGATTATTGAGGGTAGAGGGATAGGATTGGTCCAGAACCAGGAGAAACTGGCGTCTTTGTGTGTTGGGTTTCAGATGGGTTGTTTGCGCCCACTGGCTTGTTGTATCCATACGGGTGAGGCCCAATGCCTGGGTTGTTTGTTGTATGTGAATGTTATGTTGGGTGTGTGTTTTTTGTGTTTAATGTGTACATTGGCTGGTATTTAAGGTTGTAGTTGAGCACACTGGCTTGTGTATCTGTAAGAGTTAGGCCCAGTGCCTGGGTTGTTTGTTGTATGTGAATGTCTGTTATGTTCAGTGTGTGTTTGTGTGTGTTGTATGTGTACATTGGCTGGTGTTTAAGGTTATAGTACTGCATACTCACTTGTTGTGTCCATAGGGGTATGGTCCAGTGCCTGGGATTGTTGTTGAATGCGAGTGTTAGCTATGTTGGGTGTGTGTTTGTGTGTAATTTGGCTAGCCCATGGGTGTGTATAGTACAAGGGAAAGCCTTGTATGGTTCAAGGTTTTCCCAAATCCTTGGGAAAGTCAACATTTAAGTTACAAACATGACGTCTAAATGAAGAGCTTCTTCATACAAAGTCCATCACACTACATATTCCACTTTACCTCCCACTACCCCATTACTTCACAATACTTGCTTTAACTTTAGCACTGATCTCAGCCACTTCATACGTAAAGCAAGTGTTCTTAGGGGCCTGGAAGCGGTGTCAGCATATTCAGGTGTTAACTGAAAAGGGTCACAACTCCTCCAGGTGTGACTGTGTTCTGTGGCATCCGTCCCAAACATCAGAACAGAGCAAGATCAAGGTTGAAAAGTCATCAATTACTTTCCTTGTAATTTAGTAAATCTTAGTCCTCGAAGCAGACTTGGACTGGCCTATGGGGCAATAGACCAAAGCATGAACCAAACACGCGAAATGCCAGTTTGATAAGTTACTTCACCATGCGGCTAGTAGTTTGACCAGTGTTACCGAATGCACAATTTGCATCTCATTTTATCAAAACCTCCCCCTTGGGTACTACTCAGACAGTCTTTCACGAAAGGAATGCATTGCCATTTACAACTGAGGGCCACTTTTTCATTGTTGCCCGAGACAATTTTATGCCCCAGTCCGACATTGGGCCTCATTACGACCCTGGCGGTAAGGGGTTTACGCCAGCGTTAGCTGCGCCGACCCCTTACCGCCAATTACGAGGTCCCTTAGCGCCATGGCGCTTTTAACACCTGCTTTTAGCAGGTGTTAAAATCCATGGCGCTAAGGGACCATGGAGTTAATTACGCCACCGTAATTTACGGTGGCGTAATTAACGCCTTCCCCACTCCCATTATGCCCTATGGGGCAAAAATGGGAATGGGGAAGGGTAAATGGGGATTGGGGACTTACCGCCCCCGCCAACCTCGGAATGGGGCGGTAAGTCCGCCAACCACCATGGCGTAAACTACGTTTACGCCATGGTGGTAAAGTCACGGCCCAGGCGGTAACTTACCGCCTGGGTCGTAATGATTGTCTCAAACTCCCTTCTACAAAACACCCACGCAGTTTTCCATAGGTCTAACAAGCTGCACAGCATACATTTAAGGCAGCTGAAGAAGATAAGCGAGAGGATCCCATGAGGAGATGGGTCACAGCGGACAAAAGAATGCATGTGAACAAACGCCCCATTTTATCATCATGAAGCTACAGCCATGGGCTTTCTAGACAGTGTTACTGCTGCAGGCTGTTTTGTCGCAGTTTATTATACTGTAACACCCAGGTCAGGGAGCTCCTTCCCCTACAATGAATGTGGCGTACAACAAAAACACTTTTATTTATATAATTCAGGTCCTTTTTGATAAAGCCTCTACCCGTCTTGCACACAACCCCAACAAATACCCAGTGCCACAATGGACTGGGAACCAAGCCGGTGTGTATTAAGAATATTTATTTATGTATTTATTTAAGTCAAATTAGAACAAACAGATTACATCAGCCACCAATGCTGTGGCAACACAAAAACACAATGGGGGTCATTACGACCTTGGAGGTAACCATGCTGCAATTTGCGGCATAGTTATACCCTTACTGGGTACCGGGTCCGGGTTCCTTGAATGAGGAATTACCGGACCATTCCAACCTTGGAGGACCCGGTAATTCCTCATTCAAGGAACACGGACCCGTTACATCCCCATTCCCATTCGAGCCCCCACAGGGGATTAGCTCCCTGTTCTGCTAGCGGGACCC
Source organism: Ambystoma mexicanum (assembly GCF_040938575.1). Lineage (NCBI taxonomy): Eukaryota > Metazoa > Chordata > Amphibia > Caudata > Ambystomatidae > Ambystoma > Ambystoma mexicanum. The sequence continues at coordinate 186,445,138 of NC_090937.1, forward strand.
GCTAAGGGCGCCTGGTGAAACCAGGCGCCCTTTGCGGGTCCCGCGAGCAGACTCGTAATGGGGCGGTAAGGGGTTGATGTCTCCGGCACCATTACCGGCACCGTTAATGCCTTACCGCCAACCTCGGAATGAGGCCCAATGACTTAGCGACAATGTAGAGATATACTGTCACAATTCATTCCTTGTAAATCACTAGACAGAAGAAGAACAATTCAACACACAGTGATAGCAAATTGGTTAAGCTTTCCTCCAGCAACCCTCACCCCCCAAACATCAATTAGGTTTGATTCCTTTGAATGGAAGGCAGTGGCAGGGAGTGGGAACCCAATGGGAAAATCTGATTTGTGGTGTAGCTCCCAGAAACAATATTGGAAACAGAAAGGTAATGGGAACATTTGTTTTGCAGAGCACAATGGTAAAATCAGGTTTTAATTACTTAGCACCACTGCTATGGGAAAGAATAGAAAGAAATGGGGAATTCATTTTTCTTACAACTAAAAGGACAGGCCATGGATTTTGGGGGATATTGGTCAGCTCACAATGGGAAAATCGGTTTTGGGTTGTGATTCAAAGAAACAATATGACAGTAAGAAAGGTAAGGGGAAAACTTGTTTTGCTGCATGTGACAATACCACACAGGGCTTTAGGATTAGGGTCAGCACAGAACGGGAAAATCGGTTTTGGGTTGGGATGACAGATGCAATGTGAGAAAGAAATGCACATGGAAAATTCGTTTTTTAGAGCACAATGGGAACACAGGGACAATTTCGTTTTGCAGATCACAATGGGACCGCAGGGACAATTTTGTATTTTACCTTGCACAATGGGAACACACGTAGAAACAGGGTTTTTTGGGATTCATTCTTTTGGCAAATCTCTATGACTATACTGGCTCACAACACACTGGGAAAAGATTGTTGGTTTTGAATGCCACCAATACACATCCTGTGCATTCAATGGGGGAACTAATTGATTTACTTTGATAAATATGCACAGGCAAACAGGGGATTTTTCAATAGAACAATACTAAAACAATGCCTGAAAAATATAGGGCATACACAGTCTATGGCTTGGGGTAGTTTTACTTACAGGAGAGGTCAGGATTGGGCCTCAGGGAGCATCAGGGCACACTGCTGGGACAGCCAAAGGGGGGCAATCAAGGGTCTCCTCTCTTTCCTCCAAAGGGCCCCAATCAGCTCCTATGTCTTCTGGCTCCACTGCAAGGTTAGGCCTCTCTCTGCTGGGATATTCATGCAGATTTCGGCAGCAGGTCCCGCCCATGGAATTAGTGGCAGAACTCCAGCTCTGAGGCAAGCTGGCTTAGTTATAGGGTAGATGATATCACTAACTTGTCATCATTCTCGTGAAAGGGATTGGTGGACTGTCACTACCCCGCTCCCACCTGTGTGCTGATAGGACAAGGGAACGGGGTTGTGCTTTGGGGCAGCTAGGTGAAGAGAGAACTTCATACCACTTTAACAGATGGGCTCCGTCATGTTTTTGCACTTAGAAATCTCACTACATGACAAGTACCCTTAACCTCCAACACTTCACATGTATGAATATATTTTTGACAACTATATTTTAACGCTAATCAGATGAGACTAACCAGGAGTCTGCATGTCATTCCTGTGCAGAGATACCGTTTTTCTTCTTTTACTCCAGAACCATATCAGTGAAAAACATGGCACTTTACGGGTGTCATATGAATCATAATTGGCATGCTTTTATCAACTTTTGGCATCTCTGGAAATCACAAGGAGGGCCACATCACATTTTCATGAATAACTTTAGTTGTGTTTATCCCACAAAAAAAATCGTTTTAGCATGGTTAGAAGGGGTTAAATTTAATCTTTAATGATATCCTAGAATGACTGTTGTGCGATGTATACTGCCTATTTTACACGATAAAATGCATTTCTCCCATTTTAAGCAATGGGCAGCTTCACTCCTCATCTGCTGGGCCCCCACCCACCTGGAGCACGTGATGTCAGTACAGGGATCTGTGCTTAGAATCACTTTCCCCTTCAAGGGCTGAAGGACACTAATGGGTTTTCTTTTTGGGCCTTGTGACCTGCAGTTCACAAGGGCTGCAGAACAGACCCAGATCTTGTTTTTCACTGCAGTTCCCATCTAATAATATTTTATTCCTTGTATTTAGGATTGTATTTTTAAGAAATGGCTGTGATTGGTGATGACACCCAGGTCAGATCTTCAGGGCAGCAGGGGAAGAATGCTGGGGTCAGTATCATTACTGAAGAAACCGAACTTTCATGCACCCAGCCGCAAATTGCCTTTTAAACTTGCATGTTACTTTTATATAAGCTCTCTGAAGGCGCACGGGTTCAGCATATATACAAGTGTCCCTACTAAGTTGTCCTTTGCATAAAAATATTAGATAAGAACATCATATTCACACTTTTAATGGTTTTGGTGAACCTTTGGCTTTGCAGATTGTCACTTTGGAGGAAAAACAAAATGACATTTTGTTTATTTTACACATGAAATGAATTCCGTTTCACTGCAACTGCTGAACACAATTCTGGTATTTCATTTAAAATGCTGTGCACTGCGGTTTTCTTGAGATATCAGTGCAGCTTTCCATGGATCTGTGGAAATGTTCTTTCCATGTGTCTTTTGCTTCCTTCATGAAAGCCGTTGCGCACCCCTCCATATTTTGCCATTTAGGCACCTTTTCTTTACTTTTGATTTGAATGTACAAGGCCTTATGTCAGACCTCATTTCTGTGCAGGTCTTGCATTTTGGTGAGTCCTCATAACTGGCTCTAGCCTCTTTATTTCTCGCATCCAGGGGCTATATTTCACCCCACATATTGATCCGTTTTAAAAGGCGAAGAACAAGCGTTATGAGGTGCTGAGTCTTCATGATGGAAATTACGATGCTATGCAGCTACAGTAGCCTGCAAACTGCAATCGTAGGTAGACGCAAGAATACAACGTGTGTTGTTTTTGGTCGAATTCCCATTGCTTTTAACATGGCAGAGTAATCGAATATTAGCTTTTCATAAAGCGCCTCATGCTGGATGCCTCCTGCTTCTAAGCACTGGAATAAGAGCTGTCATTGGTACCCAGTTCAATGCTGCTCAATATATCGACCTCGGAAAGACAAAGGGCTGAGTCGGCCATCCCATGCGTCAAACTGTAGATGTGCGGGTTACCCCATGTCTAAGGGGAAAGCTTGCACCTTGAGTCACCTAACTGGAGTCTACTTTTGAAAGATAATCTGGTTGACAAAGAAACCTATTGTAGAATATTTTTTTTTACCGTAGAGACAACTAAAAATCCCACAATTCCAATGAACATCTTCTAAGTGTGTGCAATTCCTTTTCTTGCCCGAGATTAAGACCTAATGCCATAATAGCGTTCTGCACACCTACCTACAATAGTCCATGAAATTGGAATGAATTGTATTCTAATGTCATTCATCCATAACTAGAAATGCAAAACCGTTCAACTAAATGTAAAGTTGTGCAATTATGTAATTGTCCCTCTGTGCATTACCAAATTCCCCCTTTTTTTAAAATCCAAAATCAGGAAAAAGTGCGCATTTCTCTTGGCTAAACACTTCAGTCCTGCCCTGCTAGCTATTAAGGGTCCTAGGCTGGGAATCGGCGATTGAGGTATGTGGAGTGAAAACAAAGTAACCAGCAAAACTTAAGCAAGCCATAAAAGTAAATGACCACAGACCACAGAGTTTTAGTGCCTTTCCGGTGGCTGTCAGAGGGGACTGCTGGCCACAGATAGATTGAATTAGACACTGCAGTGAGTTACGAAACTCGAAGCTGTTTTCAATTTAAGTGTGAGGCGATAACTACATGTGGCTTTACTTCATTCCATGCCTTGCATGTTTCCCATACATCTTAGTACCAACATTTATGTTTTCACATATTGTAAGCCAAGCAGAAGTGCATACGATATTTAGACTCGTTGGTTGCATTTATGATGCCATATGCGTTTAGTGATGTCTAAATGTCCAGGCCAAACCTCTGATACAAGCATCTGGCCCATTGCACGGACCAGCAACCAGCAAGAATTGGGAAAGCAAGGAGCCTTGGATTTAGCATAGCCATGGGTAAGCATTTTCCACCCACTGCCATACTGGTGCATCTTGGCCATAAATGGCAACAGTTGGCAAATGGGGTTAGATCCTAGGCATATTGTAGCAGGGCATGGCGGTGGCTATCTAATGCCTATACAGGAGCCTAAACTGTTGTTTTTGCTGATGTTTGTTTTAACAGGAATGCAGTGCAAGGAACAGATGCAAGGACACGCATATCCCTATTAAATCAAGCAGTTGAAGGCACACCTGTTTAAGACATTTGTATTACATTGGGAGCTGATGTACAGCACCAATTGAGCCATGACCGTTTAGTAGACTGCTTATAAATACAGATAGTGCCCCCATATATGGACAGCAGGACCAGCCTTTGGGCATGGAAGCCTTGTGCAAAGAGTGCAGCGTGAATGTTATCACAATAGGGCCCTGCTGTCAAACCAGCAAGGGGCTGACCGTTAAAGGCAGCCCCATGCTTGTTTGACAGCTGCAGTTCTATTGAAGTGATTACTCCCTGCTCCAGCACGGAGCAGGGAGTTAACAATTAATCAAGAACAGCACTGCTGCTAGTTTTGCAGTGGCGCTCTATTTAATTCGGCGTCCAGACTCCCCTCCACGAAGGGTGCGGGTGAGGGGAGTGGGTGTGCAACATTTTGTTTACTCGCCGAGGACGCTAGCAGTGCCAAGGCTGGCCCTAATGGACAGAATCTATTTTAAGAGATTGGAGTCTTGGGGTGTTTCGAGTGGGAGTTACAGGTAGTTGGTGGGAATGCCATAGGAAGAAATCTGCCCGTGGGTGATCAACGGGTTGGTAAAAATCCAAAGAACCCCCAGAGGCTGTGTGTCCCTCTTCACATCCCATCTCTCTCCTATCTTCACTTCCCATGCCAATAGTTTTGGCTTATAGTCAGCACTTGCAGAAGCACCTAATATCCAAAACTAAAACAGCAGGGGGTTTTGGGCAATGCTTTGCCAGGCTGAATACAACTAAGTGGACCCATGGTGGTGTGCCCAGTCAAACTTTATTCCAGAAATGATGCTTAGCAATGACCACCAAAGTATTAATGTTGTTAAGTGCTCAAGAAAAAAATCCCAAATGTCTTCCTGTACCATTAGTTTGTGGGGAGAAGTATTTCTAGTCTTGGGGCACATTTATCACTGTTCTCTTCCAATACACCAGTGATAGTCAGTGCTCCAGTTATCGATTTCTGTACTTGTTTTTTAGCTCCATAAAAAGGCAAATGACTTCCCAAAAATAGGAGCCAGGAAGTCAAAGGCTGCCAAGAATTGCACAGCATTTGTAATCGGACTTCTAGTTGGGGAGCCTCAGAAGTATTTTTTAACCTACTATTGGTTTTCTTGCCCTCCTTGAAGGTCTCTGGCAGTGCCTCTCATCACTTCCTGCGGGCAGACTGGTGCATGTACCAATTTAAATGCTGTTCTGTCTTCTGTTTTTTCAAACTTGAAAAACAGAATGCGGGCGAATGCCATCTGTCTTCTTAACCCGATAATGCCTTCCATTTTGTTTGTCATGGAAGTCATTTACTCCCAATTTTTAACCATGGAACTACTTGGACTTCCAAAAAAAAGGAATGTCTTCCACATGTTTAGGCTTGGGATTGTATAACTTCCTCTCCCAAAGCAAAAGCACAGAATACTGCTAAAAGCTGCCAATAAGCTGAGCACACCTCTAGGCAGCGGTCACGGTTGTCTGGGAAGCGGCTTGCCATAAAATCACCAGCGGTGTAATGGACCCGTCTAATGACCCCTCCCTCACTACCTTTGGGTACTCTTTAGGTTCTGTTGAAGGCCAATATGGATTGCACTGAAAGTGATCCCCTGTTGCACTTGAGTGGCCCGGTGGAATAATACACAGACACTGAAGTTGAGAGCGCACGGCCCCTGCTACTTCATTTACCTAGCGTGATGACGCTTACCGAATCACCACGCCTAAAAGGCACAGGACAACACTACCTCCCTCTTGTATCGCAATTAACAATGGTAGATAACTATAGTACCTTACACCCATCAGCCTGTATGTTATCAGGAGTCATACAATATATATTCATCAAGTTTCTTGGGTCTGCTTCGCACTGCTCGTTTTGAGTAACGTGATACAGTTGCTGATTTAGATGGCATTGAAGATGACCGACCAGACTCCAAGCTTGAGGGAATCGTATCGGGAATTTCCTGGCGTGTCTAACCTCGGACATTTTTGAAGAGGGAAATATGAATGTGGCGCTCGTTGCACCGGTCCCACCCTCGTCTCAACGTCACAGAAATGAAACGTGTACATCGTTCCTGACCCCCTCCTCCCCATCGCCAATGAACCGCAGATGCGAGAAACGTTACTCACTCAAACAGCCATTTAGACCCTATCCTGATGATGCTGGTGAAGAGATACGTTTGCAGCCGATGGAACAAGTAGACTGACTGTGACCATGCAAGGAGCGGATAATGTCACGACTGAGACTATGACATAGATGCATTAGTCATGAAGCACATATGCATCCCTGCATGAAGCTACGCAGACACTTAGACTGAATTACTCTAAGACACGAAGAACATACTTATGACCCACTTAGATAGAGGACGGACACACCTTTGCTACGCTGTAACTGCAAGTTGCACAAGAATACATATAAACTGCTTGCTGATGCTGAATGCAACTAACATGAGTGGCCATGTAAATCAAGATGGAAGTTGCAGCCTCACTGAAACAAATGGAAGGTACTAAGAGGACTCGAGAATACAGAGACCGACCCGCATCTATGATGTCTTTTGTCACTAGTTTATCAAGTTCCTGTTCCACTTTGTTTATAAGATGGAGCTGCACTCTGTGGCGCTTCAGCACCACCGACTGGACAATGCCGTCGACATGAAGCCATGTGGGAGTGTCCTTCATGCAATTCACTGCACAGAGAAGCTATTCATACCTGTGTATTAAGCTGTTCACATCTTCCATGTACACTCCATATGCGAAATGGAGATTTGAAGTGCGCCCACTGCTTTGCACCCTCGCAGGGTGTCCTCGCTTATCTTTGATACATCAAATCTAGTCTGGGCATTTTGAGGTCTGAGCTGTACATCTGCCACACAGATCTTTCCAGAGGAATTGGACTTTGGTCAGCAGAAGTGGGCACAGTTTGCACAGTAGCTTGAAGGGATGTGTGCCATGATGTTTACCAAGGCTCCATTATCTATCAGCACGATTGTATCTCTACCTTGTGTTTCCCTCCTGTCCCCAGAACACTGGATATGAAGAACTCGCCCTCTTCTTCCTGTTTCGGCTTTTCTGGCTGATCCAGTGATGTCTCAATGCAGGCTACCTTTCCCTGCCATCTAGTGTGGCTTAATCTTGGTCTTTGGAAATTGGGGCCGACGCACGTTTGCAAAATGGTTGATTCAACCACATCTCCCATGCATGTGTCGTTTTGCGGAGCACACCGTTTTGTGAGGGGGCATATAACCCCAGTAAGTGCAGGCCTCCAGCCAGCACACACGGGCATTCTGATTTGGAGTTATAATTGAATGGGTTGGTGCATGTTTGTGTGACTGCACACGCCTCTTGCACTATCATGGTCTTCAGTGCGGCGTTCATGTGGGTGGCTCTTTCTTCTCTGAGTTCCAGCTCCAGAATCTAAGCAATAGTCACACTTGGTCCTCCTAGTGTGTGTTTCCTGAGCTTCACAACCTGACACCCTTGAATTATTTGAACCCTTATTTCAACTTCCGACTCCGTGTCTCGGGCGAATGTGAAAGGCATCAATTTAAGTGTCTTCTTTTTCTCTCGCATCCCAGAGCCTAAAACATCAAAGGCCGCATTCACCGAAGGACCGAAATACCTTTCTGGAGCTTTCTTTGCAGCTTGCTTTGTGCTGCCAACTGGTGATAGCATCTCACTTGGGTGATGTACAGCTGTCCCTGCCATGTATAACATTTAGCTGCGTCATCGTCCTCCCTTGTGGCATCAAACGACACCTCTCATCTTTCTACCCAGAGTGTCCAGCTTGGGCCATTACTCGGTGTGCCATCTGGAAGGCCAAACTCTGCCTGGCAGCCGGATGTCCTTGCTGCATGGCGGTGCAATGGGTCTCTAAGCTCTGATCTAAATCATCGGCCATGATTGTGCAACATCAGTAGGGGACTTATCACCTCAGCTGTGGCAATGCTAATTATTTCCCCCAGCGGCTCCTGCAAGGCCTAGCACATGAAGATCAGTAGGGGACTTATCACCTCAGCTGTGGCAATGCTAATTATTTCCCCCAGCGGCTCCTGCAAGGCCTAGCACATGAAGATCAGTAGGGGACTTATCACTCAGCTGTGGCGGTGCTAATTATTTCCCCCAGCTGCTCCTGCAAGGCCTAGCACATGAAGATCAGTAGGGGACTTATCACTCAGCTGTGGCGGTGCTAATTATTTCCCCCAGCGGCTCCTGCAAGGCCTAGCACATGAAGATCAGTAGGGGACTTATCACTCAGCTGTGGCGGTGCTAATTATTTCCCCCAGCGGCTCCTGCAAGGCCTAGCACATGAAGATCAGTAGGGGACTTATCACTCAGCTGTGGCGGTGCTAATTATTTCCCCCAGCGGCTCCTGCAAGGCCTAGCACATGAAGATCAGTAGGGGACTTATCACTCAGCTGTGGCGATGCTAATTATTTCCCCCAGCGGCTCCTGCAAGGCCTAGCACATGAAGATCAGTAGGGGACTTATCACTCAGCTGTGGCGGTGCTAATTATTTCCCCAGCGGCTCCTGAATAACACGGTGTCACAAAACTGTTTTTTTGTTGCTCCACCACCATGTACTGGGTGTCTGAACGAACAGTACTTCCTTCACTTTTAATGCGAGGATCCTTGTGTGCACAGGAACTCACCAGTGTGTGGTCAACCCTTGCTTATCGCCAGTTGATTTAGGTCAGTGGAATTCACACTTTCTTATGCTGAGCACCACTTGAGTAAAAATGTTATTGCCGAGCCCCCCTAGAGTAGAAATATTGCTGCTGGCCTCCCTAGATGTAATTTCTGCTTATATTTTCTATTAAAATCAGTCTCTGTACTCCCTTTTAGAAGAGCCTTTTGCCCCCCCCTCCTCCCCCGACACCCTTTGGGCCCCCCAGGGGGGCCTACCCCACAGTTTGAAGACCACTGTTGTAGGCCAATATGGTCAGCAATTAAGGTGATTGTGGCATGTCAGGGGAATAATACACAGGCATAGGCGACCCCTGAAGGTGCAGGCCATGCTCCATTTATGTAACAGCAGGATGATGTTTACTGCATCATCACACCTGAAAGGCACAGGTGTCAACACAACAAGCACTGGCACTTGATTTCCCTCTTTCTTAATACCCACCTGGCTCCTCCTTGGTGCCTAGTGCACCCTGCAGCCTCCCATCCCACAGGGTTGGTGCTCTGAAAGGGCACCAGCCCTGATACAAAATAAAAATAAAGCAGGCAAAAAAACCTGTGACTGACATGCCGACTCACGAATCATGCCACTTTAAAAAGCCACTTTAAAAATAAAATCAGCAGGGCTAGCTGAGCTCTAGCCCTGCTGATATTTGTTTTTAACGTGTATTTGGTGCGCTGCGCTGCACGTGTCGTGTGCCACTCACAGGGTTGCCATGAAAACCACGTTGGAGCAGCTGCCCACATGGAGTTGTTCCACCTCAGGGTTTCAAGTCCTTCCGAGGTGCACCAGTGCCATGCGCCAAGCTTTATCCAGTGTGCTGCTGTCCCAGAAGACCTAAGGTAGGTGTGTGTTATTGTATGTATTTATGTATGTATATTGGAATGTATGTATGCACACGTGTGATTTATTGTATATATGTGTGTTTGAATGTAACACATTGTGTATATGTTTAAATGTCAGTTGAGTGAGTCTAGCTGTGTGTGTACATGTGTATGCATGCTTATGTTAGCATCATAGATCAGAGTGTGTGATGCATGTGTCGGTGTGTGTGTCTGCATATGTTTTTATCATCTCTGTAAGGAATTTACAGTGACCAATCATGAGGTTGGTCACTGTAAATCGCTTGCTGTGACTGCTAGCTTAGATAGGTTGTTTGAGGATCCGACCAGGCTGCATGTAGGTAAGATTTTATTTTTGTATGTGTTGTGTGTGTGAATCAGTGATTGTATGATGTCTCGGTGTGCGTGTTTGAATGTAATGAGCGAGTGAATGTGTGTGCGCACGCGTGTGTTTGTTCTCATTTTTACTGGGCATCTAACATGCAGGCCCAGTAAAAAATCATCATCCTTTGATAAAATAAATCATGTTGTGTTATTACATGGCTAAAATGGCATTTTTGGGGCACCCAGTCTAGCCCTTTTTACTGTGGCATGACATTTTCTTTACTGGATATATATGATAAACCAAGCATGACATGTATTATTACTTGGCTAGACTGGAATCTTGGGGTAGCCAGTCTAGCCCTTTCTTACTGTGGCATAGTGCTTTTTTTTTTACTGGGCATCTATGTTAAACCAAGCATGATATGTGTTATCACTTGGCTAGACTGGAATCTTGGGGTAGCCAGTCTAGCCCTTTCTTACTGTGGCATAGTGTTTTTTATTAACTGGGCATCTATGATAAACCAAGCATGATATGTGTTATCACTTGGCTAGACTGGAATCTTGGGGTAGCCAGTCTAGCCCTTTCTTACTGTGGCATAGTGTTTTTTTTACTGAGCATCTATGATAAACCAAGCATGATATGTGTTATCACTTGGTTAGACTGGAATCTTGGGGTAGCCAGTCTAGCCCTTTCTTACTGTGGCATAGTGTTTTTTTTTTTTTTACTGGGCATCTATGATAAACCAAGCATGAAATGTGTTATCACTTGGCTAGACTGGAATCTTGGGGTAGCCAGTCTAGCCCTTTCTTACTGTGGCATAGTGTTTTTTTACTGAGCATCTATGATAAACCAAGCATGATATGTGTTATCACTTGGTTAGGCTGGCATCTTGGGGTAGCCATCTCGCCCTTTCTTACTGTGGCATGACTTGTTTTACTAGGCGTCTATGATAAATCAAGCATCGTATGTGTTATTACTTGGCTTGACTGCCATTTTGGGGCAACTAGTCTAGACTCATTAACCCTTCTGGAGACACTTGTAAATGTGGCTGGGTTTACGAGACGCAACCCTTGATAGTGCATTGTAAAAGCAAGCCCTTGTGTTGCGCGTGGCTGACGTCCTGTATTTCCCCAGAGGGCTGCACCCATTGTTCTATTCCTGCTAATTCCTCTGTGAATTGTAAGTAAAAAGTAAAAAGCAAAAAGGCTGTTGAAGGCACGCCCCTGCACGCTCACACCAGAAAAAAATACAGCCCGCTAGGGAAAAAGGCCTGAGACACGCGTGCACAGATAACAAGTATTTATTCCTCCTTAATACAAACACATCAGCAAAGATCTCTGCTGCCGCCAAACGTTCTGAGCTCCATAGGGACGTGCAGCACATTATAAGCACAAATAACATCACTAATGACATAATAATATATAGTACAATTCTGAAATCCTAACTGGACAAGCTTTATACATTTAGGGCCTGCTCCATATGGGATGCCAGGTCATTGGTCTATCTTCATCTCTTCATCTTCGTCCACATGGGTGCTGCTGGGCTCGTCATCCGATGTGAAGTTGGCCTAACAATTAATTGGCTACTAACACATTGTTATTTTATTGCTGCAGCGTGCACCTGGCAGATATAGGGATGGGCTTGGTGGGCGAGCCGAAGTCACACTAACTCACACACTTCACTTGCTCCCAGACAGATCAGCAACTCCCAAGGTCCTCCACCTTGGTTTTAGGCTATAATTTTGACGCTACCCTGCACCTCGCTGCACAAATCATGTGACCCATTCCTGAAGGCGCGATAGCCTTGCCTTCTGAGCCTAGTGATCGATCGAGGGGTGTCAAGATTTTATGGTCAGTGGTCTGGGTTTGGACGGTGCCATGGCATGCAGGGGTCAAGGGATGAAAGCAAAGCAAAGCTGTATTTCTTGTATGGGGATCGTTGGGGGCAGGAGGGCCTTGCTATCTGTCCCGTAGCATAGTACTGCCATGATGCGCTCTGCTCCCTTCTCATGACCTTGCAGGGTGCATTCTTTCCAGGGCGCAAGGGCCTGTAACTTTCTTAGAACAATGGAGGATTTCATGGCCTGTGGGACCTGTCCGTGGTGTGGGTGGTGTTCGCGCTAATGCAAAAGGTCTAATACTACTGCATAAAAATGTTGTTTTCCGTGTTTGTCCCTAACTTCTAAGATGGCTGCCACTCCCCAAGATGACGTTCATGCCCACATCTACCAAATACCATGTAATGCATGCACTAAGGTGATTGTGAAGCCCCCTTTATGTGCATCCCCTGCTCCCTGGATGTGCTCTCAGCGTTTATTTCTCATTCGGTAACGCCTAGGGGTGTGGGAAGACCCTCTCTCCTTCCCAACATGTGCCTGAGGAGAGTTCCTGTGATCTCCACTAGTCTTCTAAATGCTGTGATGGGAGGGTCGTGGTGACCAGCCAGCAGGTGAATTTACAACTTGTGCGCAAGGCAATTAAAAAAAAACAAAACACATACAAGCAGAAAATCCACATGCGGAAAAAAAAAGATTTAGCGCAAATACAGGGGAAATCTAACCACCAAACTGGTGAAAAAAATACCTTAAAGATGAACATCAGCAATGTCAGATGGCAAATGACTAAAGCACACCGGGCACGTCACTGTGGACTGCAGCAGAACTGTAGCGTGCCCATTCCATACCTATACTGGCTGCAATGCGCCAGGGGCTTCCAGAGGACGAGGATGCAAATGTGCGTTGCAAAATGTTCACCACTTTTTAGATTATAATGAATAACATAGTGTTTCCCTACTTTTCTTACACAAAGTTTAAAGATAAAACCAAAAACACAACTGTATTATCACTACACTACACATTGACATTATTTCAAACCAAAGCTTTTGGCATTATCAATGCTTGGTCACATGTGGCATTGTTCTTAATGATCATATATTAGTACCCAGCGAGGGAGGGGTTGGGGGGATTCGGCCACCCAGCCAATGAGGAGGCTCAAAACTGGAGCATTACCATATGGTAATCCCGCTGCCCAAGCCTCCCACAGCGGGAGGCCGACATCTTCCCCTGCGTGTGCTCAGATAAGTGCTGCCCGCATCTCCACATCCCATTCCCCCCACCCACCTTTTCCACATATTTCTCCCCCTCCCAGGGAATTCCAGCGCAGCCACGCGATCTAGGGTAAACATTGCACACAGAACTCTTTTAAGTTAAACCAAAGTAGAGGAAATGAAGCAATCAGCTCTAGAAAGTGAATACATTATTGGAGAGCAACCTTGTGATCCTGGGCAAACAGTATACTCTGAGATGGTAGGCTGTGAACCATGGTATTCGCAGCATTGTGCAGGAGCCTTTTTTACCATATGCGGATTCCTCCTCAACCTCACCCACCAATGCCCAAAGGCAGGTTCTTATCAATGAATCGGCCCAATGCTCTCTACTCAGCCTGTCGTTTAAAATGACGCGCAATGTCTCCTAGCTCCACCTGCAACCAGTCTGCTTCCTGCAAAGTGACAAAAAGTCGGGTTTTAATTTTAACTTGTACCATACTACTTCTCAGTGGTTCAGTCTAGGCTTGTCGCCGATGTCAAAAGCATTAAATTCAGTTGACAATAGTTCTCTAGTACTACCCCGTAATCTTTATTAGTACCCGGCGAGAGTCAAGCAGAATGCAACACTTGTGTTCCCAGCGCGTCTGCTCCCGAAGGCCGCCATGGAAAGAGAAAACGGACTCCCGTTTTTCCCTTTCCCGGCGGTCATTTTCTTGGTCATTTTTTTTTTCTGTCCTGAAACGCCGCGGCTTTTCGGGACAGAAAAAAATGCTTTTAGTGCCCCGGTCACGCATATAATGCGGGCCGGGGTACTAATAGCAATATGCCCCGAGCGGTGGGGGCATTACCGACTCAGGTAATGCCCCGGGGCCTTCGTTAATGCCCTCGCTTCGCTCAGGCCTATAACTATGGGCCCTGGGGCATTACCTGACTCGGTAATGCCCCCGCCGCTCGGGTCATATTGCTTAATTAGTTTCCGGCGAGAGTCAAGCAGAATGCAACACGCATTCTGATTGGCTCTCGCTGAGTCCTTACCCGGCCGAGAATCCTTTGATTCTCGGCCGGGACTCCAGCTGTCTTGTCCTCGGCGGGGAGGCGTGGCAGCCCCTCAGCCAATGAGGAGGCTCGAAGCGGGGCCATCCCCGCTCCGAGCCTCCCCATGGCTGAGAGGCTGCTTCGGACACCGGTGGGGCCTCGGGTAAGCTTTTTTTTTTTTTTTTCTTCCCTCCCTCCTCCCCTTTGCGAATAGGATGAATGGCAAAGTTAAAAACAGAGAAAAAAATATAGTAAGTACAGAAAACCCAGCAGAAAAAACACCTGTGTGCCTTTGGATGTAATTGTCTTCATTTGGTGCTACAAAGTCGCTGAAGAGATGTGAGCAAAAGTGTGCATTACTTCTGTTACAGCTGTGCATTTCTCAGCAGTGTGCAGTAATGGACAAGCTCTTCTAAAGTAGTGTGAATTGGCTTGTGCATATAGCACTATTTCCAAAACATTACAATGTTAGGATGACCATATTTAGGGCCTCATCACAAGTTTGGCGGTAGCCCTTAAATCCGGCGGTAGCGCTGTTACCGCTGGATTTAAGGGTCTGCCAAATCACGGCTTTGGCTGCTTTCCCCCCAGCTCTGAGGTGGGGGGAAATCTGCCGAGATTTTGCCGATTTTCGGCGCGTTTACCGCCAGCGGGAAATCCGCCGGCGGTAAAAGCGCGAAATTTCAATGGGGAATTCCCAAATGGGCTCAATGGGGAATGGGGATTTCCCGTTCCGCCAAACCCGTGATCCAGCGGTAATAGCGCCGGTGGGTTTGGCGGTGGGGCTAATAACGCCAGCGCTATTAGCGCCGGCGTACCCGCCCAACTCGTGATGAGGCCCTTAGTCTTACAACACAGTCTTTCCACACAACTACTTAACCCTTTGTAATCCATCCTATGTGAAAATATAACTCGATTTACAGGAGGAGCGCAGTAACATGTAATCCAAAATAGAGGATTCATGGGTATGCAAATAAGACCTCGCTGGTTTCTGGGGCATGCATGAGGGGTGCTGGTCAGAGGAGTTAAAACACAAATAAAGCCACAGAGCAAAGAGGCGGACATTATGAAGGGTCCGCATTGAGCATGTCTTTCAAAAAACAATCTACAATAATAAACATTGGCAAAGACAGTAGGCTTGGGTTTGAAAATGTAGAGGGTAAGACATGTATGTACAGTGGAACTTTACGTAACATCCTTAGCCTCATTTACAAAGCAAGACATATTGGTTTTGCAATGCTTGTTTCATGGACAGCAGCTCTGGTGTGAAGATACAGACATATTCAGCCAGATGCAACAAGACCATCTGCTCTCTTTAGGGAAGAGGGTTGAACAAAGTAAGACATTTTTTGAAAAAGTTAACAACTTTTGATGCCAATTAAGCAAATACTTTGCTCAAACATTCCATTGTGGTGGCACTCCCTCGATGTGTCACTTTTCATTTAAAGGGCTGGACCATACGACCACAGAACCATTGAGTAAAGAACACAGTTTGGCCACCTGTTAGAGCATGTGAAGCAAAAAAAAAAAACGATATTTTGTAATTAGCGAGCATGGAAGGGGGTATGGAACTTCTGGAGCTAAAACACGACTCCTGACACCGCACGTCCCTGGATTTGCCAGTTCAATCGTCGGCACTTCAAACATTTGTGTCCTGATTCTGGTGAGGACTGTGCACTGCAGTGGCAACATTGCTGAACAGCTCGGGGCAGTCAGTTTTAGGTCACATCGCCCATCATTCAATTGCTGCCCAGGAATTGCTCGTGTCTGCAAGAGACTCTGAAATCCACTATACAAAAATCCAATTTCTTTGTAATGTAATATTGCATTTGTTTAGCGCCTATTCCCATTTGTATGTCCTCAAAGAGCTGTAGGTGAACGCCCTCAGGGGTTTAGAATGCGTGTGCCCTTTAGCCAATAAGAAAGTAGGTATCGGTGGCCAAGTCCCTGCTAGCAACCCATGTTGAGCTGGCTTGTAGATGGGTGCTGTGACGTTGTCGGGAGAGTATGCAAGTCCAGGAGACTGGATAGCATAGTGTTGCAGTCATAACGCT
This sequence comes from Ambystoma mexicanum, assembly GCF_040938575.1. Taxonomy (NCBI): domain Eukaryota; kingdom Metazoa; phylum Chordata; class Amphibia; order Caudata; family Ambystomatidae; genus Ambystoma; species Ambystoma mexicanum. Next base: position 186,461,420 of record NC_090937.1, read on the forward strand.
ATACTTAAGGTTACATCATAACTGATATAGGAAAATGAAAATAAAATGTCATCTAACGTTTGCTCTTGTCCATGAGAGATCACAAAAACTAATTTGGCCAAAAATGACACTGATGCTACATTTAGCAAAGTTTCATGAAGGTTGTAATGCCTCAAATGATTGCTGAAAATAACGTGATTTCCAGCGAGGCAGAACAATCACACGGCAAATTCCCATATCTCGAAATTGAGTGCTTCAATTTTCGAGATTCTATGTCCGAGCCCAGGCGTTAAACTGAAGGCGTTCATGGTGAATACAATTATAAAATCGTATTCACCAAATTCCAGATATAGGGCCTCATTCCGAGGTGGGCGCAAAGGGATACGGGGCACCGTTAAGGACATTGGTGCCGGTAATCCCTTTGCGCCCTATTCCGAGGTCCCTTAGCGGGTCCCGTAATAGGCGCCTGGTTTTACCAGGCGCCCTTAGTGGGAGCTGCTAAGGGACCAGAGAGCTAATAAAGGTACTGCAAATTGCGGTACCGTTATTAGCTACTTCCCCATTCCCATTGAGCCCTATGGGGGCTCAAATGGGAATTGGGAATGGGGAATGGATTTTTCAATGGGGACTTACCGGCCCCTGCAGGGTCGGAATGGACCGGTAAGTCCCCATTGAACCAGGTCGGATCCGGAACCGGTATGGGAGTTAGTCATGGGGCAAGTAGCGCCATGACTACCTCCATACTTGCAATGAGGCCCATAGACTTTCTAAGCCTAAAATAATGTATTGTTTTACATGCGCACAAGTGCAGATAGTCAAATGATATTAACTGTATTTATTTATTTATTTGTTTGCTGGTTAGGCGCTTGTACAATAAGAAAATACTGTTTCAAAGCGCCCACAGGGCAGGGAGGGATTGAGGGTGGGAAATACATTACAACACAATATTTAAGAGGAGAGGGGGGAGTAGGGTGACCAGACGTCTCGGTTTGCCCGGGACAGTCCGGGGAAATCACCCTACGTCCCGGGGGTTGGGTGTCTACAGTAATTAAAATTGCAAATATTTTTCACAACACCATCAGAATTTTGAAGTTGAAGCATTGGCGCAAACCCCCAACCTTTCAGGCACAAGTCCCAACACTTACTGACTGTGCCACAGAGACTGGCTTGGAAATGATTGTCCAGCAAGCCATGTAATATCAATTAGAGCTCACGCTCGTTTTGAATTAACATGCCAAGATTCACAGACAAAACTGCGCAAATGAGATCACACACAGTTTATAGAAAGGAGAACAGCTGGAAATATAATTGGATGGTGCTTGTGGGGGCGTGTTGGGGGAGGAGCAGTAATTGGTGGGCTGCGATGGGTAGTCCCTCTTTTATGTTGTTGGTCAAGTCTAGAGAGAACCAGGGCTTGGGTCATATTGAGCCTCTGGGGGAAAGCGAGAAAAGGTAACATTCCCTTTGGAAGGAAGAGCTGATAGTTGGACTTCTTGGCAATGTCCTGAGTGTGAGGGATGTATACCCCAATACCCAAGACACACAAAGTTTACAACCAGCCAACCCAAAATAAACATCATGTACAGTAGTGTCAGAGCGACAAACAAAAATCTGGGATATTCTGCTCCATACACACAACCATCTGCAACGCCCAATAAAAAAAAGGACACAGAAAGACACACACAAACACACTTCTCATACACCCCAATGCCCCTCCCAGCTTTCTATAAACAGAAAAAGAAACAGGATAAAAAGAACGGTTCACTCACATGTTAAATTCGACCAATGTTAATGACAGCCACATCACACCATATATCGTATTCAACGTTTTTATTTTGCAGAGCATAACTTAAATTTCGACCGATTAATATCTACGAGCTGCACCTGTTCCCATATGCCATCTTGTGATAACCTAATCTGCCGCACGATTAAGCTCTGGCTGCAATAAATCATAGCACACGCCCTTGCCTCTGAAGTCCGGTGCCGCAGCCTCAAAATCATGACCCCTGGTCGTGATGTGAGTGTGATGTAACTAGACACCCTGTCTACGCAGAGCATTCACGTGTCAGCATAGATCTTCGGTGTACTATAGATATCAGCAATGCCTTTCTCAAATGCCAGTATTAGAGACTTGCGTCGCTCAGTGTTCGTGGTATTTATTTCTCATCGACCTGACTCACGATTTGTGCTAAAGTCTGATTAACTCCAACATCATCTTTTCTGAAACAAGTATGTTTAGTTTCCTGTTTCTTGTACCGCAATTGGCTTGCCTGCATAGGTATATAATGAGGCAATTATACCTTGGCGTTGTTAATTTCATATTGACAATAAATTTAATACCCTTTTTTACTTGTTCAACTATTTATTTTTCTAATTTCTGTCATCAAGAAGCATGGCGGTATTCAGGGGTTCATGTAAGAACCGGGATCAAGGCAAAGGGCCTCATTATAGGTTTGCTGGTATCCCGCCAGTAATTCCGGTGGGATACCAGCAAACCGACCTCCGGTTTCCGCCCCCTGATATCCCAACCCCAACATTTGCAGGATATTACAGGTGTGGGAAAGGGCGGTAAATCCCCATTCCATTATAACGGGCACTGATATTATCGGTGCCAGTACTGCCGTCAGTTTTCTACTTCCAGCTCTTGGCTGGAGGTAAATCAGTGACCACCACCAGAAAACGTGTAGGTTTGCAGTGCGGTAGAAGTGCCGGTCACAGAATTACGGACACTTTTACCTGCCCTTTTCCCACACTGCAAAACTTGTCTCACTGCCATTGTTGTCAACTAATGCCAACTTCTGAAGAGAATACATGTTGCCACGGCATATGTATCTGAAAATGATCTTCCACCACTCGGCATAAGACAGCAAGGTGACGTCAGGGCATTTGCCGTCCACATACAGATGCTTGAATGCTGATGTTTCTTATGCATGAACTTCCTGGCACGTTAAATCCACATACTCCCAATAATGAGTGAGTTGCTCTCTGTTTGTTTTACCGATTAACCGACATGTGATTGGTTCAAATTACTTTACAATCTACACGTCTAACAATGTCAAGCTTTTTCTATTTTTGGTATCTAATATTTCTTATTTGTGCATTGCAGTCAAAAAATGTTTGCATATTAATTATTAAAAAAAATAATATTTAAAGTTTCTGTTCACAAACAAATCTCAACAAAATTGTTTATCAGAGAAATATATATTCCATTTTATACTGTTCCCACTAATTTATATGACCCTCATATTTACATTTTGTATTGCTCATTTTAGATCCATTTTTTGGTTGACCTCTGATGTTAATTAATTTTGCAAATGCACGTTCTAGAACAGTACATATTTAAAACGACAAAAATGTAATTTAGTAGTTGTTTTCTGTCAAGTGATGAATTTCCATTTTTTGAACAGATGGCAAAGGCTTGCGGCATATTTAGCCTATACTTTGTGTATTCACAAAAGACTGATAGAATGCATACACTTATTCCAGCATGTGTTGAATGAGCCACCAAGGAGAAGTTTCCAACTGCTATTGGTGACTACAAAGAGTTTGTTGGCATTCTGGTCAATCAAGCAGCATATAACATATAGGGGGTCATTACGACCTGGGCGCAAAGGGATACCGGGCACCGGTAATGACACTGGTGCAGTAATCCCTTTGCGCCCTATTCCGAGGTCCCTTTGTGGGTCCTTCCCTTAACGCCTGGTTTTTGCAGGCGTTATGGACGGGACCCGCAAAGGGATAACGGGGTCAATAACGGTACTGCCATTTGCGGTACCGTTATTGACGCCTTCCCATTGAGCCCTATGGGGGCTCAAATGGGAATGGGGAATGGCTTTGCAAATGGGGACGTACCGGTCTGGCATACGTCGGAATAGACCGGTAAGTCCCCATACCACCAAGTCGGTGGCGGTACCGGTATTGGTGCTAGACATGGCGCTAATAGCGCCATGACTAGCACCAACCTCAGAATGAGGGCCATAGTTTTTTTGGTTAACAAATCTGATTTATTATTTCATTTAATATTTTGGTTGTTTTAGCTTTGTCAAATAAAACATAATATGGCATTAAGCACCCATTCCAAGGGCAGGAATGGGTGGTAACGGCCCGATGGACCAAGTTAAAGGCCTGAGTGAAAAAAGGGCTTTTAATGAGTTCCCTGCATTGTTACCACCCGTTCCAGCCCTTGGAACAGGTGCTTAATGCCATTAGCACCCGTCCCATGGGCTGGGACAGGGTTAAATGAAAGTATTTTCATTCTGTGAACAGACTGTTAAAAAATGGCCGCCACGGAAAGGGAAGGCAGGGCTCTGTACGGAGAATAATGTAAGCCTTCCCCCCTCACGCCCTCATGCATAAGAAAAGGAAGATGGAAGAGGCAGCGGCGGCTGTGAGTGCCGCCGCTGCCACAATGAGGTAAGTGGGGAGGGGAGATCATTTAAAAGAGGGCCCGGGGGTGGGGGCAAGATGGCAGGCTGGGGAGGTGGCAATCAGGTGGCTTGGAAGGCAGGCTAACATCGGGAGATTCAGCCCGCATGTCAAGCCTCCTAATTTGCTTGCTCCCCCGGGTTCAGGGTGCTAATACTAATTAATTAATTGCATGACTTTTCTTTTTTCCTTAGATGCAAATCATGTTTTTGTTTCTCCAAGTATTACTGGCCCCAACATACTGCCCATCCTTCACCTAATAATACACATTCAGCTGTAAACCCATGATTTAAAAATATTTAATAAATAAAGAATAATGATGTGATTTTAAATCGTGGTGATGTATGTTACACCATTATACAATTATTGTTTTTTAATGCTAAAACATTGCATAAATGGACAGGCCACATTACAAAGCACAACCATATCAAAGTTATTTGAAATCCAATTGCTTATCCTCCAGTGACATAATTCTATTCTGCTCTGAAGAGCATTTTGAAGTTATGTGCCAACTGTCCACAACTGTCCACATTTACCACAAAATGTATCTGGCAAAATGTTGTGACATCATAGACACGTAGCCCAGTGCTTGTCTACATACGAGTTTTTAAACCCAAGTCCCCATTAGTCAACAAGATGAGAATTAGGGAGTCACATGCACCAACATGACACCACTTAAGAAGTCAACAGTAGATCCTGTTGTACTGATATTATATCATGTTGTAAATATGCATAAATAAGTGCAGCAACCATTTTCCATCGGATATGTAATTTACAAAAAGGGGGGCCAGAGAAAGACTCATAGGTTACTGGCAAATGTTGTTCCAACTATCTTTTATCATAGACTTCATGTTGAAGTCAGTATAAAGAAGAACAATGATTTGAATGTTTTATGCTTCCTCCATGTTCATTATATTCTACAACATGTTTCCACTTCTACTTGCTTTACTGTCGCCTTAATATTCTTGAGGTATCCATGTGATCCATCCAGAAATTAACTTATAATGATCATTAAATGAATTGAGGAAATACAGTGATTTACTGCACCACCTATTATATTATATGCATCCATTGTCATCAATGATTTGTATTTCTCACATTTCAGCTTTCCAATATCAATATCCTTCTTAGAGATGCCTGTTAAACACGGCATGCAGTGTTTATAAAGACACATGAATAAGGACAAACTTTTTCAGTGACACCTGAATAACGACATAAAAGTCAATTTTTTTTTGGTTAAAGTATATAGGGGGGTGGGGTAAGGCATTCAAAGGGGTGGGGGTGGTTGAGGGTGAAGCTGTAGAAACAGTGGGGTGGCGCAACCGCCCAAATTAAAAAGAGGAAAAAATTTGACCTTTTTCATTATTAAAGTGTCACTGAAAATGTATGTGGTTATTTTTGTTGTTATAAACACATGGATCCGTTAGACACATCCAACTACCACAGGTCACAACTTTACATTTTTACTCTTGAGCTCTTTCCTAGCATCGATCAAGCATATAGAAGGTTATGATTACTTGTATCCACAGACATGTTACTTTGTGGTCTGGTATGCCATGTCACATCAACAGGATCTTTCAATTTTGATAACATTCTTAATGTTGAAACTCAATCAATACTATTATTCTATCAATGATAAATTCCAGTGCTTTGTTTGATTCTATTCTGTTTTTTTTAATAACATTATGTTGTGCTGATGGTGGTTCCTATTTGTGTTTCTTTTAATCCAGTTAAGCTGTCATGGGTGCATTGCCACCATTCGATATTTCCATCTATACACGCGTGTATCACTATATTGGCAGGAGCTATACTTTCACTTTTTTCATTGATTTAAAATGTTGTGATGTCAGTTGACCAAATCCTCACTAATTGTTGTGTGTTCAAACTATAGATCATTACAATATAAAAGCAGTCTCAAAGCAAAAATGTTTTCATTACACTATCTATGATACAGGAGATGACAGGGACATCCTTTTCTTGCACAGCACAATTTGTATTGTATTTTGTATTTGTATTTATTACGTTTTATAGCGCTTTACTCCAAAGCACTGCACATTTTAACAACAGTATGTATATATAACAATAACAAGTTAACAGTAACAGTAGATGCACATTACAATTTTGAATCAGACCAACAAAACAGTATGTAGAGCAATTAGACAGAAGGGAAGAGGGAGAGTAGTGCAGTAGAACTGGGAGGAAGAGGGAGGGATAGGTAGGAGGAGGGGGGGAGGAAAACGGAAGGGATAAATGGGTGAGAATGGGGAGGAGGGGGAAGTGGAGGGAGGTGATCATGGGGAAAGAGGGGGCGGGTCGGAGAGGGGAGCGAAAAGAGGGCAGGGGTTTCAAGGAGGGGAATGGAGAAGGAGAGATTTAAGGGATGTGCGAATGAGGAAAATGTAGGAATAGAACAGATTGAGAGAGGTAGGGAGTTACAGTGCAGGGGGGTTAGGAGTAGGAAGGAGCGGAAACGGGAGGAAGCACAAGGGTTTGGAGGAACAGTGAGAAGGAAGTGGTCAGCTGAGCGAAGGGAGCGAGAAGGAGTGTAGAAAGAGAGAAGGGAAGAGAGATAAGGAGGAGCTAGACCATGGAGAGATTTGAAGACTAAGCAGAGAAAATGAAATTTAAATTGGGAGTGAAAGGTAAGCCAGCCAAGGGAGGAAAGGGAAGCAGAGATGGAGTCACGGGAGGTGAGAAGACAGAGGGTGCGGATGGCAGAATGGTAGATAGATTTGGGGGGCAAGATGAGAAGTAGGTAGACCAAAGAGTAAGGAGAAGCAGTAAAAGAGGCGAGAGAAGATAAGGGAGCAGATTAAAAATTTAGTAGCATGGAAAGTAAAAGAGGGGCAGACTTTGCGAATATTGAAGACGTGGTAGTGACAGGCACGAGAGGTGCGAGAGATATGATGGGAAAACATGACAGAGGAGTCAAAGTGAATGCCTAAATTGCGAGCGTGGGCGGAGAAAGGAAGACTGGAAGGAGGAAAATTAATGAAAGAGGGAGGAGATGGAGGGGGAAGGGAGTTGGAGGGGAAGAAAAGTACTTCAGTTTTATCAGTGTTAAGAGAAAGAAAGCAAGAAGACATCCAGCTTTTAATGGCAGTAAGAAGGAAGAGAGTTTAAGGTGGAGGTCGGGAGAAAAGGAAGAGAAGGATAGAAAGAGAAGCTTATCGTCAGCGTAGAAATGGTGAGAGATGCCAAATGAGGAGATAACAGGGGCAAGAAGGGAGGTGTAGAGTGAGAATAGGAAAGGGCCAAGCACCGAGCCTTGGGGTACTCCATATTCCAGAGGCTGGGTAGGAGAGGTGCGGCCTCCTCAGGAGATAGTAAAAGAGCAGGAGGAGAGGTAAGAGGATAGCCAGTTGAGTACAGAACCTTTAAATTCGAAGGAGGAGAGAGTGTTGAGAAGAAGGGGCTGATCGACAGTGTCGAAGGCAGCAGAGAGGTCTAGAAGAATAAGGACAGAAGATTGCTTAGTGTGTCGAGCGGAGAGGAGGGAGTTAAGGATTTAAGTGAGGGCTGTTTCAGGATAGTGTTTAGGACAGAAGCCAGATTGAGAAGGGGGAAGGAGAGAGAGATTAGTGACAAAGGTAGAGAGCTGCGAGTAGGCGAGGCGTTTGAGAAGTCTAGAGAGGAAAGGGAGAAGTGAGATAGGACGGAAGTTAGAGGTGAGTAGGGGATCAGCAGAAGGTTTCTTCAGAATCGGAATGATAGTGGCATGCTTGAAAGTAGAGGGGAAGGTGGCCGAGGAAAGGCAGATGTTGAAGAAGGAAGTTAGGTAGGGGATAAGAAGAGGGTAGATCTTAGGGATAAGAAGGGAGGGTATAGGGTCAGTTGGAGCAGACGAGGGGTGGGCTTTGGAGAGGAGGATGGAGACGTCAGAAGGGGAGACAGAGGAGAAGTCAGTCATGCAGGTAGAGGGGGAGAAGGGAGAGGGGGGAGAAAGGGAAAGTAAGAGGAGGAATTTATATTTTGCCGAAGGGCAAGAATCTTGGAGGAGAAGAAGCTTGCAAAGTCAGAGGGAGAAAGGGTGGAGGAGGTTGAGGAATCAGGGGTTGGAGGAGAGAGAAGACGAGAGAGAGGTTGGAAGATGTGGCGGGGGTGGGAGGCTTGGGAATGAAGAAGGTTAGAGTAGTAGGAGCGTTTTGCTGATGAGAGGCAAGAGTCATAAAGAGTGTGGTAAGAGAAGTAGGAGGTTTGGTTGGATAGCAAAGGAGATTTGAGCCAGAGTCTCTCAAGACGTCGGAGGAGACGTCGCATGGAGAGAAGTTCAGGAGAGAGCCACGGTTGAGAGGATTTCCGAGTTGGACGGAAGAAGGAAAGGGGGTGGAGTAGATCGAGGGAGGAGGAGATAGAAGAGGAGAGAGTAGAAAGTGCGTCATTGGCCGATAGTGAAGAGAAATCTTGGAGAGAGGGGAAGAAGAAGAGCAAGTTTCGAGAAGGAGGGAGGGATCAAAGTTACGAAGGTCACGTTGTGAAAAGATGGAAGGGGAAGGCTTAGGAGAAGAAGGAAGGGCAAGGGGAGTAAGGGAGAAGGAGAGTAAAGCATGATCGGAGAGATAGACAGGAAGTGTGGAGACAGTAGAAGAGGGGTAGGAAGAGTTGAAGATAAAGTCAAGAGTGGAGGCAGAGGAGTGAGTAAGAGAGGACTGAAGAGGGGAAAGGAGGTAGGAGTCTAGGATGGATGAAAGGGGAGAGGTGTGAGGGAGAGAAGGGAGGTGAAGATTAAAGTCGCCGAGTACAGTTTTTCATAATTTCATATTTTTCATAATTTCAATATTGCATAATTTCAAACCATGCAGCTGACAGAGGTATTGCAGTGTTTTTTTATGTGTATGCTGCATAGATCATTCTACTTGTCAATTCAATTTCATAAGCTTTATTCGGCATAAACTATCATCAAAGCACAAATAAATATATAATAGATCTGGGTACAATGTCATCAATCATTTTCTTTAGCTTTTGATGACAATGAAGGCACGTCCCTTATTTGCACGTCCCAAATAATTGCAATAATAATAATAATTAGGATGCACCCCGTCAGGGAATGAGACGAAGAGATAATTTTGCACGGATAACAAAGTTTTATATAATATAGTAACATGCCAGCAAAGAACTCTGTTGCCCGAGAGCTCTCTGTAAAAAATTACACAGGCAGCACATTATAAAAGACAATTGCGTCATCGTTGACGATTTTAGACAGTGGTAGTTGCGAAGTTGCTGGTTGCTGGGGAACGTATAGATGCTTCTGCTCCATAGGGGATGCCAGACGCCTATTGGGCGTTGATCTCTCAGTCCATCTTGTAGCACGTGGGTCGGCTGGGCTCATCCCCGCGGTGAAGGTCAGTTCAAGCGGGTGTTGCATTTCTTTCTAAGCTAAACAAACAGGAATTGACTAATGGCGAATACCTGGACATCACATGCAAGGGGATTCTTTGTAAAGAGGGGATAATATATTGGCATGCCGAGCTCTACATTCAGGACTTAATTGATACTGTACCTCCTGCACACTGTATCTCTCCTGCGGGTTCAATTGACTGCCTATCCCTCTGGTGCCTCATGATGAGAACAGACATGTTGTTATTTGGAAGAATATATTGCTACCTAAGATTATGAATATGGTGGGTGTTCGGATTTGTCAAAGCAAAGGGGGTTAGAGGCTTATCATGAAAGGAATGGTGAGGTTGGGGCGGGTGAGCTCTGGCCTGGTGGGGTGGAGAGTGAGGGGGCATGGGCAGTTTAGTGGAGATGGACGGGCATTTGTGCTGCAGTCTGTGCCTGTCCCACGCTCTTTGCCGAGCGCATTCTGTGCAAGAATGATACTAGATAATTGTAACATTAAAAGGACAGTGAACGGATGGATTTACGTGACAACAAGGCTCGTGCGGAGCTGATCTAATGTGTGAAATGGCTTGGTCCCTCTGAGGGAGAGGCTGGGGGTGCGAGTGACGCAGCCTCGCGGAGTAGTGGATTCCGGGTCTAGTAGAAAGATGGCGTTTAGGCCTGGTACAAAATGGAGTCCTGAGGACGAGGCATTGGTGGTGTTATTAGCTTATTTCATTATGTTATAGAGCTCTATCCGTACAGTGCAGGAAAAGGCTTCTTCCCGCATGGCTGTGATGACATTTATTCTATTTGGCGAACCGTAAGGGGGTGGGATTGGACCATATCCTTCCCAACAACAACTATTTTGGGTGACATCCCATTTGAATGCCCAATATTCAATACTTCCACAAATTCCCAACTCTGGTCCTTACCTTGCATGGAAAGGCATATTATGTGTAATGATTTTGGTGTCTTCCGGAAAGATGCTAGTATCACAACGAGTGTTGATAGGTTGATTATTTCAATTTTTTCATTTGTGTATCAAAATAAATCACATGCATGATTGTCTTATCGCATTAATGTGTGTTGCATGATTAAATGTATTTGCCAATATGTCTTGATGGCGTAATCAATCGTTTATATCGTCGTGTGCATGTTCATTGCATTTCATAAGGATGATACCATTACATCTTTGTTTCATTAGGCACAGACCATGGTGCGCTGGCATGCATTTCACTTTATGTGGGTTTTGCTTTACGTGGTCACTGGCAATTGTCGTGAATTACACCACTGTACATGTTTGTAGTCTCTAGAAATAGATTGATGGATATCAAAAACCCCTTTCCATTTGTAAATACCGATTTGCATCATCAATATGTTCATTTTGTCCAGTAGAGGATACAGTTGTGCTTACTTTGATGGCAAGACCATATGACATCACTCAAGGGGGGAACAGGTACGTGATATTTTAATTTTTGTTTTGATGTGGGAATGTATCGAAATCGAGAAGTGTAAATAATACTGTTAATACGAGACATCCATTTTGTTCTCCATACTTCTATCTGAATGTATACCATGAAGGAACTGCACATGCTTTGGATGTTTGCTTTTGTTCCCTTATCTATTCACTCATTGCGGCCAAGGAGGATAATGTGACAGCCTTATTTATGATGGAACATGTCACAGCACCCTAAGTTAAGCAGGCTTTCCCCTGGTGTTTGCTTTGTGAATATGCATATGCCTTGTTAAAAGCAACTGTATCGCAAGTGAAAGTTATTCATCTCTCCAAATGCAAATCTGCAGAGCATATCAACTGCCGTTTCACCTGTTACAATAGTATGCCTTTTTTCAATTCTCATATATTTTCTTCATCCAAGGAAGTCTGTCGCTCTGTCTACCCTAATGCCAGCACCCTACAACAAAACCCAAGGAGGAAAGGTATATCCAGAGTATTGCATTTGTGTTTTTCAGGTGGAATTGTGTCCATCTAAATAGTTTGACTTCATAGTTTTTCTGTGTATTCTCATGTGAATGTATAATATTGTGCCCTGTACTTGTGTCGTTATTCTTCCTTTATGTCAAGCTGCAAGTTCATTCCTTTCTCAGCCAGATCAGAACGTGATGGCGAGTATTAATTCAGGATCGCAAAACACGATTGAAGCAGCACAGGTGTGACATTATGCCATGCTAGTTATATTTATTCTTTTTAGAATTTTCTATTGTTCACTGGAATTTTAAATGTGCATGAATTGATAATAATCCCCAAAACATGTGATTGTCCATATTGACCACTTAGATAGAGAAACTGACTAGAATTACAATAAAATGTCTAAGGGCCTGATTTATGGAATTATCTGGTCGGATAATCGGGATTTTGCGTGCCATTCTGTGTGCAAGACCCTGTTGGTCGATTCATTGGAATGAACTGCGTGGGACTTTTCCGGCACTTACGTGGAGTTCGCACTGGCCTGGCACATCTCTGTGAGCGGTCGAGCACCTTGCACGAGACTCCTCACAGAGTATGGGTCGGGCCTATGCAGAGACCCAAATAGGGGGCGGAACATGCAGAATGAGGAAGAACCCAGGAACATGTGGATATATTGAGCGACGGTCAACGGCTAAGCAATCACACCCCCATTCCAACGCAAATGGAAACCGTATTCATGTATTACAACATGGAATGTTGTGTCGTAAAAAGCGCACGCAAACCCTGTGATCCATCCCCCACATGATAGCATGCATAAAGTTGAATGCGCATAGGAACCAATGCCCAGGGACCACATCTCTCCAGGCCTGAAATCTCTCCACCAGCTCCCAGTGACAGCAAGGATAGATTCAAGACCCTTTGCATCATCCATAAGGCTGTCTGGGGCCTGGGACCTCTTTACATACAGCTTTACCTCTTTAAATCCCGCCCGGCTAGAGTCCTTTGGTCTTCTGGCTCCAACCCTCTGCAGATCAAACGTTTCTCCAAGCAGAGAGTGGGAGGTAGATCCCTTTCCTCAGCTGGCTCCTCCCTCTGGAATAGCCTTCCTCTCCCACTTAGAGTTGAGCCGGATCTTGTTAACTTCCGGAAACTTCTCAAGACTTTCCTTTTCTACTATTCGTTCCCTCGCCCCCTCCAGTGCTTACTCTCCATCTCCCGCTACGACTGAGGCCTGGTGCCTTCAGAGCCATACAGGGGCCAGACCACACCCTACCAGTCACCCTAGCATCCTTATCAGCACTTGCACTCAGGCCCCCTTTCCTGGACTAGGCCAACTTGGCCCTCCCTTTCCACCGCACTCATCCCCCCCTTCCCCCCTTTTCCCTGGCACTAACCATCTTGGCATGCCCAGCACTTGCCCGCCCCCACCCTTGGGGGCACCCCACTCCTGCACTTCTCCTTTACCCCCTTGCACTTTCCACCTTTTATGCACTTGTCACAAGGCCAAAGTAACTGTTATTGTTGTTTTACTTTTTGATTCCCATGTCCCCCCTGTAAGGAAGGCATGGTATCAACAGTCAGACAGACACAAGTGACCACAGTTCAAGGATGTTTATTGAACTTTCACAAAGGTGTGATAAACCTAAATCTACACATGAGAGCAAGCTACAACCATCAAATAATAATAATACATTCCTATTGGAGTCTTGTCAAAATAAGAGGGCCAATACTAAAAAAAAACCTGTTGCTAATCCTTGCTGCTAATTTACAAATAGTATGGGATAATGTTTGTGAAAAAGAAAGAAGTGTTCACAAAATGATATGCCAGGATGTTCGCGTCGTTGACCTCCCTGCCCCACGTTTTCAGCATGGGGCAAGGCGGTTCACTCGAGCAAAGCACACACTCTGGCTTCTTCGGCACAAGGATTCAGTTCTATTTCCAGCAACAGGCCTTCTGTGCACAAGTCTCTTTTCTCATCGGAAGTCTCTTGATTCAGAGGGCCTGATGTACAAAAATTAAGATACACGGTTCTGTTCTTCTTACAAGTATTCAACTCGGGTGCTTCACCCTGGATCACCATCAGCCAGGCTCAGATCCCTATTATTTTATGATCATTACTGCAGATTTCCCTCTTCCGGGCTCAGATTCAACTTTTTACAAAGTTCAGAGAATATTCGGTTTCTCGGATGACTCATGGTTCACCCCGGATCCCCCTAAACTGGGCTCAGATCCATCCCCTTTTTCAATTATTCTCCCTCAGCCGGGCTCAGACCAGTTGTAGTTCACCTTGGTTTATCGAAGACTTTCGAATGTGCACGGTATTTAGCTTGACTCGTTGCAGGACCACTTTGATACAAACTTCTGTTTTATAATACAGTTGCCATTCAGTTGGATAACTAACAGAGAACTTCGAATGAGCACCCACGTGGTGCCGGACCACTCTGTATATGGTATCTCACTTGGCCTCCCTAAAGTTCATTCACTCCTTTGGTTTTCAATTATATTTGCGTCGCTCATCACATGCGTTTCACACACTATCCTCTTTAGATTTCTTGATACAATGTTGCCGCTTGCAGCCTTGGTTTAGACTGTTAGAACTTGCACCCGTTTCACACAGTAATGCAATTTTGTGCAGCGATGTAGAATAAAAGAACTTGACTGTTCTTCTTTGACAGCCCGTATATGGTGCTTTGTTGAAAGTGGAACCAAGCCCAGGAGGCCTCCCCTGTCCCCCAATAGAAAAGGAAGTTAAGGAGGTGGTCCCGGGGCCAAGCCCAGAGCCCTGTGGGAGAAAAACCTAATACTTGTTCTTCTTTGCCTTCCTGCCATAGTGTGCAGACGATGTCCTGGTATTGAATCAGGCACAGTAGCTCCAGAGGTGGCCGGCATAGAATGAGGACTGTCACCAGGAAGGTAGGTATTCAGCGGTAGCCAGGAAGGTAAGTATCCAGCAGTAGCCAGGAAGGCAAGTAACCAGCGCGGGACAAGCAGGATAGGGTCAGTCAGAAGGATTAAGTTCAAAAGAGGACAGGAAATGGTATTGAACCACTCAAAACTGATTTCCCAAGAACTGTAAAGCTCAATTTGAAAATATGAGCGCTTAGGAGGAGGAAACCCTGCTGCAGTGAAAAACGCCAAGTGGAGCTGCAGGAGAGAGCAGCAGAGCTATAGCCATGTAGGAAGGTGGAGGTGCTAGTAACAGCTGTGCCATGGGGAGACGCGGACACAATGGGCCTCATTACGACCCTGGCTAATGGGTTAACGGCGCCGTAAAAGGCTGCGGCGCCGTTAACCCATTAGCGCCTAATTACGAGGTACCTTTGCGTGACCCGAACTTAACGGCTGGTCTAAACCAGCCGTTAAAGTAGGGACCCGCAAAGGGGCCTTCGCGGTAAGTATGGTACCGCAATTTGCGGTACCGTACCTAGCGCCTTCGCCATTCCCATTATGCCCTATGGGGCAAAAATGGGAAAGGGCCATGGGGAAATACCGCCCCGCCAACCTTGGAATGGGGCGGTATTTCCCCATTTCACCATGGCGAACACGTTACGATACCGGCACTAACCATGGTGCTAATAGCGCCATGGTTTAGCGCCGGTATCGTAATGAGGGCCAATGTCTGTGAAAGCCGTGCTGCTGAGCACAATGCGGCAAGACAGCAAAGTAAGAGCTTCTGTGAACTGTAAAAGTATGCAACGCGGCCGCTTGGAAAAAGGGAACACAGTTGGAATAATGACTGTAAGGAGCAGGGAGGCAGAGCACTGAATGAAAGAATGGCCAGAGCAGAGCACTCGGTAGAAATGCTCAGACGAGTCAATAAGTTAAAGGGCAAAAAGAAGAAGAATGCATACCCAACGAAAAGGAAAACTAGTGTATTTGCTCTGAAAAGAAGATCATGAAGCAACGCACCGCAGTCCTCCTCTACACTACTTTTATCCTCTACTGAGGTAGTGAAGCTTGAGCCTCCTGATCCTCCTCTACACTGCTTTTATCCTCTACTGAGGTAATGAAGCTTGAGCCTCCTGATGACACTGCCCTCTGCTGGCACAACTAGGGAGTCAGTGCTTAAAGATGCTCAGAGGAGCTAGTCATCGCCCTCTTGAGAAGGTATGTAACCCATAGGAATGGCTTCTATGCCAGCGCTGCCAGAGACACCATGAGGAAAGGGCTTTCCTAACATAAACACAAGCTGGTTTGGTATCAGTCTCTCCGACTCACCGGTTGTGCTGTCTTTACTTACTCAGCTTAGTTGTCAGAGCCAAGGAAAGTACCACAGCGGCAATCGCTCTTCCCCACCTTGGTTATCGGCATGGGAGAGCCCCAGGTACCTTCGATGCACAGTGTAGGCTTGCTCAGCTTTAGTTCTCGGTCTTAGGCTTCCTACTTTCCAAGTTTCGCAAAGGTAACATTCTTTAAAGGCCAAAGGCACTTCCCTCCTTGCAACCCTCTCTGTTATCGCTGTCTTTCTCCTTGTATTAAACTTCCATCTTGGAACTGCTGTTTCCTCATGTGTTTTTCCTCGCTCAGAGTGTGCTTTCGTGCTCCTTCTTTTATCCGTGTGGGGAAGTGTGATGGAAGTCAGTTGTGTGTAATGATCAGTAATTGCCTGCTCTTGCCTGACCATTGTATTGGGACATGTCAGGTATGTGGCTCTGGTATTAGCCCATTGTCGCTCACAGTGAACTATCTGTGAGAAAGTGTTTGTGTCGAGAAAGGGGGATGGGGGCTTGAGTTCCTCGGTATCCTGCCTGGGGAAAAGATGTTACAGGGAAGGGAATACCAGGTCTTGCCATCCGGTGCCCCCTTACACTCCCCAAAGACCCCTCATCCAGGTGATACTCCCGGACTGGTCCATACCCAGGAACTGGATCCAAAAGCGATGGCTATGTCCTGGCCACCTGGATGACAGATCCCTGGGGACTAGCGGGTGAGACACCTTCAGGTTTCTCACCATCCCCATCCCCATCTTGTCTTGTGGCGGATGGAAATACCTGTGTATAGGTGCCATACAAATGTCCAATAACTAAATAAATACATAAATAATGTGGAGAAAGGAGTAATTGAGTGTAGTGAATGTCACACCAGCAATACAAATGACACCCCAGTCAGGTTCTCCCACACAGTGAAAAGGCCCCAGCAGTACCATTGGCCAATGCAGGCCTGGATTTCATTGCCCCTTTGACCACATGGAGCCTGATGGCAGATATGGCATAGTAATGGAAGACCACTTCATTTAGTGGTTAGGCCTTCACACTGGGACCAAACTAGTCCAGTGATTGGCCTGATGAGAGACATCATCAGAAGAGAAGGCTTTCTCCAGAGTTAGTTACTTACAACAGAGCTCAGTTGGTTTCACAGGAGATGGTTGCCTTCCTGGAAGAAGGCAACATAATAAATGTGAAAGCATGCCTATATCACACACAAGGCAATGGGTAAGTTGGGAGAGCAAACTGATTAATCCTGGGGAGTCTACACATGCCAAGGAGATTACAACTTCACAGCACTGGAGATGGTAGCCACTTACCGGCCGACACATTGTCACAGGCGTTTTATTATCCCATTTGAGTTTAATTCCACTGTGATTGCACAACCTCAGAGAACACCAAAGACATATATTGAAAGATATAGTGAGGTAAGTCAAAAGTAGCAAAATTAAGGAAAAGCAGCCATTCTGCAGTATGCCTGCCGCTAAAGGCTCCGGACATGCACCCAGGAGACTGTAACAAGATGAGAATGAATTAGAAAAAGCAGAGACCATGTTGAAATACCGTCACCCGTAAAAGTGATGAGGACATGGAAATATATGTTTTCACTGATGGCAGCAGTATCCACATTCTGGAATGGTTATCTCTTTATGAAAGGAGAACCAATAGTCAGACAACTGATACAAGAGAACATGATACGATTAGATCAACACAAAGAACCATCAAAGGTGACCAGAGAAACTCGCATAGAGAGGAAGACAAGAAAGAGAGGGTGTTCATTCTAGAGAACAGAAAGGCAATCCAGTGCTTCTTGAGACATCAAGAAATTATTATCAAGAAAGACGTTTAACAGAACTGCTTTCATAGAAATGTTCACAGTGAGAGAAAAGAATGCCTGCAAGTCGCAAAGACTATGATTGATGTGAGGTGGGCAATTCTCTCACTGTAGTGTTGCTTAAAGGAGGTACCTGGCATCCTCAGAAATGTTGTCCATTGCTTCTGCCTCGTAAGGAGTCAACGAGAAGCGCACAGGACACGTACTGACACCTGTGGCCAACCAGAAGAAGGAGTCAGAATCGAGGATGACAATTTCAAGGTTGTTTATTAAATCAAAAAGAAAAGGCCTATCTATTCCTACTGCTAATAGGGATTTTTCCTATCTACAAGACTAAGCTCAGGGTGCCCGGCTGTCGTCAAAATCAAAAAGTAGTCTTTAGTCCAAAACTAATGGCTATCTGCCCTACCACTGTAGAAAAACAACCTACAAATAAGTAAGCCAAAGCAATAGCCTCTCTGCTTAGGCGCTGTCCAGCCAATTAATCTTTGGGGTATACCAAAATTGAATAACAGATAATTTTATAAGGAAAATAAATAACGAAAATATATGTGGAAGCGGGGTAAAGGGTTCAATGTTGTGGGGAAGTGGTGGGTGGGTTTTTAGCCAGGTGAAACAAGCCTTTGGGGGCTGGAACCCCCCAGAAAAATTTGCAAAACATTTGTTAATTTATTACTCATTATTTCTTTTTCGTTATATGTGCATTTATTATTAAATGGTTCGTTATAAAGACTTGTAACCATCTTTAGATCTCTTGCTGGAGATGGTTTTCAGTTCATCCAACAATAGTTCAGAGAAGAAGTATTCTCAGCTTTCCTGTGGGCCTCTTCAGATAGGCTTGTAAGTCTCTATATAAATCAGATGTCTCCAGTTCATTTTGTGGAGGAATGTCTTACTTTTTTTCCTTTGCCAACCCCTTGGCCAGTCTCTACATAAATCTACATTAATCGAATGTGTTCACTTCTTTACGTGGAGGAATACTTCCCTTATTCCTTTTACACCAACTTGGCAAGTCTCTATTGAAATCAAGGGAGTCAACTCCTTTACATGGAGTAATGCTTCCATTATTCCTTTTACACCAGTTTGGCAGGTCTCTAGAAAAAACGAACTTTGCAACTTCTTGGCGGAATGCTCCCCTTATTTATTTTCCACCACCTTAACCGGTTTCTCTCTACTGGTTTGTATTTTGAACTGGTTGATTGAACCCTCCAGGTTCCCTTCTCTTATGATTGTATCAATGTCACTTATTTCTTGAGGACTCTCCAGGCCCCTCTGGCTTTCAAGTTTCCTTAACCTCTCTGGTTGTATATGTGCTTCTTGCCAAGACTAGGGTACCTGTAACTCTCTGTCTTAGTTTCTTTCTCTCTGTTTGTTTCCACTCACCTCCCCCCACCTTTGGCGGGGGGAGGTGAGTATTTTCTATGCCTTTGGGTGTGCTCCAGTGGGATGGTGTGCTAGCTTGCCTTTCCCCACGGCGCCATAGGCACGTTAGCATCAACTTTGCTTCTTCTAACTGTAAGGGATGCATGGTATCAAAAGTATGACACTGACACAAAAGGTACCATTTGTAAAACCTTTATTCAATTTCCAGGATTTGGAAAAACTCCTACTTTGCCCTTTAGCTAGGATGGGAGTAGTCTCTACCATCAAAGAATAAATAAAACAGTCCAAAATGAGTATGTCAAATCAAAATGTCCTAAACTAACAAAACCTAATACTTGCCTTATCTCTTGTACAAAAAGTGTGTAAAGGAGAATATTAATGCAAAGGAAAATCAGTGTTAGAATATAAAGAATAAATGTGGCTGAGTAAGCTCTACTCCCCATGTTAGACAGCACAGGGCGAGGTGGCCTCCATAGACAGAATGACACACTCTGGCTCAGGTCATCAAAACAAAGGCAGTGGATCGAGGCCCGCCTTGCCTTCTACATAAAAGTCTCTCTTTCGAGCTTTCAAAACACAGTTCAACAAAAAGTTCACGCCGGTCTCCCTCAGTCGGGTTCGGGCCTTTCAAACACAACACTTGCAAGGGTTCCCTTCCACAAGTTTAATTCACATCCTTTATGGGTTCCCTTCCCCTATATTATCACACTTGTGGTCTCCTTCAGTCGGGCTCACCTGTTGTCAAAGACTTTCGAATGTGCGTGGATTTTACTATAGACCTCCGCAGGACCACTTCGACTTTCCCTTCAGCTCACACTCTTGTGTTATTTGCCCCAGTGTCTCTTGGTTGGGTAGTTTGATGTCATAAACACAAAAGTTCAACATTCACCTTTCCATTTCCTACCTTTTCCTGGGGTTAATTTTGATCAGTTTGCTTTTTATAGTTCATTCATTTTATTGCTTCATAACAAAACCATTTCACATTTCACAGAGATTTTTGAGTGGGCTACTTCCTTTCACTGGACCACTCCATTACTCAGTATCGCTAGTTTCACAGCTATTAGTAATTCAAAGTTCATCACAGGTATGCCTTCCTTCGCATCTCAACCACATACATGCAGCCTTCAATTGTGCAATATACTATTGCAACTTCAATCTTTCCTTAACACACACCGGACTTTCATGTTGCTGGCCAACTCACTGGCTGTGTGCTCTCCTTTTTTCTCATTGCAGTTATAATTCACGAGTCAAGGTTAATACCACTGGCTCGCCTCCCCAACTCTGCCGTTCACCCTGGGAGATTTGCTGGCGTCCTTGAAGTACAATGCAGCCTTATTGTACGGGATTTGGCTTTCTCCACGTGTCTGTTACGCTCACCTAGTATCCACAGGGATGCCACCCAGACCTTGTTGGATGATTTGCACTCTCGAACCCTCTCCCAATCCCTTGGTAAGGCCTCTGGTTAAAGATGGTTCTGCAATATAGGATTCAATACCAGATTGTCTTTGTTTTCCCACCTCCCTTGGCCTCAATTCCTTCCTCCCCCTTTGGCCCTCTCCTTACCTTAATATTGTAGAAGGTGGATTCTCCGTCCTGCTCCTCGTGGCAGGGGCGCGTAGATGTGGGGGGCGATCTCCGACCAAGTTACTTTACTGGTACAAGCCCCCCTCGTGGGAATCCAGGCCTGCTGCGACTCTGTAGGTTTGCTGCTTTACAGTCTTTATATGCAGTTCTTATGTTCCTCTTAGTTCGAATAATAATGTCTTGCTTCTTTCCTTTTAGGTATGGAAAGGTATTTTGGAGCTGTCATGCAGTTTGAAGATGAGCATGGGCCGGTAGGCGAAAGCGCAGTGTGCGCGATGCTGTCCGGTGAGTAATGTGCGATGCACGGCGCTGTTTCGCCTTTTATATTGCTAATCTCTGCCTTTTCTCTCCTTGCAGGTTGCGATGTTCCTCGCCGAGCGCCGTAATGTTCCAGTAATGATACTGACCAGGAGATGACTACCCAGGTAAGAATTGTGTGGCTTTCTTCATTCGGAAGGAAACGTGAGTAAACACTTACTAATGCTGTCTTTCTTTCTTCTCTTTCCAGGTTATGGTATTTCAGGATGCTTGCGGTGCCGGATGATGGAGTTTGTACCTTCAGGTGAGTGGAACTGAAGTCAGCGATGGATTGAAGACAGGATACTGTTCCAGGTAAGTTTCGTAGTGTTCTGTCTCTCTCTGCAGGTCCTTGGTTTCAGGTAAACTGGCATCAAAGAACTGGACACGGTGAGCGTTACGCTGCCCATAGCAGAATAACGCAAAGCATGTTCTGTTGTTTCGGTGTCGTTTAAATAGTCTCAGGTAAAGTAGTCCAGGTAAAGTAGTCCCAGGCCTGCCACACCCAAAAGACTAGAGATCATAGCTCAGTTCCTTGTAACTGAGCTATGTGTGTGCCTCCATGTTGGCTGAACCCCCCCAAGTTAAATAGTCCCAAGTAAATAGTCCATTCTAATGTTGGTCTTCATGATGGTTATGAGCCTGGTGCCAAAGGTGCCAGCACTGACTCCAAGAGAGTCTTGGATGAGGTTTTAAGGCCTTTGACCTGGCCCTAACTGGAAGGCTGACTTGCCAGTGAGGGCCAGGGGCAAGGGTCATGACAGTGTCTTTTACAGCCTTTTGGAGGCAGCAACCTCCTGCAGGGAACGCCTGGAGTTCTCTACCCTTTGCTCTCGTCCAGCTGTCCGTCACTCTGCTCGAGTAGGTTTGCCCCGGAAGTTCTGCACTTGCTTGTGTTCCACCTTGCTCAGAGTGTGTCTCTATGTTCCGCCTTTTATCCCTGTGGGGAGAGCTAACTGGTATTAGATGTATGTACTTAAAGCCAAGTGCCTGACTTGGCCTGACCCGATTAGCAGGACATGTTAAATGAGATATGTAAGGGTTAGCCTCTTTACTCTCAGTCACCTCTTCCACGGCCCAGTGTTTGTGTAGAAATGGCGGGGGAGTTGGGACATTGGAGAATCCTATAAAATCGGATGGGTCATGTGTATGGGAAAGGGGGGAATACTGTTTCTCACCTTCGGTCACCTCACCCCCACTCCCCAAAGACCCCTCACCCTGGTGATCCTCCCGCACTGGTCCACCCCCAGGGTCTGGGTGGCGATGGCTGTGCCCTGGCCACCTGAGAGAGAGATCCCCGAGGGCAAGTAGGTGAGATACCCTTTGGTTTCTCACATGCCAGACTCGAAAGTCTCTGCTGTCCTCGCGTTCCAAGTAGAGGATTCATCCCTCTGGTTTGTCCTGGCCTCAGCGTAGGTACCAGGGTCCCAAATCCACCACGGCTCCAGCGTGGTCACACCACCGGGTAAGATGGTCCTTCCAACTCCACCTCTTGCTTTCCCGCTTCTGCCCTATTCGGCAGTCTCTGTGGCCCTCACGTTCCAATGGGAGGAATCATTCCTGTATTCGGTCCGGGCCTCAGCGTAGTTTCCCAGGTCCCAGACCCACCACAGCTGCAGCATGGTCACCACACCAAGTAAGACGGTCCTTCCATCCCTGTCTCTTACTTGGCTTTATCGCCTTTCTCGGCTCCAACCTTCGGGCGTCTCTGCCTTCTCTCTGTGTCTCTCCACACTACCACTGGCTTTGCAATGTAGCCCGGCTCCTCCCCTGCAGGGCTTCTGTACTTTAGTGCTTTGCTTCTCCATATGATTCTTCCTGCCATAGTTCAAAGGGGCGTGTTGTTTTTCGTCAGTTACTGAGTTCAAGGGTGTGCCATGGTGTAGGTGGAATATCCAAAGGTTGTAAAAGGCCAGCGGGTTTTTTCTTCTGGCTTTTGTTTTGGGCGCAAATGCCACAAGACATCACAAATTACTTTACGTCTTTTCGCCAAGTGGGCCACCAGAACTCTCTCTTAATTTTCGCTTCAGTTTTTGCGATACCTGGGTGCCCTTCCATCAGGGTGTCATGGTAATTGGAGATGACTAGTTCTTGTATTTCCTTGTGCGGTAGAAATAGTCGTCCTTGATAGTAAGGTAGGTCATTGAGTAGTCCAGCCCTTTTTTTACCCAGTCCTGCATGGTTGCTGGATCGAAGAGTTGTTGGATTTTTAAATGAATATCTTCTAGTGTCTGTTGAGCAGTTATGCCAAGAATTCTTTGCTCAGGAATTATTGGCACCGGTTCCGGGTTTGCATATGCTTCTCCCATCCCTATTCGGGATAAGGCATCTGCTTTGCCATTTTTGCGGCCTGGTCGATAAGTGATCCCGAAATCGAATTCGGCAAAGAACAGTGCCCATCGGAGTTGTCGCGATGATTGGGCTTTGGCTGTTTTTAAATACTGCAGGTTCCGGTGATCAGTGATTACGGTAATGGTATGCCTGGCACCAAGAAGGTAGTGCCGCCAAGCCTTAAAGGCGGATTTGATAGCTAATAGCTCTTTATCGGTAATCGCATAGTTTACTCAGGTGCTGAGAACTTTCTGGACCAAAACGCTACTGGGTGAAGTTGACCAGTTTCAGGATCCTTCTGGGACAGGACAGCTCCCATGGCTAAACTGGATGCATCAGTTTCTAGTATGTATGGAAGCTCAGGGCGTGGATGCTTTAAGACAGGTGCTGATGTGAATTTCGCTTTCAGCTCTTGGAAGGCCTTTTCAGCCTCTTCGGTCCACAAGAAGCGTTTGTTTTTTCGCAAAAGTGCTGTGATGGGGTGTACAACATGGGAGAAGTCCGGAATGAATCTGCGGTAGAAATTAGCAAATCCGAGCATGCTTTGTACCCCTTTGACTGAATTGGGTGATGGCCACTTGAGAATTGCGTCCACATTTCGAGAGTCCATTCGGACTCCCTTTGGAGTCAGGATAAATCCAAGAAATTCAACTTCCGTAGCATGAAAAACACATTTTTCCAATTTTGCCTATAACTTGTGCTGGCGTAGTTTCTCAAGGACTGCACGCACATGCTTAACATGGTCTGATTCTGAGGAGGAGTACACTAGAATATCATCTATGTACACAACGACACAGACGTCAATGAGTTCACGAAGGACATCGTTCATAAAATACTGGAAGGCTGCTGGTGCATTGCACAACCCGAAGGGCATCACCTGATATTCGAATAATCCGTACTTGGTGCGAAAGGCAGTCTTCCATTCGTCGCCTTTCTTAACACGTACCAGATGATATGCCCCTCGGAGATCTAATTTAGTGTAGATACAAGCATCCTTTACTTGGTCTAGTAATTCGGGGATCAGAGGCAATGGGTATCGGTTTTTTACCGTAATCTGATTTAATGCACAGTAATCTATGCACGTTCTAAGGTCACCTTCCTTTTTTGGCACGAAGAATAAAGCTGAAGATGCAGGAGACTTGGAAGGACGAATAAAGCCATTAGCAAGGTATTGGTCCAAGTATTGCCGTAGGTGAAGATTTTCAGGTTCCGTAAGGGCGTAGATTCTACTGCATGGCGGTTGTGCACCGGGTAGGAGGTCGATTTGACAATCGTATGATCTGTGAGGAGGTAATGTATTGGCCTGTTCTTTTTGAAAAACATCCTGAAATTCTTGGTATTCCTGAGGTAACTGCACGATTGGGTTAACGACTGTAGCCAGGCCTTTGTTCAAAGTTTTCTCCGGGTAACAGGTGTGTGCACAATCCGGGAAGGTTATTCTCTTCTCTCGCCATTCTATACAAGGATTATGTGTTTCCAACCATGGCATCCCCAGTATTATCTGGAACTGTGGGGCTTTGATTAGATCAAACACAATAGTCTCTCGATGCCCATCTTGACTCAACAGTGTCATCTCTGTAGTGGAATGAGTTGCAGGCCCCGAGGCAATCTCAGTTCCATCAACTGTGGTGATGACATCCGAAGTGGTCTTTTTGCAAAGAGGTAGATTCATCCTTGACACCAATTTGTGGTCCATATAGTTTCCTACGGCCCCGCTATCTATGTATGCCCTTACTGCGTGCATACGTGATGGCTGCCTGGGATCAAGTAGGACCATTGGGATTATCAGATGCGAGGTCTGAGTGTCCTTTAAGCTCGGCAAGCGGACCTCTACGCTTGTCGGGCGAGGTTGTTTCCCGAATCAGGCTCTATGTGGCTTTTATCAGCAACTTCTACCACCTTCTTGGGTTGTTTTGTAGAGCAATCCCGTAGAAAATGTCCTGAGGTTCCACAGTACAGACACAACTGCATCTGTCGTCTTCTTTCTCTTTTGAGTTAAGGGTCCTTTAACCCCCCCCCCGATCTGCATTGGTTCAGATGCATCTGTTCCTTTGGGGGCAACGTTGGGTTTAACCAATACCCGATTCTCGAACTTAGCTCGATCAGTCTTTCGGTTCTGAAGTCGGTGGTCTAGCTGGACCACTAAGTCTTTAAATTCTGTGCAATCCTGAGGTGGGTTCACAACTTGAGCCAAGACGTCTGAGTTCTCCCAAAAGTCCACGATGAAACAATGTAATTCGTTTTTCCTCCGGCCACCCTGTTTCCACCACCAACCTATTCAAGGTTGCAATATAGGTTAGCAGATCCTGGTTACCCTGTCGTAAGGATAAAAGTTTGTTGTCCAGGGCTTGACCCTGTGAGTGTCTGGCGAATAGTTTTTCCATGCTCCTTTGAAAACCCTGAAAATCCCGGAGAAGAGGATCATCCTGGTTGACTAACGGGATGGACCAATCCGCTGCGCTGCCACTAAGATATGACAATACAAAGGCTACTTTGGCTTGGTCATTTGGAAAGGCTCCCGTTCTGCATAAAAAGTGCAAGCGGCATTGGTTCATAAACACGGCGAACCTTTTGGGGTCCCCAGCAAAGCGTTCGGGTGGAGCGAACGGAATATTTCCTGGTAAAACCACTTGCACAGGATTGCTTGAAGAAACGGGGGTTGGTTTTCCCCATATCCAGGTAGGGGCGTTTGCCCAGCTTGGTTTTGCAATAGTTGCCTAGCCAGATCATCAGCGCGCTCCTTTGAGACAATCAGTTCTCTCCTGAGGGCATTAGTCTCTTGTGTGAGCGGCATGTACTTCCGCCCTAAGTTCCCCCAATAATTGGGCCAGTTGGTCGGTTTCCATAACACCCGGGTGAGTATTTTTAGAAAGGCTTTGTGTTCTGTTACGCTCACCTGGACCCCACAGGGGTGTCGATCGGACCCGGACAGCTGCAGTCTCCGTCAACGTGATGCGTAGTGCAGAAATGACTGTCTGGACTGGCCAGCCTAGTCTTGTCTGCTGGACCCGAAGAAGTATTTTCCTGCAAGTAGAGATAGGGATTAGCCACCGGTGGGTTTTAGTGATGGCCTGCCAACTGTTCTCACTCTCCCCCACTAATCACCTCCAATATCCCCTTAGTAACCTCACCTTATGTTTGTAAAAGATGAGCTCTCCATCCTGCGTGTCTTGCAGGGGCACGTAGATACCAGTTACTTCACTGGTTTGAAGGCGTTGGGAGAGTTCTGGTAAGCATTGACTCTGACGTCCCAGGCGGGATTGGTAAGTATCAAGTTCAAAGAGTTCAATGTGCCCGATGTTCACTCTTGTCCCCTTCCTTAAGTTGCAACTGAGTTTGTGAGAAGAAGGTCTCGTAGCTGCTGCTGGCGTTCAGGTAAGAGTCTGTGTTACCCAACGCTGTCCGGTAACTATTGCATGCGTTAACGTGTTGTTTTTCTCCCTCTTTACAGATGCGGCATATGAAGATTTGGAGAATAATACCACCGGTGGTAAATCAGGTAAGTCTATGGTGGTAAGAGGTATTTGTTGATTCCCTTGGCTCACCTTGTTATTCTTGTGCCTCTAGGTGCCAGAGTACGGCGAAGAAATGATGCAGACAGTGCCGGATCGAAAGATGCTGTGAGAACTGGTGAGTATGGCGCTGTGCTGGAGCTGGCGAAGCGACACGTGCAGGACTGATGTACTTTCCAGGTCGGGAGATGAAATGGATCCGGAATCAGGTGAGGAATTTGAAATAAGTTCATTTTCTAACTTTGTCCTTTTCTTCCTCTTTATTCTAGGAGCTCCGGATTCGAGGCGGGCGTGGCAGAAGACTGGATGCTGGCTGCAGGCACGCGGGCGTGGCAGAAGACTGGATGCTGGCTGCAGGCACGGTGAGAGTCACGCTGCTGGATGTAGAATAACACGAAGCATGTGCTGCTGTTCGGGCGTGGTTTAAATAGCCTCCAAAGTAGTCCCAGAAAAGAAGTTCCCCAGGACCACACCCGAGTAAAAAATAGTCCCTGTAGTAAAATAGTCCCATCCAGGCCTCACGTTGGCTTGGATTTATTTGCAGCTGGGTCTGCATGAGGTAAGTAATGTCTATGGCGCCAGGACTGATTTTTATTATGAGCCTGGTGCGTACGGCGCCAGGACTGAACCCAGACAGCCCCTAGCTGGGGCTGCTGGGGTTGTTGTAAATGTCTGGATGCCTGCTCCCGGGGCTGATGGGCTTGATCCGGATGCCCGGGGGTAGGCATCATGACAGTATGACCTTGAGCCAATGATGTAAAAGCAATGTCAGTGTTTGTTGGATGCAAAATAGACGTAACATCAGTGTCTTCTGTGAGGAACCTGGGGGCTTCCTCACATATCCTCCCCCATGGTCATCCTCTCAATTGGCCAGGGAAAGGCCGTCACCCTTGGATCCTGACCCTGGGGGTAGCAATGCGATGGAGGATGCCTGAGTTGAGGGAACTTGGGCAGTGGGGAGAGGATGTCTTGGGTGAGACATGATATCAACTTTCCCTTATCAAAATGAACCCAACCTCAGCCTTGCCTTTGTAGGCTATTATCAGTCTTTACCTCTTTCTCACACACAAAATGCCCCACAGCCATTTCCCTTTAAGACTGGGGACGAGTAGAAAGCAAGTAGGAGTTATGCAAACTTCCATTAATCGACACCACTTTGTTATTGAGACGAGGAAGAGGGCCGTGGAGGAATACCATTGTCATAGCCAGGCATGTCCAGCTAATAACTAGGGTCAGGAAACTGAAGTGAAGGACTTGCACCTGCAACCATTTAACAAGCAACAGGTGTATAAAATGAAAGACTGCGCAGCAGTAAGGCGGAACCGGCCTGGAGAGAAGGACGCGGCTTGCAGAAGTGGAGCGGGCTGGAGAAGAACCGTCGGGAAGGACTCTGTGTGCAGCAGGAGGGCAAAAGAGATGATGGGGCCAGAGCTGGCCATTAGTGGGTCGAAGCATCTGCTGTCCTCCGTGGCCTGTGTCCACAGCAGGAGCTGTGGAGCACTGAAGTCTCCCGATCACTACAGACCGCTAGTACCTTTGGCTAAGGAAGAGCAGAGCTACGTCCAGCAACATTGGAGGACAGAGAGCGCTGCTCACTGAGACTCCCATGTGACAAGAGCAGAGCGAAAGGAAGCCGGAAAGGAGAAATGAAATGCCCGGAGGAGCAGCGACATACTGGTGAGTGCAAAGAAGGGAACAATCATACAGGGGCTCTCCAGGGGCTGGAAGCAGGCATGCCTAGATGCTGATTGAACTGAAAAGTATTACAGTTAATTTGGGAGACCAAATTAATGGCTTTTGAATGCCGAACAAGCTGCAAAGTGTTATCAGTGAAGAGTGCCACAAGTATTATTGAAGACCAAACTAAAGGAAAGATGTGATGAACACATTACAGCACAAGATAAAAGCAAGTGATGAGAATTTATGAACAAAATGAAAAGCAAGTGATGAGCACTTATGAATAAAGTGAGAGCAAGGTGGTGAAAAAGGGTAAACATCACATAGTGAGTTGTGTAAAATGCACCAAGCGGCAAAGCCAAGAGACTGCCAAGGAGAATCTGAAATGAGTGTTGACCAATGACAGAAGTTCAGAGAGAGAGAACCTGTGTTGGCAAAAAGCCTGATGAATACAGAAGCATAACAGAGTGCAAGGGTTATCAGTTGCGTGACCTGTAATGGGTGGACTGTGTGTTCCGATAACTGCACCTAGACCGAGTGAAACCTGCTTGAAAAGAGCCAAAGAAAGTAAAGAGAAAGATGCTGTATTTGATAACAGTTGCTGAAGAAAATGGGAAACACAGAAAGAGAGCAATCTATGTGAACTATTGCACAGCCTGGATGATTGGGAAGTTGAACTGAAACTGTTGTGTGACAGCCAAGAGATCTGAACTCATTGTAGTTTTGAAGCTGGAAGAGTTGGCTTCTTTGGGAAGGGAACCACAATACTTTGTGAACTGTGTTGAACTCTTGGGGAAGAGGAAGCTAATTGAATCCAGGAGCTGAAAGAAGCACAGATCTTTATTTGGAACACTATTTCTTTTTGGTTGCGGACATCCCTACACTTTGTATATATTTAGTTGTGAGGGCAAGTTTAGATTTTGGACACAGACAGACTTTTGTGTTGAACTTACTGACACAGACTATCCTTAGTTTCCTTTAGATAGGGAAATCCCACCTTAACATAGGGAAAGTTAGGCTTTACTCCATCGTGACATTTAAGAAAAATAAACCATTCATTTAGAAAGTTGAATTTGTTGTCTGTGTCTTACTTCATGATGCATTCACATGTACATTACAATATATGCGGACAGAGTAATCTTCATAGGGAGTTCCTTGTAGCAAGAGGAGTCCCTGTCCCTAGAGGGGAGTCACTCCCAGCGAGGTCCCTCTTTCTCTGACCCCTAGCTAGGGCTTTGTATAGTCGGTTCACCTTCCTAGCCTCAAAGGTGCTGGCTCTCCTCTAGGAAAAAGGGACGAATAACCCAGATTTGTCACACACCACAGTTAATGGCCAAGAACCACACAGGTGAAAAGAAGTTGAGAGAGCGCAAGAGCGTGGTTGTGGTTTATTTGATTATACACACTTTTAATGAAAAACATGAACCATCAATTAAAGCAAGCTGCTTTATTCACCCTTCTTCTCACCTACCCCTCCCTCTCACCTGCCGTCATTACATTTTCCCATCTCTCCTCTGCAACACAGAGAGAGGACATGACACTCACCCCCTCCCCACTTAAACAAAGTGTCATTATCAACCCTTGTCTTCAATTCACTTTGTTGGCTTTGTGATGAATGAACGAGGGTGGGCGCTAAATGGGGATGTATGGTCTTGTGACTTATCACCGCAGATTGCTGTGTCAATGTTACTATCAATGTCTTCAGACTCCTCATATTCACTGTGGTCCAATGCTGATTCACCACTGAAATGTGCCTTACAGTTACACTGCTCTATTACAATTTCTTGGAGAATGGGGATTTGTTTAGTGGTTAGTGGTGTGGAGTGAAATGCGGCAACTGCCTTATGTGTTTGGGATTTTCATATTAGCACACAATGGGCCTCATTACGACCCAGGCGGTAAGTTACCGCCTGGGCCGTGACTTTACCACCATGGCGTAAACTACGTTTACGCCATGGTGGTTGGCGGACTTACCGCCCCATTCCGAGGTCGGCGGGGCGGTAAGTCCCCAATCCCCATTTACCCTTCCCCATTCCCATTTTTGCCCCATAGGGCATAATGGGAGTGGGGAAGGCGTTAATTACGCCACCGTAAATTACGGTGGCGTAATTAACTCCATGGTCCCTTAGCGCCATGGATTTTAACACCTGCTAAAAGCAGGTGTTAAAAGCGCCATGGCGCTAAGGGACCTCGTAATTGGCGGTAAGGGGTCGGCGCAGCTAACGCTGGCGTTAACCCCTTACCGCCAGGGTCGTAATGAGGCCCAATGTGCCCCATTACAAGTTTGCCTGTCCGGAAACAAGGGTGACACTAAGCTCACCTGCACCAATCCACATGTCTGCCTGCCATGGCTGCTGCACCCAACAAATCTGACCCTGAGGGGTGCAACGGCCACGGTAGGCAGACCCTTCACGGAAACACAAGCACCGTTAACAACGGTGCCAACGCTTCTGAGTCCCCACTCCCATAGAGTCCTATGGGAATGGGGACTTACATTTTACCGGCGCCTGACTTCCCGGGCAGCTAGACTTGTAATCTCCCGCTGGCACTGGGAAGTCGGGCACCGTTAACATATTACAAGTCTATCGGCAACCCACCAGAAGCACCGGCAGGGTTACCGCCCGTCTCGTAATGAGGCGCAATCTCCATTTTTGAATGAGGCTGACTTAGCATCTTGTCTTCTATCCACATACATTTTTATTTTGTCTTTGCCCACGATGCGTCTTTGTTGCATATCTTAAAGTTTGTTTTCATCAGTTCCTTCTCCTGGCATGTTCTGTATTCGTGTTTGCATGTTTTTGGTTGAACATCAGTTTAGACGTTTGGCGGTGGTGCTATGAGGAGCACTGCAATAATCCTGCAACCACTGGCAAGTGCAAAACCTTCATAATGTGGCAAATCTGTAATGACCTTTTGAGGTTTTCCATAAATCTTTCCAACGTGCCATTGGCTTGAGGCCATCGAGGTGTGATTTTACGGTGATGGAAGCCTAGATATTCAGTGAATAGGGCAAAGTCTTGACCACTTGCGGAATTCCATATGCCATAAGCCTCCTGTCAAAGCGAAAATTATTACTGATGCAACTATTTGCAAGGTCTGGATATTGTGACATTTCCTCCATCACCGCCAATAAGTATGTGCTGTTTGGCAACAGACCAAATAGGTCAATGGCCACTTCATCCCACACAGGTAATGTCATTTCCAGAGGCTCTGGAATGTATGTGGAGCTCAAACAAATAAAGCGATTTTTGAAACCTGGCGTCACCAATGAGTCCATTTTATGAAACCATACCATCTGTCAAAAACGGTATTTGGTGGATTCAATTTCCCGGTGACTTCATGAGCCAACTCCATTACATTTATTTGAAGCACTGCAGTGATTACAATCCAATTCTGGGAGGCATTTTGGCATTGTGTTTTCCATATATGGTAGTAGGTGCTTGATGGTCTGTGATTATTATGAACTTTTTCCTGTAGAGGAACAGATGTTAATGTCAGGATGAGGCCAGAAGAAGCTATAGATAGTTCATCTTTGATGAGAGCAAAGAGTTGTGTTGAACTTTGATCTACACCTGGGATTTTCAAGATCAAAGAAGACATGTCATGACCTCTTCCTAATTGAATGCATTCCATTACTAATGACAAGGGGGAGTCTTGAGCTGTATTGTGAATGATGTTTTTTTTAGATCACTGGAGAACACGCATTATGAATGATATAACTAATATAAGTTGTTCAACTTTCAAAACCACAGCATTCTCTGACATGAGTAGAGGGTATCAGGAAAGAAAATCAGCAGGCATTTCTTCTTTTCCTGGTATTTGTGGACAATGTCAAGCTGATATTCTTGCAGTCGCAATCTCCACCTTGCAATTCTGGGAGGCATTTTGGCATTGTGTTTTCCATATATGGTAGTAAGTGCTCGATGGTCTGTGATTATTATGAACTTTTTCCTGTAGAGGAACAGATGTTAATGTTGACTGGCCCATAATACTACTAGGCTTTCCTTTTCAGCCTGAGAATAGGCTTGTTCCGTCCTGCTGAGGCTACGTCTGGCACATGATACGTTGCGTCTTGGGGAAGATGAGACTATTCTGTGTTGAGTTGGAACGGCATCCAGTCCTGTGGGGCTTACGCGTGCTGTTATTTCTGTGGATAAATCTGAATCATAGTATGCCATGCAAGTGGCTGATACAATTTGTTCTTTGATTTGCAAAATAACTAGGCATCTACTTTAATATCAAGATGAATATGACAGCTCAAGTGATTCGGCTAGTTCAAGGAGTAGCCAAATGTTGGGCTTCTCGAATGTCGAAAGTGTAGCGTTCGACATTTTTATTTCCGTACATGGGAACTTGGTTTTTCTTTAGCGGTCGGGGATGTGGAGGAGGTGGGTGGACCGGTAGAGGTTGAGGAAAGCGGGTAACAGGATTTTACTTGATCAGAACTGTTGATTATGTTTGCTGTTATGAAAATGATAATGAAGATTAATTAAAAAAAGGATTTTTTTAAGGCAAGTGGACTTTAGTGAAAACGAGACGGTCCTGTTTCAGAGGAACTTTTCTTAAAAACTCTGAAACATTTTGAGACTGGAAGATTGTCCCAGATGATTCATGCATAGATCACAATTTCTCGCAACACGAAAAGGACAGCGCCGAAACTGTCTCTTTGTATTCCTATAAAGTTATGTGCAAGCTTTGACTAGGTACAGTGTGTAGTAGAGAATGGGCCTCATTACACGGTAGGCGGTGGACCAAGGTGCTATTAGCACCTTGGTCCATGCCAGTAAAATACCGGGACCACCTTGGAGGAAAGGGGAATTACCGCCCTATTCCAAGGTTGTGGGGCGGTAATTCCCTCTTCCCCCATTGCCCTTCCCCATTCCTATTTTTGCCCCATAGGGCTCTATGGCAATGGGGAAGGCGCTAATTACGGTGCCGCAAATTGCGGTACCGTAATTAGCACCCTGGTCCCTTTGCGGGTTGGTTTTTAACACCTGCTAAAAAGCAGGCGTTAAAGTACCAACCCGCAAAGGGACCTTGTAGTAAGGCGGTAAGGGTTTACCGATACCGGTGCCCTTACCGGTACCGGTAAACCCTTACCGCACTACGTGTAATGAGGCCCAATGTCTGTGAAACGGCTGTTAAACTAAGCCCAAATGCCTATTATTCATAGAATTTTTGAATGGCCTACTCTCCAACTGTTGCTAAAGACAGAAATGCTTTGCAGATGGTTTAAGGCACATGGGAAATCTGCTCAGAACAGAGTTAATGGTCAGGCAGTCCATCTGTAATTCTTTTTTAAAACTATAATCGAACCCAGACGTTACAGAAAAGAGTAAACATCTGAAGGGAGGGACTTTTGTTTTATGGACAAAGGGCTGTGTGGAGAGATATTCTGTGTTAGTATGGGAATGTTGGGAACATCAGTGAAAGCCAATGGTTCTGCATTCTTCAGGTAATGTAATCAATGCTGCATGGCAATAATGGCCTTTACTAGCTGAGGTATCAGAGAAACCTGTGGGTGACAGGTTCAAAGCATGGAGTGGACTCACTCACATTTTCATCAAACAACATTTGTACAAAGCTGGCTGAATTATCTGATTCTGTAATTCCCAACAGGATGAAATGCTTTATTGAACTTCCAG
The DNA here is from genome assembly GCF_040938575.1 of Ambystoma mexicanum. Taxonomy (NCBI): domain Eukaryota; kingdom Metazoa; phylum Chordata; class Amphibia; order Caudata; family Ambystomatidae; genus Ambystoma; species Ambystoma mexicanum. The sequence goes on from NC_090937.1 coordinate 186,495,545, forward strand.
AAGAACATATCCATTTGCCCCCCTTCATCCAAATCCCACACTCTACATCTGTCTCCCCATTTTAGGGCCTGCTCTCCTTCTGGATCTAGTTGCCCCCTCCGCTCCTAAACAACCCCTCCACCCTGCCAAACAATTCCAAAGCCAGAGGAGCCTATGGAGCATCAGGAACCAGAAGTCTTCCCTTCCAACTCTACCCCCTGCTCTCCTTCCAGCGCCCCTCCACCTTCGCACATCAGATAGCACCCTTCCTTTCTCCCACTGAAAGATCCCCTTCACTCTCCACCCTCCTCCCTGATCCCCCTCCCACACCTCCATCTTTCAGCACTACCCCAACACTGTCCAACCCCTCTTCCACTCCCCTAGCAACTCCACTTGCCCACCCAGGCCACTCACCCCCTTTGTCCACCCCCACCCCTCCACCTTCCCTCCCCTTTCTCCCTGCCCAGATCCCTCCACTCAGACACTGAACTTTCACTTCCCTAAGCGCAGCCCGCACAGCCTTGGTCAAAACCTTTGGTTGAACATCAGTTTAGATAGATTTTTGGCAGACTGAGCAGCCCCTCCCACCCTCACCCCCACACCTCTGGCACCCTCCTGTCAGCCCAGGAACAAATACCTTTGTTTCGCAGCTCCCCCTTCCGCCACCACTATCTTCATCCACTCTACCACCACAACCCCATTCCTTCCCTCTCTCCTACACGCCTACCCGCTCTCCCCTCTGCCCAACTTTGTCCATCCTCTCTTCCTCTCCCCTGTAAACCCCTCCAGCACCCCTCACCCTACCCGCCCCCCCACCGTGCACCCCACTTCTCTGAGCCCAAACCCCTCCTCCCAGTCACTCAACTTTTACTTCCTTAAGCAGAGCTCGCACAGCCTTGGCCAAAGCTCCAGACTCTGCAGATCCACCCACCCTCATCCACACACCTTTGGCCCGTCACCTCGGCTCAGACACAGAAGACCATCTACTCGCCTGTGCCACCCGCTGCACACCTCCAGGCTATAACAAAATCTTTGCAGACTCTCTAGCTGACTCTGTAGCAGCCATTTTGTCTCTCATCCCACGCTTACCGTCCTTGGTGATCTGAATATCTGGTTCGACAGCCCCTCCAGCTCCATGAGCTGGCATCTCCTTGACAACGCGGAAGCCCTCAGTATGACCCAACTGATATCAGGTCCCACTCACATTGTAGGTCACATTTTAGATGTTCAACACGTCCAACCTGATCTCATCCCCTCTCAACCGCCCCCTCATCTGCACTCATCACTCTCCTATCTTTTTCTCAGCTCTGACTCCCACGCACCCCTTCCCTCCCCACCATATCTGCTCACTCCCCCAGGATCCCAATGGAACAAAGTAAACATCTGCCCGGATGTATCCTCCTCCCTCCCCTCCTCTCTTCCCAATCTCCCCCTCCAAGGAGGAACTCCCTCCCCAGACCATTTCGACCAATAGCTCTCTGATGCTCTACATCCCCAAACCCCCACAAATATCCCCTTCCAACCACACAGTTCCTTCCCCGAGGTGGTGCAGACCTCCCCTCAAATCCCTCAAAACACTCAACCATCACCTGGAATGCCATTGGCATATCAACCCTTGAGGCCAAAACAAAGCCACTCTTGCTATACACTACAGTCTACAGATTTGAAATTAGGAAAGTCAGAAATGCATTCTACACCTCCTGCATCGCCAGTGCAAACAACCCCAGGAATAACTCTGCAGGATCATCTCTGAGCTCATGGCCCCCCTCTGCTCTTCCTCTGCATCCCCTGTGTCCGAAGCACCTTGTGCCACACTTTCTAACCATTACTTCAACATAGCCATTGAATGGAACCTTGCCATCCATGCAATACTATCATCCTCTTCTGCACCATCACTGACCACCGTCCCACACTTCCACCGACATGCGCCCTCTTCTGTTCCTTCTCTGCGATCTCCCATTTAGAGTTCTCAAGGCTTCTCTCCAATAGCCACCCCTCAGTATTCCTGGGAAACTGTCGACCCCCGGCCCTCCTCAAAAACATTCTCTCCTCCACCTGTGATCCTTTATCAACCCCTCACTAACAGCAGGAATCTTCCCAACAGCATACAAAACCTCTTACGTCAAACCACTACTAGAAAAGCCCTCTCTTGACCCCATCCTCCCCTTCAATTACTGCCCCATCTCAAACAATCGCTTCATAGCCAAAGTACTACATCGGACAGCATACACTCAGCTCAGTCTTTTCGCCAAATACCACTGCCTTCTTGACCCTGCCCAATATGGATTCAGACCCCTCCATGGAACTGAATCCTTCTTTGTCTCCATCTGGGACAACCTGAAAGAACAGCAGACTCTGACGGCTGCGCTCCACCTATCCTCCTCAACCTCTCAGCAACCTTCAACACGATCAACCACTCCATCCACACAAGCAGACTCTATGACCTAGGCATCAGGGACTTCGCCTTCAGGTGGATCTCCTCTTTCGTCTACAACCACTCCCAAATCATATTTATCCAGCCTTTCTCCTCTGCCCCCTCCCCAGTCTCCCTCTCCCCTCTTCTCTTCAGCCCTACCTTTCGCCATTCCCCACGCTTATTCACTCCCACAATCTCACCTGTTTATTTATTTAGTTATTTATTTATTGGGCATTTGTAAGGCACTTATACATCAAGAGAATGTGTGCTTCAACTTTGCTGATGACTCTCAGATCATCTTCAAGATTCCCAACTCCCCCTCCGCAGCAAGGTTCCTCCTCAAACTCTCCCCCAGAGAACACATCTCCCCCGCACTCAGGATACTTCATTGACTGAAGGGCCTCTTTCAAAGCCATGTGCATTACCCACAGTGCCATCCACATGGAGGCAATGAATTTCCTAAAAAAAAGGTCACATGCTACCGCCCTGCCCGAATCCTCAGGCTCTGCACATCTCCTGGTAGTTCCCCCTTCAAGTTCCCAGACTAGGAGGTGTCTGTTTCTCTGTCCTTGCACCCACCTTCGGGAACTCCCCTCCTCACCTTCGTTCTCCGTCTCATAGAGGATCACCTGGCCTTTAGGAAAGCCCTCAAAACCATCCCACTTCCCGACCCCCTCTTTTCCCCATGCTCATTCCCCACCCGCAGACTAGCTTCTTCCAGCAGTCACCCCTTCCAATGCAATCCCCCCACATGTTCCTCTCTCAGCCACCTGCCTGGTCACTCCTCCTTCTGTGCTTTGCCACCTCAAACCCTGCCTGCCAACCCACACAGAGGACTCAAGAAGGTATTCCAGTAACTTCCAGTTACTTGCACACATCAAGAATCCTGACAGTGGTATTGCACTCATAAATGCTCAGAGTGTGGGTAATGGACCCTATGAAAATACTTGGATCCTCCAGGAGAATAACATTCAGGCACTTCTGATCCTCTTTCGTAGTCAGCACTGAATGTAACTCTAAAGCAGATGAGGCTGGGCCATGCTACAGTAAGAAAACGTGAAAGGGGGGCCTTGTTCGGACTAGAAGGAACTAGGGATGGCAATTTTCACTCTAAGATCCTCTCAGAGGGTGCATATTATGTATTAATTTAGCACTTAGATTGTCTGTGAATCGTAGCGATGTTTTTGTTCATAGATTGAACCCAAGATGTAGACATTGCTGTTTGTACAGCTAACCCATTGTCTCCCCTCGCACACCGCACCCCTATAACTTAGCGGAAGGTGGAGGCACATTCCACACACCCAGCACTCACATATGACACAAACACTATTGCACAACTCTGCCATACGAATGAAGCTACCTTTACCAACATATATTCAAACTGTAGCTTCTCACATAATTCTTTATCCCTGTAAACACAATTCACCCTGTTTAGTCCATAGTTCTCTGCTGCGCCCATCTACATGCCATTCAGACATGGGTGACTAAAAAGGTCTTGGCCACAGTCACATAACTTTTAATGGATGGTGAAAGGTGCCATACAAATGACAAAATAACTGTATGAAAGAATGTTTGAGCCACGGTGAGTTCTTGTCATTATCTCTGTTTGCTTCCTCAGATCAAGCCTTTTATATCTGACTCCAATGCTGCTACCGTGGCAAGGGCAATAATTGGAAGTAAATTGTATTACCTTTTCTTCCTCCTGAATCCTGCGTCTTTTATGGGTTCTCTGTCATTTTTTCAATTTTTACAGGCCGCCTAACAAAAAGACCGATTTTCTTCAGGCGATTTTAGGCAGCCTACAAAAATCGAAAAAACAACATTCTCCAAACCCCACCCCCACCCAGACTACCTCTTGCGGGTTTTCTTCGAAACCCCCTCCCTCAGCCTCCGCCGCCTCCCTCCCTACTCAAGACTCCCCCCTCAACCCGATCTCGCACAAACATAAACACACTACATACACACACAAACACGGACACGCAACACATAACACACAAACACTTATCTGTTCTCCCGCGCCGGCGCTTCCGAGTCCTGGCCTGCCTGTCAGCCCCTGTACGCACTCGTGTGCAGCAGGGGTGTGACAATCTGATGTAGAAAGACCGCTCTGTGCACTCACAGAGCGGTATTTCTAAATCGGTCTTTTTGTCACTCGTTTTTTTTAACGTTTATTTTATTTAAGACCCTTTCATGGGGTCCTTGGATTACTGCAGTGGTATTTATTTAAACCAACCACCTTTTCTGGTCCAACGTTTGCAGATGCTGCAAAATTCGGCAGCTCGACTGGCCCTGGGAGCACCAAGACTATCTAATTCTCAGGGTCTCCTATGTCAGCTGTATTAGCTTCCTGTAATCAGCTGTATTGATTTTAAGATACTTTGTATTACCACCATGCCATACACAAGGACAGCGCTAATTATCTCTGTGCTAAGCTGTGCCTTTATAGGCTGACTAGAAATCTGTGCCCTTCCTCCCGAATTTGGTGGAAAATCCCAGAGTGTGGTAAGGACTGAGCAGGGGGACGTTCCTTTTCAGGCCTGCGACCTAGTTTGTGGAACGCTCCTCCAGCTTATTTACAGGGCACTGTAGATCACCTCCAATTTCTTACGCTCCTGAAAGCCCATGCTTTTTTTTGTTTGGTTCTATTCAACAGTCCCCCCAACTTGCTTGCCCATTTAGCCTGTTGAGCGCCAAGATGCACTTGGGCCTTAGGTGGCCGTACAAACCCTGTGTAATGTGATAGCATGTGTTCCTTGAATAATCCCAGTACTAGGTTGTTGGCAGTATAATTGAAACATTGTGTAATGCGTGTGATTATTTGATGTATCTATCACTCTTGAAAGATTTCAGCAGCTGTCGAGACTCCAAAACTGAGTTGTTTATATCTGAATAGGCCGAAGTGTGTAGCAAATGGGGTGACATATCTGGATGTTGGATGGAGTTCCAAATGGTGATATCCTTTGTTCAGGACTAATTTAGGGAATTTGGTTCTCATGTGTATAAGGTGCATCCATTTTATACCATACCATACGCCCATGATTTGCTTGTGGGCGCGCCAGCTTGTGAGGATGCCAGACTTCAGGTGGTGCAGAAAACAGCTGCCCGGATTGTGGACGATCCCACATTTCTCCAACACTGAAAGGCCTCCATTGGTTGCCAGTTGTGCAGCGGATTAGGGTTAAGGCACTGACCATCACACCCAAATGCATGTATGATGAAGCTCCTGCCTACCTGAAGGCTCGCTTGCAGCTATACAAGCCATCCCGCCCCTCTGCTCCTGCTCACAGCAACTGTTAATGAACAGACCTCACAGCACCTGGCGGCGGCGGCGGCCCAGACTCACACATTATCAAATACCAAGCATGTCCTTGGTTCTCTCAAGCACCACTAACTGGACACTGGCCACCACGTTTTCACACCTCAAAATGTCACAAGATTGATTAGTCGCTGCACCTGTCATGTATAAGGAAAACAAACAAATCGTGATTAAAGTTGTTGAGAACTACAGCCGTGGTGCAGTTCGATAGATTGTGATCTCTGGCAAGGGTTTGTCCTGGTAGGAATTGTGTGCAATGGCCATGTCTTGCGCCAGAGGGGCAGGTGGGGGTTTTCCACGTATTGCTCCAGAACGCAATCAGGAACTTGCCCTGAATCGTACGGGAATGAAATGAGGGGTAAACGGGTATTGCGCTTGGATGAGCTATGGGGTTGGCCTCTCATGTTAAAGATAACAAATTTTGAAGGTTTGGTTCCCACACACTGGGCCTCATTACAAGTTTGGCTGCCAGCAAACTTGCAATATTTTCCGTCGCCCATGAATGGGCAATTACCGGGTCATTACGACCCAGCCGGACCCGGTAATTGCCCATTTGCGGGCGCCGGAAAAAAATGCTCCCCATTCCCATAGGGCCGAATGGGAAGGTTGGATAATGATAATGGTGTGTTATTTATATATCGCCTTAATCCAAAGCACTTTACAGAGCACATATTTACATACAGTATCACCCAACTGAAATTGGTACTCATTTATCGACCTCGGAAGGATGAAAGGCTGAGTTGGCCTTGCCGGGATTCGAACCTGCGACCTGCAGATCACACTCAGATCGCAGCAGGGAGCGCTCAACCCGCTGAGCTATCTTACCGGCTGTTAATGTTAATGACCGTTAATGGCGGTGCCGGTGCCTCCGACATGCTGTGCTCGTGGGTGCCTTTCTGCCCACCAGGTCCGACCTGGCGGGCAGAAAGGCACCCACAAGCACAACTTGTAGTTTGCCGGTCCGGGAACTACAGTACCGGCAAGCTTACCGGTACCTTAGTTCCTGGACTGGCAAACCTGTAATGAGGCCCACTATCTGTAAAGATTCACCATGCTCTCCATCAGGAAGAGTTTGAAAGTATAGCCCATGCTCTACTAGTGGCCATTTGTGAAGCATAGCCTGTCGCTAACCATTTGTTGCAGGCGCAAGAATCAACAAAGGATGACACTAACTGATTGGGTGCACATACAACAAATCTCCAGCCGAGTTTTCTAGTTACGTATAATGCACCACTGCGGTGGACACTGGCCGCAGGCATGGCTACCAACACACATCTGAATACAGCAACGACTAAGACAAATTCGATCTAGCTGGTCCCATAACTGTTCCGCCTACTTACACCAGACTGCACCTCAACACCTCTGACATCAGTATGCAGCGAAGACCTATGACAAATTCGGGCCAGTTGGACACATAGCGAGTCTCTAGCACTCACGCCATCTCCTGACCCCTCTCAGTACCCTTTCACATGCCTTACCTTGTGGGTTGCTTTCTACCGGAGCCTGGCCAGCCCTGCTAAGCCTTATAATGGCCAAATGCACACACACATTCTAATCCTACTCCATTATCTCCAACACTCTGGACTTCAGTCCCCAAGGGCGCTCCCACCACTAGTGCTTTGAGACTATAATAATGGCAAAAGGCACTGCATAAATGACAACTACATTACAATACAACACAACAAACTCATTAAGCGTACTAGTGCGGGTGGTAGATCCTTTCAGTCCCTTGCTCCTACTCAGTGGAACATGTTACCACTGTGTTTGCAGCTTAACCCCGCTCTCGCATCCTTCAGGAGAAACCTAAAAACATTTCTCTTCTCCAAATCTTTTACTCAGTTTTTCTGTCTCTTGATGAGATAGACTTCTGATCTTTTGGACTAGTTGGATTGGCATCTCTGTTTTGTGTGATGTTAGTTATGTTGTTGTCTATTTCATTGTTATAGTGCGTTGATGCCTACAGGCTTTAGCACTTTATAAATAAATAACATTTAATTTTAAAAACATTAAAAAGTCATCAAATGCACTCTGGAAATCGGCCCACCAGTGGAATTCAGAGCCTGTTTTTGTTAGCAATCTCAGTGGAGTGCTTATTGATGCAAAGTCTTTGATATATCGGGTGCAGTAACTTGCCATGCCTAGTAATGGGTTTATAGTCATAATCTCGAATACAAAAATGTCGAAAGTCATAATGTCGAAAAAATAAAGTCGAAAACAAAAATGTCGAATTTCTTTTTTTTGTTGATTTTTATTCGAAATGGGGGGGTTCCCCTCAACCCCCCTTTTTTCATTTTTTTTTATGTTTTACCCCTTTTTTTTACCACCGGAACCCCAAAAAAACATGTAAATTAAAAAAAAAACAATTCGACATTTTTGTTTTCGACATTATTGTTTCGACATTATTGTAATTCGACATTTTGTTTTCGAGATAATGACTGGACACCCTAGTAATGATGTACAGCCGATACATTTGTAGGAATGGGTGTGGGGACGAGTGCCTGTGCCTTGTCAGGGTCATGACAAAAGCCCTCCCTGAAGAATATGTGACCAAAGAGTTTTAGTGTGGAATTGCTGAATTCACATTTATCTGCTTTTTGAGTCAGGCGTGCGTCCCCCCTAGGCCCATACAGACCCTGCGTAATGTTACGGCATATGCTTCTTGAATAATCCCAAATACTAGGTTGTTGTCAGTATAATTGAAACATTGTGGAATGTGTCTGATTATTTGATGTATCTATTACTCTTTAAAGATTTCAGCAGCTGTCGAGACTCCAAAACAGAGATGTTTATCTCTGAATAGGCCGAAGTGTGTAGCAAATGTAGTGAAATATCTGGATGACGGCTGGAGTCCCAACTGTTGACATCCTTTGTCCAGGACTGATGTAGAGAGTACAGTTGTCATGTGAAGGAGGTGCATCTTGTAAGTAATCCGCAGAGTAGGGTGCCTCTCCCTCTGTTTAGCTTGATTGAGTGTGCACATGTCTAAGCATAAACAAATGTGTTCGCAAGTCACTTTCTTTGGCACAGGCACCACTGGAGATACCCAGTGGGCGGGGTCTTTGACTGGCTCAACGACATCCTGATCTACTAGCACTTTCATCTCTCATTCTCCACTTGCATGTGTATGTTTAAAGGAATACCCCAATGGTGTTATGCTACAGGTTTCACTGATTCATCAACGTGAAATTTGTTCTGCCGATGTTTCCGTTTTCCTACACCCTGAAAGAGGGATGGAGATAATGTATTGACCAATGCCTTTGCACTGAAGGTGAAGGCAGGCATGAGACAATAAAGGCAGTTGATGGGCTGCAACCTCTCTGCACGGTGACCTGAATGACACAGATGTTAAATTTCCCTTTTTATTTTTGTAAAAGCAGGTTCACGAGAAGACACCTATACATGGAAGAGGTGAAGTGGAACCTTAGGAATATATGCTAATTGAACCTCAGTGACAATGATACATATTTTTATTTTTCTATTTTTATTTACTTGTGTTTTATCACTATGATTTTTACAAGGTCCGAAAGTAAAATACAGTGAACTCAAAAGGATGAGGAAGGATGACGTGAAGACACATTGTAGAGATATCGCAAGAGTCACCAACTCTCGCGAGATCTCGCTTTGTTGGCGAGGACCGCCCACGCGCGCTTCGCGCGCATTACGGGAGCACCAGAGGACGCGGCAAGATGCGTCCTGCCGGCTCCTCCGAGATTAGGGCCTGGGGGCTCGCACCACGAGACATTTTTGTCCCACAGCCCTGTAACAGTTATTAGGCACGTTTGCCTAGCCTTCAGGTTCTGTATTACTTACATGTTCCTGGCAGATGTCCACTGTGCAATAAAAGACATCCAGCCAGTCATCACGCCTCCTGTCATCTGTGCAAGCGTTTACTACATAAATTGGCGACGAGGATCACCACTGCAACCCATGTGGGAACATGCAAGGAGCGTCGCCGCCACCCCCCTTCCTGCAAACTCCAGGTAAACCCGCCATCCCGTGGCCGCAATGGCAACCCCTTTTCACGACGTATGTAGAGGCGCTAGGAGGGGCAGGATTTTCAGTGGCACGGCGTAGGGCTATGTTACTCAATGCCCTAGGAGTGGAAGGACAGCGGGTGTTTGAGAGTCTCACCCCGATCCCGGTGGCAGGGGACAACAATGACGTCTTTAAGGAAACATTTAGGAGAATAGTGACGAGATTTGCCAGTAAAGAGAACACGGTGTTGCACAGAATACTCTTTTACACCCGCAGACAAGAAATATCTGAACCAGTCGACGATTACGTCACCAAGCTGCGAGAGCTGGCGGCGCTGTGCAGTTTCGGCAACAATGCTGAGAGCCTCATCTGCGACATGTTGACAGTCCACACTAACAGCAGAAAAGTTCAAGATAAATTCATTATGGAGAAAGAATTACAACTGGAGAAGGCGATCGAAATTGCCAGAGCGGTTGAAGAAACGGCAGGAAGACGAAAAGAACTCACGGGAACCCACAGTTCTGCTGAAATCCAAGCAGTCACATTTCACTCAAAGAAAGAAAGACAGACACCCGACACAAGAGAGGGGAGAGGAGGTAAGAAAGAACCTCTGAAATGCCACAGGTGCACCAGCACGAAACACCTGGCGTTCGATAGGGAGTGCCCAGCTAGAGACAAGGAGTGCTCCATCTGCAAACGCATTGGCCATTTCTCGTTGGTATGTCGGTGGAGGAACAAGAAAGTTAGCAGTGTAAACACGGATCACAACAGGGAGCGAGAATCGTCCTCAGAAGATGAGGGGAGACCCACAGTCATTATGGTAAACAGCACAAGGGCAAGAAGAGAAAAGCTTCATTGCACAATCAAAATTGACGGTCGCGAAACAAGAGTTATGGCGGACTCTGGTTCGGACCTCACCATAATACCCCTACGGACATATAAGGAAATGGTGGGAAAAGAAAAGGTCCAAGTTCTCACCACACGACACAAACCCACAGTATTTGGAGGGGCGTCAGTTGAACTACTGGGATATATCAAAGGGAAGGTGGAGTTTAAAGGAAGAGAAACCACCACCAGAGTGTATTTCACCCACGAAGGCCCAGCGGTACTGGGATGGGACGACCAAGACAAGGTCAAAATCAAACTGGACCCCAGCACAGAAGACCAGGTACTGTCTGACTGCGCGAGGAATGGGCCCATTGTCAAGAGTGACTACCCAAAACTTTTCTCGGAGGAGCCGGGTCACATCAAGGGCTTTGTCCATAAAATATTGCTCAAAAAGAATGCCGTCCCAGTCAAAAATCGAGTGAGGCCTGTGGCAGCAACCGCAAGAGACACTCTCAGGGATCAATTGGACAAAATGAGAGCGGAGGGTGTCATTGAAGAAGTTGAAGCGTCAGAATGGCTGAGCCCAGTGGTGCTGATAAAGAAACCGAACTCGCAAGAGCTAAGGGTGTGTATAGACCTTCGCAGTTTAAACTTAGAGGTCATCACCGACAACTACCCACTACCGAGCATAAATGAACTCATTTTGTTGATGAAGGAAGCCAAAATGTTCTCAAAACTGGATATGAGAAACGCATACCACCAAATACAATTGCATGAAGAGTCAAAACCTCTCACAGCATTCATCACACCTTTTGGCACCTATCAGTTCACCAAGATGCCATTCGGGTTATCGTCGGCAGCATCAGCGTTTCAACGCATGATGGATGTCTTGTTACGAAAGGTCAAAAACGTTGCATATTTCCAGGACGACATCCTTGTGTACGCAGGGGATGAACAAACGCATGACGCCACATTGAAAACTGTCCTGACCAAGTTGCAAGAAGCAGGGGTGAGGCTACGCCATGAAAAATGCGCATTCAAAGTGAAAGAGGTTGAATACTTGGGGTACAAAATCTCAGAAAAAGGGATCAGTCCCAAACAAAATCTGATGTATGCAATCATAAAAGCACCGGAACCTACCAGCAAAGACGAAGTAAGATCATTTCTTGGACTGGCAGAGTATTACGCAAAATTTATCCCCATGTTCTCTGAAACCTCAGCACCACTCCGTGACCTACTCAAAAAAGGTTCGGTATTCTCGTGGCAAGAACCCCAGAAGAAGGCGGTTGAAAGTATAAAACGGCACATCATGGAAGCGCCGTGTTTACAGCCATTTAACCCAGAGTGGGATACAGTCATCACCACGGATGCCAGTGCATATGGACTAGGAGCAGTTCTTACGCAGAAGAACAGGGACACGGAGCATGTGGTAGCCTTTGCCTCGAAGGCCTTGTCCTCGGCGGAACAGAACTACTCTACCATAGAAAAGGAAATGTTGGCGTGCGCATGGGCGGTAGAACATTTTAGAACATATGTGTGGGCACGAAATTCAAATTGGTGACAGACCACAAACCCCTCATCCACATGCTCAGCCCGGGAGGTACCAAAGTGTCCACACCCAGACTGGCACGCATTACAGCAAAACTGCAAGAATACACGTTTGAAGTGCAGCACATATCATGGTGGAAGAATTTGCAGGCTGACTGCATGTCTAGATTGCCAGAAGGTAAAGACAAGGCCACCACGTTTCTACAAGGAGAATGCATAGTGGCATCTATCACCGATATAAAGGCACCTGATTATATGGAACTCAGCGAGAAACATTGGCTGGAAGAGGACAGAAAAGACCCGGCCATGGCGAAAATCCGTGAGTGGATCAAGGAAGGGTGGCCAGGTGAAAAAATGGTGCCAGAAGGTATGAGACCCTATTGGAAGGTGGCCGAAGAGATATCTGAAACGGACGGAATATTAATGAAGACGGACCAGATAATCCCACCGGTAGGCATGAGGAGCACCATTCTATGCAGAGCCCACGCTGGTCACCTGGGAAACACGATGACCCGGCGCAGAGTCCGGGAGGCCTACTGGTGGCCGTCCATGGACCAAGAGATTCGCACCATGATAGAGCGCTGTCATGAGTGCCTCAATAGTGACAAAAGACTGAAACTCAGACAGGCACCCCTAATTCCCACAGAAGTACTAGAAGCGGTGTGGTCAAAAGTGGGCATAGACTTTATAGGACCTCTGGAAGCGATGGCACCAGAACATTGGTACGGCATAGTGCTGGTTGATTACCTATCCAAGTGGGTTGAGGCTGAGTTCATCCCAAACATTACCACAGCGACGGTAATTGAAGTCCTCACGGAAATTTTTCAAAGAGAAGGCCTCCCCAAGGAAGTAGTAACAGACAATGGGGTACAACTGATCTCACGGGACATGGAACAATTCCTAAGAAAGCACAATATAGGCCAAAAGAAGGCGGCCTTGTATCATCCCCAAGCCAATGGGCTTGTTGAAAGGGCCAACAGGTTCATTAAGGGAGCAATCCAACTAGCCACGGCCTCTGGGATGGACCCCCTAAAAACTACCAAGGAGGCCATAGCGGCCCACAGACTCACTCCAAACGGTATAACGCAAATATCCCCGTTTCGAATGTTGAGAGGGAGGAGTGCAGCCTCCACGCTCATACCACCATGGTTATCCATAGTGAGAGAAGATGAAGCAGTGGACATGTCACAAGTGGTGTGGAGAATTGAAAACAGCAAGGCACGCATGAAAACATGGAGTGACCTAAGAAGAAGAACCAAGCAAGCGTCAGACATTGGAGGGGGAGATTGGGTCAAAATAAGACTACCAAAAAAGGACCAAATCACGGGCTCTCGGTTCAGTAGACCCACCAAAGTGGTCCACAGGGGAACGAACCATGTCCGCACCGAGGACGGGCGCACATGGAATCTGGAAAGAGTAGCCCTATATCAGAAGAGACAAGAAAGAGCAAGAACCCCGGAGAGACCACATGCCGAAGAAGGAATAGGCAACGAGCGAAGGGAACAACGGGAGCCCGAGAGAAACGACAAAGAAAGGGAAGAAACAGAGATGGAACCGGGATCGCCCATGCCAGAATCCGAACAGGAGCCACAGGAAGATAGCACTGGAAAGGGTGACCGGCCGAGAAGAGAGCACATAAGACCGGTGAGATACAGTGACTATGTTATGCAATGAACTTCCTCTTTCCGTACCAAAGGGAGGTGTGTAGAGATATCGCGAGAGTCACCAACTCTCGCGAGATATCGCTTTGGTGGCGAGGACCGCCCCTGCGTGCTTCGCGCACATTACGGGAGCACCAGAGGACGCGGAAAGACGCGTCCTGCCGGCTCCTCCGAGATTAGGGCCTGTGGGCTCGCACCACGAGACATTTTTGTCCCACAGCCCTGTAACAGTTATTAGGCACGTTTGCCTAGCCTTCAGGTTCTGTATTACTTACATGTTCCTGGCAGATGTCCACTGTGCAATAAAAGACATCCAGCCAGTCATCACGCCTCCTGTCATCTGTGCAAGCGTTTACTACACACATGTTTCAGAATCTTGGCTGCTGCTATGGTCCATCTAGTCTTTTCCCCTGACATCAAACGGGCCCATCATAACTCTTCTTCGCACATTGTCAGGTTTTCACGCAGCGGCGGCAGGTAGACTGCTCGCACCTGACTGGTTTCCGAGCACAACATCATCAAATGTCTAATGGATTCCAATTGAGCTTGGTTGTTGCACAGTCTGCAGTTGTTGGTGATAGACAGTGATCTTATTGCCAAAATTTCATTCGTGTGTAATAAATTGAGGCGAGCTCGCGTGAGATACATATTACGTTTCACTAATTACAATGACTGTGGATCTTGTGTAAATGAGGAATTCCATTTATCTGTAATAGCGATATTGGGATGTGATCAACAGCTACCGGGTTAACTAGTGCAAAGACGTCTTCCAGTTTTCTTTAATCACCTGAAGAAGGCTGTGACTCATGGTGTGAATGTGACTCTGCTTCCAGGTATATTCTTCTATATGATTGTCTGGAGCAAACCCACTGTGGCGATCTGTGTGTGTTCCTTGCAGCTCAGCACCGGCGCTGCTCTCAGGCAGAGGGTCTGCCCTGCAGAGCCCTTCACCATGGCAGTGACACTGCGATTCAACGCTGTCTACCTGTAATTAGCAGAGCCCCTGAGTGGCAACTCTGCATGTGTGTCCCAGAGCCCATGTGTGGCAACTTTGGCTGTGTGTGCTGGAATGGCCTACGTGGCCCCAGGCCATGATCTGACTGTGTGCCCACGGTCCAACAGGGTGATCCAAGGTGTGTCGGCGGGGTGCCCCCAGCAATGGCGATGAAAGTTCAGGACCGCATTACTGCTGCGGCCGCCCGACTTCGTGCTGGGGGTTTTCTTTGGTTTTCATTGGTGGAGCAGGGAGAAGAGGCCCGCCGTGGCGCTCATCTGCGCTGTCACTCCGTACTGAGAGCTCCGGTAAGGATAGTGCCTGCCGACCCCCTAGTGTTCTCGGGTTGTATCAGCAAGTGGAAAGGAGGTGCGACGCATAAACACACTGCGTCGGTGAGGGTATCTCCTGTCATTGGAGGCAGAGGAAGGACGCACCAGCACCCGGCCGGCAACTTCACCATGGCCACGGCCCTCAGTGTGGAGGGTGCTCGTTTGGCCGGGATGGGTGAATGCTCCTGTCATCGGAGCTCCAGTGCGAATATTACTGATGTTGGGGGCCCTTCTCCACTGAAGGCAGCAATGCGGGGGATCAGCCCATCTCAGACGCTGCAACAAAAGACAGGCAAAGCCCCATTGCTCCAAAAAACAGTTTCACACTTTCATGGACGAAGAGCTTGCTCCCCTTCCAGTGTACTATGCTGTTCCTCTGTGTTCAGTGAATCTATAACAAAGAAACGGGTGTCTTTTGCACTACTCTCAGGAACAAACTGACGTCAGCGAGAGGTGACTGATTGCCATTTGTCTTGCCTCTTCTGACGTTTAATCCATGTTACCTCTAATTGAGGGAAACAGAGTTTGTGCTCTGGGATCAGAG
Source organism: Ambystoma mexicanum (assembly GCF_040938575.1). Taxonomy (NCBI): domain Eukaryota; kingdom Metazoa; phylum Chordata; class Amphibia; order Caudata; family Ambystomatidae; genus Ambystoma; species Ambystoma mexicanum. The sequence continues at coordinate 186,511,138 of NC_090937.1, forward strand.
CTGCTGAAACGGAGGGTTACTAAAAGGCCTCCTGCCTGGGGGAGCGAAATAAGTGGCAAGGCTCTGCCACCAGTGTCTGTTGCTGCCTGCCCCATCATCAATGGACTAGGCCGATAGGTGTGGCTTTGCTGGTCCCTAAACTGTGGTACTGGCTGTCCTGAACCGATACTTGTTCAAGTATAAACTGGTTTCCTGCAGCCCAGAAAGTGCTTAAAGGGGACTCAGTAAACATGTTTCTGGATGCTTTGACCCTGCACGTTAAGGGCATGCTTAAAGTGGTCCCAGTTAGAACGCATGTGAAGCTGTGCTCCTGCAGATTGTCGGCAAGCTTCATGTGGTGCCAGTAGCTGACAATGGTGCCACTTGGTGTTTGAGGTGCCACTTACTCAGGTTAATAAAGGGTTTCTTCAAATGTGGTAGAACTACGAACGTGCCACCAGCAGTCCACCAACCCTGTCACCAACAATGTGTACATAGTGCTCAGTATATGTTTCATACCAGTAAATGCCTGTGCCTAAGTGTATGTGATTATTGTTTCAACTTACGAGTCTCAAGTGATCCGTGTGCTACTGGTCATAACTGGTGATTCCTTGATGTCCAGTGATATTGTAAGCGATATTCAATCAACACTACAGCTAAGTCAATGCCTAGTCTGGGATGCTGAGGAAAACCCTTATTGATGTATTTTTATATCCAGTTCAGTACTCTGGATGACAACCCTTGTATAACACCCCCCCTCTTAGAATCCCCCTGACCCCACTGAGCCAAGAAGTAGGTTTGTTTTGCAAATTAAAAAGGTTTATTTGAAAATTTAAACAATATATATATATATATATATCACACTTCTATAAATAAATTGATAATGGATATAACACTTGTGAATATGAGCAGTAGTCAGCAAGAGGTAACTTATAAATAGGAACTGAAGAATAAGGTGGGAAAGAATGCTTTATATGGTTCAAGGAAACGCAAGGTGGAATAAAATGCAGTACAGAAATAACTTGTTATGATTTTAGCAAAAGGTAATAAGATCACTTTTTCTTTTGACAATTCACTCCCCCCTATGCAATACAAGAAATGGAAGGAGAGCACACAGTCTTCAAGAATCCCAACAAATCACACTTTTTAATGCAATACACAGTTCCAGTTCCCCCAGCAAGCTTAGAGAAAACAGGGATGAGTTTTAAGCACAGGCGAATGACTTTAATGTGGTTTGCAAGGAAGTGAAAAGGTGCTAAAATTGCTTTTAATTCCCACTAGAGGTTCAGGGTAGGTGATGGCTACTTTATATTAGTTCAGGCTCACTTTAACAATACTCTAGGAATGATTAGCGGATTGCAAACGAATTTAGCAAAGAGAAGCAAAAAGCTGCTGATTTCTACAGATGAAGAAATCGGGCCAAATCGCAAATCGCGGTAAATTTCGCGAGTGCGTGTCTCGCGATTACGGAAAAAGTATAAGGAGTAGGAAGTCGGTTCTAGGTTCGTTGGAAAGCCTAGATTCTAAACTTTCAGATGAAAATGGTTCCGGAGATACGGACGATTTAACAAAGGTAGATTTTCGGATTTAAAGTAAAACCCAAAATGACAGGTGACAGTTTGCAGCTGCAGAATTGACAGGTGACAGTTGTGCAGCTTTAAAAATGACAGATCACACGATTTCTAGGAGGCTGTCTAATTGGTTTAAAATAGTTTGGATTAGATTATTTTAACTAAGAGAGTGGGTTCTGCACAGTTCTGGCAGTACTCACAATATATTTTGGGTAGTAATGGGCCTCGCCACGGATCTGGTCAGGTTTTGGACTGGACTCCGGTTCTGGTCTCGGCATTTCACAGCGATCTGGGTCAGCTCTCTGGATACAGCGGCCTGTGGTTCTCTGGATCTCTGGTCTGCTTCTGGTCCGGATCAAGTGGATTCTGGATGTAACACTGCTTTCTGGGTACTGGCAAAAGTTCTTGGCACAGAATTCAGACAGCTCGCCCGGCTGTGGAATAGTTTGCAAATGATTTTAAGGATGCTGAGGCCTGCTGAGAAGAGTTCTCAGTTTGTGGGTTTAGGCCCTTGCTTTAAGTTCTGAAGTAAAGTTCTGGTATTTGGAGATTGATGGATGTGAAGTCTGGAGTCTCCCGGCAGAGCATCCCGCAGAAAAGGGAATTGAATGTCCTCTACCTGGGTTTCTGTGTCCCTTTTTATGTGTTTTGAAAATGGGTGTGTGCCTGGGCCTAGCTAAGCCTGACCCTCTCACTTATCATTGGCCAAGCTTTCTTCTCTCCCTTGATTGGGGGGAAGAAATGGAGTGTCAGAGTGATGCTGTAGGTTTTATGGTCAGAGGAACCTCCCCTTGTCAAATTGCACACAAATCTATTTCTGATCCAAATACATATTTATGTATGTACCATTTTTCTCATATTATAGGTCCAGTTTACATATTTTCTGTAGCACCAATCCATCCGATCCCTGTCTTTGTACTATGTCGTGTCCACTGATGACAGAATTCTCCCCTTTTCATCCAGATAACGACCTCTAAACCTTTCCAGATTTTACACAAATGTGCACCAGGGAGATGGGTTTCAGATGATAAAGTGTCAGATTTTTAACATGCATACATTTGGAGTAAGACCCTATTTTCCGCTAGCAACCCCCCAGAATACACCACAAGGTCTTAACGCCTCTTAAAACGTGCACAGAAAAACACACGAATAATGATATTACTTATATAATTTTGACCAGTCCGCTCTATGAGTTATCTATCTTTTTATTATGCCCTGGTCAAAAAAAGGGGTGTGGCTTCCCACATCACATGGTGGAATAACTGGTTTATCCACTTCCCCCAAGCTCAGCTGCTAGCAGAGGTACTGCCCCTCCCAGTTTCCCCCAAGAGGAAGCCACTTTACGGCCCCCCAATATAACAAGCCAAAGAAGGCCCATTGTCCAGTTTCCTGCAGTCCCCAGGAAATTCAATCAGAGAGGTGTTTAATTCCTTTTGGTGGGGAAGCAGGATGCAGCCAGGCCTTGGAACACAGCTGTTGATCCAGTTTCAACTCCTGTCGGGGGTAGTTGTCAGGCAGAATCCAGTTTCATTAAGCCAGGTTTCAGCTAAATGTCACTTTTTGTTCCCAGTTTTCTACATTCAAATCAAACTGACAATTTTTACACATGCAGCTAGAGTGCTGATCCTAAGTTCAAAACTATGACATTTCAACAGTTACAAACTATGTGACACTCAAAAGTAGGTCCCTCATTTAATTTAAACATTTCGATTTTAGAGGTTTTCAGTTCAGTTTAACTTTAGCTGCTGACCTCCACAGTTCAGCCAGTTTTGTTATGAACATTGTTTTGGGCTCTTTTTATTTCCAGATTTTGTATGCACACAAAACTTCATTCTGCCAAATGTCTGCTGGTGTTCAGTGAGATTTCTGAATATCCTGCAATGTTTGACATAGGCATTTTTAGCTTGCATTCAGAGAAACCAAGGTGATTTCAAAGGGCTTTTTAAGCTAACAGGCACTGCTGTTTTTCCTTTGGCACACATTCCACTCATGGCACCCCTGGCCCATCACGCCCGCACTGGTGGGTGGAAGGTTAGGTGACCATTTTGGTGTGCGCACAAACTGCGCGGTTCTCCTGGATTCTGGCGCACATGTGGGCTTTTTGGCCATCTTGGATTTTCTAAGCCCACAGCACCAAATGTTGCAGCTTAATGACTGAAACGTGGGTCAATACACCTGACAAAGCCCCCCCACCTGACGGCACTTTGAATTTGAGTCGAGGGGGAGTCAGGTGCGAAGAATGTTTTGACCCACGCACTGGTATGTCCGCATCATCTTCTAATTCCGCAAATGGCACAGTTCAGCATCTTTTCCTCCATCCGGTTGGTCAATCAGTTCTCCTTGCTGGTCCTGATGGGAGGATTGGGCGGTACCCCGGGCCCCTCAGATCTTCGCTCCCGGTCCCCAGGTCGCCTTCCGTGGTCAGTCTCCATGTTTTCTTTCTCCTAGGACGACAAAGGAAAGCGGCAATACCTATTCATAGACATTTCTCCCCCACTATTGATATAGTGGGGCGACATATACATTTTATACTTTAATAGACATAGCATTCCAATTTTTAAAAACAAGAAATAATTCAAAGACAGTGGCTTACAAGCGTCATAATATTTTAGAGACTATATATGCAATATTTTAGGGTTGGAACTGAATTACTCTGGAGCGGCCCCCTCTGGTATTGCAGAGGACTCCTCCACTTGCTGCAGCGTGTGCCTGGGATGGCAACACTTTAGCTGATTTATATGTACCCACTTATCTTCCCCTTCTGCCAAATTACCTTTGGGGATGCGGATTTTGTAGGCAACAGGGGAGATCTTGTCTATAATTTCAAAGGGTCCCTTCCATGTAGCCAAAGATTTTCGCTGTTTGGCCTGGTTCCTTTGGAAATTGTATAGATAGACCCGGTCCCCCACAGTATATTCCTTCCTGGTGGTCTTCAGGTCGTAGTGGGTTTTCATGCTATCAGCTGATCTTTCTAGATTCCGCTGAGCACAGGCAAAAGCATGTTGGAGGTGTTTCCTTAAATTCTCCACATACTCATGAGTTGTGGAGGCATTTATCAGTGTCTGCTCTTGGGTCCTGTAGAGCAAATGCTGAGGAAGCACCATCTTGCGTCCGGTCATCAACTCAAATGGTGACATTTTAGTTGCAGATGAAGGGGTAGATCTGATGGCCATTAGGGCCAGAGGTAGTCGGATATCCCAACTTGGCCCAGAATCTGCCACAAACTTTTTCAAGATGCTCACAATGGTTCGGTTATATCTCTCTACTGCTCCAGAAGAAGCTGGCCTGTAAGCGATATGTAGCTTCCTTTTCACCCCCAGTATCTCCCACATCTTTGTCATTACTTCACTGGTGAAGTGGCTACCTCTGTCTGACTCAGTCCTTTGAGGTAGACCAAAACGGGAAAAGATGTGGTTAATCATCCGGGCAGCTGCTGTTTCTGCCTTGCAGTTTGGGGCCGGGAGACATTCCACCCACTTGGTAAACAAGCATGTAACGGTCAACATGTACTTGTTTCCTCTAGATGAGCGGATTACAGGGCCTACAAAGTCGATTTGCAAATCTGACCATGGCAGTGTCATCCCCCTCTTTTGGAGAGGCGCACGGTGTGTGAGGGATGATGGCTGAAATTGTGCACACACAAGACACCCCTTCAAGTATTGGTCAAGGTCCTGCCCCATGTGTGGCCAGTATGCAACCTCTCTTAAGATTTCCAGTGTTGTGTGAAACCCCCTATGACCGGCTGTGGCCGCATCATGGGCGTGACTTAACATCAGGCTTCGGAATGAGGTAGGAACCACCCATTGATCATGGCCAGCTTGGTATTTCCTTACCAACAGCCCGTCTTGGATCCGGAACATCTTTGGACATTTCATCAACACTCTTAGGTCCTCTTTCCCAATGTAATCGGTATCCGTCAGGGGAAAGTTCTCAGGGTCCTCAATGTGTTGGTAAAACTTACCAATTATTGGATTCCCCTTTTGAGCCGTAATCAAATCAGCATCAGGGGTCTCCTTACTCCATTGTGCAAATGAAAGATCATTGTGAGCATTTGTCTGGGAACTAGTGATAGCAGTGACCTGGAGTTCCCCCAACAGGGACTCTGTTTCTACTGGATCCCCTTGGATGGCCCTCGTTTTGGCCAGCTGATCAGCTAAGTCATTTCCAGTTTTGTCTGGTCCCTCTACTTTGGAATGACACTTGATCTTTTTCCAGTAGATGGTCATCCCATTCGATGTGACCAGATCATCAATGTTTTGAATTAACTTCCCATGTTTCAAGGGTTTGTTATTAGCACATAACATGCCTCTGGTTTTCCAGTTAACCAGGTGCTCCACGAACCCGTTCCGTACATAATCTGAATCTGTGATTATGACCAGTGCGTGGAGTTGATGTTGGACAGCAGTGAGGATGGCCTGATGCACAGCCATCAACTCTGCCACCTTACTACTTCGGGGACCAATTTTGTATCCAGCAGAGGGTTCTGGAAACTCCTTCACCCATGCATTCCCTACGTCTGCCACCAGTTCTTTTTCCCCTTTGCTGTCAAAATGGTAAGAGCATCCATCCACATAGACAGTGGGCATTCCCTCACACTTGTCTTCTTCAAAGACTTTGTGTGGGGAATTAAGGTATGCCTCCATGTTGTCCTTGATTTTTAGACTTTCGTCCTCGAGACAGTTTTCTCTGGCACAATCATGCAAATCAGCCAGACCTTGCGCGAGGGGACTCTACTTGTTTTGGCCATATCTGACCTCCACAGGAAAGCCTTGCATTGACAGAATCCAGGAAGTAATTCGGGAATTACTCACATTTCCGGCCCGGATTCTGTCACTCTGGAGATATTGCAGAGGCTGGTGTGGAGTCTCCACTATGATATGTTCCCCCTGGATAAACAGGCAGTAATTCTTCAATGCCCATACCGTTGCCAGGAGTGCCTTCTCACAATCGTTGAATTTTTCCTCCACAGAGGATAAAGTTTTGCTCGCATAGGAGATTACTTTATTGACCTTGTCATGCTTTTGGTATAATACTGCCACGTCAAGCATGTATTAATGTATTAGAGAACCCTGTCTCCAGGAAGAACTCCTTGTTTCTGATAGGGTAAGCTAGGCAAGGCGCTTGTCAGAGGCTTCTTTTGAGTTGTCTTACTGCCTTGGATTGTTCTGGACCCCATTCCCACTTGACCCCCCTTCAAGAGATGAATCAGGGGTCTAGTGATCTCTGCGTAGCCTTCAATGAACTTTCTGCTGTAATTAGTCAGTCCAAGGAGGCTCCTTAGTTCCGGCAGAGTTGTGGGGTCTTTCAGTTTCTGAAGTGCTTCCACTTTCTTTTCTTGGGGACAGAGACCCTGAGGAGTAATCTCATACCCCAAGAAATTAACACAGGTTCTACACCACTGTGCTTTCTGGAAGGAAAGTTTTGCTCCAGCGGCCCTCAACTGTGTCAGAACATAACGGATCTCTGCTATGTGTTCTTCCACAGATGAACTTTTGATGAGGACATCATCTACATAAGCCAGGTTACTCCTCGCACCCAAGTCGGGCATGGCCTTATGTAGGAAAATGTTGAATTCATTGCCAGAGTTGAGGTATCCGAAGGGAGTCCGGGTCCATGTGTACTGCTGGCCCCCAAAGGTAAAAGCCAGTTTGTATTGGTCCTCCCTACTGACAGGCACGGTCCAGTACCCATTGGTCAGGTCTATTGCAGTGAATACCTGTGACCCCTGGATCTGGGCCAGCCCTTGGTCAATGTAGGGAAGAGGCCATCGGGAAGTATGGACCCGTTTGTTGAGCTCCCTAAGGTCGGCGCAGAGTCTACACTGGCCGTTTGGCTTCAATATTCCCAGCACCGGATTATTGAAGGTGCTGTGTACTGGACGGATTATTCCCCGGGACTCAAGGTTCTTAATTATTTCAGTAAGGGACTCCATGGATGCGAGAGGCAAACGATATTGCTTCACAAACACTAGAGTCATTCCAGGGTCCGTGGGAATTGTTGTGGTGTGGATGTCGGTGCGACCACAGTCATATGAGTCTACCGCAAAGAGATCTTGGAAATCCAAGAAAACTTGTTTCAACTTTTGCTTCTGTTCCAGAGTCACGCAGGCATCAGCGAGGTTGACCCTCTCTTCCACCATCTGCCTGAAGCCTGGAAAGACTTCTGGTTTGGCTATCTCAGCGGCCTCCTCCAACTGGGTGGAGAAGTCCCTGGTCAGAGTGCTGATTTGGACTGGAGGCTTCAGGTGGGAAAGGCAGCCCTCATGGACCTGGAAAATCACCTCGTCCCCTCTGAAGTCACAAGTCACATCTTCCTTACCATAAGGGCAAGAAGTGTACACCAGGAAGTTCCCCCCATGCCGGGTGAAAATCCTGTCTGGTGTTGTATTGTCATCACTGTCACTGTCAAAACAGTCCTTGGGGATTTGTCCTAACAGTTCATTTCCTAAATCAATGGAGAAATGTCGGTCATCAACCGCCATTCCAATAATGGTGCCTGCGGCTAGAGTAATACTCTGTAAGTCGCTGTTATCCACCTCTATTGGAATGGTGTCATGTTCTATGTTGACTAATGGTGTTGGGTTTAGCCCTAACCCTTGCTGTTGGAGAGAAGCATTTAGATGAATATAAGCATCAGGGTTTTGCAATTTTTGTCCTTTTAACTTTCATTTCCAGGGAGGATTGTCGGGTCCTTTCTGGGATGGTGACTTCCTCTTTGATCTGAATTTCAACTGCATAAGGTAGCAATTGAGATGACCTAAATGCTTTTTCTGGATCATCAAAGCCCATGGGATTATCTGCTAATCGGGACCAAGCTTTGAAGTTTATTAGGTCCAAACTAATGGCAAAGCGATTGAGAATGTCACTGCCTAAGTAAAAGGCGGCAGTGACGTCTCGCACGACCCAACAATTATGGACTATGCTCTTGTTGCCAATGGAGATTTTGAGCATACACCTGCTTGGCAGGAGATGTTTGGAATTGGGTGCTTCCAGGTCCATTTCCCATTTGTCTACCAGTTTGAATGTGGGAATGGCTGGATCTTTTGGGAGTTGGCGGAACATGGGTTCGCTGATGAAGCTCTTACTGTTGTTCACACACACTCGAGCGAGAACAGAGTCCTTCCCATCATTTAACTGAACAGGGATGAACAACTGATCTCCAATTTGCTGAATATCAGCCAGGCTCTGAGCTGATTTCACATCTTTCTGGACTATAGGAGTGGGAGTGTCTGATTGTGGATTGGTAAAGAATTTCAGAGTGTTTCCTTCCAGTGTGGAATACCACCTTAAACTGGAAGGAAGGTTGATTTTCAGAAATAGAGAGGACCCCCCATCACCCGTCCGTTGTCCTACTGCTATAACTGTCACATCTGGAATCTGGCTATTCTGGAAGTGAAATTCTACTTGGTCAGATTCTTGTTCAACCATGTGGCAGGTGGCATTTAAACTAACATGGTTGACACTCTGTTTTAATTTTATTGTTCGGCTAGTCTGGGTCCAGAGGACCTTGTTTACGCAATCTATTAGGGGTGACAACCTTCTCAGGAGGTCATTCCCTATTAAACAAGGGGTGCCCCCTGGAGTCACTACTATGACCGGGTGTTTCACCTTGTGTCGCCCAATTTTGATGTCCAAATCTGCAGTCCCCTCGACAGGAATTTCCTTCCCGTCAAAGTTCTGCAGTTGACCAGGAAGAGAGGTGAGAGGAATACGGTAATTCTCCCCCTTCCTGCATTTAGTTCCTCAAAGGCCCTTTTGGACAGAAGGGTAGCTTGGGATCCAGTGTCCACCAGTGCCAAAATTGTACCCTGCCCCTGTACTTGTACCGGGGCATAATATCTTCCCTCCTTCTCCTCAAGGGGGCACAGATAATGCACATTTTTGGACAACTGGTGGGCTAACTTTCTGGTTTTGGACATTGCTAGCGAAGAGATTTGGGCAGAATTCTGTGGAGAGCCTGGGGAATCTGAAAGAAAAAGTTGGCAACTGGAGATCAGAGCCATTGTGGGTTCCCCTGGTTCCGGTTCTGGGCCGCCCCCTCCTTTTTGGAGGTAGTCACAAGGATGGGTTTGAACCAGAGGATTTTGGTATCGTCGGTTCTGGGATGAGATGATGGACGGCGGTAGCTCAGTCTCCACATCTCCCCAGTCTGGATTGGAATCCCTTGGGACACATTTTTCCTTGGGAGGAGTTCCCCCATCTCTGAAGGAGAAGATCCTTTTCCCAGGATCTTCTGAGGATCCCTCGCCCTCAAATTGGAAGACCTGTACCTCCTCCACAAAGTGGGTCTGTTTGGGTCCTTTGTTTCTCCTACCCCCCCCCTCTGCTCCTTGGGCGGCAGGCTTTCAGGGGCAGGAGATTTTGTTTCCGGTTCCAGGTTTTCCAGGGGCTGTTTACAAGTTGGGAAGGAAGCTTCCTCCAAGGCTTTACACCCCCCTTCCCCTTGTGCCTCCTCCCTGGGAACCGGTGGGTTATCGGGGTGCTGCCCCCGTCATTGTTCTGGAGCACCAGGTCCAGAGTTTGGGGCATTCTGCAGTGGCATGCTCATCTGAGGGTTCTGTTGAGCCCTCAGTATGTGACTCAAATCCCGTGCCATATTTTGGACCTGGCGCTCAAGTTGTGAAATCCGCTCAGGCTGATACAGGGCTCTATTTTCTCCCCTGGGCTGATCCCGGGAAGGGTAGCTATCCCTTCTCTGGTAGTACCTCTGGTTGGGAAGATTTTGGTACCCCTCCACCCTTGGCCTCCCCTCTCCCGGATTAGGTTGTCTGGGCTCAGGGAATTGGGGAAAGAAGGATGGATGATTTTGGGGCTGGAAATTGGGTGGATACCTGGGGAAAAAGTTCTGCCCAGGATTTGGTGAATTTCTGCCCTCCTGGGGGAAGTTAGGAGGGAAGTTCCCTGGGTCAGGTGCTTGGCTGGATCCCCCCCCGTGGGGTGGAGGAGTCCACACATAACCCAGGATTGGTCAGTTTCCCTTGTAGCGGGGACACACATAGTCAGGGGAGCAGGGGACCCCATTTGTGGGACTACCTCCTCGACTCCCTGTCTGTGACTGGCCCGAGGGCCTTCTGGGCTGTGAATTATTTGGTGCAGGCAGGTTTTTAGGCCCCCCCATCTCCAAATCTAAAACGGGGGCAACCTTTACCTCTGCCACCTTGGCAGCAGCAGGGGTGCTGTTGGTTTTGGGGTTTTTCGGTGCATTATTTTTATTTTCAATGGGCTTCTGCACCTCATAGATCCGGGTAGCCTGTTCAATGACCCAGTCTAAAGATCTTTTCTCATGAAAATCTCTCACGAGCTGGGTCATTATGTATTTGGGTAAGGCACGGAAAAACATATTGATAAATTCTCTGCTATCCGTGCGCACCCTTCTGGTGGTCTGAGCAAAAGCATGCTTTAATTCTTGCACAAACTCTTGTGGGGCCTGATACTCCCCACATTGCAAATTTAGGCTGCCTTGCGAGCTTCTTGGGAATTTCTGTGTACAGAAAAATGTTTCAAGATGGCCGCCCTGTATGTGGACCACCTTGAATGGTTTTGATCCTCCAGCCCCGCAAAGAAACTGGAGTATTCTGGTGAGAAGGTCCACTTTCTTTACATATTGAATACAGCTTTGGCTGTCCTTCAAATGGAAAGTCTCCATCATTTGCTCATAGAGCTCCAAGTGTTCCCAAACAGAATACTTGGCGTTCTTATGATAAGGTGTGATGACACTCCTTTTTGCCTTTATTTGTTTCAATGGGTCCTTACGCAAGGCCCTTTTTGCCTTGTTGGCCTTTTTGGTTCGGGTAACCCTGGTCCATTCATCCTCCGACTCAGAAGCGCTGCTCCCAGAGGTGCCCGTCTGATCTTCCAGGTTTTCCCGGATTCTACGAGCCTGGGAATGGCTGGCAGAATGTGGGGACCTGGTCTCCTGTGTCCTGTGACACTCAGAGGAGTCTTCAGATCCCTCCTTGCTACCAGGATTTGCTGGGTATCCCCCCACTGACCTAACTGGGCAGAGGTTTTCAGGATGCCCTTAGTGGGCCTACTCTCCTGGGGTTCCCCACTAAATTGCACTGTGCTTGGGTGCCCATACCCGGATGCCCGCCCATCCATTCCTGGGTGGTACTGGCCTATGAGGCCCATACTTTTGGCTGGATAGTAATCTGCCATCCTCATGGCCCTGGGCTCATGTGCGCAAGGGGACATGGGGGTGGCAGAGTCCAGGGACTGGGAGAGATGAAGGCCTCTGGTACTAGGGCTCCTGGGGTTATGCTCAGGAGTTTCTCTTTCCCAGCGAACCTCATCTCTATCCACCCCTGCTTCCTGTTGCAATGCAAGAGCCTGCACTTTCAGTTCCTCAGTTAAGGCCTTACCAGACTCTATCAGTCTCTCCTGCATGGCTACCTGTTGCTGGAGCCTATCATTGTGCTGACAGAGAGCCTCATTTTCTCTCTGTGCCTCCTGGAGTACTGGGCCAGTCTCTGCTGCAGGGGGGTTACCTCCTCAGTCCCATCCCTACTGGCCTGCTCCTTTCTTGCCAGAGCCTCCTCCACCCTCCTGGTGTGATCTAGCAAGCCCTGATGCTCTTTTTGGAGGTCACCCAGCCCCTGGAGGGCCAAGCGATTTTCTTCAATTTTTCTTTTTAAATGGCAGACTTCCTGGCCTAAGGTATCCCTTTCCTGACCAAGAGCCTGCATTTGTGACGCCAGGTCGTCCCTCTGCCTTTGAAAGGCACCAGCTTTCTGGCGTTCTTCATCAAACTTTGCCTGAGTATCCAGGTCTTTCAAAATCAATTTATTGCTTTCCTCTTTCACTCTGTCTAGTTGGATTTGCAGGGTGGCTACCTGCTCTGTGCATGCCCTGTTGAAATTGATTTGTGTCTCCAGCTTTTTCTGGCTCTGCAGTAAGGAGTCCAAACTGTCTTGGTGCTCCTTCTGCAAAGCCAGAATTCTGGTATCCTGGTCTGTCTTTTCCTGTTACAGTATATCCATGTCCTCTTTTATTTTAATGATATACTGCCTACTATCATTTTCTGACTCCTGGCTCCTCTGCAGCCTCTGCTCAGAAGAGACCAGGTCAGATTGGGCCTTTTCTAACGCCATCTGTTGCCTATTTGCCAGATCTTGGCCTTCAGCACATTGGTCCTGCATGGCTCCCATATATAGATACAAATATGCCGCTATCCTGGCAATATTATTGTGTTCATCTTTGGCCTTAGAAGCCATATATAATTCACTCAGGGCCACATGTAATGGACCCTGATCTCTCCATATATCTGACCCTGTTTTAGTGACCTGTTGCGCGATTGCCTGCAACCAGACCGTTTGGTCCTGATGAGTCCACTCACCTCTGACAAATAGCTTATGTAAGAAGTGCTCTCTGGCTATTTTCATATCTACCAAGGTCGTCATTCTGGAATTTGAGTTCCTTCCTGACTTACAGAAGTTTGTATTTTATTTTGCAAAACAGACCGTTTCCTTAGAGCGTTCCTTTGAGGGATGCTTTCACAGTGTAAAACAGTGTGGTGATCTACCCGGATATGTGTATCTGGTCAGTTGGCACACTGTATTAATCTGCACAAGTGGTAAATCTAACCCAGAATATCCCGGACGAGCCCCCACTTTTGTAAGCGATATTCAATCAACACTACAGCTAAGTCAATGCCTAGTCTGGGATGCTGAGGAAAACCCTTATTGATGTATTTTTATATCCAGTTCAGTACTCTGGATGACAACCCTTGTATAACACCCCCCTCTTAGAATCCCCCTGACCCCACTGAGCCAAGAAGTAGGTTTGTTTTGCAAATTAAAAAAGTTTATTTGAAAATGTAAACAATATATATATATATATATCACACTTCTATAAATAAATTGATAATGGATATTACACTTGTGAATATGAGCAGTAGTCAGCAAGAGGTAACTTATAAATAGGAACAGAAGAATAAGGTGGGAAAGAATGCTTTATATGGTTCAAGGAAACGCAAGGTGGAATAAAATGCAGTACAGAAATAACTTGTTATGATTTTAGCAAAAGGTAATATGATCACTTTTTCTTTTGACAATTCACTCCCCCCCATGCAATACAAGAAATGGAAGGAGAGCACAGAGTCTTCAAGAATCCCAACAAATCACACTTTATAATGCAATACACAGTTCCAGTTCCCCCAGCAAGCTTAGAGAAAACAGGGGTGAGTTTTAAACACAGGCAAATTACTTTAATGTGGTTTGCAAGGAAGTGAAAAGGTGCTAAAATTGCTTTTAATTCCCTCTAGAGGTTCAGGGTAGGTGATGGCTACTTTATATTAGTTCAGGCTCACTTTAACAATACTCTAGGAATGATTAGCAGATTGCAAACAAATTAAGCAAAGAGAAACAAAAAGCTGCTGATTTCTACAGATGAAGAAATCGGGCCAAATCGCAAATCGCAGTAAATTTTGCGATTACGGAAAAAGTATAGGGAGTAGGAAGTCGGTTCTAGGTTTGTTGGAAAGCCTAGATTCTAAGCTTTCAGATGAAAGTTAAATCTCGTTCCACAGACGGTTCCGGAGATACGGACGATTTAACAAAGGTAGATTTTTGGATTTAAAATAAAACCCAAAATGACAGGTGACAGTTTGCAGCTGCAGAATTGACAGGTGACAGTTGTGCAGCTTTAAAAATGACAGATGACACGATTTCTAGGAGGCTGTTCTAATTGGTTTAAAATAGTTTGGATTAGATTATTTTAACTAAGAGAGTGGGTTCTGCACAGTTCTGGCGGTACTCACAATATATTTTGGGCAGGAATGGGCCTCGCCACGGATCTGGTCAGGTTTTGGACTGGCCTCCGGTTCTGGTCTCGGCATTTCACAGCGATCTGGGTCAGCTCTCTGGATACAGCGGCCTGTGGTTCTCTGGATCTCTGGTCTGCTTCCGGTCCGGATCAAGTGGATTCTGGATATAACACTGCTTTCTGGGTACTGGCAAAAGTTCTTGGCACAGAATTCAGACAGCTCACCCGGCTGTGGAAGTTTGCAAATGATTTTAAGGATGCTGAGGCCTGCTGAGAAGAGTTCTCAGTTTGTGGGTTTAGGCCCTTGCTTTAAGTTCTGAAGTAAAGTTCTGGTCTTTGGAGATTGATGGATGTCAAGTCTGGAGTCTCCCGGCAGAGCGTCCCGCAGAAAATGGAATTGAATGTCCTCTACCTGGGTTTCTGTGGCCCTTTTTATGTGTTTTGAAAATGGGTGTGTGCCTGGGCCTAGCTAAGCCTGACCCTCTCACTTATCATTGGCCAAGTTTTCCTCTCTCCCTTGATTGGGGGGAAGAAATGGAGTGTCAGAGTGATGCTGTAGGTTTTATGGTTAGAGGAAACTCCCCTTGTCAAATTGCACACAAATCTATTTCTGATCCAAATACATATTTATCTATGTACCATTTTTCTCATATTATAGGTCCAGTTTACATATTTTCTGTAGCACCAAACCATCCGATCCCTGTCTTTGTACGATGTCGTGTCCACTGATGACAGAATTCTCCCCTTTTCATCCAGATAACGACCTCTAAACCTTTCCAGATTTTACACAAATGTGCACCAGGGAGATGGGTTTCAGATGATAAAGTGTCAGATTTTTAACATGCATACATTTGGAGTAAGACCCTATTTTCCGCTAGCAACCCCACAGAATACACCACAGGGTCCTAATGCCTCTTAAAACATGCACAGAAAAATCACAAGAATAATGATATTACTTATATAATTTTGACCAGTCCACACTATGGGTTATCTATCTTTTTAACTTATGCCCTGGTCAAAAAAAGGGGTGTGGCTTCCCACATCACATGGTGGAATAACTGGTTTATCCACTTCCCCCAAGCTCAGCTGCTAGCAGAGGTACTGCCCCTCCCAGTTTCCCCCAAGAGGAAGCCACTTTACGGCCCCCCAATATAACAAGCCAAAGAAGGCCCATTGTCCAGTTTCCTGCAGTCCCCAGGTAATTCAATCAGAGAGGTGTTTAATTCCTTTTGGTGGGGAAGCAGGATGCAGCCAGGCCTGGGAACACAGCTGTTGATCCAGTTTCAACTCCTGTCGGGGGTAGTTGTCAGGCAGAATCCAGTTTCATTAAGCCAGGTTTCAACTAAATGTCACTTTTTGTTCCCAGTTTTCTACATTCAAATCAAACTGACAATTTTTACACATGCAGAGATTACAGATATGCAACCAATGTTTGGAATGGAAACCCAGTGCCAGTGGCACTGACAGTACGGCGTACACTGTGTCATATTTTGTGTACTTATGGAGGCAAAGGATCTTGGGGTACAACCAAAATCTCTTACCCATTCAATAAGCACTGCATTGTGTATTTCCTGAGCAAGGATCCCCACCAGCTCCAGCTAGGATCGGTGCACCTACGGCAATAAACTAATTTAAGGTTACCAGAAGGCTCCATGTCACCAAGGAGACCACCCCCAGTCCTGTGCTTTCATTTCACCATCGCCTGAATTTCGGGAGTTGAATTCTTTATTCACTTAATTTGATGTATTGGACCAAAGTAAACGTAAACAGACATGGTGCTTCATTACATAGAGTCCTCTGCTAATCTTATAGTAGCATAAACATCCATTCCTTATTACTTTCTGCCTCACAGGACATAAAAGCAATAACGCAGGCGGATGAGAAGAAAATAAACGAATGAAATGCTAGAAATACGACATGATATGTGCAACAGCTGGTCAGTTTGGGTACCCCATTTCTATAAAATTAAGAAAAATGCTGCTGGCAAGCGAGAAAGAAGGATTTTGAGGAAAAAAACAGGACTTCATCACAGCACCATTCAAAAGGAATAGCTGGGAAATCAAGCATATGCTGTATCAAAACATGACACAGTCTGCGCTGAATAGAGAGATGAGGGCAGACCTTTATGGTACCCCACCCTTCCTTCACCCAGGTATGAGGCCAGTCAATAATGGCCCATTAATTCACAAATATCAATATGCCACTGAACTGTGAATCCTGAGACCAAGGAACAAAGATCCAAAATGTAAACACATTGAAAGACCGCTGAGAGAAAATAGAGATGAGTAAGGCTGCTAGCACTGAGAAGACTAGCATACTACCGATAAAAGATGGTATAAAAAATGGAAGATTTCTTGCTGCACTGAAAATCCCCTGTATACATGTACTTACTATCTGACTGGACTAGCCCAGGCATAAAATAACTAACAACTGCTGGTTGGCAGATGTGAGTCATGGCTGCCACTACCGATATGAGAAGTGACATGCACTTTGAAAGGCACTAAATAAGAAACTAGATAGAAACTGCATACAGCGAACATTCTCTATTAATTAGAACAGGGCTTGGGCCAGTTCTCTGCATGCTCGAATCTAGCTGGAACAAACAGGTAGCATAGAAATAACATCAACACTATTGCCAATTGTGTCCATTGATAGTCAAACGCTGACCACCACAATTGTTAAGTCTTGATTCAAGATAAGTAAATGAGATTGTCCGAAAATACTTTTCAAGTTCCACTGCTGAAAGCACAGGTATCAATAAAAAGGTCGATGTCAGCAGTCAGGGACAGATAAATTAAATATAAAAAGGTGCACGACAGTACAAGCACGATCCTAAATGTCATCACAGCCATAAAGCATAAACCCTTGTGAGGTGCTTCTCAATAAGACCTTGGCCTGGCCGAGTCTGTCCTGGTGTTGTCTCTTGAACAACAATCTGGCTATAATCGCGGGTCCACATTGGAGACAGGAGTTTGGAAAACGAACGTAGAAATCTAGGTTGGGAAATAACTTTCAGAGACTTTCTATAAAAGTGAGAAAGGAAACGTCAACATCAAAGTAGGCTGGCGCAAATCTCCCAGAAAGCTACAAACATAGCGTTCTTTAAAAAACCTACGAGGACATATCTGCAATGGCTGCTTAGTGATCACACTGTTCTCTTTAAACCATCACTGAGCAATGGCTTTACCAAGCGCTGTCACCTCTAAAAGGAACAGTTACACATGGATTCACTTTCAAATCTCAACATTTCAACTTCCCTTTCATGGTAACCAAATCCTTTCCCAACTCTTCCACTTTCATATCGTTTGAGCTATCCCCCCCCCATTCTCCGCCCTCCAAGAGCTGTAATTTCATTTGCACAGTCAAAACATTTGCAACTGTTTTCCTTTAGTGCTGCTTTTTAATCATGTTTTCCGACATGCCAAAGGCCAAGTTGATAAACCGTTCTAAATAAAACACAATTTTCCAGCTGACTGTCCTTATATTTAAGGACTGCCAATTTATTTGGCACCTAGGTCCTTTTCCCAATGGCTCGCGCGATTAGCTATATTTGCAAACTTGTCTGCAAAAACTGAGAGCATTTAGATAAAGGAGAGCTGTCAATAGGAACTCTCTGAAACCCTTGCTTTCAAAGATCTTCTGCTACTCAAGCCCATTACCGTCTTGACGCACGGCTTTTCCCTCACTGGAGTTTGACCTCCTTCTGAGTCCTGCCCTGTTTGTGAATGTGAATTAAACAAGAAAAAACGTTTAGAAATAGATTCCTCCAAAAAACACCCTCGATTTCTGACATTTAAACTCTACGGACCGGTGCTCGTCCGGAGCTAACCTTAAATGGACCCATTGAGGTCAGAGGCACCGCATTACCTTAGACAAAATCGCCCCAGACACCAGCAGCAGCCTCCCCATGGCCCCGTCCCCGAGCCCTGCGAGCGGGTTTGCAAACCGAGATTACAACGGGGCCCAAAACTGCTCTTCCACTGGAAGTTTATTTCTCGCGGGCATTAATCAGGTCACAGTGACTTCATCCAGCGGGCGAAAGTCGCACACGTCCCCGCACACCCAACTGAATCAGCGTATTTTTTTGTATATTCAAGACTCAAGAGCAGTGCGTACCCTCCCACAAACACGTTAGGACATTAATTGAGTGAATATGGTAACGCTTAGCGATACATAGAGGGGCTCTGGTCTAAAAGGACACCTGTAAATGTTGACTTAAGCAGGTGGCTCCAAAAATCGGACACCTGCCTGGCTCTGCCAGAGTCCACCGGGCTGTGGTGAATGTCCTAGTTTCCCTGTATGCAAGCCGGCCTCCGGATGTATCGTCATAAAGTGTAATAGCTGCAGGCTGGGGGCACGTGCGATCAGGAAGCACGAGCGCAACACACAAAAACGCAGTCTGCTGCATAGAATTTAAATCATTAGGCGTTCAGGGTTGCAATAGCAGGGAAGAAATATACTAGCCTCCACCATCAGAATGCACGTTAAGTGCTTAACACATCAATGCAGTACCTGATTTACAAAACACTGCCCCTTCCTCAAAACAAAATAAGACAGGGCCTGCACAACCCCATGAGGTGAGTACCCCTGCAACCCAAACTCACTTCAAACAACAACTGTCCAACACCTCATGCACTATGCCTTTGCTGTGCCATCCCCAGGCATCTGCATTTCCCCAGATGGCCTCCAGTGGAACGTGCATGGGGGTTTATACCATCTGTGTTATCAACCAGCCAACAATACATTGCTGTCTTGCAGTGGCCTCAGAAACCCCCCACCGGCCATATAACTACCATAATCCACATTCCCTCCACATTGCCCCAGAACATGTGTGCTGTCCTCTGCATTACATTACCCTGCCACTGGCATTACACGCTCGGGACCCTGCACTGAGTCCTAGGAATCATGCCCAGATTCAGATCACCCTTTATTGCCCCCCAAGAATCCTGGCATTTCCCAACTGCCCTGCCACTAGCTCTCAAGGTGCCTTGCAAGGCCCTTAGGGGGACACCCACCCAGCACCAGTCCAGCACCCTCTCCAGATAGCCCTCATTCACTCTACCATCCCCCAAAACCCTGCATGATATCTCAGACACCCTTCAAGAGTCCCAGAGGCACCACGTTTGGGGCCCCCTCCCCCACCAGCAGACATTCATTCCACAGGGTACCTCCATGGATCCACAGGCGCGTGGCATGGACCCTAAACCCGCTGCCCCTGTGGCTGGGTGTCTGGGCCTTGATCCTCCGAGCCCGGTGATGGCGATTTATCTCTTAAGAATGCCCTGTTGCTGCTGTATAGCCAAGCTGACTGAACAGTTAAGCCAGCCCAATCAATCATCACCCCTGACTGCAGTGCATGCGCTGAGGCTGGGGCACGTGACGTGCAGTCAGGCCTAGCAGGGCCAATGAACTTCTTCTTCTTAATTATCGAATGCGTCGGCGGACCCACGCAGGCGCTTCCCCATCCTAAAGGATGATGTGCACCAACCCCACCAATCAACACACAGGCCACACTTCCACACAAACCACCAGCTACCCAACCACAAACAACCACACCCCCAATCCAACACCACCAGCCACCCCACTGCAAACACACCCCCCCCACCACTCAAAACACCACCCAGCAAGCCCCAGAGACGGGCCGCAGACCCGCGAGACCCCGGCCCGTACGCCTACACATGCGCTTCAGGCGAGGCACCGCGCCCCGCCGCCCACCCACCGCGACCAACCCAAGCGACACCCACACTTCCACACAAACCACCAGCCACCAAACCACAAACAAACCACCACCCCCAATTCAACACCACTAGCCACCCTACCGCAAACAACCACACCCCACCAATCCACACCAACAGGCACAACACCCCAAACTCACACCACCCAATGAGCCCGGAGACGGGCCGCAGACCCGCGAGACCCCAGTCGGTACGCCTACACATGCGCTTCAGGCGAGGCACCGCGCGCTGCCGCCCACCCACCGCGACCAACCCGAGCGACACCCACACTTCCACACAAACCTCCAGCCACCTAACCACAAACAACCATCACCCTCAATTCTACACCACCAGCCACCCAACCGCACACAACCACACCCCACCAATCCACACCAACAGCTACCCTACCGCAAACAAACGCCCCCCACCAACTCACACCCCGTACCCAGCACCGCCAACTACCCGCCACTTCCAAACGCAACCGCCATCCGCGCAACACCTCTCAACAGCCCAACCACCTTCCCGAAATATGCCGCCCTCCGGGCCAAGGAACTGGAAACAAACAAATGTTTTTATTTCGCTTTGCCCACGGCTGTAGGCATCATGTAATGCTCTCAGACTGAGTCTGATTTCGAAAAGCACTTTTTTAAATTGTACAATCTTAACTTTCATACAATAAAATTAAGTGATGCTGCATCAGCAACAAGCATCAAGCATGACGCCCGAGTTGGAGCACCTTAGAGGAGTCGTATTGGCGCCCCCAGGAGGCTAGCGTGTCAGGCAGCCGCCTGAGTGGCCTTATGCAAAGATCGGCCCTGCTAGTGCCCGTGCAGGGGGAGCAGTCTATTTGCACACGCTTAGCGCCGACACCCTCAGTGGGGTGGCACGGTGGCAGACCTTGTTGCTCCCAATGCCCCCCCCAGCTCTCATTCCACATTCCGACTCTCACTCCTGCCCAGCTACCCTCCTCCCAAATTAGCCCAACCCCCATCCACCCAAAGGATAGGCAGAGACCAGTAGGATGAGTGGGAGAAAAAAATTGCCACAGCAAACTTTATTACACATAAAGTCAGGAGTTAGCTTACAGGTGTTCCGTTCAAGCTCAGGATTCTGCGCTGAGAGCAAGCAACTTTCCCCCCCCGCCCCTTCGGGTCCTTGGGGGACCCGACGCGGGCGCCCAGTCCCTTCCTCAGCAGTCCCTCTCTACCCTTTGGCAATTTCTTTGTTTTGCAATTTTCTTTTCATTTTTCTTTCCCCAACGCTATTTAAGTGCAATTTTATTCCATGCTTTACTTTCTTTCCATTCTCCATTTCCGCTTAGGCTCCTTCTAAAGGATGCGTTCCGGTCTCCTTTTCCCCTTTTTGCTCCCTTACCCCAGGATTCCCTCTTCCCGTTTCCCTGGTTTGGCTTATTAATTATTGTTAAATTATCTCTCCCCAAACAGGTCTTCCTCCAACCCATCCTGCCAGGGAGCCCCTCTCCCCCCTTCCGCCAAGACCCCGATCTGCCCTAGCTCTCCCTGCCGCCTTAGTTGTCCCATCCCCTCCGGCCCCCATCGCGGCCTCCTGTTCTAGAGAGCCCCATCCAACAAGCGCTACCTATCCCCCAGAGCCCAACATCATTCTTATCCCCATCCTCTTCCCCTGCTTTTCGCTAAAGAGGGGTCCTCCCCAACTATCCCCCCTGCTCCTCCTGGCCCCTACCCCCCGCACTCCAAGGCCCCCCCCAAGTTTCTTTTTGCTCTCCTTAAGCTGCCAATCACGAAGGGCCCCCCTCTCTTGAACCCCCCCTTAACATCCTCCAACTCCCAGGGGCCCCCCTTCCCCTCAGTTACCAACGTACTTGCCGGAGCCCCGTTTACAGTGCAAACTTTCAATTCACCCCCCCTTGCTGACTTCATTGTTGCTTTCCAATTTTCAGTTTCCAACGATGCACTTCCCATTTCCCCCACCCAATTTTGGAGTTGGAAAGGTCTTCCAAGCCCCCTAACCCTCCCCATTAACGTGGGCCTCCCCTGAGTCTAATACTCCTGGGCGCCGTTCTTAATAAGCTGATGGCTGTGCAGTTCCCCTTGTGGTATCCACCAGTACTTTCTAACGGGAACACCAGGTAACATCCGCTGGGCTTGTCTGCAAGAGAAAACATCACACATCAGTACAACATTGTAAAGGGCGGGCGGGAGGGCAACGTCGGCGAGGAGCCGGCAAAGAGAGACCCCGCGACCCTTGTCCAGGTGTATTTATGGCGCCAATGGGCGCGCGGGAGATGACGTCAACCAACCCCTCCACCCCCCCTTCCCCTCCAGACTCCTCTTGCCGCCGTGCCGCGTGAGGCAGTCGGCACTAAGGGGGGCCCCCGCCGAGGGGCCCTCCTTCGTAGGGCGCGGGAGCCCGTCGCTCCCCCTGCAGCAGGTCATCATTGTCCAGCGGTCAGTGTTGTGGATGCGCACCTGCATGGACTGCCGTGGCCCACTGATGGGAGGATCTGCGAGCTGCGCCTCCTGCCCGGCAAACAACTTGGGTCCGAGAGCAAGTGGAGCAGCAGACTGGCAGGAAACAGTGCAGCATGTGAGTGGCAGTCCTTGCCCGCCCCCTTGCCCCCACATTACAAAGGGAAGCACAAGCGAGGCGCTACCCCAGAAGTGGGAGGGGAGCATCCGAAAGGATCACCTGGTGAATGCGCTGTGGAGTGCCAGCCACTAGTGGCCATGCGCACCGAAGGAACTTAAGTGCACAGCCGGAGAGATGGCTGCAAGATTAGAGGAAAGGGTTTACGATCGTGTGGGCCTGCATGTCGGCCATCTTTGGGGCTCACATTGCAGGGGAATGGAATAAAATGAGGACTATTGCCGAAAAGGGGGAAGTAAATAGAGGGAAGCACCATATAATATGAGGGCTGTGTGGCAACCATTTTTGGGAAAAAGGAACAGTTATCGCAATGGAGCCCTGTGGAGGAGGCTTCCTCGTCGCAGTATTTTTTAAGTAACTTGTACCTAGTAATGTGAAAGAAGAGAGAGTTTTGCCTGCCACGCTGAAGCTGGCAGGAAAGCACAAGTGTACAAACAACAACCACAAAGGCTTGAGTGACACTCTTCCTCGTCACACAGCATCCTCGTCACAGTACTTTAAAAAAATTATGTTTTCTTTGTTCTTTGCTTAAATAAATAAACACAAAAAAGAAAACTGCAATTGGTGACGCATTGCAGCATTGCAACTGACATCAAGACAGATTGAACTGCAGCAGTGCAGGGTCCCAGCAGGAGGGGCAACGGACAGTGGAAGTAGTAGGGGGAACCGGTCCAGGAGATCCTCGGTCTAAGGCATTGGCTGGGGCAACCAAAAAGAGAAGGGAGACAGAAGAATGGACGGTACTGACGAGATGGCAGACCTAGTGAGGTGGATCAAAGCAGCCACAAGGGACAAGGGCGTGGATTGGCTCATAGCACAAACAACAGCAAGGGAAGAGAAGGAGCAGGAAGGAGTGGTAGTGCTGGGAAATGCTGATGGTGAAGACTATGTCCCAGACATGCCCCCAGAGAGTGGGTGGTCGGAGCACAAGGAGTAGGAGAGCAAGACAGTGGGGGAATACTCCAAGTATTCTGGAAAGGAATGGCTACGAAAAAAAGTGAGCTGTAAATAAATAAAGGAACAGAGAAAGGCGAAAGCGGGTGCCAAGGAAGAGGAGTAGTAAACATAAAGGTGCTGCAGATCGTCTGGGATTGTAACAACGTATTGAAGATGTTATTGTTTGGTTTGCAGTGACAGTGTGAAATGTGTGATAATACTACTGCAGCCTTGTTATACCACAAATGGGAAAAGTTGGTCTGGCCTCAGTTATTTAGACTAGGTGGGCTACAGCGGGATGAAATGTAGCTTACCGGATGGGAGGATGAGCAGTACGCGACTGCCCATGTTAGCACATGGTGCGGCCCCAAAGGGGCTAGAAGCACCCACGCATAACAGGGCATAGGGGGCAAGCATCCCTCCACCCTGCCTGCTGCCTCAAGAATGAAGCGCAGGCAGGAAATAGGAAGTGGGGCCATAAATATGGCCCCTTCAACTAGCGCACGCCTGCTCTCCCTACAGCAGGTAAGCATTGTCCCACCAAACCCACCCTAACATGTAATTTCTTTGCAGGTTATCTAATAATTGTGTTTTTTGTTTCGCAGGCAGTAACTCAGGCGATCGAGCAGTGCCTAAACTAACCTCCTGAGGAAGGGTAAAGAGGAACAAGGGTTACTGGCCCCCTGGTAGCCTAAGATGGCGGTGGGGTGCACGGTAAAAAGAGAAGGGGGTTATCCCCATGGTCGTCAGCTTCCAGCTTGGGCTGGTGGAAAAAGACAAGCATAATGGCGCTCCCTGCAGCCGATCAGCGGCGGGTGCCAATGTGTTTCGCCCAGACGGATAGGCTCTGGGAGATTCGGGGAGTGGGGCCTAAGTATGCTGGAAAGGAATGGTGTAACACTTACCTGTACTCTGCAGGGACACACACTCTCAACTACTTATCTGATACTTTTCTCAGCGAGCGATGCTTCTAATCTCCTGCTACACAGCTTGCCTCCCCCTATGGGATACACAGAAAAGATTCTTAGGCTATTTCTCAACCCAGTTCCCAATATTTGATTTTGTTATTCCCCTAAAACTAAGTACCTCATGTTTTTCTGGGGGGAGCTCTCCATCCTGCTTCTGAGCAGGGGCTCTAATTCTGAAGAGGGATCTTACTGGAGGATAACCCCTTAGCAAATAATTGAGGGGGAACTGCTCTCAATGACTTTCATAAATCAGGAATGAATTTGGAGGAGCACAAATGCGCTACTGTGAAACCAATTCCAAAAGGGAAACAATGAGCAGATGAATTCTGCAGAGCGTAAACGTTGGTACAATTTCCCCCAGAAAACAATGAATGGAATGTGAAAGGCAGTGGATGAATTCACATGGGTATTAGCCTGTCAAACGTCAAATGCATCACAGAGGTGCTCAAACAGCCTTCTGGTAAGAGTGACTAAAAGATGCCTTTCTCCTCAGAGACTTTCTCAGGAGTGAAAGTCAGAATATCCACAAAAATAATACCTGACTTCACTGAGAGGATTACAATTTAAACTGTCACGAGTGCACAATAAACATGCGTCTATGTGTGTGTGCAGCAGGAAATCTGTATGGGAATTACCAATGGCGTGCATACAGCAAGGAAAAAGCACAACACAAATCAAATTGCACCCACCGCGCTACAAGCGATGTATAGCTATGCTCTTCAACTCAGCAGCATAACAGAATGCGTATCAAAAAGGAAAGCGCAATGCGCACATCAAAATAAAGCAAGTCAAACAAGCTTCTAATTCGCTTCACAAACTATTTACATACAGTGCCAAACAACATACCTCAGTAAGTAGAAACACTAGGAAAACATAATGCACTATAACGGTACTTGCTGTGACAGACTCGAACAGCCTGAGTGAACGGAGGGTTAAACCCCTCGACGTGACTGGAAAAACAGCAAGTGGTCCAGAAAGGAATTTCAGGGGGCAAGACAGAGGCTCTAAAACTAGGAGCATTTACAAGGGAAAGACAATGGAATGATACATGGAATTTCTAACATACTAAATATCTCAGTGACAGGACTGTGGTAAGCGTCACCCTGCAATGCAGAAGACTACGCGAAGCGCGGAACGCTCGAGGGGAAGGGCTTATGTAGCAACAGAGCTTGAACACCTAGACCTGCACTGCAACCTTTATGAGGCTAACTTGGCAGCCATGTTGTGCTATTAGGAAGTCACCATTTAGCCTCAAGAAATAAACAGCATTACTTGCCCACCAACTAGGAGTAATAAGCGGATGACCTGATTCTGTTAAGGACTAATTTAGGCATCTTCTTGGTGATCATGACAAATGGATAAAGAAATGAGAGCTAGCTGTAAATAAATTAAGGAGCAGAGAAAGGTGAAAGGAGGTGCCAAGGAAGAAGAGTAGTAAACAGAAAGGTGGTGCAGATCGTCTGCGATTGTAACTATGTATTGAAGATGTTATTGTTTGGTTTGCAGTGACAGTGTGAAATGTGTGATAGTAAAACTGCGGCCTTGTTATGCCACAAATGGGAAAAGTTGGTCTGGCTTCAGTTATTTAAACAAGGTGGGCTGCAGCGGGATGGTATGCAGTTTACCAGATGGTGTGGGGGGGCGAGCAGTACCTGACTGCCTGTGTTATGTGAAATAAGAAGGAATGTCAAACCTTTAGAACATGCCAGGACTGTTTCATTGAGCGTCCTGGAAGTTTTGCAAGCTGTAGGCGTGAGGCTGATACTTGGGGCCCGATTCATGGAATTTTCTGCACGGAACATAAGGTACTTGCGCGTGCAACTGCACGCAAATTCACCTTTGTTGATTCACGGAATCAAATGCGCTGTACTTTTCCTGGACTTGTGTTAAGTTTCCATTGGTTCAGCACGTCAATGCGAGCCATTGAGGGCCTGGCGTGACACTCATTGCAGTGTGTGGGCGTGGCTTGCTCAGAGGGCTGGGAAGGGGGCGGAACACCAGAAATGGGGAAGAACATGTGAAAAACTGGCCGTTTCGAGGGACGGCCTGAAGGCAGTCCCTCGCATGCCCACTATTGCGCGGCATGGGTCGTATTCATGGATTCGATCATGCAACCTCTTGGCCAGGAAATGGCCACGCAAGTCCTCCAGATGATCCTTAACCCGAAGGCAGGTGTAAGTACACTTGCGCATAGGATTTGCAGAGCAGAAGTGGGGTTGCATGTGAGATTTCAGGGTGCATTTACTCGACCAGGGTTCCAATGCAACTTAGGGGTGCGTGTAAGCAGTGTAGCGGGGTGCAGGAATGGTTTACGGTGGTTTGCATGCAGATTTTCCAAGTTTAGACTGAGTTACGAATTTTCATACAAAGGTTGTCGGGAACAGTTATGGGGACCCTGCACAGGGTCCCCGAGAGGCAGGTCTGCTTGCTGCGGACCCCATGACCTGTTTGAAGGGTGCGTGTATTCGCTCCCGGGGCAGCACGCAAAGGAAGCTGATCTGGCAGTTTTTGCTTTGCATGAGAGCGTGTTGGGGGCGTTCCAGCCGCGACTTGTGATTACGGTTACTTTGCACGAATAATTCCATGAATACGCAGGCACGCATTTTTTATTCTGCGTGCAAGCTCGTGCAGTGTCCTTCTCGGCACGCGGCCCTTGCAGGATTTCTGCACACATTTCCATGAATTGGACCCCTTATATTTATTTGTATTGTTCTTGTATTGTTCCAGTGGTGGTGTCTTTCTGCGGTGTTCTAAGAAGCTGTGTGTGTGTTTCTGCTATAAGTGTTCCTCCCGATGGACAGGAGAGGCGCACTGGGGAAGGGAGCTGCCACCCACAGAAAGCAGAAGTAGCATCCAGGTGCAGTGTGGTGAGCAGGGGGCACCCAAGGGCGTGACCACAAATGCCCTTCTGTAACAATAAGTGGGCTGGGACCTCAGCTCACATGAAGAGTCTGCATGCCCCCGAATAGCAACAAGCAGGAGCTTCGCTTGCATGAAGAGTCTGCAGAGTGTTGGAAGTAAGAATCCGGCTGGTGGGTTAGGGAGTCATCCTCAGCACCAGTGTTGTGTATTCTATTATACACGCTTTTAATTTTTTGTATGTTATTTTTATAATGTAATGTGCAATAGTTCATTATAAACATTTAGCAGAACAAAAACCATTTATAATACATCAGCATAGATAATAAATTATATTGAACAGCACTTAAGTAACAACATTATTAAAAATGATTTAAAAAACCCCATGGATATGTTATCCCACTTTCCGACATTGAAAGCCAACCACATGTTAGATCATATACATAATCAGAACCCATACCCCTTTACTCCATGCCTTCATTGATGGCGGCTTGTTTCTATACTGTCTCTACAGCCGAATGGTTTAAAATGTCCTTCCATATCATGAAAGCTTCTGATGTTATGACAATAGATTCAGCACCATGCAGTGTACACCAAAATTGATTGCTCCTAATATTCGCTATCTTTGTGAGTGTGGGGTGAAATATCCCCTGGATGCCAGAAATCAAGAGGCCAGAGTCATTGGTGTGCATGCCCCTAAATCAAAGGCCAGCGTAGAAATGATGTCCAACAGAAGGCCTATGGAACACAAGTAAAAAGGAAGGAAAGTGGGCCTAAAAACCTCAAGATGCTAAAATGTGCTCAATACTTTTCATAAAGGAAAGACACGCGGGAATGTTTGACAAATCTATGGAGAGTTGCACTGATATTTCCATAGACCAGCAGTCCACAGAACCCTCAATGGGATTTCAGAATTGTGTTCAGCAGCTGCAATGAAACCTAGTTCATTTCATGTGTAAAAAAAAACAAATGTCATTTCGTTTTTCCTCCAAAGTGACAATCTGCAAAGCAAAATGTTCACCAAAACCACTAAAAGTGTGTATATGATGTTCTTCTCTCACTTAGTAAAGACACTTATATATATGCAGAAACTGTGTGCCTTGTAAGAGCTTATTTAAAAGTAAAATGCAAATTTAAAAGGCAATTTGCGACTGGGTTCATGAGAACTCAGTCTTCAGAAATGAAACTCACCCCAGCCTTCTTTCCCCTGCTGCCCTGAAGATCTGGCCTGGGTGTCATCATCAATCACAACCATTTCTTAAAAATACAATCCTAAATACAAGAAATAATATACTCTTATGTTGTAAATGTGGTGGAAACCATATAAGGTTGGGTCTGTTCTGCAGCCCTTGTGACCTGCAGGTCACAAGCCCCATAAAGACAACCCATTAGTGGCCATTAGCCTTTGAAGGGGGAGGCGAAATCTAAACACAGATCCCTCTGCTGAGTCATGTGCTCCAGGAGGGTGGGGGCCCAGCAGATAAGGAGTGAAGCTGAACATTGCTTTAAAATTGGAGAAATGCTTTTTATTGTGTAATATTGACAGTATACATCGCACAAAAGTCAATCTAGGATTTTATTAAAGGTGACAGTTCACCCCTTCTAACCATGCTAACACGATTTGTTGTGGGATAAACACAAATAAAGTTATTCATGAAAATTTGATTTGGGCCTCCTTGTGTTTACCAGAGATGCAAAAAGTTGATAAAGCATGCCACTTATGATTAGTGTGACGCCCATAAAGTGCCATATTTTTCACTGATATAGTTCCGGAGTAAATGAAGAAAAATTGACGTGCAGAGTCATAACTAGTCTCATTTGACTCGCATTAAAATGTAGTGCTAAAAAATCTATTCATACATGTCAAGATGTGAAAATTAAAGGTACTTACCATGTGGTGAGATTTTTAAGTCTTAATGCCGACCGAGCCTAGCTCTCAAAGTGAGATGATGAAGCTCTCTCCTCCCCTAGCTGTCCCAAAGCACTTCCCCATCCCCATATTCTATCAGCACACAAGGGCGAGTGGGGTAGTGAACCTTAACCAATCCCTTCCGGGGGAATTATGACAAGTTAGTGATGTCTTTTGCCCTGTAACTAAGCCCTATAACTAAGCCTAATCTTGCAGTGGAGCTAGGAGACATAGAGACTGATTGGGACCCCCGGAGGACTCTGCGGAAATCATTGACTGCCCCCATGCTCTCCCAGCGATATGCCCTGAGGCTCCCTGATGCCCCGTCCAGACCTCTCCTGTAAGTAGAAATACCCCAAGCCATAGATTGTATGAGCCCTATATTTTTCAAGCATTGTTTTAGTTATTTCCCCATTGAAAAATCCCATATTTGCCTGTGTAGATCCTTAGCATATTTATCAAAGTAAATCAATTAATTGCCCCATTTAATTCACGGGATCTGTATTGTTGGCATTCGAAAAACCAACAATCTTTTCCCAGTGTTTTGTGAGCCGGTATAGCCATAAAGATTTGCCAAAAGATTTAATCCCAAAAAGCCCTGCTTCCACGTGTGTGCAGGGTGTAAGGTAAAAACTAATTGTCCCCCTGTTCCCATTGTGCAAGGTGAAAACGAAATTGTCCCTGTGTTCCCATTGTGCAAGGTAAAAACGAAATTGTCCCTGTGTTCCCATTGTGCAAGGCAAAAACGAAATTGACCCTGGGTTCCCATTGTGCAAGGTAAAAAACAAACTTGTCCCTGTGTTTCCATTGTGATCTGCAAAACGAAATTGTCCCTGCATTCCTATTGTGATCTAAAAGACGAGTTCCTATTTGCAATTTCTTTCTCACATCGCAATTGTGCTAAACATCCCAAAATCGATTTTCCCATTCGGTTCTGATAATAACCCTAAAGCCCTGTCTCTGATTGTCAGGTGCAGCAAAATTATTTTTTCCCAGTGCATTTCTGTCTCCTATTGGTTCTGTAATCAAATCTTCTGAAATCCGATTTTCCCATTGTGTGCTGACTAATATCCTGAAGCCTTGCCTGTCCTTTTGATGTAGAAAAACGAATTCCCAGTTTCTTTGTATTCTTTCCCATCACAGTTGTGCTAAACAATTCAAAACCGATTTTACCTTTGTGCTGTGCAAAACGAATTTTCCCATTACCTTTCTGGCTCCCTTACTGTTTCTGTGAGCACTGTTCCCACTCCCTGCCACTGCCTTCCATTCAAAAGAGTCAAGCCTAGTGGATGTTTGGAGGGTGGGAGTTGCTGGGAGAAAAGTACAACCCTGGTTATTTTCGTTGTGTGCCTTGAACTGTTCTTTGCTTGTAGTGGTGGGTTGTGTAAAAGGAACCAGTTGTAACTGCATATTTTAATGTCATCTCTTTCTTGGTACTTTACAAAAAGGGTATTTTGTTTTTGTGTTGCCGCGGCTTTGGTGACGGATGTAAAATGTGTGTCCTAATTTGACTTAAATAAATTAATTAATAATTATCTTATTAATACACACTGGCCTGGATCCTAGACAACTGTGGCACCGAGTATTTGTTGGGGTTGTGTGCGAGATGGGTTGGAGGCCTTACCATAGTGAATTCTTCATAAAAGAAATCCAAAACATTTTTATTGTGCATCACATTCATTGTGGGGGAAGGAGATCTCTGACCGTATAATAAACCGCAACATGACAAAGACTGCATACCCTTTTATGTATCGCTTTGAAAGAGCAGGGCATGTTGTTAGCAGATGGTGGCTGGTCTCTGTATCATTTTGACACATTTGACACACCACTATATTATTTTCCTTTTTGTTCCATTTGTCAGTAAAATCCCTAGTAGGAAGGATATTAAGGCGTAGGTAGAGAATAAAACGTTTAAGCTCCATTGAGCACAGTTTCACCAAATACCTAGGTGGTTTAGTGACAGCAAAACTCTGATGGGAGTATTCCAGGTATCTTTTCTTAGTATATGATATGATGGGTTATTTATAACACGCTTAATACCCAGAGGTTTCTAAGCGCAGACCCGGGGACCAAACCTGTGGTGCTCCGTGTCGTCTTGCTTCCAAGGCGAGCATGTTGCCACTGAGCTATCCTCCCGCGACAATCTCATGTATGAGCTATCCTCCCGAGATGATGTGTGTAATGCATCAACATTACGAGACCTGTCCCATAGTCTAGTCTTCTTTTTTATTTTACTTTCATAGTTAGGATACGCCTCCAATATATCATCATCAACGCCCAAAGCCGCAAGGAATCAGGCAGCACTATGTTTCAGCTCTAGCATAAATCGATTAGTTTCTTGATCTTTCAAATTAGACCCCAGTAATTTTAGCATGCTATTGGAGTTTAGTTTAGTTTTGCACAAAGATGAACTCTCTGAACATGCCATAATGACGAAAGCGAACGCTGACCAAACTCCAGCATGAGTGCCTCTACCGCTACCCCTTGAGCATGTTAATAACTGTACGTAATATTTTTGCCTCAATGTGTTTTAACCAGCTCACCTGACCCTCCGAAAGCACTACCATCATGTATAGAATACTCAGTATGATGGTCATGTGGTAAATGTCTAGAAACCTTGGATGTTATACCCCCCATTATGGATAATATACTGTCTTGCAGCCAGCCATTTGTTCCAGGTTTTATTTAGTACATATTGGCCATAGTATGAACTGGGAGGGGTTATAGTAATTGGGAATCCCAGATAAACATACTCACTAACATTTTCCAATGCCAGGTCATTTAATTTCCATACCCCCATGGGCTTCCTGGTAGCGCTTTTTCCCCAGGCACCTGGTTTTAGTTTTAGTTGTGTCAATTACCATCCCATTTCTTTCGGCATAGATCGCCATTGCCTTCAGGGATCGTTGAAGATCAATCTCAGTTTGATCAAATAAAATAATGTTGTCAGCGTATGCAGGCCACGGAAGGGGGGTGCCATTAATGTTAGGGGGAAAACGACGTAGTTTCATGAGATCTTGTTTCAGGTCTGCTGTGTACAAATTATAGAGTAGTGGAGCCAGTCCACACCCCTGTTTAAGGCCCCTATTTGTTTGACAGCATTTAGAACATGTCCTGAGGTAGTTAAAAGGACCGTAATGGAAGTGTGAATGTACAGATATTAGATGAAATACAATAAGGTCTTATCTATATTCATCACGTACAACTTTCTTCCAGAGAATAGGACATGGGACCAAATCAGAGGCCTTGTTGAAATCAATGTAACATCAAAAGAGTTGAGGCCTAAGTTCATCTTTCGATTCAGCAATGAGATACTGAAGTATAGATATACTAGTGATGGTACTATATCCTTTCCGGAATTCCGCCTGAAGGGGGCTCAATAGGTTATTTCCATGTACCCAAGTTGTTAGTTTTTTCAATATGACCATTACAAAGATGTTTTGGCTACAATCATTCATCGCCAGGAGCTGGTAGTTGTTCGGATTTAACCTGTCTCCCTTTTTAAAAATGGGAATGAGCACAGATCTACACCAGCTGACTGGCAGAGTACCTGAACTCAATATTTGTACAAATAGGGCATCGAGTATTTTTGCCCAGAGGTGTGGATCAGCTTTGAATACCACACCTGGTGTACGATATGACACTGACCAGACTATTCACCTCGATATCCCAACTTGAAATATTGAGATCAAAGGGTGGCTGAACACAATTTTTTACCCTCATCGTCTCTCCATAATAAATGGTCTCAATGTATTTGCACAAGATAGCCTACAATATAGGATTAATTTCAATCGGTAGTCAACTCACCTTATATGCATTGAATTGAGACCAGAATGTTCTAGTATTATTAGCTGCAAGCCAGCTAAATAATAGAGCCCAATTTTTGGTATTCATGCAGTGTTTGTGCCATTTCATCCAATTTCTATACCTTGTGTTTACACTCTTTATCCTTGCTGCTTTATCCCTCGGACTGATATTTTTGTCACTCTTTATTTACTACACATTTTACGATGAGAGCTCTTTTGTTTGGCAATTAGTGGCTCAAACCGAATCCCCTTTCTTCTATCATTTCTAACGGTCTTATTTTATAATTAATTTGCCTGTGATTCATTTTATTTTTAATCATAGTATCTAAGGCCCAATTAGAATCTTTTAATTCCCCAACAATGTCAAAGTTGGGCTGGTTTAGGTATTCTTGTATATCTTTAATAGTTATTTCTGTCCACAATAGGCGAATACCTTGGTTATTTGGCCTAACATTAGTTTCATGGCCCATATGTGTGTAATTGCCATCATAATACAGTTCCCAACTCAGGAGTGCATGATCACTCAAGGTGTAAACTCCGTCTTGATAGATGTGCATTTTAAAGACAACACATGGGGACATGAAACATGATCTATATGTCATCTATGAGCTCCATTTGTCCAGGTAACAATGTTTTGGCCCTTAATAGGATTATGGAAATGCATAGCAACTAAATCCTGAGCTTTCACAAAGCTGGACCAGGGCAAATGTAATGATCTTCCATTGTTCGCAGCACTACTGAGGCTCGCTGTATTAAAATCACTGGCTAACATTGTCAAGCCTTGAGGCGATTTTTCGTGCCATTTAATTATCATAGCCTCGATATCCATTTGGATCAATTTTGCAAAGCAGCCACCCGCAGGGTCATACACATTTATTGTAAGCATCTGAGGGGTTGCCTTATCGTTAATTCTCAGTATAGCTGGAACAACATAAGAGGAATGGTTGGTATCTCCAAAATGGCATAGTTCATGCGTCAATCTCGCACCAATTGCCAAACCCCCACTGCCCTCCCTCTAGGAGATGGAGCTGCAAGTTTATATGGATAATCTGAAAACCATCAATATAGAAGGGTTTAGTGCACCAGGTCTCTTGGAGAAAGAAGACATCAGACTGAAGAATGGATTTAACCCCAATGGGATGGACCAAAAAAGAGCAATACCCTCTAGTATTCCATGCTATAATTTTTACATTATCTTCTCTGGTCAACAGCCAATTTATTCCATGCTTGATGCATTCCGGAGCCCATGTGTTGCCATCCCCGGCATCTGTGTATTTGTCTTCCCGGATGAAGGAATATAGAGCCTCTTTGGCAGATCGACAGGACGGGGGTGATCCTGTCGTCTTGGACCGTGATTGTTTTGCCCTGAGTTTATTTGCTTTGTGGCATATACTTAACACAAAGCCTAATTCAGCAAGCTTTGCCACAGTCATCTCAGCCCTGAAAATGAAGAAGAAAGTTCAAACAAGCCCCAATTTGTACTACTTCCCACACTGTGTCGCGCGATACAAAGAATATCCGAAGAGTTTATAAGGCTCATATTCGGTGAGAGTCTCAGCGTATGTAATAGATGGAAGTGATTTAGAAATTTACTATTTTCCAAAGGCTTAATTTACGCCAGTATTGCCCATGCTCAGCTCACCAGAAATCTTCTTAGATAAGATGTTCTTTAATACTGACCCAGCGTTAGGTTGTTGTTCAGTTTGGTGGGGTTTCTTGGGCGAGCTTCTCAAGTTTGGTTCTAAGGAACATTTAGTAACAATTGCTTTTTCTGGCCAGTAGCAATAATGAGGGTTAACACAGCAGCATGAGGATGTGGGGTTAGGGAGCCTTCCCAATGTAGTTCAAGTTTTGGGCAGCTACATAGAAGATGCGCGGGGTGCGATCAGCCCTTTAGTTACCAGCTTTGCTTTTACTCTCCCTTGTCCATTTTTGGGAGCTTCCACGACCAGTTTGGGCGAGAGTATTGTGGCAGTGGTCCCTCTCTCTTTAGGCAGATTTGTGATAGCCGGTTTGACTTTTTTAGGCTTTGTGATCCCCACCTTCGTGTAGGTTTCCTCGTTAGTTGAAGGGACAGGAGGTGGAAAAAAGAAGTCCCAATTTTCCTGAGCCTCATCCTCCACAGAGGCATGCATATGAGGGTAGAGGGCCAAAAGTGGCATATCATTTTCTTAAATGTTAGGGATTAGAGGCAATTTTTTGCCATTTCTTAAAGGAGGTTTTATTTTAGTATTAGCAGATGCTGCTTTCATTTCCTCCATCTTTCTCAGAGTCTTTCGCTATCTTGTACACGGTTGTCTTAATCAATGTTTGGTCCCTGGCAATGTTAGCCGACAGTAAGGCTAGCGCGTCTATTTTTGCAACCAGCCAGTCAAAATCATTCCTGGAAAAAGCTTCATTATGTTGCTGTGTAATTTGCTCTATTGTACGGTTTTCATCCTCATCCGAGGAATTCGTAATAGAAGTGTAGGAGTCATCGGATATGGAAACCAGGGCCGTAAGGTCCAGAGAGTAAGATAGATTTAAGTCAAGCACATCCACACCAGCATTATTCAAGGGTAGCTCCCTCTCACCCCCCCTAGAATGCTCTCTGCAGGCCGGCTACCAACTTTAACAAAGTGTTGTTACTATCTATTGTTTCGGATAGGGAATGGTTAAATGAGGTTTGTTTTTCCAGTGCGCAGACTTACCTAGAAAGTCCTGGCCACCTCCACACCAGACACAAGACTCTCCCACACACTCCGGAGCACGAACGCGTGTGCTAACGTGCCGTTTACCGGGTCTTGTGTGTGTCCAGAGTAGTTAGTGGAGTACTCATACAGTAGGGCAAGGCAGAGCAATCAATCCTTTCAGGAGCAAAATGCCATCAAATGCAGATAGTAAATCATACAGCCAGCACGGAAAGTGATAAGATCAATCCAGCATGCCCGACGCACAATACACTCCCACACACTCTGGAAAACGAACATGTCCACTAACGCGCCGTTTCCTGGGTTTTGTGGGTGTCAGGAGTAGTTAGTGGAGCACAGAGTCAAAGAGGAGGGCAGGGCAGAGCAAACAATCCTTTCAGGAGCAAAATGCCTTCAAATGCAGATAGTACATCAAACAGCCAGCACAGAAAGTGATGAGATTAAACCAGCATGCCCAACACAAGACACTCCCACACACTCCTGAGCATGAACGCTTTTATTGAAAAACACAAAGCCATTAATTGAATAAAACAGCTTCATTCACCCTTATTCTTCTCTCCACCCCTCCCTTTCCCCTGTTTCCTTTTCCTCTTCCCCCCTTTCCTTGATCGGCAACAAAGAGAGAGGACACAACAGCATTGAGCTGGGGCATCACTTCTGCCCGAATACTAGGGGCAATCCGCGTGGCCCCAATGACCTTCACGCGGGCACAAAATGAGTTATTAGCCTCTTTCTAACAATGTAACCTTTCATGCAGTCTCAGACTAGCCTATCTCTGTCACATTACTAGATTGTCACGTTGTTTGGTGGTGGGGGAAACGAATCAGTTCATATTTTTCACTGATTCACGCCAGTTAATACTTCCATTCCCTCTGCTCGCTGGATACCATATCTCCTTTCAAAGAACCCCATGACTTGAATTTTAAGGTGGACCTAGTAAGTCCATTCTTGTGTCCTTCGTGAAGAGCAGGTGCAGCAAGTTAAAAAAAAAATTAGTCTAACTCACTCCCGGCCATTAAAAAAAATATTAAATAAGCTCGTGAGTGAACACCTGCCAGCACGAGAAGCAACAGGAACACTCATGCTCTAAGGCATGTAAACCATGCAGATAAGACTA
Source organism: Ambystoma mexicanum (assembly GCF_040938575.1). Taxonomy (NCBI): domain Eukaryota; kingdom Metazoa; phylum Chordata; class Amphibia; order Caudata; family Ambystomatidae; genus Ambystoma; species Ambystoma mexicanum. Next base: position 186,548,076 of record NC_090937.1, read on the forward strand.
TCAAAGCAGTATATTGTATCCAAGCCATTGTTTCTATCTCATCACGCCCTTCATAGACAAGTTCCCATGAACAATCCTTCACCACAACCGGTTCCAGTAGCTTTACATGACATGTGCTTTGAACAGTTTCCCGAGATTAACAGGATTAGTGCAGCTGTCTGTGGTTGCGAAGCAGGGCAGCCTGCCAGGTGCACGCAGCGTTTCCGCAATGCTCTCTTTTCTTGAATGGCAACTGAAATTCGATCACATTGCTTTGTTTAAGTATCTGCCGGATAGGTGTTTAGATCTGTCAGAGTTGAAATGCCTCTGTTTTATTACCGCTAGAAATAGAAAGGGTGCCGTGAACAGTCTTTCACTTTGAGCTGGCGATATAACTGTTGGGCTCAATGGGGCAGGTATGTTGGTCGCCTGGCCGTTGGCAGCTATAGGGTGTACGAACAAAAGGAAAGCAGCACTAACATTTAATGTGGATAAGTGACGTACTCATGAGCAAAATGCACCCGATGCACAACAGGCAATAACAGCAATGCAGTTTATTACAAGCATTTCCCAGAACGTATGCGAATTGACCCCACTGGATAGATTTTAAGGAAGTTCAGTGAAATCTGAGTAAAGCGCACTTATGTTTAAGCTTCTAAGCCTGGTGCATTTTACTCTTGTGTAAATTAGTCTTTCAAAGTGACTACACCTGCTACTTTCATTTTGCGAATCAGCCACCTGACACCACAATGGCTGACTTCATTTTAATGATGAATAGGTGGTTATTGTTGTGGGGCCTGCGACTGTCACGTGGCCGGCCTCACTGGTGCTGGGGAGCCCAGCACCATGCTGGTGTGCCGGGGCCACCCGGACTTATAGTTATGTGTAGGGCAGGGCCCTGTGAGACTGTGGGGCGCAGCCTAGGTGCCGGAGCACTGTGGATGCCGGTAACATCCTGGATGGTGGGTTCCTGGTCTGGACCCAGGCACCAGGCTGCTCTCGGGGGCAGGGGTGTTGCTACGTCTGGAAAAGATCTGGGGCTACGCTAATGTCGGGACTGTTGGGACTCGTGGGCTAGCTAATCTTTTTAGTTGTAGCCCCTGAGCTTCTATCCGGGGCTACAACCAAAAGACCCGGGGCTATACCCCCATAACTCCCCCCCTAGCAACGCCTCTGCTGGGGGGGGCAGTCCAACAGGGACCTGCAGGATCATGGTCACACGGCAGGGGGCCTGCAGGCCAGGGCCGCAGGACCGGGATCACACTGTGTAGGCCTGTAGGCCCACAATGAGAGACTGAGACAACAAGAGTTCCATAGTTGAAGTCTGCAGCCGTTCTGCTGCACGTGACTGCAGGGGCTCCTTTTATTAGCTTGGGCCATGACACAGTAAGACAACTGACCAACATTAGCAGACCAGCATACTGTATAGACGAGCAGGCGGTGACTATGCACACTACAGACTAAGAAGGCAATGACTGCAGGAAGGTTAACCCGTCAACCCCCTCCCATTGATGTCTTTATTCATTGGAGCTCAGACTTCACACGCCAAGGCCCGGAACTTCTAAATGTTTGGTCATGTGTATGTAACCCCGTTATAGTGAATTGAGGCGCTACCTGCATAATGGAACAGGAGAAGGGGGGACAGGTCCTGCCTATCCTATCTGAAGCTACCATTACCATAAGGCAAATACGCACCTGCCCAGTTTAACGTTTTTTCAAAGCACTATGGTGCTTCCACTTGTCGCATAGGGCAGAGGAATACCTTCTAGAACCTACCCAAGATGGGGGAACGTCCCCCTCAAGTCATGTGATTATGGACTAGCATTATACACATGTAGGCAACATATTAAAAGGCCACAAACAGGGTAATATGGCTGATTTACTCAAGAGCATTTTAATGGCTTCTCTGGCTCTCTTTTACTGCTTGGAAAACAGGCTGCTCTGTGCAACAGAATACAAATAATGTGTATGCGCAGGGCTGCAAACTGAAGCAGACAAAATGTATGACATGATTATTTACAGTTTTTTCTCTCTCCTACATTTCAGTTCCGTATGCAGACCAGCATGGCAGCTTATGCAGGCAAGGCAGCTTGTGTAGACAGTGCGCCGGACACCTATAGCTTGTAACCTCCCCTTTTATCCCTTTTGATCTTCCGCATTTTGGGGGTCATTTTTGGCCCAGCTACCGTGAATTGAAAGCATAGGACTTTTACGCTTTCAGTTCATGGCGCGCCCCATTTTCATTCTTTTCATTAAGAGAAACAAATGAGATCCAGGCAATTCGAGGTCTGTCCAAAGAGAATGACTGTCGGTTTTGCAGAAATGCCAATGAGACCGAGACATTGATCCACATTGTGACGGAGTGTCCGGGGCTGAGAGACTTACGTACTATTTATTTTAGATCTCTTTTTACTGACTTTTCAGCGTCAGACCCTTTGAACTGGTGGCCCTTACTAATAGATAGGTCGCGAATCAAGAAAGTCATTGCGCTTGTCCAATTCCTTGGAAGAATATCCTTTGAGTCTGGGTCAGTCCGTTGAACTAAACTGAATTTCTGTTTCATTTTCTTTTTTCCGATTTGATTTTAATGTATCTCATGCTGTTTTAGAACAAATTGCAAAAAACTGTTTACAATTTAAATGCAATAAATAAATAAAAAACAAAAAAATGAAGAGGTCTGTTTTGGCACACATCATATGGAAAAGAATGTAACCACTGTGGTGGCACTATTATGGCGCAGAATCAGTAAAGTTGCAGGAGGTGGTGGTTGAAGGGGATTACAAACCTCTATGTGAGATCTGACCTCTGTGAGAGACTAAGGCGAGCCTGTTAGACAGGTTATGCTTGGGTAAAGGGAAGCTATCTGTGGCCTATCTGTTTAACAGAGCAAGTACCTGACCCCCCTTTACAGGACAGGTACATCTGCTGTGGTTTCTTTTTCAGCAGCAGTTAAATGGGAATGGCAGGGGGACCTACATGCGAGATTCTGGGCCTAGCTCTTCACTTTCCTTCCCTTACCATGTCACTTTCTGACAGTACTATCCAGTTTCCAGAGCGTGACAGGTGAGTCCCTCCAGAGGCTCTGAGGAAATTAACCTCCCCTAGTGTGTGGGAGGCTCTACAGGGCCCTCACTGTCACGCTTCTGGATCAAGTGCAGCATTATGTGATAAACCATGCCTGGTGTGTCACAAAATACTGCATTAGGACAGCACCTGTCAAAGAGTTGAGCATTGGCTCCTTTACCTTTGTTCTTTTTTTCTGTATCTGCACCCCAGGCTGGCGCAGGTTCATGTGTGCCTCTCCGCAGTGGGAGCAGGCTATGTATCTTTCCTTATTTACATGACACTGCCCGAGGCAGACAACCACACCTTTCTTCTCGAAAAGAATGTAGTGACCTGCAATCTATCTCTCCTGCAATGTAACATCAATCTTTAGGTTTATTAGGGGACAATACTATCAGGCAACTCTCAACTTCTGAGCCCAGGGAAAACCTAACTTACCTCGCGTTAAAAGTCAGCCATAACCTACAATTTCAAGAACCGACACCCCAATGTCCTGGTGAACGCTTGTTCCTCACTAGGGCAAGTTAAGCAGAACCAGTAACCAGCTTAGGGGCTAGGGGCTACACAGTCAATGATGTGACGGTACTCATGTGGTTCACTTCCTGGTTTGGAAACCACTATAAAATGGTCAAAATGGGTGAATCTACATTATTCATTGTGCAAGTGCCACGCTGAATCCCTCAGGGATTTTTCTTATCATCCAGGCTCTTCATCTTGCACTGCAACCCCTTGATTTAACTAACAGGAGACACAGGCATTTCAATTCAGTACTATTTTTGTGGCACTGAGTGATATCACAAAATTACAACCACACAAAATTACAAAGTAGACAATTCTCATCTTCCCAAAAAAATACGGGGATGAATGTCTCAAAATTATCCACAGCATAACCCCCTCAAAACAGATTTCTTACTCCAACTCCTACCTCCCTTTTCAGTATTGGCTGCCACCACTTGCATCGTTGGAATCAATCCATCTCTTGCATCAAATCAATGGTCTTCATGCTTACGAGTCACCTGTTTCTTGATCTATCCATTAAGAAAGTGGTGACCAGAGCCCAATTCCAATTTCTTATTCTAAAACATATTAGTACCCTGCGAGGTTCAATGAGCTTGTAAAACGTACACTCATTGGCCCTCGCCGGGGCCTTACCTGCCCTAGAAGGTTACGAGCTCCGCCCGGCATCCAGAGTTCTGTCTGCGACTGGCCGCCATGGAAAGGGAGAAAGGACCCTTTGCCCCTTCCATGGCGGATATTTTCTTTGTTTACTATGGCCGCCACAGAAAGAGAAAACGGACTAAGTTTTCCTGTCCATGGTGGACATTTTTTAACACTTTCTTTACATTTTACTTTCTAGCAGCTGGAAAAAAAAACATTAGTATCCCGGTCTAACGGCCTGGGGTACTAATGGCAATAAGCCCCTCGACTGCAGGCCATTACCTCATACGGTAATGCCCCCGGGGCCTCCATTAAGGCCCTCGCTGCAATCAGACCTGTAACTATGGGCTGCTGGGGCATTACCTTATGCAGTAATGGACCGCAGTCTCGGGGCTTATTGCCTAATTAAAGACCTCATTCGAGGATCTCACCTAAATTCTGTGGTGCAGACTGTGTTGATGTTGAGATTAGATGAAGGAAATACAAGCTGACTGGACCCCTGAAATCCTGGCTTGCATCCATGAAATCAGTAAAATACAACAGCCAGACTGATATCAGGAACTGACAATCACATCACCCCAGCCTTTATCTCATTACACCAGTTCCCATTTGAAACAAGTGGTATCTTCAGCAATGCCTACATTGCTTACAAGGGCTCAGTACTCACCTGACAACGTCTGAACCTCAAAGGGCTCTACGGCTCTCTGCAGCATGAAAGATCTATCTCTGGAGCTCTGGCAAGCCTCTTGACTCGCCCGCTCAGAAAAAGTTCTTAGTCAAGAAATTCCCCACCAACAAGGTCTGAGACTTGTTCTATGCCTTAACTACATCTGTACTCATAACGCCTGCATTGAGGTAGACCTATTGTATTTGTATTGTGTTTATTGATTTATAAAGTGCTTTCACCAAAGTGGACACAAACATCGGTACACATTAATGGTATGTTAAAATAAAAACCAAAAGAAGGAGAAAATTAAGGCATATTAGTAAGTAAACAAGTTTTTTGTTGTGTGTGAAAAAGGAGTAGACCTAATGAAGAAGTCAGGGAGTTCCAAAGTTTGGTGGCTAAGAGATAAAAAAGAGTGAAAGCAAGATTGGGCACAGGATGGGCTAGAGATAGTAAACAGAAAGAGAGATTGAGACCAAAGTGAGCGGGGAGGAACATATACAATAACAAGAGAGCAAAGATAGGGAGGAGCAAGTCCATAAAAGAATTTCAAATTGATGCAAAGAAAACACAAAATTACAGAAACTTGAAATGTTACTGAACGTTGATCCGCTAAACAACAATGCAGATGAACAAAGTACATTTCCTGCAGGCCCTTTTCCAAGGATAAGTTGAGCTGACCATGAACATGTGTTATGATGGTGGACACAGCTACCCATGATGTTCGGCTGGTGCCTTTGACTACATGAGTAAACTTCACCAATAGCTCCCCGCAAATCCTCCTACTTAATTTATGATCACATTTATTATCCTTTTGATAATCTCTAGCAGGCAGTAGTCAAATACAATGTATTTTTGGTCCCTTAACAGCCAATCGTCCTGCAGTAAAGTAGTTTGCAATTCGATCCTCCACACTAGGAAGAGTGACGTCCAGATCATGAGCACATTCGTCTATCAATTGCGAAGATGCTTCCGTTATTTCAGTCTGTGATATTTCGCATGTATTGGGGAAACAAGGAACACTGTCTCTTTCTTCGATTGACATTTTTTAGAGGGTGTGGAATGTGTAAGTGGGTCTGTAAGCAAATATGAAACATCTTCTTTGTTGTCTGTCTCTTCTGGGTGACATTGTGTGCAGTAACAATGATCTATGGTTACTTTCCATGGGTCACTGGTGACATTACATTAAAATTCCGGCCACTGGACATCTGCATCACAACTCTGAATCTTGAAAGGACCATGCTGAGACTCAAAATGTAGTTGCTGCAAAGTGAAATCCATTGAGCAAAGGGACATCATTAGTTTGGGTTGTTTATGCTCCTCCTCTTCCTAGTCCTCTAAACGATAAAAAAAATAAAAGCATGCTAATTTACAGCACACATACAAAATACATGAATTACAAATTACAACCTCAAAATGTAATATCAATTAAATAACTTCTAAACAACTTCTTTAAAAAAACCTGTTTGTTATTTACCCTTGTTTTCCTAATTTGCCTTGAAACAGTCAATTTTGATTTACCGACCGTAAGACCAAGCTGAAAAAACAGCATTTTTAAAATGTACAAACCAAGCAATGTACTCTTCCACTTCAAGAAACATATGTACATATCTACTAATAGAACCTGGTTTCCGTATATAAAATATTGAAACATATAAAAAAAAAAAACATTGAAAGTAAAAAGGTATGGTAACTGATATTTTACAATATCGTATGTATACCTCTGGTCCATGTGTCTCTTCAGTTTCGACCACCTAGGTAGTGCATTCCTTGTACATAACAAATTCAACAAAAATAGTTCAATAGTTAAACTATTTAATGTTAGAATCTTTGATCTCACAAAGCACATCTTGAGAATGTTGTTTTAATGATTGTCGACCTTACAATATCAGTGAAATGTTAAAAAAAGATATGGTTAATCATTGAAATACAATTTTTACATTCTCATTAAGAGAAAGTCGAACACTGTGTATGTGTGATGTTTTAAAAAGAGATATTAGAAATTGTACCTGATAACCTTCTGAGACGTCACAGGTAGTTAGTGTGAGTTCATCCTGCAAAACATAGTGAGTAAATTGTTGCCGCCTAAGGTATGTTGTGTTGTTAAATTTTTTCTTGAATCTATTCAGTTTTGGATAGGCAGCTAATAGCTTATTAACAAAAACATAAACCTTTCATTTAGTGAAAGGTTTCATATAATTCAGTTAAAAAGTTAATTTTTGTGATGGTTTACTTTCATTGTTGCATGTGTGTGGGTGATAAATACAACAAGGTTGTTAATTAAAGGCTTTGCAATTGGGTGACAATATTTTAAATTGTCAAAAAATGTATACTTATCCTAATTTCAAACAAAATATTATTAATCAACAACTATTGATGTAATTCAATAAATTCTCACTTCCCATACCTCATCCTCCAGACCGGTTGTAATCAAACAATAGTACATTGATGAAATTCAACTATTCCCCTATATCAAAGTAATTGTTATAATAAGGATGTAACAGAAACATTTAAAAAAAAATTACATGCAAAAGATGGATGATATTGAGATAAAACCCTACTAACAATGATCAATATGTTTAAAGTTGAACGTGACAATATAAATGTAGTGTGTAGTCCCATCTGAATGACTAGTATAAAAGAATAACTTGAAAGGTGAGTGGTGTTGCTGCTGAATCCAGAATAGTGGTCAATGTTGAATCTCAGTCCTTTATTCAAAGTATATATTCAACACAGTGTTTAATAGGAAATGGACATTGGCATTATAATTTAGACCACACCAAACTCCCTAAAATAGGGTTTTTCGTGCATGTCCCTTGCCCTCACAATTTGTATATTTAACGTGTCTGTGTTTTCCTCTGTGGTAACGGTTTGTACTTCCATCAGTCTGATCTATGAAAGGAAATACATGGTAATTAACACATTTAACAAAATAAGCTCTTATTAAAGAATGTTATGTAAGTGTTTAGAAAGGCACTGAACTATTAGTGTATCCTTAAAGTAGGATACACAAAGTAGCATGAAGTGAAGAATGTATTAACTACAATACATTGTGTCGCAAAGGAAACTTGTGTAATAAAATATCAATGGAAATATTCCTAAAAAGCTCAAAACCGTTCATCATGTTACCTTTTCACACTCTATTTTAATAGATTGAGAGATCATTTAGAAGATATATCTATGCAGACCAATTTAGTACATAGCAACATACATAAAATAATACATCATCCACTACTCACCTGAATCAGTGTGTGCTGAAATTCAGTTGGAACTGCATTGAGAAGTAATTTGCAAAGGAGTCTGGGGTGATGCTTTTAGTGTACTTTGATGGTTCGTACATATCTTCTGAGAAGAGTGTACTGCAGACAAAGAATCAATTGCCCCTCACGTCATCCAAGACATCCTTGGCTCTGCTTTTAATCTCGGACACTGGAAATCCGCATTCAACAGCCATGTTCTTATTAAATTGAGAGCCTTTGGAAATACATGCATCACTGCACCATGACTTTTGACATGTCTGATATTTGCGCAACCAAAAATGATACATGAAGGCATTGTTTTTTGTCCTCAAGATCCTTCAAAAGAATATAAATAAATATTACAATTAATAAAGTATCACAGTGAGTAAATTGACCATTACATAGGTTTGATAGTAAACTTTTTTTAATGCCCTGTAATCTGGTCAAACTATCACATTGATCAAATTAGTCAGAAATCATTGTTCTACTACAAGCAGAAACGTATTACTAGTACATTGAAAAAACTTTGAGCCACCTAAAGAAAACATGAATTTAAAACATGGACTACCAAACATTACATTTGGAAACAATACTCTCTAATGTTATGTGCTAATTCCAGTTGATAATGGTGAACTCTTTGAGATAAATTAAAATGAGAATAGGGTGTACATTGAGTATAAAGCAATAGAAAGTTGCTAAGCAGAAAACAATGACACTCCAGAAACCAATAGTTGACTCACTGCTACTTGGAACCACAGATGAGCCGATTCAGCCAGCAAGGTAAAATAGATGATGATATCCGTTGTAGATTGCAGTGATGTTTTCCTGGTAACTTTCAAGGTATTTATAAAGGCTTACAAAAGTGGGTGTGTATGTGAATGTCTGACATGTTTGTTCACACCCACCCTGCCTCTATGTCAATGTTTGACCTTTTCAATCCCACCGTTACAGCCCCCTTTGGAGCGCACAGCCACAGGTACGAACTGCCATTGATACCGGAGGGGGGATGGATGTGCATGATGGTAGCGTAATATGTCAGGAACATAGTCAAAGGACACATGCAAAAGCTGATTGCAGGGGCGGGGTCTACATAGGTATGTATGGAGATGCCGGGTCTGGGATGGCCAAATGGCCAATGGTCCTTCTGCGAAAGAGCCCTTTGAAGTTTACATGCTATTCGGCACCTTGAGCATTGCCATCCACCCAGCCCCCTTGCGAGCGCACAGCCACAGGTGCAAACTGCCATTGATACCAGAGAGGGGATGAATGTGCATGAGGGGAGCACAATACATGGGGTTTTCATGGAACATAGTCAAAGGACACATGCAAATGTTTATTGCAGGGACAAGGTCTTCAAAGAGGAGAGGGAGACGCTGGGTCTGGGGTGTCCATGTGGCCAATGGTCCCCATTCGAAAGAACCCTTTGAGGTGTACATGGTGTTCGGCACCTTGAGCCTTCCTATCCACCCAGCCCCCTTGCGAGCGCACAGCCACAGGTGCAAACTGCCATTGATACCAGAGAGGGGATGAATGTGCATGAGGGGAGCACAATACATGGGGTTTTCATGGAACATAGTCAAAGGACACATGCAAATGTTTATTGCAGGGACAAGGTCTTCAAAGAGGAGAGGGAGACGCTGGGTCTGGGGTGTCCATGTGGCCAATGGTCCCCATTCGAAAGAACCCTTTGAGGTGTACATGGTGTTCGGCACCTTGAGCCTTCCTATCCACCCAGCCCCCTTGCGAGCGCACGCCCACAGGTGAAAACTGCCAGTGATACCGGAGAGGAGATGGATGTGGATGAAGGTGAGCGTAAAAGGCCTGCAATATAGTCAGAGGACACAGGGATATGTTGATTGCAGGGAAGGGATCTCAAAAGGGGAGTTTGGAGACTTGTATGGGGTATCTATTTAGCCAATGGTCCCATGCAAAAGAAACCTTTGAGGTGTGCATGGTATTTGTCACCTTGAGTCTTCACATCTACTGAGTGTGAGAAACCTGAAGGTGTCTCACTCGCTAGTGCCGGGTGATCATTCATCCAGGTGGCCAATGACACAGCCATAGCTTTTGGATCCAGTTCCTGGGGTGGACTAGTGAGGAAGGATCACCTGGATAAGGGACTTGGGGACTGCAAGTGGGACACCACAAGGTGAGACGTGGTATCCCCTTCCCAATAACACCTGTTCCCCATCCTACTATGTAGGGTACATGGGATCTCAACGCCCGCCCCTTTCCGACACATACACGTGCTTGCGGACAGTTTACCGTGAGCGGCAATGAACACCCGAGACGTATGCCTGACATGTCCCAACACAAGGGTCAGGCAATTACTGATAATTACACACACCTGACTTCCATCACACTTCCCCACACGGATAAAAGGCAGAGCACAAAAGCACACTCAGCGCAAGGCAAAACACACGAGGAAGCTGCAGTTCTGAAATGGCAGTTTAAACTGAAGAGAAAGGCGGTGAGACCAGAGAGGGCTACAACGAGGGAACTACCTGTGACCTTTTCAGAGAAGAGCTGTGACTTTCAAGAGGCCTCGAGGAAAAGAAACATAGGACTGGGAATTACAACTGAACAAGGGTGCAGTGTGTGTCAAAGGAACACAGGGCTCTCCCACATTGATAGCCAAGGTGGGGAGAAGCATTTGTCGCCATGGTATTGTCCTTGGCTCTGACAATAAAGCAGCGCCAGTGAACACATCGGGTGAGTCAGAGAGACTGATAGCAGACCGGACTGTGTTACGATCAAGGGTGCAAGCGGCAACATTGTATGAAGAAAGATGAGGCGTATGTGATTGAACTTTATGAAACCGAAATTGGTACCATATATAGAGTGGGCCGGCGCCACATGGGTGCTCATTCGAAGGTTTCTGTTTAGTATCCAACTGAGCATGTGAGAATTAGTAAACTGTAACATCGAAGTTGTCCTGCAACGGGTCAAGCCAAACCCCATGCACATTCAAAAGTCTTCGATAGCTAATATGAACTGTAATTGGTCCAAGCCCGGCTGAGGGAGACAAGTTGTGAAAAGAGGATCTGAGCCCAACTGAGGGGGATCCGGGGTGAACCATGAGTCACCAGAAAAGAGATATTCAAATGGTAATTGGTCTGAAATCCGGCTGAGGAAGACTAATTGTAGAAGAAAACAAAATCTGAGATTGGCTGATGGAGAACGGGGTGAACCGTGTGTCACCCGAGAAGAAATTGTGGAAGAGAAAGGGATTTGAGCCTGGCTGAGGGGAATCCAGGGTGAAGAGTGAATCACCCTACTTGAATACTTGGAAAGGAACCTTTTGTTTTGTTTGATTCATCAAGCCCTCTGAAGCAAGAGACTTTTAATAACTTGAGAGACTTGTGTGTAGAAGACCATGATGTTTGAAATGGACCTGTGTGCTGGTGCCGAAGAAGCCAAAGAGTGTGCTATGCTTGAGTGTATCGCCTTGTCCCGTGCTGAAAACGTGGGGAAGGGAGACCTGCGGCCTGAATATCCTGACTTATCCTTTTGTGAACACTTCTTTCTTTTTAATGAACGTTACTCCACACTATTTGTAACCTAGCGGTAAAGGATTAGCAATAGTTTATTTTTAGTCTAGGCCTGTTTTATTTTGACAAGACATTATTATTATTTGATGGTTGTAGCTTGCTCCAATCTTAGATTTAGGTTTAGATAGGTGTTTATCACACCCTTGATAAAGTTCAATAAAGACCCTTGAACTGTGGTCACGTGTGTCTGTCTTACTTTGATACCATGCCTTCCTTACACCAGCCCCCTTGCAGGCACAAGGCCACATATGGGAAGTGACCGGAGGTGGATGGCTGCGGATGAGGCAAGTGCAGTATGCCAGTAAACTTGTTCAATTACACTTATCTTTCATGATCCTTTTAGATATTTGGATGTGTTGTTTACTTACAAAAAATATCCATCAACTTTTCTTATTGATTAATTTAATTCATTTTTTACATTTAGTATGGTAAGGTGGATGGCAATCCCAAATTACAAACTGTACTGCTGCGGGTGAGGTACTGTCTCTATAAATCTCCTGTATTGTCCGTAGTCACTGAGGAATTTCTCACGAATGGCTCGAACCACACAAGCAGGTATTACTTGTTGAACACGGAATCCCATCCTTCCATGAATCCACCATGTAAAAGCACGATAGTCCATAAGCGTCTACTACCTGTGTAAGAGATACAGAAATAGTTTACTTGAATGAACCCGATAATTGCATTTATTTTGTTTGCACTACCTTCTAAAATATAAGGCATTGTTATGCTTAAAAAAGTACCTTTCCGAGCAAAGTACTTGTGATTTCAAGTAGGGATCAATTATGTGAACGCCCATTCCAGCAAAAACAGTTTTGGACATAGGGAAACATTGTTTTTAACTTCAAAGTGAAAGAAGCGCAATTGTTTGGACATTAAATCTAGTGATTAATATTTTGGTTTGAGATTAGTACAAGAAATGCATTAAATGTACAGAAAAAATATTTCGTCAGCTATCCATCTAAGTCAAAATGATGTAGGATAAGGTTTGGGTGTGTTTGACCCAATTTCTTTTGTTCGCGGCAAACTGACCACAATGTATCTGCTCGGGCGCAATTTAAACGCACATGCATTTTTTTTGTCCCCCGCCTCCAATTTTAAGTATTCGGTGGACACCCCCGCATCCCTGAAATTGCAAAATATCAAATCAAACATGGGGAGCGGGGGACACACCCGCAACCCCCACTCTCCAGGGTTGGTATTTGGCAATACATGCGAACAAATTGCCCCGAAGGCCAAATCGCCCACGCAAAAAACAATCAAATTGGTCATTAGGTCAACTGTTTTAGGTCAAATAGGTTACTACCATAGGAGAACACAATAAAATGTTAGCCCTCTCAGTTTTCAAACATACAACATATACAGACTAAACTTACTTGTTACTTGTATTATGAGGGCAAACTGTAGCTCGACATTCGTGCATAACGACCATCATTCGCAACACAGATCTTGTAAGGTAGGCTGCCATGAAGTCATGCAGCTTGGTAACGCATAGCGGTGCTGTGTCTTCTTCGTCAAAGTAGGCCAAGCAGCCAGAGTTTTCTTTGGAACAGCTGTTCTCCACCACAGTTGGCATAACCTCACAATGATGGCAGGTACACCATGTGGAAATGTCTTCCATGCGACTGGGTTCAGGCTCCGGTGATTGATCGTCACGACTTTCATCTGATTCCCCATCATTTTGCCTTCTTTCTCTTTCAAGCATTTCCTCTTTTGAATATTCGGGCTCGTACTGGCAGGGCTCAATTGTTGCCATTGTTATTGAATATTGAAGAAGTACAAAATCAACAGTGAGAAAAAGAAAAATGTTTTTGTTTTCATACAGTAACAAAATGAAGTTTTACATTAAAATTCAATGTTAAAGAAAGACAAGGGAAGAAACAGCCATGTTACAAAAACCCATAGTGCAAAGACAAGAATAATAGGCACACACATTGAAAGTTTGCAAAGAAACATGTAAACAACATGCCATGTAGAATTTAAATATGGTTTGGTAAAGACATGTGTACACAATAAAGAAATGTTTAAATAAAAAGCGACTACTGAGGTAATTCATTTTTGGTCGTATAAGGCCCTTTCTCAGTGTGTTGTACTTGTATGATAGCTGAACAGAGCAGAAACAAGTCAGGAAGGCTCGAAATGAAATACACTGACATGAAGATAAAAGAAACTCCAATGTTCTGAGATCAAAAAGGGTTTGTTTATACTTGTCGAGGAAAGAAGCATCTCAGCATTTCCATGCAGACACGTCAATAGATTGCGCACAGTGGACGTTGACATGAGGCGTGCATTGGCATTGTGAAAAGGGGCGTAAGAGTCTAATGATGTCAGCTTTAGGGGCGGGTGATCTGAATTACTGCCTTGAGTGAACTTGACCTAGGGCGATGGATCAACGGATAAGATTAGCACAAGATGGCAGTACCCTGCCCGTTGTTTTCGCATGTGTGCATGTGAGAAATACAAAGGTAAAATGCATTGGAATTTTTTTTAAGATCGATCACTTTATGCTCAAAAATAGATGCCCAATCTTTTGGTCTAATGAAATTTCTGAGCGAACTTCGCCTTTAATAATATCCCTATTGAGATTTTGCACTACTCTCTTTAAATATCTTATCTTATCTTAAAAACACTTGTGAAGCGCAGCATAATCCCAAAGGCATATTGGCACTGGAGCTAGCGAGGCAAGGTCAACAAGCGGGGATCTAGAAAAGAAAGGTCTTCTGCGCCCGGCGGAAGGGCAAATCAGCCTCAATATCACGCAGGGTTACTGGAAGTGAGTTCCAAGCCTTTGCGGCTGCCACTGAGAAGGCATGGTCCCGCAGGCGAGGAAACCTTTCCCTAGGGGGCTGAATAGACTTCAGGGTTTGTGTGTGGAGCGACCTAGCAGAGTTATAAAAACAAAACTTTGCCTGAAGGAATTCAGCTCTGATTTATAAAGAGCCTTATGGACCAGACACAGGGACTTAAATCTGATACGCTGCTCAACTGGGAGCCAATGGAGTTGACGCAAAAGCGGGGTCATACGGGTTCCAAAAGCGGGGTGGAGGATAGCCCTGGCTGCCAAATTATGTAATAGATGAAGATGTAGGAGCAGATATTTAGGGAGATCCAGATAAAGAGCATTGCACTAGTCAATATTGCTAATGACCAAGGAGGAAACCACAGGGGCGTGGAACTTCTGAGGGATGGAAGGCAAGACTTTCCGAAGAGTCCACAGTTTGAAATGGGCTCTTCGGCAGGCAAGGGAAATTTGATCGGCCATATATAACGAGGCAGAGATTTTAACTGTGAGATCTTTGACTGAAGCAACCTGACTGGGGAAAGGTCCCAGACTCTGAGGCCAACACTCGGGAGTCCAAAATAACAAGGGGGAGGTAGAGCCCACCATCAATACCTCTAGTTTCTCTCCATTGAGCTTTAGCCAATTCAGAGTCATCCAATCACCAATAGCCCGAAGGCAGTTCCTCAGTTGGTCCACAGTCTCAGGTTGATTGAGGTCCAACTGCACAATGATTTGAGTATCATCGGCATAAGAATAACACAGAAAGCCGAAGGCATGGATGATACTCAAAAGAGGTTGGATATAAAGATTAAACAGAGTAGGGGACAGTGAAGACCCCTGGGGGACACCACAGAGCAAAGATACCAACCGAGAACAGAAGGGAGGAAGAGGGACAGATTGCGAGCGCCCCGTCAGAAAGGAGGAGAACCTGGCCAGAACTGGGCCCCGACAAGCCTGCCGACACATTTTTATTCAATTACACTTGTACAATAGTATTAATGTGATAATTTTACAATGATTTTATAGGATTGCATTGGAACAACAGCTATTTCAGTTTCATTTACTTTTTAGACTGGCATATCCTGCATTTAGATGAGTACTATGAATGGTCAAATGTGCAATTATTATCTAAATGTTCATAACAGATCATTGTTTTTTAAGGTTAATGAAGATTATTTTTCTTTATTGTAATGTAATTTGTATAATATTTGCGCAAGGTTTTATATAATTCAAATGCATTAAATACATAAATAAAATGTTATTGTGACCTGCCAGACTGGCCAGCCAAGGCTTTCTCAGATAGTTATTCTCAGTTCTCACGACTTCCTAAAAGTCCTTTAGGAATCTGTAAATCATTTATGGACATTAAGGAAGATGTTTATATATTGTGTTATACTAGTGAGAAACTCAGTGGAGTTGTTTTACAGAGTGCAACATTTCAGGTGTTTTGGGAGGCCACAGCATTATTCTTTGAGGAGAAATGGGGCATACCACAATAAAGTCAATTTTTTCATACTGAATTGGAAACATAAAATTTAACCTTGGTAATTCCGAGGCATGTGATGAAAGCAAGCATCAATTATGATCATTGCGGAAAGCCCTGGTGTGTTCGCACACAGATCACTGTAGTTTTTCTTAAAATATTACAAACATATTTCCTCTTGAAAAAACATTTTTTATTTTATGTAGTGTGTTTGTTAAATGTAACACTTTCCACACATTAACATACCAATGAATACTTATAAAATGGTCATATCATTCTCCTAACAATATATATATGTACACATACATTATCATAATAATCATTCTGCAACAATTCTCCACTTAATCTAAAATATCATATCCAAATCTATATATTATTCTGATCACATCAGTTTCCCTTTTTAGGTAGTTCTATAGTGTGCCAACTGAGTTGTCCTTGCTGTCTAACTCTGCGACCATTCAGCCGGTCTTCTCTACCATCAAAGTACTCGATTTTAACTTGGCCTACCTGCCAGGGTGGTGGGGGCAGCAAGATGAGTTTGAGGGCCTCGAAGAAGGTAATCAAGACACAACCATTCCTTTTACCAACGCAATTCACTCCATAGGCACGCTTCACTCTTGCTGATCCACTGTCTTTTTTGTTATTGTGCAACATGTGGGAGAACTTGTGACCACACCTTGATTTTTTGTTTGGGCTATTAGGTGGCACTATCTACAAGCCGAAACTATTGAGTACAGATAGGGAAAAATGGAAAATGGAGAGGGACACAAAGCTTAAAGGTGTTGTTTGGTTATTTGCCTACCTATTGAATGCCTGTACCCATGCTAATCCCTACGGCCATTCCCACCCTGTACTGCCCCTCCACACACAAAACCCCTCCTCATAGGAACTCTTTCAGCTAGCTTTATTCAAGTCTTACCATCAAACGTTGTGCTCACTGCCTGCCAGTGTTTCTTCAAAGCAGTCTTCTGAGAGTTAATGACTTAACTGGAGCTATAAACATGCTACTGGTAAATTAAAATGTCTAATCCACTTCTGCCTTTAGCTACTCAATTTATAAGCACTATTTGTACCATTCACTGAAGTCCTATTGAAAACAAGCACTGGCAAAGCCAACAGTTTTGTCTTGTGCATACGTTTTAGGCATTTGCCAGGTACTGCTATTAGATGCCAAAGTACTTGCACCATTTTCACCTGCTACAATCAATAACCAGTTAATACCACTATGGCAGTGCCTGTAAAGTGCCTTTCTCATGCCTACACAAAAGCCGAATCGGTCGGCATTACCAATACTTGTTTGAAATTGTAGGTAGAGTTGCCACCTGCCCGCATGTGTTTGGTTCTCCTGTTTGCAAACAATACATATGGATTTTATCTCTCTTGTAGGAGGACGTCAGTCTGTGTTTCAAGACTCAGAGGCTATTTTATCTATTTATTTATAACATGTTTGTAACGCCCAAACACAAGGGTATCATGGTGTATGGTACAATAGCGAGAGGTAAAAAGTGCAATTGGTTCTTGTATTAATCAAGTTGGTCAAACAACCACGTTTTACAAGCTTTTTAAAGGCTGTGTAAATTGCTCATTCCTAATGGTGGCCAGAAGAGAGTTCCTTAAGGCCGGGCCGTAACACAAAAGTTGACACCTACGGCCCTTTTGTTCTTGAAGTGAGGGATGATCAGTGAGCTGCTAGAACTGGACCTTAGTGAGTGCACTCAAAGTTTTAGTGTAACTTAGTTGTTGAGATAGTGGGGCGTCTCCATGTAGATACATCGGCGGGCCATAGACAAAGTTTTAAAGTCAACACAAGCTTTGATGGGTAGCCAGTGTGCCTCTCGTCTGGTTGCTGAGATGTGGTCAAATCGATTAGGCCCTATGGCAGCGCATAGGGATTTGTTCTGCAAGAGTTGGAGTTTGGTCAGAGTGAATGCTGAAGTGGCCATAAGGCGAACATTGCAGTAGTCCAATTTGGTTAGGATAAGTGTTCAGGTAAGCGTGAGGCAGTTACTTAATGAGTGGAATTGCCTGCTCCAGGAGATGAGTCTGTCTGTGTATGCTTTGGCTGACGCCAGGGCGTTGATATGTCTGGTCATGGTTAGCTCAGCTTCAAGGTGGAACCCCAAGCTTGTGACTTGTTTCAGGACCGGGATGGATGTTCCATCAATGCAGAGGGTGGTGAACCTGTGTACCCAACACTAGGCCCTTTAAGACGAGGTAGCAATACTTTGAGATGGATGGAGATGCAGAATGTACTCAAACATCAATAATCAGACTGACTCAGGAAGTTGGCAAAGTGCGTCTGTTTTAATATCAATGATCTAAAACAGGGAGTATAACGAACATCAAAGAACATCGGCTTAATCTTCTCACTCATCGAGTTTCATTAAAAATGCAGGTTATATAGCAAAACCTTGTCATCATTGACGTCGATCTAAGTGACAAAGTACAAACACCTACTTGGGACAGTGATAGGCTTAAAGGGAACATCTAGGTATACGTTCCAATCTTGTCTGGGAAAGTGATTGGGTCTCTAGCATCAGGTGGGGTAACTAAGCCCTCCTCTAGTGTAAATCACTATGAACTTCATCAAATACACGACATACCATTGGTTATATGAACTGTAGGGCTCTCTATTACGTGTCCCTCTACAATTGGTTGGCACCCTTGTACCCCTCTGTAATATTCCACACACGCTAGCAGCATGCAGGTGCTGGTGGGCTGGTCATAACCACAGCTTCTCACCTAATTAGTCTGAACATCCAAGCTCACGGTGGCCTTGACTTCCTGGTGCTGGGCCAGCCAAGCTTTTCTTGAATCTACCTCCATCATTAAGTCGTTTTTCAGCTGCACCACACTGACAATGAAAATGCCTTTTTATTCAAGGGTCCAGACTCTGCTAAAGTGCGTTGTGGAACATCCATAGTCTATACATTCCTGTGCATAGACGTTGGTGCATCGCCGCAATCTATTCACTACGTAGCCAGCCTGTAAGAATACATTGTCTACTTGCGTTACTGCATCTGTACAATTGTAAAATGACTTGGCATTTTCTTCATTGTTTCTGTAGCATGAGCATCTTCACCTCGAGCCCGAAATGTTGCTCATCTTTAACACCTCCTCCTTAGATCTCATAGAATATTAATGGTCGTCAGCCTCTTTCCTGGATGCGTCAGCTCTGCTTCACATGGATTATGAGTGGCCATCCAGTTTTGGATAGTACTGACTACTGTTTTCATTGTGACAGTGTCCCGGAAGTAGTCACCAGTGATAGGGATGAGTATTTGAGTATTAGCTGCAAAGTTAGTGTAGATGATCCCCACTGAATCAAGGAGGTCGAATAAAGGCTTAGTGTATGTATTATAAAGTGTGGGTGATAGGCAGGAGACTTGTGGGACACCTATTGGGGCAGGGATGGGGTCAGCTGCTGCCTTGCCAATGAATACTCTAGTGGTACATCCACTGAGGAATGATTTGATCCATGCAGTGGCTTCAGATGAAATATTGAAGTGTTGGTTGCGATGTTGGCAGAGAGTATCGTGGTGAACTACGTCAAATGCAGCAAGGGGATCTTGTACAAGAAGGATGGCTAGGTTGCCTGAATCACAGATATTATCCATTTGAATTTTCAAGCCAAGCAGGGCTATTTCGGTGCTATGTTTTGAGCAGAAACCGGATGGTCTTTTTCCGAGTAGGTGGTTTTGCTCAACAGACTGTTGGATTTGGGTAAGCAGGGCGGTCAAGTATTTTGAGCAAGAAGGGGACTGTGGTAATAGGATGATAGTTAGTGGGGATAGAAGAGTCTAGTGAGTTTTTTCCGGAGTGGTGTGATACACACTGCTTCGATGCTAGTGGCCACAATGCAGGTCTGGAAGGAGGCGTTGGCAAATTCAATAATGATAGGAGCTAAGGTGGGTGCGCAGCATTTCACTATGTGAGCAGGACATGAGTCACCTTTGCAGTTTAAAGGTTTTAGTCAGAGCATAGTAGTTAGCACCTGCTCTTGTGAGACTTGGCAGAAGGCAAATGTAGGGAGGGGTAAGGATTGAGTCACACTGAAGTGGTCAAGAGCATTCCACGTGGGGGCTTTTTATTGCGCTCATTTTAGTACAAAGAGTTTCAATTTTATGTGTTAGAGCATCTTGTTTGGTTGTACACCAGGCTTTGTCCGAGCGAGTACCGCCACTAATGAGGATGGGGGGTTTCAAGCTCTCTGAGGATGAGAATAGCTCTTTAGTGTTAGAGGCCGCATTAGAAATTCTCACATTGTTGGAATTAGCTTTGAGGGTGACTACTGCTTTCTTGTAGGAGTGGGCAGCGGTGGCAAGAGCTGAACAGGTACTTGGGTAGGGTGCCTTTTACATAAGTGTTCAAGGGCTCTTTTGTTTCTATGTAAGATGACTAGATCCTCTGAGAACCAGATATTATTGGGTTTTTGGGGACGGGATACTTAGGTTAAGCAATGCTTGGAGTGTAGGCTTTAGTGCCTCATGTGTCAATTTGCTGGTATTTCAGACTCAAATTGGGTTCAGTGCAGATGCGAGAATGGTGTGGGGATTGGCAAGGGAGAGGTTAAAGAGTATGAGGAAGTGGTCGGACCAAGGTACTGTGCTAATGGATGAAATATCAATTGTCACGTTGCCGTTAGTATCCAGTCCAAGGTGGGCTCTTTGGAGTTGGTGGGTATGTCTATATGTTGGGTGAAGTTCATGTCTTCAAAAGCTAGGGCAAGTTCCGCAGCTTTAGGGTCTGAAGTGTCGGTGTATCAAAGATTGAGATCACCAAAAAAGATGAATTTGGTCATTGGTTTCATGAGAGGCGTTATTAATAGAGGGATGTCAAGGTTTGGGCGACTAGGGTCTTTGGGTTGTCGATAGATCAGGAGTAGGTTGTATGTGGTTTGGTGACTGGTGGTAAGCTTTAGGAGAAACAATTTGTACCCATGGGTGAGGATTTGACCTGTAGGGAGGATTTGGCTAGGAGGGCTACACTTCCTCCTATGGCGTTTAGGCAGTTTACTCTAAGAATGGTAGAGTTGGGTGGGATAGCTAAGGAGAGCAGTGGACCAGAGGCATTATGCAGCCATGATTTGGTGATGCCTAGTGTAAGGAAGGCATGGTATGAAACAGTGACGACAGACACAAGTGATCACAGTTCAAGGGTGTTTATTGAACTTCAATGACCATCAAATAATACCATCAAATAATAATAACACATTCCTAGTCAAGTCTCTGTCAAAATAAAAGGGGCTATACTAATAAACCTATTGCAAATTCTTACTTTTAAATACAAAAGGGTGTGGGGCAATTGTGTATGCAAAAATAAAAGTGTTCAAGAAACAATATGTCAACTGGTTGAGCAGTTGGCTTCCCTTCCCCACATTTTCAGCACGGGGAAAGGCGGCACACTTGAGCTTCGCACACACTCTGGCTTCTCTGCCACGAGGATACGGTTCAAATCAAAGGTATCAAGGCCTTCTGCCAAAGCCTCCTTTCCAAAAACAGTCTCTTACCGCAGAAGGCATGTCGTAACAAACAAATATCAAATTTCCACTCCTATTAGGATCTTCACATGCACAATTTCTCGCTTTCAGTATTCATCCCGGGTCTCCCTGCTTCAGGCTTGGACCCCCTTTTTACCACAATGTCTACACTTGGTCGCCCTCGTTCAGCCTCGGACCATGGATCTCTCTCATTCAGGCTCGGATCATGGATATCCTTTGTTCGGGCTCGGATCGCTTTTCTGCAAATACTCACATTTGGTCTCCCTCGTTCAGCCTCAGACCATGCAGTCTCACTTTCTATGGTTTCCTCTTGATATCAAAATCAAAGACTTTCGAATGTGCAATGGGTTTTGTTTAAACCATCGCAGGACCACTTCAATTCACTTTGTACAATGTTCTGATCAATCTTCTACTTTTGTTTCTACCACTTCTTGGCAGGATACCTTACAGAGACCTTCGATTGAACGCATTACGGTGCCAGACCACTCTGTCAAAGGTATTGTATCTTTCCTTCTCAAGTTCAAACAGACATCAGTCGTTTAACTTTACTCATGTCTTTCATCACACGCGTTTAACAATGTTTGTTCCAGTGCTCATTACACAATGTTGCCGCTTGCAACCTTGACTTCAACACATACCGGTCTTGCATCGGTTTCCTGAACTCACTGGCTGTGTTGATCCTTCTGGGGCTTCTTTGTTCTTGAAGCCAAGGACGATACCACAGCTGCTGATGGTCCTCTCTGCCTTGGTCGGATATGCGGGAGGGCCTCCCATATCTCTGACACACAATGCAAGATTCTTGAGTCTGGTTTCCTGGCCTTACGCTTTCCGACTCAAAGGTTTCTTGAAGTCAAATGACTGTTTGCTGTGTGTATTTTCCTCCCTGGATGAACGCAGTGGCTGCCTGCCGTTTTTCGCCGTCTCCACGTGTCATTTAATTTCATCTTTTCTACACGGATACTTTCAGGAGCAGCATCTAACTCTTGTGAAGGAGGACGTCTTAAGCGGTTACACCGCTTTTGCGTGGACTTCGCCAGGAAGTGGATCAGGTGATTTCTGGGAGTGTGGCTCCGCCCCCCCTCATCTGGTGACACATATTCCTGTGCCTTTAAGTACCTTCCTCCCAGCGCACCCGCGCTGCGCACCGCGAAGCACCGCAAAGGACTGTTTGCTGTGTGTATTTTCCTCCCTGAATGAACGCAGTGGCTGCCTGCCGTTTTTCGCCGTCTCCACGTGTCGTTTAATTTCATCTTTTCTACACGGATACTTTCAGGAGCAGCATCTAACTCTTGTGAAGGAGGACGTCTTAAGCGGTTACACCGCTTTTGCCTGGACTTCGCCAGGAAGTGGCTCAGGTGACTGTGTGCTTCCTCCCTTAGTACCCCAGAGGCTCCTGTGACTGTGTGCTTCATCTCTCTGTGCCACCAGAGGCTTTTGTGATAGTGGATTTTCCCACTTTTTGAAACTACAAGTGCCCTCACCTTATTATTATTATACGCTATTTTCTGCTTTCTCCAAGGTGATTTCTGGGAGTGTGGCTCCGCCCCCCCTCATCTGGTGACGCATATTCCTGTGCCTTTAAGTACCTTCCTCCCAGCGTACCCGCGCTGCGCACCGCGAAGCACCGCAAAGGACTGTTTGCTGTTCGCGGTGCGCGGCGCGTGGTGTCGGGCTGTTTTTGTTGTTGCTGTTACAATCTATGTGCGTTGGGTAAGCTCTAATTGATTTATCTTTATCTTGATCTTGATGATTTAGGTAGCATATGCAACCATGTTTATGCACCTTTTTGCATAATTTCAAAACGTCACAAGTCGTCTTGTAGCTAACTTATTGGTGAGACGATATATTGTTTGAGTTGTTACAATTATAGGAACCTAACTATATGGATTCTCTGCTACTTATTTTAAGGAATGGGAAGCGTTTGTGGGAATCTATTAAAAAACCGGGAAACAAGACGTTCCCAAAAGTGAAAATGGAAGGACCATATGCTATAGCAACACGTCAGCATTCTTTCCTATCTGTTTCCACACAAGCAACCCCCTTATCTAATTCTGTAGAGCATGCGGCTATTCAGATTTCTCTCGATGAACACACTGACATAGAGCCGTCTGATCCTTCATTTGAAGCACAGGAGAATACACCCTTCACACTACAAACCGCCAATGACATAGACATTAAATCTATTGTTTTTTGGACGCGACTGATAATGTTCCTATGCCCATCTCCGATACTTCTATGCTCGCACCGGGTGTAATCTTTGCCCTAGAAAGGCGAATCAGCCTCTCATTAGGTCCTTCTACTCCTGTGGCATCGTCATGTGGACTGCGGGAACAAGTGCACTTTCATCTGACTCCTTTCCCGCCTTTAGCTTCGTCTAATCAGCCAACAACATCTAGAAGTCATTCAAGGGAGGGGTTTGCACCGAGCAAAATGGGAAGCTCACCCACCCTTGAATTTCAGCCCCTTAAGAAATTACAGTTAGAGGATCCTTCCTTTCATGACCCTTCGAATAAACAACTGCACAGGTTTCTACATTTGATCCGATCTCTTCTCACTATCCATTGTCTCCAATACCGTCTAATGAAAACTCTTCTCATTTGTTAGAGCATGAATTACATGCTTTTCCTGTACTTACTCGCATTCTAAATTTACTTGATAAAGGACATGACTTTACTCATGTGCTATTTAAAGATATAAAAGACTCAATCTTAACCAATTCCATTAAACTATCCAAAATCGAAGGGTTTATGTTGGCTCAGGAAGCGTGTCATAACTTTCACATTACTTTCCCTGAAAGTACGGCTGAGCTTGTAAAGAGGAGCTTACCTGGTAATCTCTCAATGCATGCTTTGACATCACAAAGCACCCAAACGGCTGAAGTTACCTTTTTGCTAAATGGTATGCCTACATCCTTTACTAATGCCGTTGCCAAACCTAATTTATTGGAGCCTTTAACTCCAAATCCTCCAATAATAGATGTAGTAGAAGTGGCGAAACTTCAACATGAGAGAATTCTACCAATTGAACAAATTCTATTTAAATCACAGTTGTTCTCGGCCGAATTGTTCAAAAATGATTCAACCGCCCCGGCTGCTGCTTCTGCGGAGCCATCTCCGGACAGCCCATCAGCGATTACGAACCTATTTGAGGAATCCACCTCTTTAGAGTCAACTGAGATGTCCAAAAATATTTATCATCCATCGCGCAGAATGAAAAAATCTTATCAGAGAGCACTGAAACGTAGAAATAAATCTAAGTGGAATAGCGCCTCTACCTCTAATGTTAGCAATGCAACTACCTCCTTGCAATGCTCAGTCAAAAATTGTAATAATGTTGATGCGACACTGAACACCTGTCAAATTGGAAACAAAGATTTTCAGTTTAATTCGAGTCAATTGAATGAAGAGAGTCTGATTGCACTTCAAATGAAATCGTCCAAAAAAAAAAAAAAAAAGCGAAGAAAGGCATGTGTCCTTCCTCTCTCAAACCAATTGATGAGAATGTACCTGAAGATCTCACGTCTATTGGAGAAACAGATCGTTGTGAAAGTATTGCACCTTCTAGTGTGTTAATCCAAGCAAACTTAAACACTTTTTTTCTTCTGGTGGAAAACAAAAAAACATCATGCAGTGGTGTGACTAACATTTCCAACAAAGTGACACTTGAAGCTAATGATTTAGCCCCTGTGGGTGTTCCGGCACTGATTCATCAATCCTTGCCTGTGACATCGCTGCTAGAACCCCAGGCATCTATCACGCAGCACATAGCTCTTCAGGTACCTCCCCCAGACAAAGTGCCATATGTCTCCAATTCACCAGGAGTAGAATTAGCAAAACAATCTGTTCACTCCCGGAACATTTCCCCCTCTGCCGTGTCTGTTCAAGTAACTGCTGCACCCTCCATTACGGAAGCGAAGAACACCTATGGGCAGCCTTCTTCCACATGCATACCTTCCGCCCAGCTGATTATAATCAACCGTGACCTACGAACATTCAATGAAATTCCTGAAGAAACGCAAACTTTAATTGGTTGGTCCAGTAACCAACAAATCAATCGTGTGGCTCCTATCAATCGCACTTTTCTGATGAATACCCTTTATAAAATTCCTTCTCTGCGCAATTTAATCTCCCAGGATATAGAGTGGATAAAGTTACCTTTGATTGATAATAATCGCATGCTTTGCAAAGTAATTTCTCCTATTATTATGAAATTAATTTGGGAGTATAAGACTGACTTAATTTTTTTGGGACTTGAATTGCAAGCTTTTTCAGCCTTTGAAAAGGCAATGCAATTCTTAGAATTTACACCTCCACCCATCCTGAAAAAATGTACTGCTTCGAATAACTCCGCTTCTGCTCCATCGGAGAATGAAAAAATCTTAGTGCAACTGGCCTCTCTTACCTCCGCATTGAATGGACTCTTGGGGATCTTGCCTCCAGTACATATTCCCTTACAAATAGTGAGCACGAACCCCACTGCTACGTTGATGTCATAATGTAACAAGCTCAACATTCAGTCGTGGAATTGTTGCGGTTTGAATAACCTTCTAACATGGTTCGCAAAACCTGAATGACCTTCCATCTATTTTATTTTTGCAAGAAACCATGTGTTGTAAGGAATTTTTTCTTGACGGCTTCACAGCCGTTCATAATACCGCAGGTCAGCCTTGGTCTGGTCGTCCAGTCGGAGGTATTTCCATTCTACTTAATAATGATCTCTCCTTTGTAATAAATTCTAATCTGTCCTCTCAACTGTTTTTAATGATAGATATTGATATCAACATTTTTGGACTGAAAAAAGTGGTGCTGATATCCATTTATTGGAATCCCACTACCCTTGACATTGAAGAAGCCATCCATATTTTAAATGAATTACTAACGGAAACTGATTTGCGGTGACTTTAATGCATATTTATTTGCATCCTCAATGGTGCCTCCTTTACATGAATCGTCATACCATTTCAAAATTGCTTATGCAAATGGGGTAAAATGGACACAGTTCTTTTTCTCTTGGGATCTCGTGGTGATAGAGTCCCTTCACCGCAGTCCTTTCTAACTTGGCGTAGAGGAAATGCATGCTCCACTATTGACTACATGGTTGTCACCCAATATCTCTCTGTTATCATTTCTCCTATTACTTCCCATTTTCCATTTTATGGCGATCATGCCATCCTTTCAGGTGCCATGATTGCAGAAACTAAGTCCTTTGTCAAGTTACAGGCACTGACCTCAGTTCAGAGCGATAGACATTTTTTGTCAATTCGCTGGAATATCTCTACCTGCCGTCAATTGACATTTTTAGTCAATCGAGATTGGTGGCCTGATTTTGATCGTGAGGCTAAATCTGCCCAGGCCATTCTTGCTTAGAATTTGCAGATGATTCAATATCATTTAATTGCTTAAGCAGAATTGGCACAGTCACAGCCATATATTAACTCCACGGCCTTCCTCTTGGCAAAGACAATTGCTAAATTAAAATCGGAAAGAAATTGTGAGTTAAGAATTCTTAAAAGAAGGTTCTGCTGTATCAATTGTATTAGTTATCTGGCAGCTAAAAAATTACTTGTACGAAAACACAAAAACAGTATAAGAGCGGCCAGATCCTCGTTTCACTTAATTGGTAACCAAAATATGGTACGCCTGATCTGCAAGCATAATATTCGCGATATTTGGAAACTACTTAGGGCAGCGAATAAAAGCTCTATGCCGCCTTCCGAATCAGCCATAGATGGCACTGAATGGTTTAATTTATTTGAAGAGAAATATCTGCTACCACTGAGATTTTCACCCGTTGATATCATGGTTATTCATATTCCAGAGCTTTGCCCATGGTCTATTGAGGATATTCTGTATGCTATTTCAAAGCTAAAATCCTCGAAATGTGCAGGCCCGGATGGGCTGCCTCCCTGTGTAATTAAGGACGACCCTCTGTTTTGGGCCACCATATTCTTGAAGATTTTTCAATCAATCTTCACTCAAAAACACCTTCCGCCCTCTTGGGTTAGTTCAATTATCATCCCGTTGCACAAAAAAGGACCTTTAAATAACCCTCTCAATTTCAGGCCTATTGCCCTTATGGGTATGGCGTCTAAAAACTTCGCCCTCCTTTTATTGAAGGAGGTCGAAGCCCACATCACCAAGAATCGCATCTTAAACTAAGTCCAGATGGGCTTTCGAAAAAACATGGGGACTCAGCTAAATGCCACGATTCTTGCACACCTAAAAGCAGAGGCGCACCGGCCCCACCATGGACCAATCTTTATAGCATCCCTAGATTTATCCTCCGCATTCGACTGCGTTATTCGCAGTCGCCTTTGGGAGAAAATGCTAAAACTGACATTTCCGCCAGCCATAGTAGCACTCATTGCATTGTTACATCATAAGACATCCTTTAGAGTACGCATTTCAAGTAAAGGCCTTCTGACCGAGCCAATTCCAACGGCAATCGGTGTTAAGCAAGGATGTAATCTTGCGGCAGTCCTATTTAATTTATATTTATCAGACATCGAAGGGTTATGGGACTCCTCTAAATCTTACACTGTCCGTCTTGGTAAACTTCAACTATCTTGGCTAGCGCATGCCGATGATGTGCTTTTATTTGATAGTACCCAATCAGGTCTTCAGAACAAATTGGAAACCTTTCAGAACTTTTGTAGAGCAAACAATCTGACCATAAATTTCTTAAAATCAAACATTCTTGTGCTCTCCTCAAAAAAAAAGGTGCGCAAATTCTGCTGGCAGATAGATTCCTTCGATATTCAAATTGTCACACAGACCACTTATTTGGGTTACAATCTTGCAAATAACTCATCTGCTACTTTTTGGCAATTAACATTGGCGGAAAAAAATTTCCCCCTGCAAAATCAAATGAACATTATTTTCCGCGAATATTGTAAATTCTCTTTACTTCCTTTGTTTGAATTTTATTCTAAAAAGGTAGAGGCAATTATCCTTTATGGTTTAGATTTATGTCTTCTAGATCTGTCCACTTTCCTGAAAAAACTACAAGCAAAACTATGGAAAACTACTCTCGGTCTTCCTACTTATCTTCCAAATGCAATACTACGCCATGAATTAAGATTAAACTCCCTAGCAGCGCGTCATAATTGGCGTATTCTAAAGAACTATACAAAGATGTATTCTCCTCTCGAAAACTCTATTTACGAGGACTTTCTTGTCATGTTGAGGGAATCTTATCCGGCATCGATCAGAACCTTCCACAAGCGTATACTTGCTATCTTAGCTGACATTAACATCTCTTCTGCAGACTTACCATTCAAATTAAATATAGCTCATAAACGCTTGTTCTGGAATGATTGGGCTGCTACCTGTTCTCAGATATCATCTTTTGTCTCATTTACTGAATCTGCGAAATTTAGACACAAGCAATTGCCACGCTTACAATACCTTATGCTTTGCCCCAGTGTTGAAACCAGAACCCTATACATGCGATTCCACTTAGACCTACTTCATACGAAATCGAGAACGAAATACTGGGGTAGTACTTTTAATAGTTTTCATGATACCACCTGTAGATTCTGTAACAAGGCTGAATCAATTGAAACTTTAAAACATCTCTTTCTCTTATGTCCATTCTTTGAAACTGAGAGGCTAAAGATCATTAACTCTTTCAGCTCGACTTATTCAATCTATGGAAGGGAATTAATATGGTCACGTTGTGTGTGGGGCACCTCCAACTCAATAATCTTGGCGACGGTACGTCTAGTTAAAATCATTGAGGTGGCGATATCATCCAATTTAGAGACTGAGAATTGCTAAATTACACTGTTTATTGGTTTAGTGTTATTTTGTGTTTTGTAGAATTTATTGCTTTTCCTCCTTTACTCCCTGTTGTAAATAGTGAATTGTAAATAGTGATCTGTTTTTCTTTTATGTGATAATCATGTCCCATTTAGTACAAGGATTGTTGGATGTTTTTCTTGCCAGGTTTCTCCTTTTTTTTTTTTTTTTTTTACTTTCTTTTAACTTTGCAAAATAACAAAGAAAGAGAGAAAGATTGTTTCCAATGAAGTATAATGAATGAATGTAAAGATGTAAAGAAGTAAAGATGTTTATTGAATGTAATTTAAAGGAATGATGTTATAATTTTCTAAAGATGCGTATGCATCAAAAACAAAATTTCAATCAATAAACTTTTTTTTTAAAAAGTAAACAAAGTTTTCTTGAAAGTACCGGTTTCTTGCCGTAAAGGTCAATGGTATTTCTCTCCTTGCGTACCCTTCTTGGTTTTACGTCTTTCTCCCCTCGTTCAGCTACCAACTCGAAACTGCTGTTCCTTCATGTGCTTTGCCTCGCTCAGAGTTTGCTCTCGTGCTCTGCCTTTTATCCGTGTGGGGAAGTTTAATGGAAGTCAGGTGTGAGTGATTGTCAGTAATTGCCTTACTTCGCCTGACCATAGTAGCTGGACATGTCAGGTTCACTGATCGGGTGTGAGTCTGTTTTCTACCAGAGCGGGCTATCTGTATGGAAGTGTTTGTGAAGGAAAAAAAGGTGGGAGGGATAATGCTCCCCCGTACCCTACCTGGTAGGATGATGTAAAGGTGTTACAGTGGGAGGGATACCGCGTCTCGCTATTCGGTGTCCCACTCCCACTCACTGAAAACCCCTCACCCAGGTGATCCTCCTGACCTGGTCCATCCCCAGGGTCTGGACCCAAAAGTGATGGCTGTGCCATGGCTACCTGAGAGAGAGATCCACAGGGACAGTGGGTGAGACACCTTCTAGTTTCTCACACTAGGATATCA
This sequence comes from Ambystoma mexicanum, assembly GCF_040938575.1. Classification (NCBI taxonomy): domain Eukaryota; kingdom Metazoa; phylum Chordata; class Amphibia; order Caudata; family Ambystomatidae; genus Ambystoma; species Ambystoma mexicanum. The sequence goes on from NC_090937.1 coordinate 186,578,262, forward strand.
AGATGCTGTTCGAGTATAATATCATGGACGTCAATGACATATGCTTCTAGTGAGTGAACATTAATTAACGCACAATTTACAGCATCTGTCTGCTTGGCTGGTGGAGCAGGGCACAAGAGCATGGGTGGCTGTTGTTCATCATTGGTAGGCGGTGGTGTGGGAGAGCTGGTGTGAAAGCTCATTCTAGCCAGTCTAGTGTCCCCTAGGGATGGGAAAGTGGGTGTGGAGGATTGATAGGTTCTAACCCTGAGCCTAAGTCAACGGGTAGATCCCATACAAGGGTGTGTGAATCCTATTTTGTAAGTAGGTTGTCATGATGGTGTGTGGTGCTGATGAGCTAGATATCACAGTGGAAGCTTGAGGTTGCATGCTGGGTGTGGACGTAGATAAGGGTCCAAGGCCAAGGCTTGCCAGGTGATCTTTCCTGGGTTGGTAGCTTCTAGGGGCTGGACTTAGTCTGCCTTTCCAGGTAATATTACCTGGGTTGGTAGCTTCTAGGGGCTGGACCTTGTCTGTGCTGTTTGGGATAGTATTGTAATGGTTGGGTGGAGTTGGCAGAGGGGGTGGGCGAGATGTGGAGCAGCATAGTTGAGCAAATGTCATCTGGTGTTTGCATCATGGAGCATATGGAGTCAGCAGTGTTCAATATTTAGATGCTATGCATAGCGTTGGGTATGCAGAGTTCTGAGCTCTGACTCCAGGTATTATTAAACATGCCTGGAGTTACGGGATGCTGTGCTGAATGACTTTGTACGAGTGCATGTAGGAAGGGGGCAGTGATGGATAGGTGGCGCAATGGGATTGGTGGAGAGGGTAGAGGGGCCCAAATGTGTCAATATTCTGGTGAGAGCCGGAGAGGGATTGAGCTGGTGGGGGTGGGCATGAATCAAAGTGTGCTGTGCTAAGAGGTTGCGAGCAACGAGATGGCGAGTCGCAGTTGCAGTGGACAGCCGAGAGGTTGTGGCTCAAGCAGATTTTTTAGAGCAGGGGTGTGCTAGGCCTAGACAGGCTAGTTCTGCTACAGGGATTAGTGGCCTGGCAAGGAGCCAAACAGAGCTCCGCATTACCGGACCAGTGCAAGGCAGGTAGAAGGTTTGTGGCAGGCGGGAGGGAGACATCAGTTAAGTAACAGGCACAGCGGTAGGGCCGGCAAGTACAAGTGGGTGAAGAGCCTGAGCTCCTCTTACCTTGATGAAGATTTTGAAGCCACACTTGAGGACACATCGTGGTGGTAGTGAGGTCTGTCACACTTATGAACTTCGTGATAGCGAGAGTTGCACCAGAAGTATCAGCTGCAAACACACTGGACACGGCATTACAGGTTCAAGTAGCCTTTAAAAATGTGCCTTTAGAATGGCCCGGCTTCACCTGCCGGCTCAGGGAGGGTGTCCCTTCTTCTATGACGACCATCCGATCGGGTCACTTGTGGGTGGAGGAGAGCTCTGGGCCACACATCACAAATGGAATAGCTGCTGAAGTAACAGCGGCCATTTTCAGAGGCTTTTCGGCGTCGATGGAAGTTGTTGCCGGCATTAGGAGTGCAGGGGGGGCAGAGACTCCCTCATGTTGTTACAGCACTCCTGAGCAGGTACAACAGAAGTGGCCTGTGAGGTTTTAAGGTGTGTGTTGATCGCGATGTCATTAAAGGACTTCCTGTCGGCTTTCAATTACATTTTAATTCTGTGGGTTCCTTGGAAAAGTAATTTACAGCTCTGTTCTCAGATAATGGCTGACTGGTAGGCAGCAATTACTGACTTCACCTTCTGGGACCCCTTCATGTGCACAATTCTAACTCTTCATGCAAAGAGGTAATGTTGGGGATTGTTACCCTCACAATGAATCACGGATGCCTAACAGGTGAGGATTGGAGTAATCACGTTCTTCTTTATTCACTCACTTCTTGCTCCTCTACACCTTCACTAACTCCTCCTCTTCCTCTCCCCACGTGATCATTCACAGGCACACTGGTATTTAACTAGAAGGGCCAGTGTACCACTTAAAACACCACCCCATCAAATATGCCCTTGGGTCTACCTCATATCTCTTCTGCCAATTGATGAGGCCTCTTGATCACCCTCTGAGGACTTCCTATGTCCTTCCTCACAGGAGACTCCTCTTCCCTTACTCCTCTGGTCACCTAGAGCCTTCAACTCCTCGAGCATCTGTTTGGTATCTCCTGCATCCTCATACTCTTGTCTACTCCCCCTACCTCTTCTTCAGCCCCTCTCCTGACACTAATTTTGGGGTGTCCCCAATGTTCCCTTGACCTCTACCACCTGTTATTGGGTTGCTGTATACTTCTAGTCTGTCTTCTTCTGTACCCGGTGTCTCACCAAGTCTTCTTCTCCTACAGTAAATTCCTTTGGTCCGGCTCCCCTTCTCCGGTATGTCGATTCCTTTGTTTGTTGTTTAACTTGGGCATCCCTTTCCTGAACTTCATTATCCTTATCCCCTCTATCTTCCACCACTATGAGCAACCGTGTCCCATGTCCGATAGGCCACCATGAGTTCAGCTGGTGTTTTCACTGTTGCTTCATGCTGTGTGTTCCTGCTGTACCTTAGCATCCAACACTCTACCTGCTGAGTGGACATCCCTTCAATAAGTGCTTTTTGGACTGTCCTCTTGATCGATGTCATAAACCTCTTAGCCATCACATTGGCTTGTGGCCAGAGAGGCGTTATATTCTGGTGTACGAATACCATCTGTCGTGCAAACCTGCCAAACTCATGACCATTGAACGGGGGGCCATTATCCATCTTTACTGTGTATGGGATGCCAGATTCACTCAACATCTCATCAATGACACCCGCTACATGATTGAACGCTGTTGTGTGTGTTTGCTTCACCAAAGGGAATCTTGAAAATACATCAATCATCAATAATAGATGTTCACCTGTCTCCATAGGCCCATAAAAATGTTGGCAATCTTATGCCATGGCTTGTCAGGTATTGCTGTATCTTGCGGGGGTAAGGGAGGATACACCCTGGACGGGCACTGGCATGGGAGACAGTGTTGTATCGTCTGCTCAACCAATGCATCCATGAATGGGAACCAGACATGCTGTCAAATCTTTTTCTTCATATTCTCGACTGCTCTATACTCCTCATGATCTGAGTGCACTAGCCTCCTGTGTAGTGATACCAGAATGATCAACTGGCATCCTCTTACTAGCACCCGTTGGTCTGGACTGCTAGCTCCATGTGGATTTTGGCTTGTCGTTCAATTTCTGTTCACATTGGAATGGTGCTTGAAGTGTCTCCGATAGTCCTTTCATTTGTTATTGTTGGTCAGTTCTATAGCCATGTCAATCAACAGGTGTTCTCCTGATGCCTGTGTGAACACATCCAACGTGAGCGCCAGTTGAAGGGTGATGGTTGTGACACAATGGATGTATTCTGTGTCATCTTCTCTCGGTCCCTGAAACCTATGTACCGGAGGCGTGATATGTAATCAGACAGTTTTGGATCTCCCCCAGGCCACTGCATGATTTCATAATCATATTACTGCAATCGGATGCCCCACCTTTCAATGCATGGTGGCATCTTTGTTGACAGTTTCCAAAACTGCAACAGTAACGCCTGATGGTCTGTTACTAAGGCAAACCTCTTGCCGATGATAAAATGATGGAAATGTTTGCATGCCCACACAGCTGCTAGGCTCTCCTTCTCTGCTTGAGAGTATGGCCCTTCGTTGGGTGACAACGCTCTGCTGGCATAGGCCACTATGTGTCATGGCATGGAGTCGTAATTGTAATTGGTTATTTATAACGTGCTTATTACTCACAGGTTTCTAAGCGCGGACCCGGGGATCGAACCTGTGTTGCTCTGCATTGTCTTGCTTCCCAGGTGAGCGTGTTGCCCCTGAGCTATCCTGCCGGCCCGAGTTTGCCGTGCTGCTTTGATCCAAAAGGACTTCTATACCCACCGGCAGTGCTTCAAGTGGGCCGGGGATAGCTGGGGCCAAACCCCAGCAGTCTCCAGAAAAGGTGCCGGGGCCCTGCCAGGGCCCACCCTGACCAGCCCCAGCCATGCTGATACCTGAGGCAGCCCGTGTAGCATTGTCTTTTCTTTTCTTCTAAACCCAAGTGTGGACACCTGCAAGCAGCAGGTGCAACCGTGCAGTGCGGGCTGCCTGATGACACTGTACTCCTTTTGCTCCAGAGTAAATAGCCATCATCCAGCATGAAGCCCCTGGGCTCCTCACGCTGGCTGATGGCTATTTACTCAGAAACAAAAGGAGAGATAGGCAGTCCAGCCCTCCTCCTGTTTGAGTACAGAGCCATCAGCAGCAGGCACCACTTTTATTCAAGGAGCCTGTGGTTAAGCATTGCACCACGTGGCTACTTGAATGAAAAGGCTGCCTGCTGGGTGTGAGCTTGGACACACTGGTGTCACACCTTTGATGCACGCAGCCCCTTCTTGTGCTTAAAAGGAGGGTCTGGGCGCATCAAAGGTACTAATTCCAGTGCGCCCCAGCTCTGCTTATTTTAGCAGCCCCCACCCCTTAGGTGAGGGGGGCTCTCGATAGGGGGCGTGGCCTAAGCTCACCAGTACTTATGCCACACAACCTAACGAGAGCCCCCCTTCAATTTCTAATCCCACTTAAAGCACTGGCCACCGGACTGGCCTCTACCATGATTTTGGTGTGATTTTGGTGTGCCACGATTGGTTAAAATAGGCTAGCTGTTTGGCAGTGGACAATGCACACTTTACGTGGTCAAACACCTGTTGGCATGCCCCTGACTACTGGAAGACTGTGTCCTTCTCAAGCAGCCACCACAGAAGCTCAGTTGTCATGATTAGGTAAATATCTGGTGCAATAGCCTGCGATGCCAATTAATTATCTGACTTCCGATACTTGGGTGGGTGCCCCCAGGTCATTTTTGGTGCATACTTTCTCAGGATCAGGCTTCATACTCTCAGCCGAAAAGATACAACAAGAAAAAAAGGATGTCACATTTGTCGAAACGTAATGTCAGCCCCGCCTCCTGAAGTGCCTTGCAGACAGCCTGCAAGGCCTGATCATATTCTTCTAGGGATGTGCCATAGACCAAGATGTCATTGCTATAGTTGAGCATCGACTTGATCGGGAGGAGAACCTGCCTGATGGCCTCCTTGAATATCTCGGCTGCCGAGAAAATCCCAAAGTTGAGGCACTTGTATCGGAATAGGCCGTTGTGAGTGGGAAATGTTGTAATGATCCTTGATGTGGGATGTAGCTCCAGCTGATGGTAACCCTGGTTGAAATTGAGTTTGGAGAACCTCATGTTCCACTTCAGTTGGGCAATCATGTCTTCTATATTTGGTCCTGGGTGCCGCTCACGTTGGATTGCAGGGTTGGCAACTAGCATGTCAATGCATAGGCGAATGCACCCACCCTCCTTAGGTACCACCACCAAGGGAGATATCCAGGGTGTAGGACCCTCAGCCCTCTCGATGCTGTCATTTCCCCTGGAAAAGCTCTTGTGAAACTGCCTGTTGGAGGTGGAACCCTAGTCTCTAAGGGTGTTGGGGGACTGGGTGCACAGATTCACCAATGTGTAGGGCCACAACAGTCCCGTTAAACTTCCCTAATCTGTGAAAAAGGTCCAGAAAGTTCTCACAGATCAATTCCTTCAAAATGGGAGTGATTGTCCTCCCACATTTTGGCTGATCCTTTCCTTCTGTCCTAGCAATGCATCATACGCCAGAGCCCTAAAAATGGATGTCTATGAGCCCCAGTACTTTCACTGTCCTGTACCTGAGCAGCCATCCTCATCAGTGGGGCTTCACAACACATAGATAACGGCGGTGATCGATCGCACCCTGTGTACTAACGTGCATTGAAATTGTCATATGGATGGCAGCTGTGTACTGGCGCCTGTGGGAAACCAGAAGGAATTCTCACAACCACTCCCCAAGCGAGGGAGGATCACCTGGGTGGAGGATCCTTGGGGATCGGGGAGAGAGTGCCGGACGGCAAGACATGGTTTGCCCCCTTTCCTAATATAGATTCACCCTCCCTTCCCACAGCCTTCATGTGCTACATTTACTCATACCCTATCTCTCTTTGTAAATTCACACCAAGTACTGAGAAGAGGAAGAGGCGACTAGGAACAATGCACACTTCCTATGACCAACATCACTCTAGTATTGAGACGAAAAAGAGAAGTGTAAAAGCATGCAGTACTGAAGGTCATGCATGTCCCATTAATTGGGCTCATTATAGCCAGGCAATTCAGGTAAACAACACACACCTGAGGCCCCATAATAGGGATCAGGTGTAAAAAGGCAGGAGAGGTAACTGTGTGCAGGGAGAAGGAGAACCACCGGGTTGGATCGAGACTAGACAGTCTGAAGACCGGCAGCGGTCCCAGAAGACCTGCAGGACCCGAGGCAAATGGGTTGCGATGGAGCTGTCATTCAGCTGGCCTGCTGCAGAAAGGAGCTGGGAGCAGAGGGAACGCAGTCCGAGTTCATTGCAAGGACCTGGGAAGACGGCGTTTGGGAGGACCTGCCCGGCGAGTAAGCAGAACCAATCCGGTCTGCTTACCGACTATAGAAGAGGTGAGCAGGAGCAGCTGGGACTGCCGCTGGGGAGACGCAAAGAGCCAGTGAGTATCAGAGGACACGGGAAAGAACAGGGCGCTCCCATGGCACTACAGGCAAGTAACAGTCCATAAGCACAAGTGAATGCAAATTATATTAAATGCCAAACTGAATGGAAATGGCTATTTGAGTGAACGCACCTCATATTGAATACCAAACTGAATTGAAACTGTTAGTTGATTAGGAACAAGTAATATTGAATACCAAACAAACATTTGGATGTTAAATCAACATTGTGAATAGAACTATAGCAAGTGGCAAATTGAAGAAATACTTAAGTATTCGAATTACAAATAAGAGGAAGAAGCAACATTGTGAATAGTACTACAGCAAGTGGCAAATTGAAGAAATACTTGAGTATTCAAACTACAAATGTGAGGAGGACTTATGAACTTGTGGCAAAGCAAATACTGATGTACAAAAAGATTGTACTAGCCAAAAGGGAAGCCAAGTGCGGAAAACCTTAATCCCAAGACAGAAGAGTCTGTGAGGGGCCAAACAAACCTAAAGGGGAGACTTATGGTTGTGGGGCCTGTAATGGGTGGACAGTGCAGTCTAACAACTGTGCCTAGATCGAGGAGCTCTCTACTATGGAGATCACGGTCATCCTGAAGCAAGTCAAGCTGAAGAATAGAGTTCCTGGTTGCGTAGCCTATAATGGGTTGACCATGCGGTCTAACAACTGCGCCTAAACCAGGGAGCCCTAAATGATGACAAGCAAAGGACATTGTAAGTAAGCCACTGAGAACTGTTAACTAATTGATAAAACAAGCCAGAAGACAGATCAAGTGAACCTGTTGTTTTCTTGCATTGAGTGGCTTTAGAATAAGTACTACATGGAAATCATGGGGTAGGGAACCCGGAGAATCAAAGGAACTGAGAAGCGTTGTCTTGGGGAGGGAACCTCAGGATATTCTCTTTGTGTGAACTGTACCATATTGAACTTGGGGAAGGGCAAACAGCTATTGGAACTGTATTGAGCTTGATATAGAAAGCTCAAGAATGACTTAAGCTGAGAGCAGCTGAGACTTTATTTTTGAACACTATTCTGGTTAAGAAGAATCCCACACTTTGTTTATTTCTAGATGTGTGGGCATGCATAGGTTTGGACACAGACAGAACTTTGATTAGGACTTATAGACATAGACGTCCCTTAGTTTTCTTTAGGCAGGAGACATCCATACCTTAGTTATAGGGCAAGTTAGGCCTTTCACCATCCAGAGATTTTAATAAAGTTCTTTGAAACTTGAGTTCTGTTGTCTGTGTCACGTCTCTTGATACCATGCCTGTCTCACACACCCCACTGGACTATTCTTGCTGTGGACCTGGACAATATGCTATTATCTGCCGTCTGGAGGAACTCCTATTCTCCCATGATGTTAACAGTGACTTCCATGTCGATGAGAAAACAGTGGCCGACGCCACCCATGTCAATTGTCACTCTTGGAGGTTTTTCTGCTTCGAGATCTTTATGCGTCATCAAGTTGACATACTCATCACTGTATTTGGGGTATAACTCATGTGGCACATCTGTATATTCTGGATATGAGACGTGTGGCCGATCATACTGGTTGGTGTATCCCAATATGGGACGAATGGCCTGTCATATTGAACATACTGGTAGTTCGGAACCTCTTCCATAGCCCGTATAAATCTGTGCAGGCCTTGCAACAAGGGCTGGAAAGCCTTCCATTGGATGTTTTGCGTTTCTTGATCAGAGTTCTCCATATGGCCATGGGGGGTGCTCACATGACAAGGAATGACCTGCCTTCCCTGCAGATAGTCTGGAAATTACCTTCCCTCCCAGAGTTGGCATACTGTTGGTTGATCGCCAGGCAGACCCCCATCCGGGAATGCAAACCTGCATCTATGACAAATCTTTGATGATCTGTCGGGCCTGCTGATTGAATGGCCTGTTGAGCATTCTTGATTTTGTTGGAGGTACCATTGGAGGCATGTCAGGACTTGTGGTGGACTGGAATGCTTCTACTGTGTCTTCCTTCTCTGTGTGCTTCTTCAGAGACTTTATGGAGGTAGACTGTATATCTACCTTTTCATACACTCTTCTTAGCTCAAAGATGTCATCTAGAGGCAGAGGCCTCTTTAATAGTTGTTTCTGGAATGTGGACGAGGTGCACCGTTCTATCCTTCTGAGGCGAATGGCTTCTTTGTATGAACAATTAGCTAATGTGCAGTGGACCATTTTCTGTCGAAGCCTTGTGATTAACTTTTCGATGGTTTCATGTGGCCGTTGGCTCACTAATTGAATATGTATCTTGCGTAATCGCTATTCAGTTGTATGATCAGTTTCTTGTTGAGCACCTCAATCAGTGTCTCATAGGTTGTCCTCTCTTCTTCTGGGATTGTTTTTATTATTGCATTGACCGCCTTGCCCACTAGGTTTGTAAAAATGTCAGTGATAGCAGGTGTCTTGTCACCATCCACAGCCTCAATAAAGTCATTGAACTCTTCTAGCCACGCCACCCGCCGGGACCCTTTATCAGGCTGTGGCTTTAACTGTAAAGATTGGGGCTTCCTGAGGAATGCACCCCTGGTGCCTGAAGTCGTAGGAGCCTGAGGCTTCCTGGCTATGTCGTCCATTCTGATGCTCTCGTTCGTATGGTTTCAGGTGAGCACACAAGAAAGGATAAGGATCGGCCAGGAAAACTGGACGCAGGGGCAATGCGCGCCAGGGACAATGCGCTGTCAGTACTTGCCAGGACTTGACAACCCCCAGTTGGGGTGTGCTGACAGATAGCTCTGGCCAGGGTGAGTCTCGGGGATGCGTCCAGGCAGGAGTATATGGCGCCAGGAGTTGCCCTCTGCATTAGCAGTATGTGGTACTGGCAGGAGTTGTCTTCTGGATCATCAACAGCATGTAGGATAGTACTGGTAGGATTCGCCTTCTGGATTAGGAGCAGCACATGGTGGTAGGAATTGGCAGGAAGAAATGTATTTGTCGACCCAGGACTGAGGTGTGTTGCAGGCAGGGAGGGGCTGCCCCCAAGAGTGTGATCGGTAGGCATAGCGTAGCTCCTTCACCATTTAATTATTTAATTAGTCACTTATTATTTTTAAAAAATGTGGATGGCGGATGGTGCACTGATGGTCCTCTCTGTTTACTAGAGTCGAGCAGCACTCCTTAATGCATGCTTCAGGTCATCCGGTCAATCGGTGCCCTGCTGAGTGTCCAGAGGCTTCCGGCGCTAACTACTGTATGATCAGACGAGCGCTCTGCCATGCTGCAGACGGCACCGGAGCACCCCTGCTGTATGTCAGATGGCATGGATCTCCTGGTGCGTAGGACTCGGGCAGGTCAGCAGCACATCACGACAGTATGGCGGAGGTTGCCGTAGCTTGTCGCAAACGGTGGTCGAAGTATATGAAAAGAAGTAGTGGAACTATGTTCCCTGCTGGCCTGCACCCTCTCTTCACAAACCTCATCACCACGCCTCCTCCCACACACAATACAAACCCCCAAACACATGCGCCTGCCGTTTAAGAGAATAAGTACCATACACTGAAAGTGCAAGTTTCAACTTCTTCCTAAACTTTTATTTTACAAGGAAAACATACCGGAACGGTTTCTTTTTAAAATAAAAGTATAGAAACAGTAAAACTTAATTTAAAAAAGTAGAGGAGCACCGCTCCCGACCGCTCGCGCTCACTTCGACCACTGGTCGCAAATTGTTACCATCACAAGGAATCACGGAGGCCACACAGGTAAGGATTGGAGTAATCACGTTCTTCTTTATTTACTCATGTCTTCCTCCTCCACACCTTCACTTACTCCTCCTCTCCCCCCATGTGATAATTCCCAGGCACACTGGTCACGACCTAAAAGGACCAGTGTACCTACCCAGAGCCTACAACAGGGCTGTTAATTGTGATAGCCCATATGTATTTTTACGACAAGTTCAGCTAACAGGTCTCATGAGCTATGAAGTGGTGAGAAGTGGCAGTCAAGGCTGCAGGTTACTCTGGTTTTCCTTTGTGTGCAGCTCGGAAAGTGAAAGGGCTGCAGTGCCTTTAACTCACAGCTATCTCTATAATCCAGATCCAGGTGCGGAGTGCCGATGAGGAAGTGGCGAGAAGTGGCAGTCAAGGCTGCAGTTTACTCTGGTTTTCTGTTTTGTGCAGCTCGGAAAGTGAAAGTGCTGTGGTGCCTTTAAAGGGGAAGTTCACTCAAAAATGTTATTGTCTCAAAAGATGGGCTATAATAAAAAATATATATAACAAATCATTTTAAAGAAAGTTGCTATGCAACATTTTGAGCAAATGAAACTCAAAGTTTTGACATGGGGGCATCCATTTTGTGAAATTAAGTAGCCTCCTCTATTCATGTTAAGCTCTTCTCTGGCGGCAATAACCAAGAAAAGCCCCCTACTGGAAGCTTTTGCTTACTGCTGCCAGAGAGCAGAGCTTAACATGGAGAGGAAGCTGCCACAGTGTTTACAATTGCCTTGACTTTAATGTTATGTTTTCTGTGCTCCCCAAGCCCAGGGAAGCACAGAAAACATAAATTGAAAGGTACAGCAATTATAAATACTTGGCCGGCCGGCGGCAGAGTTTTCATAATTGATGCAACTTTCTTTTCTGGTTTCCCGAGCATGGAAAAATGAAAACTAAAGTCGCAGCAATTATGAATACTCTGCCAGCGGCAGGTAAAGTATTCATAATTGGCTTGACTGTCTTTTTAAGTCTCCTGAGCTCCCCCAGGCTCTGAGGGAGGAGCCCGGGAGACTTAAAACAAAAGGCGCAACAATTATAAATACAACGTTATATTTTGTTTTTAAGTCTCCCGGGCTCCCCAGCTCGGGTGACTTAAAAACAAAGCCACGACAATCATAAATATAACACTGGCACTTTTGCTTTAAGTCTACCGGGCTCCCCCGGCTCGGGAGAGTCCTGGAGACTTACAGCAAAAGTACTGGCAATTATAAATACAACATTGTCGTATTTATAATTGCCGGCACTTTTGTTTCAAGTGTCCAGAGCTCGCCCGAGCCGGGGGGAGCCCGGGAGACTTGAAACAAAAGACACTGCGATCCTAAATACAACGCTGTATTTATGATGACTGATGCTTTCTCTTCAAGTCTCCCAAACTCCCCCGAGCCGGGGGAGCCGGGAGGCTTGAAACAAAAGGCACAGCAATCATAAATACGACAATGTTGTATTTATAATTGCCGGTACGTTCTTTTTAAGTCTCCTGGACTTCCCTGTGCCGTGGGAGCCCAGGAGCCTTAATGCGAAAGGCACGGCAATCATAAATACAGCAACATTGCATTTATAATTGCCAGCACATTCGTTTCAAGTCTCCTGGGCTTCATTGAGCTGGAGTAGCCCAGGAGACTTGAAACGAAAGGCACGGCGATCATAAATACAACAAAGTTGTATTTATAATTGCTGGTACATTGTTTTTAAGTCTCCTGGGCTCCCCCGAGATGGGGGAGCCTGGGAGACTTACATATAAAGCCACGGCAATCATAAATACAACGCTGTTGCATTTATAATTGCCTGGACTTTCACTTTAAGTTTCCTGGGCTCCTCCAGCTCAGGGGAGCCCGGGAAAGCAGTAAAAAAATGAAGCACTCACCAGCAGGGCAGAAAAGAGCCTGACAGCATTCTCTGCTCTCTAACTGTAATAAGCAAAAGCTCCCAGTAGAGGGCTTTTTCTTCATTATTGCCGCAAGATCAGAGCTTTACACAAGGACAGGAGGCTCATTCATCTCACAAAGTGGATGCCTCTTAGTGCTTGACATTTTTGAGCTTCATTTGCTCAAAAGTTTACATAGAAACTTTCTCTAAAAATATTTTTTATATATGTTTTTCAGTATGGCCCATCTTTTGAGACAATAAAAGTTTTGAATGAACTTCCCCTTTAACTCACAATTATCTATATAATCCAGATCCAGGCGAGGAGCGCCAGCACGGAAGTGGCGAAAAGTGGTCGTCAAGGCTGTCAGGGCAGGCAGAGCGAGCAGCTGAGATCTTTCATTTAACGGTAAGCGTGCTGCTGCTTGCCATTGACTATACGTGCTTGCCCGCAATTATCTGTTTGCATTTACGTGGGGATCAACTTGCTCCATAGTAATATGTCTGCTTAGTATGACGTTTGCTTTTACTAGGAGTAAAGCGAGTTTACTGGCGGCCCTGGAGGAGATTGTAAATGTGAAATACACACGACTCCCTTTTTACTGCCTCCACTGAACTCAATTATACCAGAGAATACTACCCACGATATGGACTTTGAACAGATCTCTGAATGTGCATTGGATATACACTCATAATTAACTAAATATGGTATGGTGATATCTAAATGTGCTGTTTTATCTAAGCGTAAAAAAGACGTTTTCCCCATCACTTCAACGCCTAGGATTACTATGTTTTTTCCAGTGAAGCCACACGGCCAGCATAGGAAGTCTTCCTTACAGGGTAAGGAAGTGGATTTGGAATCGGACTAGTCCAAAGTTTGATCGAAACAGAACTAATGCTACAGGAAATTCATAAACCACAGATTGCCTCTGGGTGTCCTGTAAGAGGATTCAATTCAACACTACAGCTAAGTCAACGCCTAGTCTATAATACTGAACGAAAACCCTTATTGATATAACTTTATGTCCAATTCATGCGTTCTGGATGACTACCCCTATATAACACCCCTCTCTTGGAATCCTCCTGACCCCACTGAGCCAAGAAGTAGTTCTGTTTTGCAAGTTAAAAGGTTTAATTGATAATTTAAACAATATATATATATATATATATATCACGCTTTATAATAAATTAATAATTGAATATCACACTTAATCTGATATGATAAAGATTAACAACGGAGAATCTGGCACTAGCACACTTCTTGATAATCACTAAGGAGTTGACATGAAATGGATAAGATAGAAACAATACTTTTATGGTTTCAACTGGATGCAATGTGGAATGAAATGCAGTACAGAAAATAACTTGATAGGATTTCAGCAAAAGACAATGTAATCACTTTCTTGGACAATTCACCCCCCCTTTTATGCAATGCAGGGAAATGGAAGGAAGGCACACAATTCTCAGAAATGCAATTCAAATGTAATTCAGTTCACCCAGCAACTTAGACTACAGAAGTTTAAAACACAGGCAAAATGCTTTCATATGTGCTGGCAATGGAGTGAAAATATGTTAAAATGCTTTTAATTCCCTCTAGAGGTTCAGGGTGAGTGGTATCTAGTTAATATTAGTCCAGGCTCACACTAGCAATGATTCAGGGATAATTAGCAGGTTACACGAATTTCTGGCAAATGGACGGCAAGAAGCAGCAGATTTTTACACGTGAAGAAATTTGCAAATCGCGGCAAAATTCGCGAATGCGCCGGGCGCGATTACAGAGGAACTACAAGGACTATCACTGGATTTGAAGGTCCCTATCTGTCCTGTCTCTCTGCTTTTATGTGTTTTGAAAATGGGTGTGTGTGAGCAGCATCACTAGCCAGCCCATCTCCACTTATCATTGGCCAAGCTTTCATTTCTCCCCTGATTGGGGGAGCTAAGTTGTGTCAGAGTGATGTCATTTTACAGCCTGCAGAAAGTCCACTCCACCTGTCAACTTGCACACAAATCTAGATTTGAACCAAATACATATTTGCAGAGGTACATATTGTTTTAAAATCATATGCACCCATCATGCATTACAGGAGGTATACCCTGTTCAAACTCTGCTCTTCCTGAGAGCTTGCATTCAGAAATGGCAATATTTTGCCCTTTTTAACTGGTTTGCAATACCGGACATTACCCCAAATTTACACACATGTGCGCAAGGAGTATGGACATTAGTTGATGAAGTGTCAGATTTTTCACATGCACACATTTTGAGTAATATCCTCTTTTCCGCTAAAACCCCCCTGAACATGCCACCGGTTCTAAAAACCTCTTAAAATGTGGGCAGAAAAATCACAAGAATTATGGTGTCATTTATAAAATGTTCACATGTCCGTACTATGAGTTATCCATCTTTTTCTAAAACCATATTCTGGCTATAGAGGTGTGTCTTTTCATGTCACATGGTACAGAAACCAGTCTTTCCAGTTTCTGCCAAGCTCAGAGACCCTGCCCCTCCCAGCTTCTGCCAAGAGGAGGACAGGGCTTTGTTCAGAGCTCCTGTATTCTGTGGGGGCTCCCCTTAATTCAATTATCAGAGAGATGGCATATCCTTAGTGTGGCCAGCAAAAGGCAGATAGGCCTGGGAACACAGCTGTGACTCAAGTTTCACTCCTGATGGGGGGTAGTTGCCAGGCAGAATTCAGTTCCTTAAGCCAGGTTTCAGATAAAATGTCACTTCTGTTCCCCAGTTTAAGTCAAGACATTTTTTTACATATGCAGCTAGGATGCTGATTCTAAGTTTAAAACTATGACATTTAAACAATTGCAACCTATGTGACACTCAAAGTAGGTCACTCATTTCTTTTAAACATTTAGATTTTTTAGTGTCTTTCAGTCCAAATTTACTTAAACTGCTGAAATCCACAGCTCAGCCAGTCTTGTTATAAACCTTCGTCACTTCAGAATATAACTTTACATTGGATCCACCTCTCAGTAAGTCTTTCTTTGGCTTGCTTTGGGTTCATTTATTCAGTTTTCTACAAAAAGTAAAATCTGGTGTGGTTTTAAAACGCCGGCTTTTGGATAGTGGTGAGTACTGGTACTGCACCCCTTTTTGGGATTTAAGAAAATGAATTCCCAACAGTTATGGGTTTGCTTTTGGCAATCAGCATTGCCAATCCCAATGGTTTCAGACTACTGTGTGGGTAGTCCAATGGTGGTTTTAGGCAGTGTCCTTCTGTGCCCATAACATCGGCAAAAATGAGTGGCAGCCTATTCTTCATGCATTTCCCTGTGCATTTTCTGGGAAGCTCTGGCCATCATGATGTTTTCCATGTCAATACTGCACAGTTTTGAGGTAGGGCTCGGATGCATGGGTAAATACATCCCACAAGCCCCCCTCTTGCGATGGCCATTCTATTTCACGAATGGGACTCGCAAGACCTGGGATGTTTCCTCATCTTCTTCCAATAGATGGCACAGTTCAGTATCTTTTCCTCCATCCGGTACTGATCGATCGGTTCTCCTCGCCGGTCCTGATGGGAATATTGGGCGGTACACCGGGCCCGTTGCGTCTCTGCTACCGGTCTCCGGATCGTCCTCCTTGGCCCGTCTCCAGGTTTTCTTTCTCCTAGGACGACAAAGGAAGAGCGGCAATACCTATTCATAGACGTTTTTTTCCACCACTGTTGAGATAGTGGGGCAGCATATGCATTTCATCATAACGAAACATTACATTCTTATTTTGAAAAAAAAAACAGTATAACTAAGAGACAGTTTCATGCAAATCACAATATTTTAGAGACTAGATGTGGTATGTTTTATGGTTGGAACTGAATTAGTCTGAGACAGTACCCGCTAGGATTCCAGAGGATTCCTCCAGTTGTTGCAGAGTGTGCCTGGGATGGCAACATTTCAACTGGTTTATGTGGACCCACTTGTCTTCCCCCTCTGCCAAACCGCCTTTGGGGATGCAGATCTTGTAGGCCACAGGGGAGATCTTGTCGATGATCTCAAAGGGTCCCTTCCATGTAGGCAAAAATTTGCGCTGCTTGGCCTGGTTCCTTTGGAAGTTGTATAGATAGACCCGGTCTCCCACCTGATATTCCTTCCTGGAAGTTTTCAGGTCATAATGGGTCTTCATGCTATCAGCCGATCTTTCTAGATTCCGCTGAGCGTAAGCAAAAGCATGTTGGAGGTGTTTCCTTAAATTCTCCACATACTCATGAGTAGTGGAGGCATTTATCAGTGTCTGCTCTTGGGTCCTGTAGAGCAAATGCTGAGAAAGCACCATCTTGCGCCCAGTCATCAATTCAAATGGTGACATTTTGGTTGCAGATGAAGGGGTAGATCTGATGGCCATTAGGACCAGAGGTAATCGGATGTCCCAACTTGGCCCAGAATCTGCCACAAACTTCTTTAATATGCTCACAATGGTTCGGTTATATCTCTCTACTGCCCCAGAAGAAGCTGGTCTATAAGCAATATGCAACTTCCTTTTGACCCCCAGTATCTCCCACATCTTTGTCATTACTTCACTGGTGAAGTGGCTACCCCTGTCTGACTCAATCCTTTGAGGTAGACCAAAACGGGAAAAGATGTGGTTAATCATCAAGGCAGCTGCAGTTTCTGCCTTGCAGTTTGGGGCTGGGAGACATTCCACCCACTTGGTAAACAAGCATGTCACAGTCAACATGTACTTATTCCCCCTAGCAGAGCGAATCACGGGGCCTACAAAGTCGATTTGTAAATCTGACCATGGCAGTGTCATCCCCCTCTTTTGGAGAGGCGCACGGTGCGTGAGGGATGATGGCTGAAATTGTGCACACACAAGACACCCCTTCAAGTATTGGTCGAGGTCCTGCCCCATGTGTGGCCAGTATGCAACCTCTCTTAAGATTTCCAATGTTGTGTGAAACCCCCTATGACCAGCGGTGGCCGCATCATGGGCATGACTTAACATCAGGCTTCGGAATGAGGTAGGAACCACCCACTGATCGTGGCCAGCTTTGGATTTCCTTACCAGCAAACCGTCTTGGATTCGGAACATTTTTGGACATTTCATCAACACTCTTAGGTCCTCTTTCCCAGTGTAATCGGTATCCGTCAGGGGAAAGTTCTCAGGGTCCTCAAGGTGTTGGTAAAACTTACCAATTATTGGATCCCCCTTCTGAGCGGTAATCAAATCAGCATCAGGGGTCTCCTTACTCCATTGTGCAATTGAAAGGTCGTTGTGAGCATTTGTCTGGGACCTAGTGATAGCAGTGACCTGGATTTCCCCCAACAGGGACTCATTCTCAATTAGATCCCCTTGGATGGCCCCGGTTTTGGCCAGCTGATCAGCTAAGTCATTTCCAGTTTTGTCTGGTCCCTCTACTTCGGTATGACCCTTGATCTTTTTCCAATAGATGGTCATCTCATTCGAGGTGACCAGATCATCAATGCTTTGGATCAACTTCCCATGTTTCAAGGGTTTGTTGTTAGCACATAACATGCCTCTGGTTTTCCAATTAACCAGGTGCTCCACGAACCCGTTCCGTACATAATCCGAATCTGTGATTATGACCAGTTCGTGGAGTTGATGCTGGACAGCAGTGAGGATGGCCTGATGCACAGCCATCAATTCTGCCACCTGACTACTTCGGGGACCAATTTTGTATCCAGCGGAGGGTTCTGGGGACTCATTCACCCATGCATTCCCTACGCCGGCCACCAGTTCTTTCTCCCCGTTGTTGTCAACATGGTACGAGCATCCATCCACATCGACAGTGGGCATTCCCTCACACTTGTCCTCCTCAAAGACTTTGTGTGGGGAATTAAGGTATGCCTCCGTGTTGTCCTTGATTTTTAGACTTTCATCCTCGAGACAGTTTTCTCTGGCACAATCATGCAAGTCAGCCAGACCTTGCGCGAGGGGACTCTTCTTGTTTTGGCCATATCTGACCTCCACAGGAAAGCCTTGCATTGACAGAATCCAGGAAGTAATTCGGGAATTACTCACATTTCCGGCCCGGATTCTGTCACTTTGGAGATATTGCAGAGGCTGGTGTGGAGTCTCCACTATGATGTGTTCCCCCTGGATAAACGGGCGGTAATTCTTCAATGCCCACACCGTTGCCAGGAGTGCCTTCTCACAATCGTTGAATTTTTCCTCCACAGAGGATAAAGTTTTGCTCGCATAGGAGATTACTTTATTGACCTTGTCATGCTTTTGGTATAATACTGCCGTCAAGCACGTATTAGAGAACCCCGTCTCCAGGAAGAACTCCTTGTTTCTGACAGGGTAAGCTAGGCAAGGCGCTTGTGAGAGGCTTCTCTTGAGTTGTTTTACCGCCTCGGCTTGTTCTGGACCCCATTCCCACTTGACCCCCCCTTCAGGAGATGAATCAGGGGTCTGGTGATCTCTGCGTAGCCCTCAATGAACTTTCTGCTGTAATTAGTCAGTCCAAGGAGGCTCCTTAGTTCCCGCAGAGTTGTGGGGTCTTTCAGTTTCTGAAGTGCTTCCACTTTTTTTTCCTGGGGACAGAGACCCTGAGGAGTAATCTCATGCCCCAAGAAATTAACACGGTTCTACACCACTGTGCTTTCTGAAAGGAAAGTTTTGCTCCGGCGGCCCTCAACTGCGTCAGAACATAACGGATCTCCGCTATGTGTTCCTCCACAATGAACTTTTGATGAGGACATCATCTACATAAGCCAGGTTACCCCTCGCACCCAGGTCGGTCATGGCCTTATGTAGGAAAATGTTGAATTCATTGCCGGAGTTGAGGTATCCGAAGGGAGTCCGGGTCCATGTATACTGCTGGCCCCCAAAGGTAAAAGCCAGCTTGTATTGGTCCTCCCTACTGACAGGCACGGTCCAGTATCCATTGGTCAGGTCTATTGCTGTGAATACCTGTGACCCCTGGATCTGGGCCAGCCCTTGGTCAATGTAGGGCAGAGGCCATCGGGAAGTATGGACCTGTTTGTTGAGCTCCCTGAGGTCAGCACAGAGACTCCACTGGCCGTTTGGCTTCAATATTCCCAGCACCGGATTATTGAAGGTGCTGTGGACTGGACGGATTATTCCCCTGGACTCAAGGTTCTTAATTATTTCAGTAAGGGACTCCATTGATGCGAGAGGCAAGCGATATTGCTTCACAAACACAGGAGTCATGCCAGGGTCCGTGGGGATTGTTGTTGTGTGGATGTCGGTGCGGCCACAGTCATATGAGTCTACCGCAAAGAGATCTTGGAAATCCAAAAAAACTTGTTTCAACTTTTGCTTTTGTTCCAGAGTCACACAGGCGTCAGCTAGGTTGACTCTCTCTTCCACCATCTGCCTGAAGCCTGGAAAGACTTCTGGTTTGGCTATCTCCGCGGCCTCCTCCAGCTGGGTGGAGAAGTCCCTGGTCAGAGTGCTGATTTGGACTGGAGGCTTCAGGTGGGAAAGGCAGCCCTCATGGACCTGGAAAATCACCTCATCCCTCCTGAAGTCACAAGTCACATCTTCCTTACCATAAGGGCAAGAAGTGTACACCAGGAAGTTCCCCCCATGCTGGGTAAAAATCCTGTCTGGTGTTGTATTGTCATCACTGTCACTGTCAACGCAGTCCTTGGGGATTGGTCCTAACAGTTCATTTCCAAGATCTATGGAAAAATGTCGGTCATCAACCGCCATTCCAATAATGGTGCCTGCGGCTAGAGTGATACTCTTTAAGTCGCTGTTATCCACTTCTATTGGAATGGTGTCATGTTCTATGTTGACTAATGGAGTTGGGTTTACCCCCAACCCTTGCTGTTGGAGAGAAGCATTTAGATGTATATAAGCATCAGGGTTTTTCAAATGTTGTCCTCTTTTAACTTTCACTTCCAGGGAGAATTGTCGGGTCCTTTCTGGGATGGTGACTTCCTCTTTGATCTGAATCTCAACTGCATAAGGTAGCAATTGAGCTGACCTAAATGCTTTTTCTGGATCATCAAAGCCCATGGGATTATCCGCTAATCGGGACCAAGCTTTGAAGTTTATTAGGTCCAAACTAATGGCAAAGCGATTGAGAATGTCACTGCCTAAGTAAAAGGCGGCAGGGACGTCTCGCACGACCCAACAATTGTGGACTATGCTCTTGTTGCCCATGGAGATTTTGAGCATACACCTGCTTGGCAGGAGATGTTTGGAATTAGGTGCTTCCAGGTCCATTTCCCATTTGTCTATCAGTTTGAAGGTGGGAATGGCTGGATCTTTTGGGAGTTGGCGGAACATGGCTTCGCTGATGAAGCTCTTACCGTTGTTCACACACACTCGAGTGAGAACAGAGTCCTTCCCATCATTTAACTGAACAGGGATGAACAACTGCTCTCCAATTTGCTGAATATCAGCCAGGCTCTGAGCTGATTTCACATCTTTCTGGACTATAGGAGTGGGAGTTTCTGATTGTGGATTAGTATAGAATTTCAGAGTGTTTCCTTCCAGCGTGGAGTACCACTTTAGGCTGGAAGGAAGGTTGATTTTCAGAAATAGAGAGGACCCCCCATCACCAGTCTGTTGTCCTACTGCTATTACTGTCACGTCTGGAATTTGGCTATTCTGGAAGTGAAATTCTACTTGGTCAGATTTTTGTTCAACCATGTGGCAGGTGCCGTTTAAACTAACATGGTTGACACTCTGTTTTAATTTTATTGGTCGGCTAGTCTGGGTCCAGAGGACCTTGTTTACGCAATCTATTAGGGGTGACAACCTTCTCAGGAGGTCATTCCCTAGTAAACAAGGGGTGCCCTCTGGGGTCACAACTATGACCGGGTGTTTCAACTTGTGTCGCCCAATTTTAATGTCCAAGTCTGCAGTCCCCTCAACGGGAATTTCCTTCCCGTCAAAGTTCTGCAGTTGTCCAGGAAGAGGGGTGAGAGGAATTTGGTAATTCCCTCCCCTTCCTGCATTCAGTTCATCAAAGGCCCTTCTGCACAGAAGGGTAGCTTGAGATCCCGTGTCCACCAGTGCCAAAATTGTACCCTGTCCCTGTACTTGTACCGGGGCATAGTATCTTCCCTCCTTCTCCTCAAGGGGGCACAGATAATGCACATTTTTGGACAACTGGTGGGCTAACTTTCTGGTTTTGGACATCGCTAGCGAAGAGATTTGGGCAGAATTCTGTGGAGAGCCTTGGGAATCTGAAAGAAAAAATTGGCAACTGGAGATCAGAGCCATTGTGGGTTCCCCTGGCTCCGGTTCTGGGCCGCCCCCCCCTTTTTGGAGGCAGTCATCAGGATGGGTTTGAACCATGGGATTTTCTTGCTGTTGGTTCTGGGATAAGATGGTGGGCGGCGGTAGCTCAGTCTCCATATCTCCCCAGTCTGGATTTGCATCCCTAGGGACCCATTTTCTTTGGGAGGAGTTCCCCCCTCTCTGAAGGAGAAGATCCTTTTCCCAGGATCCTCTGAGGATCCCTCTCCCTCAAATTGGAAGATCTGTACCTCCTCCTCAAACTGAGTCTGTTTGGGTCTTTTGTTTCTCCTACCCCCCCTCTGCTCCTTAGGAGGCAGACTTTCAGGGGCAAGAGATTTTGTTTCCGGTTCCTGGGTTTCCAGGGGCTGTTTACAAGTGAGGAAGGAAGCTTCCTCTTAGGCTTTACACCCCCCTTCCCCTTGTGCCTCCTCCCTGGGAACCGGTGAGTTATCGGGGTGCTGCCCCCGTCATTGTTCTGGAGCACCAGGTCCAGAGTTGGGTGCGTTCTGCGCCGGCATGCCGTTCTGAGGGTTCTGCTGAGCCCTCAGTATGTGACCCAGATCCCGCGCCATGTTTTGAACCTGGCGCTCTAACTGGGAAACCCGCTCAGGCTGATACGGGGCCCTGTTTTCTCCCCTGGGCTGATCCCGGGAAGGGTAGCTGTCCCTCCTCTGGTAATACCCCGGGTTGGGAAGATTTGGGTACCCCTCCACCCTTGGCCTCCCCTCTCCCGGATTAGGCTGTCTGGGCTCAGGGAATTGGGGAAAGAAGGATGGATGATTTTGGGGTTGGAAATTGGGTGGATACCTGGGGAAAAAGTTCTGCCCAGGATTTGGAGAATTTCTGCCCTCCTGTGGGAAGTTGGGAGGGAAGTTCCCTGGGTTAGGTGCTTGGCTGGATCCCCCCCCTTGGGCTGAAGGAGTCCACACATAACCCAGGATGGGTCGATTTCCCTTGTAACGGGGACTTACATAATCAGGAGAGCGAGGGACCCCATTTGTGGGGCTGCCTCCCTGGCTCCCTGTCTGTGACTGGCCCGAGGACCTTCTGGGCCTAGCATTATTAGGTGCAGGTAGGTTTTTAGGCCCCCCCATCTCCAAATCAAAAACGGGGGTGACCTTTACCTCTGCCACCTTGGCAGCAGCAGGGGTGCTGTTGGCTTTGGGGTTTTTCTGGGCATTACTTTTGCTATCTACCGGTTTCTGCACCTCATAGATCCGGGTAGCCTGTTCAATGACCCAGTCTAAAGATCTTTTCTCATGAAAATCCCTCACGAGCTGGGTCATTATGTATTTGGGCAAGGCATGAAAAAATGTATTAATGAATTCTCTACTGTCTGTGCGCACCCTTCTGGTGGTCTGCGCAAAAGCACGTTTCAGTTCTTGCACAAATTCTTGTGGGGCCAGATCCTCCCCACATTGCAAATTGTAGGCTGCCTTGCGAGCCTCTTGAGGATTTCTGTGAACAGAAAAATGTTTCAAGATGGCCGCCTTATAGGTGGACCATCTTAAATGATTTTGGTCCTCCAGCCCCGCAAAGAAACTGGAGTATTCCGGGGAGAAGGTCCACTTTACATATTGAATACAGCTTTGGCTGTCCTTCAAATGGAAAGTCTCCATCATTTGCTCAAACAACTCTAAGTGCTCCCAAACAGAATACTTAGCGTTCTTATGGTAAGGCGTGATGACGCTCCTGATCGCCTTAATCTGCTTTAAGGGGTCCTTAAGCAAGGCCCTTTTTGCCTTATTGGCCTTTTTGGTTCGGGTAACCCTTGTCCATTCATCCTCTGACTCAGAGGCACTGCTCCCAGAGGTTCCTGTCTGCTCTTCCAGGTTTTCCCGGATTCTGCGAGCCTGGGAATGGCTGGCCGAATGTGGGGACCTGGTCTCCTGTGTCCTGCGCAGTTCAGAGGAGTCTTCAGATTCCTCCTTGCTGCCAGGATTTGATGGGTACCCCCCCCCCACTGACCTAACTGGGCAGAGGTTTTCAGGATGCCCTTAATGGGCCTACTCTCCTGGGGTTCCCCATTAAATTGCACTGTGCTGGGGTGCCCATACCCGGATGCCCGCCCCTCCATACCTGGGTGGTACTGGCCTATGAGCCCCATACTTTTGTCTGGATAGTAGTCTGCCATCCCTGTGGCCCGGTGCTCATGTGCGCCAGGGAATATGGGGGTGGCAGAGTCCAGTGACTGGGAGGTATGAGGGCCTCTGGTACTAGGGCTCCTGAGGTTATGCTCCGGAGCTTCCCTTTCCCAGCGAACCTCATCTCTATCCGCCCCTGCTCCCTGTTGCAATGCAAGAGCCTGCATTTGTGCCTTCAGTTCCTCAGTTAAGGCCTTACTAGACTCTATCAGTCTCTCCTGCATCGCTACCTGTTGCTGGAGCCTATCATTGTGCTGGCAGAGAGCCTCATTCTCTCTCTGTGTTTCCTGATTGGTCCTGGAGCACTGGGCCAGTCTTTGCTGCAGGAGGGTTACCTCCTGAGCTGTGTCCCTATTGGCCTGCTCCTTTCTTGCTAGAGCATCCTCCACCCTCCTGGTGTGCTCTAACAAGTTCTGGTGTTCTTTTTGGAGGTCACCCAGTCCCTGGTGGGCCAGGTGATTTTCTTCCATTTTTCTTTTTAAATGGCAGACTTCCTGGCCTAAGGTGTCTCTTTCCTGACTAAGAGCCTGCATTTGTGCCGCCAGGTCGTCCCTTTGCCTTTGGAAGGCACCAGCTTTCTGGCGTTCTTCATCAAACTCTGCCTGGGTATCCAGGTCTTTCATAATCAGCTTG
Organism: Ambystoma mexicanum; assembly: GCF_040938575.1. Lineage (NCBI taxonomy): Eukaryota > Metazoa > Chordata > Amphibia > Caudata > Ambystomatidae > Ambystoma > Ambystoma mexicanum. Next base: position 186,602,413 of record NC_090937.1, read on the forward strand.
TTGCTCTCTACCTTCACTCTATCTAGATGACTTTGCAGGGTGGCTACCTGCTCCGTGCATGCCCTGTTAAAGTCTAATTGTTGCTCCAGCTTTTTCTGGCTCTGCAGTAAGGAGTCCAAACTGTCTCGGTGCTCCTTCTGCAGGGCCAGAAATCTAGTATCCTGGCCAGCCTTTTCCTGTTGCAGTATATCCATGTCCTCCTTTATTTTACTGATATACTGCCTACTGTCATTTTCTGACTCCTGGCTCCTGAGCAGCCTCTGCTCAGAAGAGTCCAGCTCAGATTGGGCCTTCTGTAATGCCAGCAGTTGCCTACTCGCCAGATCTTGGCCTTCAGCACATTTGTCCTGCATGGCTCCCATATGTAAATATAAATATGCCGCTACCCTGGCAATTTTGTTGTGCTCATCCTTGGCCTTAGAGGACATATATAGTTCACTCAGGGCCACATGTAAGGGACCCTGGTCTCTCCATATATCTGACCCTGTTTCCGTGATCTGGGGTGTTATGGCCTGCAACCAGACTGTTTGGTCCTGGTGAGTCCACTCACCTCTCACAAATAACTTACGTAAGAAGTGCTCTCTGGCTATTTTCATGTCTACTAAGGTCGTCATTCTAGAGATTGGTCTCTGTCCTGACTTACAGAAGTTTGTATTTTATTTTAGCAAAACAGACCTTTTTCTTAGAGCGTTCCTTTGAGAAGTGCTTTACAGCGTAACAAAGCGTGTGCTCCGACCGGATATGTGTATCTGGTCAGCTGGCACGCTGTATTAATCTGCACAAGTGATAGATCTAATCCAAACGTCCGGCACGAGCCCCCAATTTGTAAGAGGATTCAATTCAACACTACAGCTAAGTCAACGCCTAGTCTATAATACTGAATGAAAACCCTTATTGATATAACTTTATGTCCAGTTCATGCGTTCTGGATGACTACCCCTATATAACACCCCTCTCTTGGAATCCTCCTGACCCCACTGAGCCAAGAAGTAGTTCTGTTTTGCAAGTTAAAAGGTTTAATTGATAATTTAAACAATATATATATATATATATCACGCTTTATAATAAATTAATAATTGAATATCACACTTAATCTCATATGATAAAGATTAACAACGGAGAATCTGGCACTAGCACACTTCTTGATAATCACTAAGGAGTTGACATGAAATGGATAAGATAGCAACAATACTTTTATGGTTTCAACTGGATGCAATGTGGAATGAAATGCAGTACAGAAAATAACTTGATAGGATTTCAGCAAAAGACAATGTAATCACTTTCTTGGACAATTCACCCCCCCTTTTATGCAATGCAGGGAAATGGAAGGAAGGCACACAATTCTCAGAAATGCAATTCAAATGTAATTCAGTTCACCCAGCAACTTAGACTACAGAAGTTTAAAACACAGGCAAAATGCTTTTATATGTGCTGGCAATGGAGTGAAAATATGTTAAAATGCTTTTAATTCCCTCTAGAGGTTCAGGGTGAGTGGTATCTAGTTAATATTAGTCCAGGCTCACACTAGCAATGATTCAGGGATAATTAGCAGGTTACACGAATTTCTGGCAAATGGAAGGCAAGAAGCAGCAGATTTTTACACGTGAAGAAATTTGCAAATCGCGGCAAAATTCGCGAATGCGCCGGGCGCGATTACAGAGGAACTACAAGGACTATCACTATCGTTTTGGGGTCCTAAGACAGCCTAGGATCTCAGCTTCCAGATGAAAGTTACTGCAAGTCTCTAGCACAAACGGTTACGGAGATATAAGCGATTGAATAAAGGTCGTTTTTCAGATTTGAAATTTTAAAGTTCAAAAAGACAAGTGCAGCTTGCAACTAGAAAATGACAGGTGACAGCTTTACAAATGACAGGTGACAGTTAGGAGGCAGTTCTACTTAGATTAAAATAGAATTGATTTATATTATTTTAACTAAGAGATTGGTTCTGCACAGTTTTGCTAGGTACTCACACTATATTTTGAGTGAAATGGGCCTCGCCACGGATCTAGTCAGGTTTTAGACTGGACTCTGGTCTCTGCACTTCACAGTGATCTGGGTCAGCTCTCTCTGGTTCTGCTAACAGGTCAGCTCTACTCTGCTGGTCTGGTCTGGGTCTCTGAAGGTTGATGGAGGTAAAGTATGGATTTTCCCGGCAGAGCTTCCAGCTGCAAATGGATTTGAAGGTCCCTATCTGTCCTGTCTCTCTGCTTTTATGTGTTTTGAAAATGGGTGTGTGTGAGCAGCATCACTAGCCAGCCCCTCTCCACTTATCATTGGCCAAGCTTTCATTTCTCCCCTGATTGGGGGAGCTAAGTTGTGTCAGAGTGATGTCATTTTACAGCCTGCAGAAAGTCCACTCCTCCTGTCAACTTGCACACAAATCTAGATTTGAACCAAATACATATTTGCAGAGGTACATATTGTTTTAAAATCATATGCACCCATCATGCATTACAGGAGGTATACCCTGTTCAAACTCTGCTCTTCCTGAGAGCTTGCATTCAGAAATGGCAATATTTTGCCCTTTTTAACTGGTTTGCAATACCGGACATTACCCCAAATTTACACACATGTGCGCAAGGAGTATGGACATTAGTTGATGAAGTGTCAGATTTTTCACATGCACACATTTTGAGTAATATCCTCTTTTCCGCTAAAACCCCCCTGAACATGCCACCGGTTCTAAAAACCTCTTAAAATGTGGGCAGAAAAATCACAAGAATTATGGTGTCATTTATAAAATTTTCACATGTCCGTACTATGAGTTATCCATCTTTTTCTAAAACCATATTCTGGCTATAGAGGTGTGTCTTTTCATGTCACATGGTACAGAAACCAGTCTTTCCAGTTTCTGCCAAGCTCAGAGACCCTGCCCCTCCCAGCTTCTGCCAAGAGGAAGCTCCATTTACGACTCCCGCCAATAAAACATTTGCCTGAGTCAGGACAGGGCTTTGTTCAGAGCTCCTGTATTCTGTGGGGGCTCCCCTTAATTCAATTATCAGAGAGATGGCATATCCTTAGTGTGGCCAGCAAAAGGCAGATAGGCCTGGGAACACAGCTGTGACTCAAGTTTCACTCCTGATGGGGGGTAGTTGCCAGGCAGAATTCAGTTCCTTAAGCCAGGTTTCAGATAAAATGTCACTTCTGTTCCCCAGTTTAAGTCAAGACATTTTTTTACATATGCAGCTAGGATGCTGATTCTAAGTTTAAAACTATGACATTTAAACAATTGCAACCTATGTGACACTCAAAGTAGGTCACTCATTTCTTTTAAACATTTAGATTTTTTAGTGTCTTTCAGTCCAAATTTACTTAAACTGCTGAAATCCACAGCTCAGCCAGTCTTGTTATAAACCTTCAATTCACTTCAGAATATAACTTTACATTGGATCCACCTCTCAGTAAGTCTTTCTTTGGCTTGCTTTGGGTTCATTTATTCAGTTTTCTACAAAAAGTAAAATCTGGTGTGGTTTTAAAACGCCGGCTTTTGGATAGTGGTGAGTACTGGTACTGCACCCCTTTTTGGGATTTAAGAAAATGAATTCCCAACAGTTATGGGTTTGCTTTTGGCAATCAGCATTGCCATTCCCAATGGTTTCAGACTACTGTGTGGGTAGTCCAATGGTGGTTTTAGGCAGTGTCCTTCTGTGCCCATATCATCGGCAAAAATGAGTGGCAGCCTATTCTTCATGCATTTCCCTGTGCATTTTCTGGGAAGCTCTGGCCATCATGATGTTTTCCATGTCAATACTGCACAGTTTTGAGGTACGGCTCGGATGCATGGGTAAATACATCCCACAGTCCAGCACTCGACTCTTTGGCAAAGATTTCTGCAGAGGTGGACAAAGCTTTTAACGCAATTCCACAAGCAGCTTTACAGATTGCTACTGCTGTCTGTTATTTCTACACGCCTCTTGGGATAAATGAGGAGGGCGAAAACATTTCACGACCCACTGAGGATGCTAATAATCTTTGCATTACTGAATTATAACACCTATCACAGTCTCCAGACTCGTATGAGATTTCCCCTTGCAGGTCGGAAGGATCTTTTTTTTTTGCTGGAATAGGAATTCCGTCTGATTTGAACTACTCACGGGAGAAAGGAGATGATAAGAATTTTAATGGGCAATTGAATGCGTCTCCCCCTCTTTGAATTTTGCTTTTATTACTTTAGTAAAGTTGTATGAGGGTCTTAATGCTAGATTATCTGACCAGGCTACCAAGATGTCTATGCTGCTAATTAAAATGTATTTTTTGAAGTGTTATATGTCAGCAGTTAACCTGGTTAATACCTAGGCCTCAAAAAAGAAGAACATGGAAAAAGTAACAGTTGGAGCATTATTGACTTTTGAGATGGATAATATAATTGTTCCTAGAGGTGGGCAAACTGCACTAGAACCATTAGCTAATTCTTTTTTCGTGCGACCAGCCCCATTGGAAATGCAAGAGGTACTTGAAGCTATTCCTATAGAATCTCCACTAATTGCTTCAGAGAAATCTCTTAAGATCCCTTTTAGCAGTTCCCTATATTTACACAGAGTAGAAACTCACGTCGATGATTGGCTAGGCAAAATAAAAAAATTAAAAATGAGAAAATTCTTCAACAATCCACGACTACAGGCTCTAGAACATTTTTGAGATTATTGTCAGTTCCATCAGTTGTGGTCGCCAGTGTGGGAAGAAAGGCTGCTCGCAGGAAGAGACGAGCCGCTGCTTTATTACACTCTTCTCTGGTAATAGAGCAGGATGAGAACATGGAAATGTTGATGAATCTCAGTTGTCACCCAATAGATCCTACTGTAAGAAGTGAAGGTATTTACCCCACAAGTGTGGCAGCGGTTGTTCACTCTCCAGTGATAGTGCAGCCACAGGCCACACTGCAATTGGCGTTGACCCAACCGCCTCCAAATGTCCTGCCTGTTTTTTTTTACCAGTGGAGCTGCCAGCTAATTGTAATTTATTTCAACCTAGAACATCTATCCCAATGCTAGAAGCAATAAATGTCACAATTTCTAACATGGGAAATGTACCCCTAGAGCAAGTATTGGAATCAGAAGGTGAGTGCTATTTGTTGGAGCAAAAGAGATTGGGTCTCCATCGTGTGGCTAAAGTAGGGGACAAAAAGCTGGAAGGTGCAGTTTTGCCCAACCAAGAGGTTCCATTGGATGTTAATTGCTTATTATTAGACCGTCTACCGCTATCTTCATTCCCAATTACTCTGAATCGAGCTAATGTCTTGAAATTTATACGGGCTATTCCTGCTCTACGTAGTATATAGTCCAGTGACATTGAGAATGTGGAGTGTATATCAAAAGATAGATTGGGTGAAGTTGTGCTGCATGTAGGCTCTAGAATGATTTCTAAATGTATTTTAGATACAGATTCTCTTTCTTCCAATGGGATATGAGGTAAAAAAGGTAAACCGGAATCAGATAATGGCTGCTATGGTCCTGACTGTATCGGCTCCAATTCTTACTGATGTTCAATTGAGGGGCTATCCACCCTTGCAAATTACCATGCGATTGAATGGGGGAGCCTCGCGAAGGGTAGTGAATTGCATGGTTCGGCCTTCATTGCTAGAAGCTCCAAATGCCTGGTCATGGATGCCAGGTATTTTATCAAATGTAAATTTGGAGCTTTCTGTATTGCTTTGGAACACTAGATGTTTTTTTTCATTTCCTACAACCTGACTTACATCAAATAAGAAGTCAAGACATTTTTATTACTGGAAACCTGGCTTTTGAACCCACCAGTTATGGAAGGGTTTACAATGTGTTTTCAACCATCCAACCAGTAATGAAGGGCCTTAGGGGTAGGCAGGCAGCAGGCCTTTTGGTGGCAGTACGAAATTCTTTGCCCTTTACTATTGAGCATTGTGAAACTCTAGTTTGTTTATTCAGCCAATTAAACTGTCTTGGAGAGAAGGAGCACTCTCTGTAAGTAGATCGATGACGTTGTGTAACATATATTGGAATCCGGAAGCAGCCTCACAAGATTTGTTTCTAAAAATACTAGCTGAGTCGCTAGATAATTGTTTAGAGGATGAATCTATAACATCATTTGTATTTATATTTGTATTTATTAAATTTATAGAGCGCTTTAATCCAATGCGCTTTACATTACTACAACTGGATACATAGAATAATTTGTAGCATAAATGCAAAACATGAAACAAACCATCAAAACAATATATAAAACAATTCACCTAGAGCAGTAAAAGAGAAAACAGGAGAGAGGAAGAGTAAGGGAGAGGTGAAAAGGTTAATAGGCTGTGGAAGGAGAAAGATGAGATTTCAAGTAGGAACAGAAGAAGGGGTATGAGGAAATGGAGAGGAGAGAGAGAGAGGGAGAGAGTTCCAATGTAGAGGGGCCAGGAGCTGAAAGGATCAGAAACGGGAAGGGGCACAAGGCGGTGGGGGAACAGTGAGGAGGAAAAGATCAGCAGATCGGAGGGGGAGAGAGGGAGAATAGAAAGAGAAGAGAGAGGAAAGTTAGGGAGGGGCAAGGTCGTGAAGGGATTCAAAGACGAGACAAAGGAAGTTAAATTTAAGTTGAGAGTGGAAAGGAAGCAAGCCAAGATGAGAGAGTGAAGAAGAAATGGAGTCATGGGGAGAGAGAAGGCAGAGAGTACGGATGGCAGAGTGATAGATGGATTTGAGGGGAGCAAGATGAGCAGCAGGGAGGCCAAAGAGAAGAGTGGAACAATAGAAAAGACGAGAGAAGAGGAGGGAAGTGATTAAGAGTTTGGTAGCATGGAAAGTAAGAGAGGAACAGATTTTATGGATATTGAAGAGGTGGTAGCGGCAAGCACGGGAGGTAGGAGAAATATGGTGGGTAAAGGAAAGGGAGGAATCGAGGTGGAGGCCGAGATTGCGGGCATGATCAGAGATGGGGAGATTAGAAGGGGGGAAGAGAATGAAAGGAGGGGGAGTATGAGGGGAAGGCAAGGTAGAGGGAAAGAATAAGACTTCTGTCTTAGCAGTGTTGAGAGAGAGAAAGTGGGAGGACATCAATTTTTTATAGCAGTAAGACATGAAGAAAGATTGTGGTGGAAGTCAGATGTGAAAGATGAGAATGATAGGAAGAGCTGGGTGTCGTCAGCATAGAAATGGTGAGAGATTCCGAAAGGAGAGATGATGGGGGCAAGTAGGGCAGTGTAACGAGAGAAAAAGAAAGGGCCTAGTACAGAGCCTTGGGGGACACCAAAGTCCAAGGGGAGAGTAGGGGAGGTACGACCACCGCAAGAGACAGGGAAGGAACGGTTGGAGAGGCAGGAAGAGTGCCAATCAAGAACAGAGCCATTGAAACCAAAGGAGGAAAGAGTGTTGAGGAGTAAGGGGTGATCAACAGTATCAAGAGCAGCAGAGAGGTCAAGGAGGACGAGGATTGCTTAGAGTAGCGAGCGGTAAGGAGTGAGTTGAGAATAGAGGTGAGAGCAGTTTCAGAGGAGTGCTTAGGGCGGATCCCAGATAGAGACGGGGGGAGTAGAGAGAGATTGGAGACAAAAGCTGATAGTTGAGAGTAGACTAAGCATTCAAGAAGCTTAGAAAGGAATGGGAGAAGAGAGATAGGACGAAAATTGGAGGCAAGGAGGGGGTTAGCAGAGGGTTATTGATAGTAGATAGGGATTTTAATGTTACATGTGCTTGCCTAGATGAAGATTTCCCGACACAGTGACAAGGGGGGTGGCGCCCAGAGAAAGAGGGAATGCTTTGTTATTTCTGATTTAGAACCGAGAAATGCTCATGATCAATGGAGCAACAAAGTGTGATACGCCTGCGAAGCCGACTTGGAAGCGAAATGTGCATCGGTCAATTAACGATTTTATTTTTGTTTCAGGATCAGGCATGGACAATGTAATTGACATGTCAAGTAGATTTACGGAGAATAGTGATCATGCTATATTATGTTTAAAATGGTCCAACCTAAATAATACAGTTATAAAAGATCGGTATCCTCTTAATTTGCAGTTTGCTGCTAGTCGTACCTGAGTGAAATGGAATGTCCCAAAACTGCAATTGTTTATGCATGTCAGTGCCATGCAACTTTTTTCTACTATATCCTCTAATTTACTTAGATCTTCTTTTAAACATAAACATGTGTATGATATGAATATAGGTTTTAGGAAAAGATTGATGAAAAAAGAGATAACGAACCTCCCAAAATTAGATTGGGAACATTTTATTTGTCAGAGGGTAAAGCTTAAAGAGAGATATTTTTAGTGGTTTAGAGGACGAAAGTCTGTGATCTTGCAGCATGATGCAGAAGCAGTGTTGATGGCCATGGGGTTGGGAAATACGGCAGAAATGTGGAGGTTGTTTAAAGTGCAAGAATCTTCCAAAAGCTCCCTCCAAGTTGACCCTATCCCGCCGGGAAGATGGTCTTCCCATTTTACGAATGTATACGATGATAAGTCATACGAATCTGAATCAGACACTTGGGTACCAAAATCTTCATGGTCAATGGAAATTGACGAGGATGAAGTGCTGACTCTTATCAAGCAGGTTAGTGTATCAAGAGCACCTGGACCGATGGCTTGTCCTGAGCTATTGGAGAACATTTTTACGTTGATTTTTAATCAAATTATTTTAGCTAATCAAATTCCTCACTCATGGTGGACGGCTGTCATAGTTTCCATTTTTAAAAAAGGTGACCGCCCCCCTTCCTGAAAATGATCGGCCCATAGCTTTATTGTATTGCCCAGGGAAAATATTGGCTTTGTTTCTTTTACAAATTGCAAATTTGAATGCTTGGATTTTAGTGAATAAAGTGTTCGATATTCACCAATCTGGTTTTGTTCAGGGGGTTGGCACGTCATTGAACTGCTTTTTATTTGAGTATTTTAAGGCAAAGGCTTTTAAAACAAAAACACCTTTATACTTTCCCTTTGTTGATTTTAAATTAGCGTTTGATAGTGTCCCGAGAGGTGCTCTGTGGAGGAAACTGAGATAATGTGCGTGTCCTAATGTATTATTGGAGCTGATTCAATCCTTATACATAGGTACAACAGTTACTATTAGATTGAATCAGCGGGGTAATTTATCGCCCCTGATACTAACCTTTAGAGGACTAAAGCAGGGTTGCCCGTTGTCTCCTGCACTTTTTAATCTTTTCATGTTGGATCTTAATTTACATTTGGAAGTAGCTTGATTGTTTCCGCCGAAAGTGGGCTGGAGACTGATGTTCAGTGGCTTTTGTACACCAATGATTTTGTGTTACTAGACCGCACCAATTGGGCTCCGAAGGCAGCTTGAAGTGCTATCAATGTATGCAGAAGTTACCGGCTTGACTATTAACATTCCACAGTCAAATATTATGAAGATCTGCCCCACTAAGAGAGGATCTTTGATAGGCTCCACGTGTGTTTTTAGTGGAAACCCTTTTGCTGTAGTCCAAACGTATCGATACTTGGGAACTTTTATAACAATAAGAGAGTAGTGGATTCACCAAGGTTAGAAAGGTTGCTCTCTCAAATGACATTAGCTGCTCAAGCTTGTATTATCAAAAAACTAAGTATGGCTTGTATTCCCTGTGCCCCATAATTATGTTCTACAATCAAAATGTTCTCCCGGTAATCACATATGGGGCAGATCCCCTGATTAATTTAGACAGAGTTCATTGGAACTATCTTGAGGGTATTTTCTGGAAACGTTTTTGCCACTTCTGAGAAGTACCCCCATTGTGATTATCAGACAAGAATTGGGACTTACCTAACAAAGCGAAAGAGAAAACGTGCCTTTTTGATTGGTTTGCTGCTCAATTTGCTTTTCAAGGCTATAAATCCTTGCAAAATGTCCTGTTTGAATATACATCTTTTAATATATTAGCTAAGTATGTGGGGATATTTCTGAATCTGATGTATCGAAATGAATATTTAAGAATTTGATTTGTTTTTTTGACTAGGGATGTTTTAACTATCAGATCAAATGACCCTGCTTATGATCCAAACTGTAGATTCTGTCATCAGGACCGTGAAACTTTAATACATCTGTTGGAAGATTGCAAAGCACTGGAGGGCTTGAGGGAGACAGCGTTTGAACAATTTGAAGGAGAATATAGATTGTTGGTGTGGGTATACTGCACTGACTATAGCTGTGGTGACATTTTTATTACATTTGAAACTAAATTGATCCTATGATGAAAGTTGTTTTTTTTATCTTGTTTTAGTGGAATAAATTGTGATTTTACGGTTTGTTATTAGTGAGATTTTATTCTATGGAAATATGATTTTGCCATGTATGTAAGATGATTTTGCTATGTATGTAAGATTGTTTTTTTTGTTTTGTTATTTATTGTGTTCTCTTTCTTTTTATGTGGGTAAAAGTTCAGAATTGAACTATAAACCTAATAATAAAAAAAAGAAGAAGAAAAGTTCAACTGTTTGCGTAAAGTACTTTTCAAAGCTGGCTGCTTGTTTGAAGGCAAAAGTGTATCTACTCCTATGCTAAGCAACATGCTGAATGCCTGGAATGGAGAAGCAACCAACCCACTGCAGACTTCTGACACCTCAAGGTGTCCAAGTGTCAGTTGTGAATAGGGCATCCAGGCCTACCTCCTTTTTTACATTCTGTCACTTGGAGCCCTGCAATGATAAATGAAAAGCAGAACTATGAATACCAGAATGCAGAGAATCGCTCAGCACGAGATGCACCACTCACACCTGACAGACATGGTGTGAGGGGATATAGACCTCTGCTTCACAACCGCCTTATGAGAAAGGAGGCAGCGGTGGGAAAGAAGCTAACTACTGGTCAGTGATTGCTCAAACACTAATTTGAGGAAAGCTAAACTACATGTCCCAGAATGCAAACCAATATTGAATGAAAATCCAGGGCTGGATGGCAGGTGTCAGACATGTTATGGGACCGTGTACTCAATAGTGAAAGTTTACACTATTAATGGCCTCCGAGCCCACATCAATATTCAATCCTGCTACTTGTAGATTAGCATTTCCATTGGGAAAATTAAACTTCACTACTGTGTAAGGTAGCGAGATGTCTATAATGTTGCTGTGTGATTTGCTGAACAAGTGCAACAACAAAGATAACATGGAGGGATTTAATAACGGGCCAGTGCCTGTGAAAGACTAGGAGGGATGAGGAAACGTCAGCCACAAGCCACTTTACATGGCTTATCCTCTTAGATGAGTATGATTCTAGTGGAAAATAGAATCTAGCATGATCTTATGACTGGCCTTGCCTTTAAAGGTAGTAGGCATTGGAAGAGACAGCTTAATGTTATTCATTCCTAGCCCGGCTTTTAAAGTTTCTTGCTCCTATGAAATTAATTCAGTTGGTCGATAATGGCAACAGTGTTCCTTAAAAATTGCAACAGACCATTCTATTATTGGTGTGCATTTTATAAAATGGTCACTTTCACCTTTTCTTGATGCACATTTTTTTGGAATGTTGGCCTGTTTGGCTAATGCGCTACTGCAGGGATTTATGTGAAACCGAAGGCTAGATCTCTGCTGCAGGTTCTTAACCCACTGAGCTTTTCCAGGGATTGACTGGCTTTTTAGCAGCTTAAAAGAACGCTTCTAGGAATGCTTTTACAGCTGCTTTTAAAACGAATAGAACTTCAGACAGTAAATGATCAGTGTCAGCCAGTGGTCTGCCAAGATGGGAAAGTGCTTCAATGCGCATCTTGTTGAAAGCTGGACAGCTTGGTAGTCACTTGGATCCAAATCTGTCAGAAAGTTCAGCTTTTCATCATTTCATGTTCAATACATTTATGGTATATCGGTTAGTCAGAAATCAACTTAACGAAATGTCATTTTCAGCCTTACTGTCATGTTGACACATTAGTTCTGGGGCCGTGGTAGGCCGGAGGCAGGGAGGGAAGTGATGCAGGAGGGCAGGGTTTAGTCAGTAGGAAGTTGGAGGAAGAATAAAGAAGACGTTTGAGGCAGAGCTCTGCGTCCGTGTGTTCTTCCTGCGCAGCGAGGTGCTTGCACTGGCGACGAGGCAGTCGCCCCTGCAGTGCGTGGATCCGTATCACAGCATGGGGGAGAGCGGGTGTCAGGTGACACGGTCGCTTCCTCCAGCCGTGCCGAGGGAGTGACAACGCTGCAGCGAGGAGGTTGCCTTTGAGTGTGGATGAGGTGAAGGCTGTGATGGTGAGACGGGTCCTGGATGAGTGGCAGGAGAGGTGGGTGAATGGGGTGAAGGGCAGGTGGATGCTCGGTGTTCGTGGGAAAGTGTCGGTGAAGGTGGATGCAGGGAGTTCAGAATGGAGGCGGGGGGAGGAGGTGATGCTGAATCGGTTGAGGATAGGTCATGTGGGACTGAATGACTGTCTATTTCGAATAGGGAAGCGTGAATCAAGGGACTGTGCGGTGTGTGGGGTGCCTGAAAAGGTGAGACATTTTTTGATTAGGTGTGAAAGACATGTTGCAGAGAGAGAATTCATGAGGGTTCGGTTGACTGCGTTGGGTGTGGCTGAGCTGAGTGAGAGGACTATACTGGGAGGTGATGGGGAGAGAGGCAGGAGAAGGAGTAGTGTGATGTTGGATTTTGTGAGGCAGACGGGGAGGTGGGAGGAGTTGTGAGCTTAAATGGAGCCAAATAATAATTAGTGGGTACGGTGCACATCATCCTATAGGATGGGTAAGCGCCTGCGTGGGTCCGCCCACGCTTCCGATAATTAAGAAGAAGAAGAAGAAGGATCGTCCCGACCCGGCCCACAGGCAGTGAAAAGAGGCCCAGCCCATTTTCCAACACTCAAGGCGTTCCGTTAACTTTCCCGGGCCGTGGCAGTGATTCATTTCACATCTGTAAGTGGGGGAAGAGGAGGAGGGCCACGCGATGGTGCTCGTGCTGTGAGGCGGCCATCGTAGCAGCAGCCCACCCCTTTGGAGCCCCACAGGGACTATTATTGGCACAGTGCTCGTTCCTAACAGGCGGCTGTGCGGGCCATTAAGAGAATCACTGGCCCATCACTCAGTGAAAGCTTACACCACAACAGGAGGAGATGTCTGTTCAGGATGCAGGCCAGGTCACACAGAATCACGGCCCGGTTGCCCTACAAGAACAAGCCCCATAAAGACTGCCAGACTCCCTGGTGGTGCAAATGCCAAGTGCTTTTGACATCACTGATACCAGTAATATGGGGCCATGCTGGGTCAGATGGATAAGGGACTTTGAATTATACATGGGGACCACATGGCTCATTCATGAGGAAAGGCAAAAATGTCTTCTCAAACTGGCGGTAGGGCCGGCCACACGAGATATCATAGATGACATGCCTGCAACCACCATTGATTCCATGCAAGATTTAAAAGGGGGCGTTGGTAGCGTATTTTACACTGCACACCAACGTGGACTACGAGTGCCACATATTCCACAGTACCAAACAAGCTAAGGGCGAAATGATGGACGCCTACGTCATGAGGCTAAGAATTAAAATGAAGCAATTCGATTTCGCAAATTACTCCAACACAGAGGCGTTGCGGTCTCAAATTATCGCAGGATGTTAGTCCCAGTCCTTCAGACGAAAACTGCTACAGAAAGCCTGCACCTTGGACGAAATATTGACGCGTGCAAGGGCTTAAAGGGCAGTGAACTTGCAAGTGGAAAGTTTCAACACCACAGCACAGACAGACGCAGTGCATCGGCTACAACAGGAGAGGAGACAAGAAAAGCCATTTTGGTTCAAATGGGGTTTTGAATACCCACATGAAGGGACCTGGCCTGTCATCGGCCAGAGGTGTGCCACATGTGTTGAAGAGGGACATTTTAATGGGGGTATATCAACTGAACTGGGAGAGAGGAAGAGAGAGAGGCAGAGAGGTGTTACCCAGATACAAACCCAGACCTCTTCCCTCAACCTCATAGCCATCAGGAACAACCTTGCATCCCGTGCCGATGACCCTGAGCCAAAAGAGTGGGAATCCAGGGACGAGAGACACAGGAGAGAGAGAAAAGAAAGGAGAAGGCACGTCACTCGCGTGAGACCGCAACACAGATCCCGACGACACATGCGATACCTTGTGGAGCAGTCCCCGTCTGAATCTGAAATTAGCTCATTGGGGAGTGAGCAGCGAAAGAAGGCATACATGTACGCCTTTGGTAACTCTGTAGCCACCGAGCACAGCCCGATGCTGATCATACTGGAAAAGAAAGGCTCAATGATCACAGCTCAAGGAGACAAAGGACTGACCACTCACAATTCCTCGCATTTCAAGAAAGTTCCCCTGTCTGGGTCACAGCGACCAAGCAACAGTGTGGGGATACTGATCGACTATGACTCTGATGACCGTTACCACGCAGATCAAGAGGACTGAGAGGCGTCTGATGGAGAGGCCCGAGGTGAGGGAGCTAGGCCTAGCGGATCAGCTGAACGGTTCAGCTCTCGACCCCAGAGAGCCAGGAATAAGGCTAGCCACCTCAATCGAGGAAGTGGCTTAGTGAACAATGTTCCTGTGTGTTCATTACCCCGTTGGGTAACAGTTTAATTTGGGGTGGGGATGTCATGTTGACACATTAGTGCCGGGGCCGCAGGGCAAGCATGATTTTTTTTCTCACCTCTTGCTATTGTCCTACAGTTTCACATTTATAAAAGGGGTGTGTCAGGGCGGTGGGGCTTTGGAAATATGGGCGATGCGTCAGTCCAGTTTTTGCTTCAAGCAAAGGTGGTGCTGTAATTGGGACACTTTTCGTTCATTTTTTCTGTTTAATGCTCGCCAGGCGATCTGGAAAAATGACTGTGGGTCAACGGTAGACGCAGCAAAGTTATCGGTGAAATATCGATCGCACAGTGTTGATCGACCAGATTTAAGGACGACACACTGCTATCTTTATATAATCATGACCTCTTGGAAACCTTGTGCATGCCATGAGGCTTTCATTATTAAAATCAGACAGGAGCCTGCCCCAAAAAGAACTGTGCTTGAAGTGAAGATTAGGCTTGCCAGTGGCTCGGGTCCAGAGTGTGGTTTCCTTGACGTCTGCTGCCAGGAATAAGGCTGCGTTCCCACGAAGGGCTATGAGCTTCCAAGCAAGTGCAGCGCCTCCAGTAAATACCTCGACGCACAGCAAAGCAGAGCAGTTCATTTCTGGAAGAAGTACATGCTTGCACGTGTTTAGGCCTGGCGGCAAAAATGCACTTCGACTTGTGAGTCTTGATTTCAGTCACACAAGCTTAAACACGCGGTGGCAGTTCCTTTCAGAAGACGGTAGGAAGTGGGCGAGGTGTTGAGCACGCGTTTGGCAGGGGGTTGTGCATTTCAGATCTGGTGGCAAATGTTCAGGTGCATTTACTGGTGCAGAGCCGTGTGCACTGTGCACCAGGACCCCGTGGAGGCGGAAGCTACTACCATGCCAAGGTTTTAAATGAGGAATTCACTCGTCGTGGCTGCAGGGCGATCGACGCTTTCAGCAGCACATTGTGGAAGGCGGAAATACCTTTCTGTGATTTCGAAAAAAAACTCGACAAACCATGTGTCTTCTGCTGATCATAGCATGTAGTTTGGCTCTCCTACTTGGAAATCTGCGCCTGGGTACAGGTTTTCCAATCGGGCTCCTAAGGAATTAGCGTGTCACAAATACATACAAATACTGAACAAGTAATGCACGGATCGGGGTCCCGTTTTCGAAAGGAACCATTTTGCAGTACCGCGTTTCGCATTTATCGCTTCCCTAGCTTCCTCTTTCCCCTAGTACTTATTAGGCCAGTGTGGGGGGGTGTCTGTACACCTTTATTGCACGCGGGCGCCCGCGTAACCACTGTTTCATTATTTTGTTATTCTGTTTTTTTTTTGTTTTGCATTTGCTGCAGAAGCGTTTCTGCGGCAGAGTGACCCAGTGCCGGCTGCACAGGACAGTACTTACAGATTGGGGGGCCAATGATTGTAACTAGTGTAACTCAACAACCTAACAATGAGCGACTGCATGTGCGTAACCTAAGGGCTGATTTAGGAAATGCAGCCTCGTGTTATATTCTACATATTCTACATTCCAACTGGAAAATGGACTAGAAGTCACATTAAATCGAGAGCAGCTTACGGGGAAGGGTCGTGGCAGTCTTAAGGGGCATGTCTAGACGCGTGAGCGAGCGGGCGATACTGGGCCGCGCGGAGCAGCACTCGGTTTCCCTCAGTCAAGAAGGCGAGGGCTGAAAGATAAACATGAAGGGCCTCATTCGCAAATATTTTCACTGGAGCAAATCAGGAGACGCACAGGCGTATCTGCCCGACTAGGAGCCAACCAAGCTGAAGGCTGAAGGCCTGCCACAGGTGCAAGCTGAAGAGGCGCCTTGGCATGCGTGATTACCTCATATTGCGTGTTAGGCCTCCCTTTATACGGGCTTTACTTGTTTGTTTGATCGCTGCGACTGATGCTGTGACAATAAGCAGAAACTTCGATACCCGAAGGTAGCGGGGGTGTCACCGGACCGGCCCCTCCATTATCCAAATGCTGTATTTCTCTAAGCCGATCCCTGCGCCCGGGTTCCTTCCAACCATAAACGGCCAGTCCCAACCCCTCCCCTTTTTCTTGTTTTCCTTTCCTACATCCTGTTATGATCCATGCCGGCTGTCCTCAACCACACAAGGATCCGTTGAGCCAGGGGAGTTGCTAGGTCTGGAAAAGACCCGGGGCTATGCTGATGTCGGAACTGTTGGGACTGGGGGCTAGCTAGTCTTTTGGCTGTAGCTCCTGAGATTCTATCCGGGGCTACAACCAAAAGATCAGGGGCTATAGCCCCCTTAGCCCCCCTCTAGCAACGCCTCTGCGTTGAGCCCCTGTAGGGTGAGCGCTGCTAATGTGTGCTCTCTTTCCCCAAAATATCAGCACTCTGTAAGTTGCAGAGTCCATGATGAAAGGCGTGTAGACAGGGTAGGGCCTGAGCTGGCAAGGCCCACCCAAAATATGTAAGTGCCCACTCAGCAGCACCGTGTGGGCATTTACTGATGTTCATGTCACAGCAGTGGGCCCATCTAGATCAGCTTCAGGCCCCTCTTAATAGAGAATCCTGGCCCTGCCTCTGGTAAGTGGGCCAGACTTATGAGCTGCTGCTGCAGATATCAGAAGCGAGGAACACAATGTGAGTTTGCAGCAGAAACATCCAAACAGCAATGGTATGGCAAGTACCAAAGTAAAGAAATGTCCAAGTAAGAAGGTTCCATAACAGATGCATTTTACTTAAAGATGAACTGCTTGTTGAGAGCCCGCATCAGGAAGGCAGGCTAGATGTGTATAGGCTGCACACTCTGGGTGACAGGATGCAAAAGACTATGCACTCAAGCATTATTAACACAGGGAAAACACGGGAAGGATTTTTTCACTTTCAAAAATGGTTTTGGATAAGGTAGGAATGTTGGGCCTAACCAGTCTCTAGAGCCCAAAATAAATTCAAGGGGGTCAAGTTAGCTAAACCTCTTTGGACATGGGGGCGGCGAGTCCACACGTTCACTTACTACGTCTCTTTAAGCAGATTGAAAGATATCAATCAGGCTTCTTGGCACTACTGCGTGAAGTAGAAGCAGACGACATGGTCCACATGTCTTCATGCGAGAGACAGCCTGGGCACAGCAGGCAGCCGGTTGCTTGAAGGGTCGGCCAGGTCAGTTAGGGGCCCCAAGAGAGCTTTGCGGTCTAGATAACTCCTATCATGCTGAGCAGCATCATGTGCCGGGGGTTAATGCCCTTGCCCTTGCGTTGGAACATGCTGCAGGTGGTCCCTTTACCAGTCCCCTGGAAGAAAGCAGGCCCTCTTCTGCACTTACCAGCCGCAGAAGGATGTTACAGCTATTTGCAGAGGGACTGTGCCACAAAACAGGGCAGTGGGGTTCGGGGTCGTACTGGGACAAGAAATAGGCCCGGTCACCCAAAAAAAAATGTGGCCCAGCCCTCGCCTCAAAAAAGTGGCCCACCTCTCGCCTCACGAGCCTTCACCTCTGATGACATCACCGGAAGTGATGTCATTTGACCCCACGTCAAAGTGACATCCCTGGAAGTGATGAAACACGACCTTTCACCCCTTGACAAAACAGGAAGTGGCAACAAATAGCATTGTCCCTAAGTACACTACATTACAAAAAATATGGTTATGATTTCACATGCATTTCATACAAGAATGGATCACCATATGTATCATTAATATCTGTGTGTTTAGATCCATATTCACAAATTACTGTGAATCCCAGCAGACGTCCAAGGCCACATGATAATATGTTATTGTACAGCACTTACGCTTAAGCTCTTTTATATAGAACAAAAATACATATAATATCACCCACCTGTGTTGGTACTCATTTATCGACCTAAGAAGGATGAAAGTTTTTAGAAAAAAAAAATACAAAAAAAATGTGCAAAACATTTTATTTTCAATTTCTTTTTGCCAAACCGGCCGAAGGCGTGGCCAGAAACCGGCCCAACTCCCCAGGGACGATTTAGGCCCGGCCACGGACCCAATCAGACCCTGGTGGGTAATCAGCACCAGGCAGGCCTTCTGCTTCCAGCCAGTCGCTGCGATTGTCTCTTAAAGGTGGTGAAAGAAGGAGGTGTCAACTCTTCTGCAAATACATATTTGTGACCCTAGTAGGGCCCTTTGAACTGATTCAGTGCCATACAACTCACCAAAGGTTTCACGTGATGTTTTACCAGAATACGTGCTTCACATTCCTTAAGTTGCAGCATCCTGACAGGAGATCGGTCTGTTTACAAGTCTCCAGTGTTATTGTAATGCATTTCTCTCCTTTGCTGTATCTTACACTGAGTCCTGAGTTTGCAGGAAGTCAGGAGGGGCTTAGAAAGGAAGTGATGCAAAGTATTTTCTTAGATGTGGGGCCCTTCCCCCCCTGGGCCTCTTGCCCCCTGACTATTGTGGACTTCCAGTCACACCTATTTACTACAGATCAATAAGTCTCTGGGAGTTATTCCCCATATGCTCACTCACCCTGTCATGCAGGCTCACATTGAAGTGGAGCAGCTCCAAGGCCCACCCAAGGGACTCAGTATTCCCGAGTCAGGGAGTGGTGCCAACACTTTAATAATCATAGTTTGTTCACCTGTCTACACCAGTTGTGCACCTAGGTGAACAAAAGTCATGCATCATTTGGGGACTGATGCATAAAAGTGAGTCCACCCATTCAAGTGCATTTGTATGGGCAGATTCATCCCAACAGCAGGGTATCAGGTAATAATGTCCCCATACGTAATGTCCGCATACATAATGACCCCGAGAAAAGCCATTGGGACATTATATATGGGGACATTATGTAGGGGGAAGGGTTGCCGGGATGTCCCCTGCTCCCATTTAAACATGTTTTTTTAAAAACAGGGGTTGCGGGGGTGTCCCCCACATGTTTAATGTAATAATATCTCAGCAAAAAACAGCGACTTTTTTGTCAGGCAACATTTTTTGCGGGGACATTGTTACATGGAACCAACAGCACACCATGCAGGGCTATGGTGGGGTAGCTGCTGCCTCACATCAAAGTGTATCCTTGATTTACGAGGAGATGCACTTTAATGTGTGACTTTTCAGGCCTCACACTTTGATGTACATAGAAGCACTGTCTCTCTGTCTCTGGAAATCACAGCATGTCCCTCCCCGTCATACATGGGTGGCCCTCGTAACCCCCACCGACTCTCAGCCCGAAGACAAAGAAATGAGAGACGCACATTACTGCTGGGCCCCTTTCACGCCATCGTCCATGTACCACAGATGTGAGAACCGCTATTCACTCATACAGCCATTTAGACCATGCCCGATTGACAACATGGAGGAAAGGCAGTTGTCTTCGATTGAACAAGTTCTAACCTCGAAGAAGCTGATGATGTCATCACTGTCACCACTGACATTATGCCATTAATGCGTTAAACATTAAGCATATAGGCATCCACGCACAAAGATACACAAACACAATAGTTTATTGCAGATACACACAAAGCAAATGCGTATGACTCGAATAGATTGAGGATTGACACACACACAAGTATATCCTTTGCTAAGCGGAAACAGGAAGATGTCTAAGACTACATATGCAAAGCTTGCTCATGCTTAACTGCGACTAATATGGACAGCCATAATAGCAAAGATGGAAGCCATACGGGCATTGAAGTGAATGGGGAAAGCAAGACAAACTCCAAAATACAGGGAAAGGCTAACAAAATGATCCAGTCGAAGAACGCAGACAGGGCTTCCAACGTAGACACAGCAAAGGAGAGAAATGCATTAAAATAACAGTGATAGGCCTGGCGGCTGCTGATTACTGGTACCCAGGAACCCCACAGTACTGCCAAGGACGATTAGAGCCGGAAAGGTTTCCAGTTAGCCAAGATGATAAAGCTCCTCTGATGGATATAGCATAACATCCTCATAATTCCAATCGCAAGAGCTCCATTTCATGGTCCTTACAACCGTGACCTGAAGACGCAGAACAGAGCCTATTCAATCAAGATGCATGGGGGAGTTTCACTTGGCCTGGTAACTATCCAAGGTCCCAAGGATGAGAAGACCTGTTCTGCCTATTCGCTAGCTACCTTTTACATTAAGCACACTATGTTGCACGGGTCAATTACCCTCATGCTAACCTGCAACATTGTATTTTTTGACACTTAGAGGTGGTCCTAGGATAAGGCGATCCAATGACCAGACTAACCCATCTATATTGTATATATATTTTTCCTTGACTAACCAATTCCCTTCCATGATAGTTTGTTCACGAGGAGAGGAATTCGCTGACGGGCCCATTGGTCAGCACTCACCATCTAGAACTTGTAAGACAAGATAGCTGCACCATGTGAGGACAGGGGGTGCAGGATTCACTTACTCCAAAACAACTCAATAACGAGGATTCAGTAGTTTGGCAAAGGGAAGTCTGTTTAATAATACATACATCAAACAGGAAAACAAATGGGAATCAGCTGTAGTCCGATCACCGGTCTCGCTCCTACTTCCTCGAACTTCAGTCGGACAGCACTTCTTATAGGCAAAAATCGTCATTACTGACGTCTAACTTTACAAAAATCACAATGCCATATAATTGGTTAGGAAAGGTAACTTAAGTATAGGTGTTATATCTGTATATGATAGTAGGGCATGCGGATTGGATAACTCTTTTCGTGTGGGCGTCTACGCCCATCCCTCTACATCACGCGTGATAGACGTCACTATAACTACGACGTCCTATTGGTTACAATATCTATAGGACTCCAGATAACTTGGTCCATTGTGATTGGGCAGGTTACACCCCTAGACATAAATTTCCACTTTTAATTAGCAGCGTGCAGAATGGACACCCCTGTGTCTGGTGTCCCAAGTTTCACACTGCCTCCCTTCCATCAATCAGTGGTTTAGGGTGACGTGTCAATTAGTTGGCTAAGGATGGCCTCGAAACTGTAGTCTCTTATCAGGAAAAGTTATGGCATCCTCGGGTCCTGGATGACATCAGGCGATGGTAATTCTTCATGCCTGGCTGGTCACGTGTTATTTCACCATGAATCTGCTTCAGTTTCCAGCTTTTAGTGCATTTAATTCTGTGTCGGCCTAGCTACCTGCATGGGCCCCCCTTATCTTGACCTTCATGAGGCAGGCTGGTATGCTCTGAAGTTGGAGTCTTGTGAGCTGACGCTCGCCTCCCCTTCTCTGGTTGACCTCGATTTCCTAGGCATGACACGCTCTTTGCTGAGTTTCGATTCCGCTCCTTCTCTTGCCTTTGGCTGAGTTTCGAAACTTGGCCTGTTAGGCCTCTGGCCGCCTGGGTACCTTTCTGCTTTTACAAAATGGAGTCGCACTTGTATATTGTGCCTTATTGAGGTAAATATATGGTTGGCGCTTGCCGCTCTATCTTCTACTAAGCATTGCAAGCAATATCGATTTCTTAGCATCTTGCGCTTCAAGCCTATTTACACACGTTTAACAGGACGGTTGCTTCCATCTTGTCTCGTAGCACTGTTTCCTCACATTGTAACATTGTCTCCTCTCTGTGCCCATTCCATTCAATTTCGTAGTTACTCGCACCGGCGTGTTATCTCTGATAGCTGCTCTTGTTCATTCTCGGATCTGTTCAGGCCCTTGTGTCATTTCCACTGGCCTTCCATTAAGGCTTTTGGGGTCTCTTTGTGGATCGTGTGTAGGTACTCCTCATTTCGTATCAGCGGCTGGTATGGCTGTCTGATAGGGTACCGTCCTGCCCAGGGTTGTCTGGTTATGGGTGCTTCAACCGGTAGGGATCTTCTGATGTATACTGGGCAGAGTCCCACTGCAGCTCTTTGTAGGTTCATTTGCTCTTCATACGTCACATACCTTGGCGAGTACGCTCCTGCTACCTCGAAATGAGGGGAAGGGGTGCAGGCCATGTCTGGGACCTCCTCTACAAGTATTTTTGGGAATGTTGTGAAGTCACTAGCAGTTACAACTGAGTGACACACGTTTGGAGGATGAGAGCTTGTGGAAACGTTATGCTATTCCAGTTGCAATCCCTGTCATTTGATTGATGATAAAGACAGCAGACTTTGCCCTATGATTCAGTTTTCCGTTCTTGCGGTGGGGGATTTGTTGGAGCCCAAGTACCCTCTTGCTGGTAATCGGGGTAGCTGCTAAGAGTGGCCCTGCCGCTCGTTTACACATGTTCTGTTGTCAATCCGGGTATGAGAGAATACCATCTGTAAGGGCTCACTCCCCTAGGCCTTTTTATTTTTGTGAACAAAGTGAAGGTGGTTTATCTGCAGGATAGTGTACGCTGCTGAACAGATGCACTTCTACGCATGCTCAATAGCTAAAATGTGGTCTCATCAGTCACACCTGAGCTGACCTCAGGGTCAGTCAGAGTGTGACATAATCACTAGCACCCATATAACAGATACACGTGTACATCTGCAGGGCATATTCCAAAGACACACCAGAAGCTGACGTGAATTTGCAGCATTTCAGTTACAAGATGTACGTGTCACTTCAAATGTGCAGATGCAGAAAACTGTGTAACAGTCTCATGTTATCTCCCCTTAAGAGTATTTGATACTAGAGTGATATAATCATATCTCACAAACGTTTTTTGACACATCTAACTCTTTCCCTAAATGAAACAGAGGTGGGGGAAAGTATGTCATCAATTAAGAATGTCTGGTAAGGCCTAAATTCAACTGGCAGCAGTGGGATTTTATTTCAATCCCTACAACCCATGTTGAATTGCGATAGCATGTTCAGTGCTCTCAGGCCAGGTGGCAGCGTCCTAGCACCCTAGAAGTGGGATGCCACAAACAAATCTAAACATCAATCTATATTCTGTCAAAGTAGAATGTTGTCGTGTAAAGAGAAATAAAGTTCTAGCCCATTACAATTGTATGTCAAGCCACGTAGAATTCACATAATGTAGGTCACTCTTTTCTTTATTTGACACTAACGTGAAATAATTTTAAACTTCTAATCTCATAATTCCATGGCACAGACCACAAAGGGTGGCCATCTTGTGACAGCCTCTATGTTATCCCCGTCTCCTTCAGGAAAGTCTTTAAGTAGTCTCATTGAACCTAAGTAAATGAATTCTATCTAATGATTAAGCCGGTTGCATTGACATCATTTTGTTTGGTTTCTGCTGGTATTTTCTTGAATTTGTAAAAATATCATATCTGCCCCCTCGAGCTCTGCTCTCCACTCACAGAGACATAGTAAGGGAGCTCTGGGGTCTGGGCCAATTATTATCCATGCCACAGTTGTAAGAGAACAATTAAAACGGCACTTCTAACAGAATCTCCAGCTGACACATGAGATGGGGACACTTCTTTCGGTTGAAGTGGACGGATCGGTTGAAGTGGACGGATCGGATGAAGTGGACGGATCTAATGAAGTGGATGGAACGGATGAAGTGGACGGAATGGGTGACGTGGACGGAACTGATGAAGTGGACGGAACGAATGAAGTAGATGGAGCAAATAAAGTGGATTGAACGGATGGAGCAGATGAAGTGGATGGAACGGATGGAGCGGATGAAGCTGATGGAACGGATGAAGTGGATGGAAGGATGAAGTAGATGGAGCGAATAAAGTGGATGGAACGGATGGAGCAGGCCACGTGGATGGAACGGATGAAATGGATGGAATGGACAAAGTAGATGCAACTGCCAAAGTAGATGGAACGGACAAAGTAGATGGAACGGATGAAATGGATGGAACGGATGAAGTGGATGGAACGGACGAAGTGGATGGATCGGATGAAGCGGATGGATCGGTTGAAGTGGATGGAACGGAACAGGTGGATGGAACGGAACAAGTGGATGGAACGTTGATGGTTTCGGAACAAGTGGATGGTACGGAACAAGTGGATGGAATGGTACAAGTGGATGGAACGGTACAAGTGGACTGATTCAGAATGAAATGGATGGAATGGAAGAAGTGAATAGAATGGAAGAAGTGGTTGGAACGGAAGAAGTGGTTGGAACGTAAGAAGTGGACAGAACGGGAGAAGTGGACAAAACGGAAGAAGAATTGGATAGAATGGAAGAAGAAGGGATTAAAAGAAGTATCCTGAATAGATGAAATGTAACAAACGGATGATATATAAAGTACGGACCAAGTAAACGAAACAGAAAAGTAGATCGAACGCATGGAAAGGATGGAGTGGACAGATAAAGTGGACAAAGGAATGAAATGGATGTAAAAGGTGACTAAATTGAGCAGAGGGAGTAGATGGAACAGATGGAGTTGACAGACCAGATAGAGTGGACCGAATGCACTGAATGAATCAAACGGATAGAGTGATTGCAATGGATGGAACAAAGAGCTAGCAGGAATAAGTCTACTTGTCAAAACGAACAGATGAAGTGGATGGAACAGACAAATCAGATGGGACAGAGTAAACGTACTGGCTAGCAGAGTGAATGGAACAGACAAAACACGTAGAGTGGATAGAACGGATGGAGTGGGTGGAACGGATGGAGTGGGTGGAATGGTCAGAGTGGGTAGAACGAATGAATGGATGGAACAGACTGAACGGATGGTAGGAGTCGAACAGATAAAACGGATGAGTGGATTGAATGGATGAGACTACCGAGCAGATTGAACGAATAGAAAAATGAGTAGCTTTAACAAAATGGAACAGATCAAATGTACTGAATGGATGCAGTGGATGAAACGGATACAGTAGACAGTAGAGCAGTACAGCAGTTGATGAAACAAAAGGGGCGAAGGGAACAGTTGGAGTGGACCGATCTGATGGAGTAGATGGAATTGATGACGTAAATGGAACAGGTACAGTGGATGAGACAGGTAGAATGGATGGAACTGAAGAAGTGGATGGAACAGATGGAATGGATGAATAGACGGAGTGTATAGAACAGATGGAGTGGATGGAACAGAAGGAGTGGATGGAACAGATGGAATAGATGGAACTGATGGAGTTGAACGAAAAGCTGGAATGGATAGAACGGATAGAGCAGATGGAATGAACAGAGTGAACTGAGTGGATGCAACAGATGGAGTAGGTGGAATAGAGGGAACAGGTGAAGTGGATAGAACAGATGGAATGGATAGAACTGATAGACCAGATGGGACGAATAGACCGGTTGGAATAAACCAAGTGAATGAAATAGATGGAGTGGATAGAACAGATGGAGTGGAGGGAACAGACGGCGTGGATGGAACGGATGGAGCAGATGACGCTGATGGCACGGATGGAACGGATGAAGTGGATGGAAGGATGAAGTAGATGGAGCGAATAAAGTGGATGGATCGGATGGAGCAGACCACGTGGATGGAACAGATGAAATGGATGGAATGGACAAAGTAGATGGAACTAACAAAGTAGATGTAACGGACAAAGTAGATGGAACGGATGAAATGGATGGAACGGGTGAAGTGGATGGAACGGACGAAGTGGATGGAACGGACGAAGTGGATGGATCGGATGAAGCGGATGGATTGGTTGAAGCGGATGGATCGGTTGAAGCGGATGGAACGGAACAGGTGGATGGAACGGAACAAAGGGATGGAACGTTGATGGTTTCGGAACAAGTGGATGGTACGGAACAAGTGGATGGAATGGTACAAGTGGATGTAACGGTACAAGTGGCCTGATTCAGAATGAAATGGATGGAACGAAAGAAGTGAATAGAACAGAAGAAGTGGCTGGAACGTAAGAAGTGGTTGGAACGTAAGAAGTGGACAGAACGGGAGAAGTGGACAAAACGGAAGAAGAATTGGATAGAATGGAAGAAGAAGGGATTAAAAGAAGTATCTTGAGTAGATGAAATGTAACAAACGGATGATATATAAAGTACGGACCAAGTAAACAAAACAGAAAAGTAGATCGAACGCATGGAAAGGATGGAGTGGACAGATAAAGTGGACAAAGGAATGAAATGGATGTAAAAGGTGACTAAATTGAGCAGAGGGAGTAGATGGAACAGATGGAGTTGACAGACTGGATAGAGCGGACCGAACGCACTGAATGAATCAAACGGATAGAGTGATTGCAATGGATGGAACAAAGAGCTAGCGGGAATAAGTCTACTTGCCAAAACGAACAGATGAAGTGGATGGAACAGACAAATCAGATGGGACAGAGTAAACGTACTGGCTAGCAGAGCGAATGGAACAGACAAAACACGTAGAGTGGATAGAACGGATGGAGTGTGTAAGCGGATTCAATTCAACACTACAGCTAAGTCAATGCCTAGTCTGGGATGCTGAGGGAAACCCTTATTGATATATTTTTATGTCCGGTTCGTTTACTCTGGATGACAACCCTTATATAACACCCCTCTCTTAGAATCCCCCTGACCCCACTGAGCCAAGAAGTAGGTTTGTTTTGCAAATTAAAAGGTTTATTTGACAATTAAACAATATATATATATATATATATTTATTATCACACTTTTATAATGAGTTAATGTTTGATAGCACACTTGTGAAGATGATAGTGGTACACTCTTTTTAATGGCTTAGCAGTTGATATAGAGAGGATAAAGTAGCTGAGAATGCTTTTATGGCTTCAAAGACAATGCAAGGATGAATGAAATGCAGTACAGAAAATAAACTTGATATGATTTCAACCAAACCAATGTAATCACTTTTCCCCCTGGTAGCAATTCACCACCCCCCTTTTATGCAATGTAAAGAGATGGAAGGAAGCACACAGTTCTCAGGAATGCAATCAAATATAATTCAGTTCCCCCCTAGCAAGCTTAGAGGAAAACAGGTAGGAGTTTAAACACAGGCAATATACTTTGATGTGGTTGCAATTAAGTGACAAATATGTGAAAAATGCTTTTAATTTCCTATAGGGGGTTCAGGGTGAGTGAGAGATACTTTAAATTCATTCAGGATCACTTTAGCAATGCTCTATGCTCTATGAATGATTGTCAGGTTGCACACGAATTTCAGCAAGGAAAGCAAGGACAAATATTTTTACACGTGGCTGAAATTAAGCAAAATGTCAAATTGCGTCAAATTTAGTCGCGTCGAGCGCAATTACGGAGGCACTACAAGGGGTAGCAAACTCGCTCCAAGCACAAACGGTTCCGGAGATACGGCCGATTTAGTAAAGGTAGTTTTTCGGATTTTAAATTTTAAAGCTCAGAATGACAGATGACAGTTTTCAGTTTTAAAAATGACAGAATGACACGATTTTAGGAGGCAGTTCTAATAGGCTAAAATAGTTTGGATTAGAATATTTTAAACTAAGAGATTGGTTTTGGCACAGTGCTAGCTGGGTACTCACACTAGACTTTGGACAGGAATGCGACTTCGTCACGGATCGGGTCAACCGGTTGGACTGGACTCCTGGCGGTTCTCTCGCCACAGACGATCTCTGCCTGGTTCTGCTCACAGTGATCTGGGTCAGCTCTGCTAGCGGCCCTGCAGAGCGGTCTGGTCTCTGGTTCTGCTCTCAGCACTGCACAGTTCTGGTCTCTCTGGTTCTCTGGTCTCTCTGGATCTCTGGTCTCTGGAGATTGATGGATTTGAAGTCTGGAGTCTCCCGGCAAAGCGTCCCGCAAGAAAGTGGAAAGTGAATGTCCCTACCTGGGTTCCAGTGGCTCTTTTTATGTGTTTAGAAAGTGGGTGGGTCGGCTCATTCTGCATGCCCAACCCTCTCAACTTATCATTGGCCAGTTCCTCCTCTCTTCCTTGATTGGGGGAACTGGGTTGTGAGTCAGAGTGATGAGGTAGGTTTATGGTCAGAGGATCCTCACCTTGTCAAATTGCACACAAATCTATTTCTGATCCAAATACATATTTATCTATGTACCATTTTTCTAATATTATAGGTCCAGTTAACATATTTTCTGTAGCACCAAACCATCCGATCCCTGTCTTTGTACGATGTCGTGTCCACTTATGACAGAATTCTCCCCTTTTCATCCAGATAACGCCCTCTAAACCTTTCCAGATTTTACACAAATGTGCACCAGGGATATGGGTTTCAGATGATAAAGTGTCAGATTTTTAACATGCATACATTTGGAGTAACAACCTTTTTTCTGCTACTATCCCCAAGAACATACCACAGGGTCCTAACACCTCTTACAATGTGCACAGAAAAATCACAAGAATGATGATGTTGTTTATATAATTTTTACAAGTACGCACTATGAATTATCCATCTTTGTAAAATCATGCTCTGGCCCCAAAGGGGTGTGGTTTTTCTGGTTTATCCACTTCCCTCAAGCTCAGCTTGCTCTCACAGGCACTGCCCCTCCAATTTCTCCTAAGAGGAAGCCATTTTACGACCCCCCCCAATATAACATTTGCCTGAGCCAGGGACAGTGCTTTGTTTAGTTTCCTGTAGTCCCCAGGTGCCACTCCCCTAATTCAATCAGAGAGGTGTCATCTCCTTTTGGCAGGGGCAGCAGGATGTAGCCAGGCCTGGGAACACAGCTGCTGAATTCCCTCTCCTGTCGGGGGTAGTTGTCAGGCAGAATCCAGTTTCATTAAGCCAGGCTTCAGCTAAATGTCACTTTTGTTCCCAGTTTTTCTTCATTCAAATCAAACTCACAATTTTTGCACATGCAGCTAGAATGCTGATTCTAAGTTCAAAACTATGGGCCTCATTACGACCCTGGCGGTAAGTGAAAAACGATGGCGGTAAATGATTACCGCCATCGTTTTCCGCCAGGTCTGATCCTGACCCTTGACCGTTAACTACGATGCCATTAGCGGCATAGTAGTTAACGCTGCCGCTAACTGCTCCAAGGATGCGCGCACGCGACCTCCCACACCGTAATTACCGGCATGGCAGAAAGGCACGCGAATGCCGACCCAAGCGGACATGCACCTAACGCCATCACCCAGCCCGTTAAGTTCCTTACCGCCATGGTGCTAATTACGCCATCGCGAACCAACCGTAAATGGCCATGTAAAGTGAATCCAGCTGCCACAGGTGCACAGGAACAGCACAGGTGGAGGCAATACAGACTTAGGAAGTACAAAAAGAGCACACCCCACCCCTTCCCACACCCAGTCACACTCCACAATGATACCAATAGGACTAGCAATGTTGGGGCTGGAGGACCTGATAGCAATGCAAGTGCTACTACAACAACAACAACAACAACAACAACAACAACAACAACAGGCAGCACAGAGGAGAAGCAGGAGGAGAAGGAGGGCAAGGCAGGGCCAGCAAGCCCCACAAGCACAGCCAGTGCCACCACGCAGGCAGCCCCCAATCCCACGCATCAGAGCCAGTCCATTCAACCTCACTGCTGAGCAGATCCACACCCTGTACCGTTTGGACCGGGACACCATCATCGCCATAGTAGACATGACACACAACGACATCGTTAGCATGTTAGAAACACCAACCGCCATTCCACCCCTACTGAAGGTAGTGTCTGTACTCCACTTCCTGGCCACAGGCACCTACCAGCACACAGTGGGGCACTTGCATGGCATTTCACAACCATTATTCTCACGTACGCTTATCCAAGTGCTCGATGCCCTCCTCAAGCACACAGACGACCACATCTCATTACCACGGACTGCCCAGGAGATTGCAAACACCAAAGTGGGTTTCCATGCACTAGCCGGCATACCTGGTTGCATTGGTGCCATCGACTGCACCCATGTTGAATTGGTGGTTCCACGTGCCATGGAGGTACCGTACCGCAACCGGAAACAATTCCACTCAATCAACGTGCAAATGGTCTGTGACTCCAACAAGATCATCAAACATTGTTGTGCCCGATTCCCCGGATCAACCCATGATTCAATGGTCCTGAGGAACTCCACAATACCACGCTACATGGAGCAACATGAGGGCCCACGATCCTGGCTACTCGGTGAGTCTAATGTCATGACCATGGGAATGTGAAGTGGGTAGGTGAACGACGTACCAATGCATACTCCACCTGGCTGAAAGGGGGGGGGGTGATGCATACTCAACCTGGCTGAAAGGGGGGGGGATGATGCATACTCCACCTGGCTGAAAGGAGGGGGGAATGATGCATACTCCACCTGGCTGAAAGGGGGGGGGGAATGATGCATACTCCACCTGGCTGAAAGGGGGGGGAATGATGCATACTCCACCTGGCTGAAAGGGGGGGGGAATGATGCATACTCCACCTGGCTGAAAGGGGGTGGGGAATGATGCATACTCCACCTTGCTGAAAGGGGGGGGAATGATGCATACTCCACCTGGCTGAAAGGGGGGGGGAATGATGCATACTCCACCTGCCTGTGAGTAGCAGAGACAACGGAGCCAGATCATACCCTAAAGCAACCCAAACTACACCCAACACCAGTAAACCCAATACCTGATGTATGCAGCCCTACCATGTGAATGAGGTTGTGTCCCAACCATGACACAACCATCTGCAAGTGCATTGTACCAATTCAGACCACATTGACTTCAACGAAATGCACCTACATGCACGTCAACAAACACCATCAACTGAAAGGCCTGTCCCCCATAACTGCGCACGAAGGAGGCACATGACGGACAGAAACATCAACACACCATTACACAGACAGCAGGGCGCCCAAAATGTCCCTATCAACATCAGTATTGCTCACTGGGGTCATGATGAGGCCGACAGCAATGTTGCAATGATGAGAGCATTGACATCACAGGACACGTGCCAGGCCACCAAAACAAACGGCATGAACGAACACAGTGGATGGGCACTCACAAGGCACTCGAGCCCTCTGCATACATTGGTTGATGGCATGCAAAACAGGCCATGAGAGCCATGAGCATATACGGGTCGCATAGTGTGAATCAATTAGTGCATTTAGAAGTGGTTCAAAGTAATATTTGGATGCAAGCCATGGTGGCACATCATGTTCTGAATTAGACGTCATGACTGACACATACATTCTCGCCCACATACAGGTGATGCAGGCTATCCCCTGAAGAGGTGGCTCCTTACACCAGTCTGGAACCCACAGAACCAGCACGAGGAGGACTTCAACCGTGCACATACACGTACCCGTGTGGTCATTGAGCAGGCATTCGGCCTATTGAAGGCACGGTTTTGCTGCCTCAGCAGGTCTGGTGGTGCACTCCTGTACCGCCATGAGAAGGTGGCAAAGATGGTCATGGCATGTGTCATGCTACACAATATGTGCGTCAGACGAAATGTGCCCCTGCCCCCTGACGCAGAAATGCAACCACCTGACGATGAGGATGAGGAGGGTGCAGAAGGAGCCGCACCTCATGGAGGAGGCGATGCACAGGAGGGGCGTGAAATGCATCAAGATATCATCAGCCAATGCTTCTAGCACACACGGCTGGTGTGTATCACATGGAGACGGCACTTGGGGCACTGTGTGTCTCTGCGACATGCACACTGTGGACTGTACACCAATAAAGCACACATACACAATGAAAATGTCCACACATGTGATTTGGGAAAAAGGAAAATGTGTATTTCAATTGTAAATTGTTGTGCAACACCCCCTCCCCCCTCCCCCTGAACACCCCAACACACCCCCTCCCCCCTTCCCCCTCCCCCTGAACACCCCAAAACACCCCCTCCCCCCTCCTCCCTCCCCCCTGAACACCCCACCACACCCCCTCCCCCCTGAACACCCCAACACACACCCTGTGAGTGGCTAAAGATGCCTGTGACAGTGGGCACACGCTATTGCATGCCCCCTCTCCCGGCCCCCGGGGCACCCCTGCCTGTGGAGCGCAGGTTCCGTCCTGATCGTCGGACAGGGCTGCTCTGGGCAGAACTTGCAGTCGAGGATGTCCCTGGCTGCTCACGGGCACACATGTCCTGAAGGGTGTGGGACAGCTCTGTGAGCACACGGCGCATGGCGGCAAGTTCCCCGCAAATGTCCCTTGAGGTGGACTCCATTGCAGCCCTCAGGGTCTCCGTATTGTGCTCTATTTCGGGCCTTAGGGTCTCCGTAGATTGTTCTATGGCTGCCCTAGCCCCCCCACATTCCGCAGCATGCTCATTGAGGAGCGTGGACAGTTGCTGCTGACGTAAAACAATCTCCTCAAGGGAAAGTTCACTCTGCTGGGCCATGCCCATTCCAGATGGTGTCGCGAAGGGGCTGCTCACCTCCTGCAGACTTTCTGCAGGGCATGGGGTGGGAGGCCAGTCCCCTTCTCCTGGATGCCCCTGTGTGGGCTCCTCATGGGGGCTGCCCCGGTACAGACAGGGGGAATGAAGCTGCTCAGTGGGGCGTCCTACATCGGGCTCATCAGTGTCAGTGTCTGAGCATGCTGCTATGGCAGCAGTTTCCCCTATGCTGCTGCTCCCTGCAGAAACGGTGCCTTCAGTGGCCAAGATTGTGGGGACGTGTGGTGCTGCAGGTGCTGGCATGCTGCCTGCTGGGGTGCCTGTCGGTGGGCCGTCCTGTGTGCTGGCAGATGATTCTGCCTGCTGCGATGTCTTCCTCACTCCAGCTGAGGTGGAGGGTCTATGCATGGTGGTCCTGGCCCTCTTGGCTGCTTTTGAGGCAGGGGTGTCCTCATCCTCGTGGTTGGATTCGGAGCCTCTGGTGGGGCAAAGGAGGGATAGCGTTATTGATGGGTCTGCGGACATTGGAATGGCAATGATTCACAAGATTTTGGTTACTAGATGAAGCACATTTGAGGCAGGGGCATGCAGGTTGTCTCCTTTCTGTGTGGATGACGGATGGAGGTATGTGGGTGTCTGCAGTTAGGGTGTGCATGCTACATGTGTACAGGGTTGAGGTCGCATGTGGCTGTGGGCAGTGTCCAGCTGATGTGTTGCATTTACACTCTAGGGCAACATTGTGCTCCACATTAATGGACGTCAGTGACTATAGCATGTCTTGATTTGGGGCACCTACCTTCCTCGCCTGATGTCGGCGCTCCTCTTTCCATCCCTCCTACACCTTCGATGCTTTCCATGCCTATTGTGCTGGCACATATTTCCTCCCACGGTTGGAGTTTGATTGGGGAGTCAGCTCCTCCCCCGGTAGCCTGGGCCAGGTTGCGATTGGCGGAGATGATGCTTCGGACGCGGAGCCTCAGGTCATCCCACCGCTTCCTGCACTGCTGTGGGTTGCGGGGTACGGTCCCCACCGCGCTGACCCACTGTGCCACCATGGCCCATATGGCTTTCTTTTTTGCAATCGCCGCCCTGGTCATTTCGGTGGAGAACACCACCGCCGCATTGTCCTGGTGTGTCTCCGCCAGCATGCTTAGTTCCTCACAGGAGAAGCGTTCCTGGCGCTGCCGATCGCATGCCTTCTTCACGACTTTGGGCATTTTTAGGTAGGTATTTGGGTGTGTGATGGGTTTGGATGGGTCTCAGGGTCAGATGTGGTATGGTTGGGGAGGATGGCAATGGATTGTGTTTTTAAAGATGGCCGCCGTGCTCTTTCCCGTTCCGCCGCGATGACGCTACTTCCACTTCCGCTTATTTCCGGGGACCGCTATTTGCGGTCACCGTTAATTGCGGTGACCGCTAAGATGGGTGGCGGTAGTGCACCTTGCGCAGCGTACAATGCCGGTAGGGGCCATTTTGGGGTCTTTTACACCATCGCGTTCTTGACATTACCGCCATGGCGTAATGCTCGTGCGCGATGGGTCGGAATGAGCCGCATTTTACGTCATCCGGCCATGGCGTAAACGTTAATTACACCATGGCGGTAATGTTCGGTACTTACCGCCAGGGTCGTAATGAGGCCCAATGACATTTAACAGTTGCAACCTAAGTTACACTCAAAAGTAGGTCACTCATTAATTTTAAACATTTCGATTTTAGTGGGTTTCTGTCCATTTAACTTAAGCTGCTGACATCCACAGCTCAGCCAGTTTTGTTATAAACATTGTTTTGGGCTCTTCATCTTTCCAGATTTAATAACTTGAACGTGGGCCAAGACACCCAACAAGTGGGTGGAACGGATGGAGTGGGTGGAACGGACAGAGTGGGTAGAACGAATGAATGGATGGAACAGACTGAACGGATGGTAGGAGTCGAACAGATAAAACGGATGAGTGGATTGAATGGATGAGACTACCGAGCAGATTGAACGAATAGAAAAATGAGTAGCTTTAACAAAATGGAACAGATCAAATGTACTGAATGGATGCAGTGGATGCAACGGATACAGTAGACAGTAGAGCAGTACAGCAGTTGATGAAACAAAAGGAGCGGAGGGAACAGTTGGAGTGGACCGATCTGATGGAGTAGATGGAATTGATGACGTAAATGGAACAGGTACAGTGGATGAGACAGGTAGAATGGATGGAACTGAAGAAGTCGATGGAACAGATGGAATGGATGAATAGATGGAGTGTATAGAACAGATGGAGTGGATGGAACAGAAGGAGTGA
Organism: Ambystoma mexicanum; assembly: GCF_040938575.1. Taxonomy (NCBI): domain Eukaryota; kingdom Metazoa; phylum Chordata; class Amphibia; order Caudata; family Ambystomatidae; genus Ambystoma; species Ambystoma mexicanum. The sequence goes on from NC_090937.1 coordinate 186,637,117, forward strand.
ATGGAACAGATGGAATAGATGGAACTGATGGAGTTGAACAAAAAGCTGGAATGGATAGAACGGATAGAGCAGATGGAATGAACAGAGCGAACTGAGTGGATGCAACAGATGGAGTAGGTGGAATAGAGGGAACAGGTGAAGTGGATAGAACAGAAGGAATGGATAGAACTGATAGACCAGATGGGACGAATAGACCGGTTGGAATAAACCAAGTGAATGGAACAGATGGAGTGGATAGAAAAGATGGAGTGGAGGGAACAGATGGCGTGGATGGAACGGATGGAGCAGATGAAGCTGATGGAACGGATGGAACGGATGAAGTGGATGGAAGGATGAAGTAGATGGAGCGAATAAAGTGGATGGAACGGATGGAGCAGACCACGTGGATGGAACAGATGAAATGGATGGAATGGACAAAGTAGATGGAACTAACAAAGTAGATGTAACGGACAAAGTAGATGGAACGGATGAAATGGATGGAACGGATGAAGTGGATGGAACGGACGAAGTGGATGGAACGGACGAAGTGGATGGATCGGATGAAGCGGATGGATCGGTTGAAGCGGATGGAATGGAAAAGGTGGATGGAACGGAACAAGTGGATGGAACGTTGATGGTTTCGGAACAAGTGGATGGTACGGAACAAGTGGATGGAATGGTACAAGTGGATGGAACGGTACAAGTGGCCTGATTCAGAATGAAATGGATGGAACGGAAGAAGTGAATAGAACGGAAGAAGTGGTTGGAACGTAAGAAGTGGACAGAACGGGAGAAGTGGACAAAACGGAAGAAGAATTGGATAGAATGGAAGAAGAAGGGATTAAAAGAAGTATCCTGAATAGATGAAATGTAACAAACGGATGATATATAAAGTACGGACGAAGTAAACGAAACAGAAAAGTAGATCAAACGCATGGACAGATAAAGTGGACAAAGGAATGAAATGGATGTAAAAGGTGACTAAATTGAGCAGAGGGAGTAGATGGAACAGATGGAGTTGACAGACCGGAGAGAGCGGACCGAACGCACTGAATTAATCAAACGGATAGAGTGATTGCTAAGGATGGAACAAAGAGCTAGCGGGAATAAGTCTACTTGTCAAAACGAACAGATGAAGTGGATGGAACAGACAAATCAGATGGGACAGAGTAAACGTACTGGCTAGCAGAGCGAATGGAACAGACAAAACACGTAGAGTGGATAGAACGGATGGAGTGGGTGGAACGGATGGAGTGGGTGGAACGGACAGAGTGGGTAGAACGAATGAATGGATGGAACAGACTGAACGGATGATAGGAGTTGAACAGATAAAACGGATGAGTGGATTGAATGGATGAGACTACCGAGCAGATTGAACGAATAGAAAAATTAGTAGCTTTAACAAAATGGAACAGATCAAATGTACTGAATGGATGCAGTGGATGCAACGGATACAGTAGACAGTACAGCAGTACAGCAGTTGATGAAACAAAAGGAGCGGAGGGAACAGTTGGAGTGGACCGATCTGATGGAGTAGATGGAATTGATGACGTAAATGGAACAGGTACAGTGGATGAGACAGGTAGAATGGATGGAACTGAAGAAGTGGATGGAACAGATGGAATGGATGAATAGATGGAGTGTATAGAACAGATGGAGTGGATGGAACAGAAGGAGTGGATGGAACAGAAGGAGTGGATGGAACAGATGGAATAGATGGAACTGATGGAGTTGAACGAAAAGCTGGAATGGATAGAATGGGTAGAGCAGATGGAATGAACAGAGCGAACTGAGTGGATGCAACAGATGGAGTAGGTGGAATAGAGGGAACAGGTGAAGTGGATAGAACAGAAGGAATGGATAGAACTGATAGACCAGATGGGACGAATAAACCGGTTGGAATAAACCAAGTGAATGGAACAGATGGAGTGGATAGAAAAGATGGAGTGGAGGGAACAGATGGCGTGGATGGAACGGATGGAGCAGGTGAAGCTGATGGAACGGATGAAGTGGATGGAAGGATGAAGTAGATGGAGCGAATAAAGTGGATGGAACGGATGGAGCAGACCACGTGGATGGAACAGATGAAATGGATGGAATGGACAAAGTAGATGGAACTAACAAAGTAGATGTAACGGACAAAGTAGATGGAACGGATGAAATGGATGGAACGGATGAAGTGGATGGAACGGACGAAGTGGATGGAACGGACGAAGTGGATGGATCGGATGAAGCGGATGGATCGGTTGAAGCGGATGGATCGGTTGAAGCGGATGGAACGGAAAAGGTGGATGGAACGGAACAAGTGGATGGAACGTTGATGGTTTCGGAACAAGTGGATGGTACGGAACAAGTGGATGGAATGGTACAAGTGGATGGAACGGTACAAGTGGCCTGATTCAGAATGAAATGGATGGAACGGAAGAAGTGAATAGAACGGAAGAAGTGGTTGGAACGGAAGAAGTGGTTGGAACGTAAGAAGTGGACAGAACAGGAGAAGTGGACAAAACGGAAGAAGAATTGGATAGAATGGAAGAAGAAGGGATTAAAAGAAGTATCCTGAATAGATGAAATGTAACAAACGGATGATATATAAAGTACGGACCAAGTAAACGAAACAGAAAAGTAGATCGAACGCATGGAAAGGATGGAGTGGACAGATAAAGTGGACAAAGGAATGAAATGGATGTAAAAGGTGACTAAATTGAGCAGAGGGAGTAGATGGAACAGATGGAGTTGACAGACCGGAGAGAGCGGACCGAACGCACTGAATGAATCAAACGGATAGAGTGATTGCTAAGGATGGAACAAAGAGCTAGCGGGAATAAGTCTACTTGTCAAAACGAACAGATGAAGTGGATGGAACAGACAAATCAGATGGGACAGAGTAAACGTACTGGCTAGCAGAGCGAATGGAACCGACAAAACACGTAGAGTGGATAGAACGGATGGAGTGGGTGGAACGGATGGAGTGGGTGGAACAGACTGAACGGATGATAGGAGTTGAACAGATAAAACGGATGAGTGGATTGAATGGATGAGACTACCAAGCAGATTGAACGAATAGAAAAATTAGTAGCTTTAACAAAATGGAACAGATCAAATGTACTGAATGGATGCAGTGGATGCAACGGATACAGTAGACAGTACAGCAGTACAGCAGTTGATGAAACAAAAGGAGCGGAGGGAACAGTTGGAGTGGACCGATCTGATGGAGTAGATGGAATTGATGACGTAAATGGAACAGGTACAGTGGATGAGACAGGTAGCATGGATGGAACTGAAGAAGTGGATGGAACAGATGGAATGGATGAATAGATGGAGTGTATAGAACAGATGGAGTGGATGGAACAGAAGGAGTGGGTGGCACAGAAGGAGTGGATGGAACAGATGGAATAGATGGAACTGATGGAGTTGAACGAAAAGCTGGAATGGATAGAATTGATAGAGCAGATGGAATGAACAGAGCGAACTGAGTGGATGCAACAGATGGAGTAGGTGGAATAGAGGGAACAGGTGAAGTGGATAGAACAGATGGAATGGATAGAACTGATAGACCAGATGGAACGAATAGACTGGTTGGAATAAACCAAGTAAATGGAACAGATGGAGTGGATAGAACAGATGGAGTGAAGTGAACAGATGGCGTGGAGGGAACGGATGGAGTGGATGGAGTGGATGGATCGTATGGACTAGATGGAACGGATGGAGTGGATGGAACGGACGGAGTGGATGGAACGGATGGAGTGGATGTGGAACGGATGGAGTCAATGTGGAACGGATGGAGTGGATGGAACGAATGGAGTGGATGTGGAACGGATAGAGTGGATGGAACGGATAGAGTGGATGGAACTGATAAAGTGGATGAACGGTTGGAGTGCATGGAACGGATGGAGTGCATGAACGAATAGAACGAAGGGAGTGCATAGAACGGAGCGAGTTCATGGAACGGATGGAGCGCCTGGAACGGATGGAGCGCATGGAACGGATAGTGTGGACCGAACAGATAGAAAGGATGGAGTGCATAGAACGGAGGGAGTACATGGAACGGATGGAGCGCATGGAATGGATGGATACCACTATATGACACCACCACACTTACTCTCTCCTATACACCACCACTCAACTAGAACAGCGCGATACTATGACACATTCTGTATAGCTGTTCTCATACTAAGACCCGCCACATACTCCTCATCATCCTTATTAAAGACAGCTAGCTGAGCACACACCGCTAGCCTAAGTGTCTCCGCAGGCCTAACACAGCCAGAAATCAGTCTGGGTATCAACTAACCAGAATGAACTCATATTCCTGACCTCCCAACCACCACACCTACCGCTAAAAAGCAGCTATCATACAAGTGCCACACCAGCTGCACAAATATCCGGTGCACCCATGCACCTTATGACTCTCTCTACTGACTTGAACTGTGGTTCCCGAGGGCGTTCAACCAACCAGCACTTTCAGATCATACCACTGATACATAAGGCGCTATATAAATGCAAAGTAACATAACATAACATAACATAACATTTATCAGGATGCTTTCGAAGAACCCATATTAACTGAACAACTCCAGGACCCAAAGGAGGAGCCTAGCCCTATTACTAGCATCTTACAGGATTCTTTGGGGGACATTAATGTTTGAATGGGGGTCTATTATGATGCCCAATTCTACTGAATATCAGTACCTTCCACCACTGGCACAATACTGTGTATGAAAAACTGGACACTACAACTAGGGGATGAATGAGGGCTGACTGCTGAAGACCCACCATTTCAGCCAAATGTCTTCACACCCAGCAGTACATCCAGAGATCGGTGTGTTTTTGACTAAATATGAAAAAGACCCAGATAACCATTTGGTAGTGAGTGTGGCATGCCTGTCAGGATATGATTTTGGATTTAGTGGCTCCACAGGCAAACATTAAGGATGCGGCAAAGGTTGTTAAGAAGGAGGTGACTTCAATTGATCCAGAAATCCTGGGTGGTTAGGCCCAGAGGGCAATGAGCTTTCCATAAAATGTGAATGCCCCTTAACTACAGAGTGACATTGAGAGATACTGATGGAAATTAATTTGAAGTTAGAAAATATATCGGACAATGACGAGTCCCAAATTGAATTTTTGTTGTTTTGGGAACAGTATGTGAAGGGGGTTAGTTGATTTGTCACCAGGATTCCTTCTCTAGATAATGCCTGGCATAGTCAGAAGTAGATCTTTTAAACCAATAACACTTCACCAAGACTGATATAGGAAGGAGCCGATTGACTGGTCAACCTCCCAGAGCATCAGCCTCTGTTGGTTTGAACGGGGGAAATGGGGCACAATGCTCCTTTGACAACAACCATTTCTCCCCCAGTTGGGACAATTTCATAAACAGTGTTTCCCCCAGAAGAAGTGCTTACGCTGAACGTTGAAGGTTTTATGGTAAGTCACACCCTCCCTTCTTTCCCACTAAAATATGGGAAGGGGGGTGCATTTGTCGCTTCCTCCAAAATTGATACAAAAAATGTCAGACCCTTGGTTGCTACAAAGAGTAGAAGGCGTTCAAATAGACATTATAAACACTTCATTTCAAGTCAAACAACAAAGAAAAATCCAGTTTTCGGTCCGGGCTCCCATACTTTTGTGCAAGCGACAGACGGGTTGTTTCAGAAAGGGGTAACAGAATTCAAGCATTCGGCTCCAGGGGATTTCTGAGCTATCTGCTTATTATAAAAAAAACGGGGTTTCACCAAGTGATAAATCTGAGGGAGATACATTTTCGGGTCTATCGTCATTTCAAGATGGAAAGATTTGATCTTCTCCAGGAAGTCAAGCAGCCCTTGGATTGGATGGTGCATCTAGACCTAAGAGATGCTTGTCAGGTCCAATATATCCCCATTGCTGCTATACCTCTCTTTTTTTGGGGCAGGCAGATTTTTTGTTTCACCGTCCACCCTTTGGACGTTCTTCTACCCCTTGATGCATTACAAAGGTCCTTTGGTGTGAGGTGGCTTCCTTCAGGAGATAGGGGATGTTGCTGTTTATCTATTTATACAAATCCTTTTGATGGCTCCCTTCCCAAACATTATATAAAAACACTTACAGATGATCCTGCATCTCAAACAGAAACTCTGAGTGTTGTCAATCTGGACCAGCCAGAAAAGTCCAGCTCAGCAGATGTCTTTTCTAGGCTTTCACAGCAATGCATGAGACTCCTCCATCCTGTTATAGCAACCCTAGATCTATCCAGAATCCTCCACACACTAATCACAGAAGCATATGAGGTGAACACCTCATCCCAACAAATCTGCAAGAGGAGAATTGATGCTCAGGGTCCATCATTTCTTGCAAAGGGAAACATGAACTACAAGGCAAAGAAATCTGCAATGGGCATGCAAGACTCTGGAACCTAATCACACAAAACCTTGGAATTTCATAAGATTTATGCCAAGAACAGAATTTATTTAACTGTGTAATGCCACGCCCTATTAGGGGCCATGCCAAGAGTTTTGGACCACCTGGCTGGACATTGTAAAACCACTTCTTCTGTTGTTCCGCTTTGTCTTCTGGTGGGACCTGTATTAGGAAAAACATAATGACAGGCATAAGTAGCACCTATCTCTGCATTCACAGAACCAGTTTTTATGCCGCTCTGTTAGACCCGGCATTAAGAAGAAGAACAACGGCCGTTCACCAAAGAACTTGTACCACAAGCCCTGCCCCCTGAAAGTTACCCACCTTGTTTCAGGCTCTAGTGGATCACAATGTCAACCAAGTTTCTTCATTATCCTGCATGTCCAATATGACGCTTCAAGTAAGAGACAATACACATTGTTACTCAATGAAGACAGTGTACACTTGCACAATTCTAAGGAGAAAATATTATAAGAGCAGAGTAAATATACATGCAATCATGCCTGACTTTTTTTGTAGCGATAGCTATACCCTTGAAGAGTAATACTTATCTAATGCCTGAGAGGAAGGGATCGACACATCATGTGGTGTTAGTGACACATAGCTACTGCACCCAAATTCTGTCACAGAACGCCTTAGTGACTTGTAATATCCTTATATTGTATGGTGGGGGGTACTTTATCCTATATATAACATATGGGATGCTTAGTGTGCCACACATTTGCCGAATGGCATGTTTCCCAAATACATTTGGGACAATTTTTGTACTTTTTTCTTTTTTAACCACAGATGGTAAGTATGTCTAAGGTATATATATGTGGGTGGGGAAGCAAGAGAGATTTGGGGGTATGCCCCTGCTTTCTGTGGTAATAAAAGAGGTACAAACGGTGAAAAGAAATCAGCGAAGTAGCCGTTCAGCAACAAAAAATAATTCAAAAACGTATATAAATATGAAAATGGCAAAATTCACTACGAGGAGAAACTGGCAAATTCTGGGAAACATCTGTCTGCTTCATCAACTTTGGCCACAAAGTAAAATTGGACTTTTGGGGTATATTCCTGCAAGAAAGTTAGTTTTTGGGCCAGATCTTACCCACAATTTCAGCCAATTAGGGGAGCACAACATGTTTCGCCCTCTAATTGGTCAACCCCACATTAGGAGCTTTTTCGATAGAAGCGCTCGATTGATGCTGTCAAACGCACAGGTGAAGTCTATAAATGCCACATAAACAACAGTTCTCATGTAAGAGCTCTTTCTTTAAAAAGGTTTATGATCCAACTTTTCAGGGCTGTTCCTGACCGTTTAACAAAACCGGCTTGGAAAATATCTAGTATATCATTATTTTGGCCCATTCATGAAAATCAGATAAAACTAAAGAGGTGAATAGTTTTAATTTTGGGGATTTAATCGGTCCCCTTTTTTAAAAATGGGCACCACTACCTCTGTTTTCCAAGAAGGGGGTATACATTTAGCCTTTAACACTGCTTAAAAATAGAATTTAAAAAAAAAATGCTTTTAAGGATCCCATTGGACAACCCATCTGGGCCGGGACATGAGAATGACTACTTTTCTTAATCAAGTGAAGAACATCATCTATGTTGAATTTAAGGTACCAGACTACACTCCCTTTATTTCAAATTGGTCGACATTTAACCGACCCTTCACCAACATCTCTTTAAAATGATCGACCTACATTACTTCTGAGATTGGGTTTGTTTGAAGAGCTTGCTGGGGATTATCCAGGCCTTTAATAGGCTTCCAGAAATCAGCAGTTCCTTTAAAGAATAGGACCTCTAGCATTGTTTCTGCATCTTTCTGCAATACCGAGGCCTCAACCAATTTGTATATCTCATTGTTTATGTCACCCCTTAACAGTCTCTTTTTCTGCTTGACACCTAGATCAAAAAAGTGCCTGTGCTTAAATTATGGTCTGCCAGTGCCCCGATGAGTTTCATAAAACGAGTACAACACAGATACATAATACAGACCTGAACATGAGGCATAAGTGCTTTCGATATTTATAGCAAGATTCAAGAGGTTGTTAAATTCCTCTACATATTTATGATTCCACAACACTCGGTTGAGCCCGGTATTTACTGCTAAATATTGCGCGCACCTTTCATTTGTGTTTGTCAAGTCCACAAAACTCATAGTCATCTGTAGCACTGAGTGATCGCTCTGCTGAGCCGAGACCACTTGGAGCCCTGTGGCGGCTTTTTGAAAGATCTTTTTTGAAGCAAACATGTAATCTAATAAGGCGTTCTGTGACCCACAAGCCCAAGTATCTTTAGCCGAGATATCACCAGACACGCTTCCATTCAGCATATGTATCCCCCATGTTTCCATAAGGGATAACCACACTGGACCGCGCTTCATTGAGGGAGAACAATTATCACAATTCGTCAGACATTTCCTAGTCTCATCAAAGCACCTTGGGTTCAAATCGCCACATATTAAAATGCCATCCAACTTCGGCCTAGAGAACCAGGCATCTAAAAGATCTTCAGTTGCATCAAGGGGTACCTGATTTGCTATGCTGGATGGGTTCCAGTAAACGTTTATTAATAAAAGGAAGAACAGGTTGAAGGCATTTCCACTTTGAAGATATAATTTCCAAACTATTGCACACCCCACCGAGAAGACCAGCAGCCGGTCTTCCTTTCTGGCTCTTCGCGGCCGGATTTAAAAATAGTGAATAGCCGTCTAGCAATGGTGGCTGCTGCATCAAAGTTTCTTGCAAAGCGAATATATCGATTTAAGCCCAGCTAATGCTTTCAGGTGAAAATAAATGAGAGCACCCACAGGAGTCCCATGATCCTACGAGGATAGGACTCGGGTCAGGATTTTGAGTCAGCTTTCGTTTATCAGAATTCAAAGCACTAGCCAGCCACAACCAGTTATTATCCTGACCCGGGTACACTCCCGGTAGATTATTCATACACACCATCCTACTAGATGTCGCTGATCTTGCACATGTGATTTGCTGTGAAGACAGGGAATTAAATCTCTTACATTCATCTGCAATTCAATCTGTGTTCAATTTATGCTGCTCTAGAATATGGATTCTATCCACTTTGGTGAACTCATGTCCCAAGGGCACTAATAAATGGGCAACATTGAGTAAAACATTCATTACGATCCTGGAGCCAATATGCAACACACAAAAAAAGTATAGTTTCAAGTCATTGACAAATTTCACTGGAGCAATGTCACTTGACTCAATTGCATGCAAACAATGGATGAGATTGAACAAGGGTAATACATTGGAATGATTTAAAATCCTATCATCATGCGAAAGAGCAATAAGTTCCCATAATAAGCATCTACAAAGATCAACCTAATTATTCAATGAAGGATGGCATGCATCTCTAGACAACGGCTAGAGTATGGAAAGGACTAATAGGCAAACTTGAGACTGAGCAAGTTATGTGCACCTTGGGGTCCATTGGCCGACTCACTTGAGATCGAGAGTTCAATCGTGATGAAATCAATTGAGTCGACAAAGGATTTAAAATTGGTAGCAAAGGAGGGACCTGTACAGGAATATATTTGCTTGAGTACGTACATGTTCCCAGAAGATCCTCCAAATCATCAGTGTATGTGCCCTGTTCATCTTGCTGAGCTTCTTCCTCTATTTACAATGGATTTGCAATAGGAAATGGGTTTCCATGGACCAAACTGTTGTTCTTCTGGCATCCCAAGGATTCTTGGCTCTTACGATTGACGAACGCCTGATCCAGACTCGCCCTCGAAAGTGTTAATCGTAAGAATGTTCTAGATCCACCAAGTATTGAGGCATTTGAGGACATTTTTGCTCTTTTGGGGTTTATTCAAGCCTTCCAGCTCCTGGATAACATTCAGCTTACTGTTCCCCAAGTTCAAACAGTTCTACAAAAAGATCTCTGGCCTCCCTTTCCCAAGCTCAAAGCAATTGCAAGCAATTGCAAGCAGTGTCGGGGTTCCCTTCCGCAAGTTCATCACAGTTCACAGTTAATTCAACTTTCTCAGCTTGCGAGATTATTTAAAAATCCACTTTGTAATCTTTCAGGCTTTTCAACCATTCACTTGGCTTATTCATCTCTTTAGCCACTTTATCTCTTGTTATGCCAAACAACTTCAACCTCTTGATTTTCCTTGGCTCACTCCAAGTAGGGGTTACTCAATCTAGGCGCGGTTGTCAGACCACATGGTCCACCCATCACAGGTCACGCAACCGATAACCCTTGGCACTTTGTAATGTTCACTGATTCTCATTGGACTCCCTTGTCACCATAGATTTCCTCTCTCTGTACCAGTAACATTAGTCTATCTGTATTCCGATTTCTTTTTCGCAGTCTCTTCACTCTGCCAACATGTGTCTTTCACACAATCCAATTCATGGTGTTTATTCCTTGTCACCACCTTTTTTCACTGCATCCAATAGTGCTTATTATTTGCCTTTCACTCGCATCACAAATTCCTATTATTGGATTTTCACTTGACTTTGTAATTTCACATTGTTCATAAATGCTTGTTACTTATTTTCACTACGTTCATTAATACACATCACTTTCTCTCCAATTGTGCAGTATTTTCATTTATTTTGCATAGCTTTTATTTTAATTTGGTATTCAATAACTCATTTATCACTTTGTAGCTTGTTCTATACTCAATAATGTCCCTTTGGTCTCCAAACCCATTTTTTATTCACTTTCACTTGTTCAGCATCTTTCTCTGCCCATCCCAAGCCCCTGCAGCGCCCCGGCATTAGTGCTCTCCCCCATCACTCACCGATGTAGGGCTGCTTCTCAGGGTGCTTGTGTGTTCCTCTTCTGCTTTCGTTCACTCCCCTCTCTCACGTCGGGGGAACCGGCAAGCAGCGCCTACCTCCAAACCTTCATGCTGCTTCCTGCAGCGTAGTGGAGACTTTGGTGTCTCCCAGCTCCAGCAGGGGACATGTGGCTCAGGGCTATACAGGGCTCTTGACTCTCTTTCGGCTCCCTCTGGCCTCGACGTCTTTCCGGCACTTCTGCAGCAGTCAGCGTCCTTTTCACCTGCCCCTCTCCAGCCTGCTCCATGTCGTCCCGGCTTCCCAGGCGGTTCCCCTTCTCCATGTGGGTTTCTCCTTTTTATATGCACCTGTAGACTCTCAAGTGGCTGCAGGTGCAAGTCCTTTGCCTGACCACAATTACTTCTGTCTATGGGACATACCTGACCTTTAGAGTGGTGTTTCACCATCCTCTTCCTCGTCCTAGTACCAAAGTGGTGTGCACGGATGGAAGTGTACATTACTCCTGGTTGCCTCTTCCTCGTCCCAGTCTTAAAGGGATATAAATGGGGGATGGTTGGAGTGTGTGACAATGGGGAAGACTGGCAATAACCTACAAAGTTAGAGGTAGAGTAGGATGCATTCTGATAAGGGAAAAGGGGATACCATGCCTCACCTGAAGGCACTTCTCCTCCACTCCCCAAGGACCCTCCACCCAGGTGATCCTCCCTCACATTTCCATCCCCAGGGTCAGGATTCAAAACCGATGGCCTTTCCCTGGCCACCTGAGAAGAGTGTCCAAGCGGAGTATATGGGTGGATGCCCTCAGGTTCCTCACATACCCCTGTGCTTTCTTTTCTACATCTGGTAAGATATGGAGTAATTTAAGTGATTGAGCTTGTTGCCCTCAGGAATATGAGGTTCTTTTAACTGTTCGTCAGACGAGTCATTGCAGTCATGATGGTCTTGCACTACTATTTGAGACCTGTCTTCCACTAACCCCTGCGAGGGAGGGGAAGACAATATTACTTCCACATCGATAGGATTGTTAGAAATCGCCCTTCAAAAAAGCAGTGACTACAAGTGAGCGCTTCAGAAGGTAAGTCACTGGGCTTTCAGTACCATACCGGAAACAATTCTGGGCTGGTATAGGTGAAGTTCTATTGTCCATAATGTACCCTTCGATAAAGGCCATTTTTGAGTTCAACGTATTTAACAACGCTGCTTGGTCCTTACTATTGGCATTGATATTCTCGTAGAGACGCACTAGTGATTTTAAAACAAAATATAAAGCAGAAAAAGTCATGGCCCCTAGTTGGGGGCCCGGTGTAATATTCATTATAGGTTGAGGAGAGAATAATGAAGGAGTCGAAGCACCAGTGGGAGTGGGAGATTCCAAACTGCTAGACGCCTCATTCAACAAGGCCGGTGAGAATTCCAAAGAGCCCGGCAAGTTTCACCCTGGATGTGGTGCAGCCATAGGCGTGTTATCCCCCTCAGTAGTTACCACAAACTCATCCGGTTCCTGTTCCTGCTTAGCTGGCCGGATGTAGTTAATCCCGTTAATGGCAATGAAGGAACCGGCAGGCGGTTTCTGACTCATTATCTGCTTGCACGCAAGAGAGAAGGTCCTCATCTGGTATATCAGCAGCCCCTAACGTAGTTGAATTCACACAAAGTGGATTAGGGCTGGAAAGAGGAGTAGATTTTGAGAAAAAGGAGGTCATTTTCAAGGCAGGCGTTTACAACAGTCTGATGTTTGTAAAGCCTGACAATGACTGTTGGACTTCAGTGTTACCCTCCAAAGAAACTACGTCCAAGGAAGTGGACTTTGGTTTTAGCAAGATATTAGTTTTGTTCAAACATGTTACACCATCCACTGGCCACCTTATGCACACGAATACCCGTGCAGCCACTACGCCCTCCATCCCAGGTCCTGATCTGCCTTCCCCTTCTGACCTCATGTCCTCACTCCCTCAAGCAGCACGGCAGCGGCGCACACGAGGGCATCTAACGCACTATGGTCATATTCACCCATTGCAACGTTGGCAGCTGCCCTGGCGTCTTGGAGACAGTCGACGGAAACGCCGGCTTTTTCCTTTGCTTCATCACGCCCTCAGGAAGACCCGGCAGCGTTTTGAAAACTTGGGTCATGTGACAAGGAAACGTGCTACATTATCCGTCACGTGATGAGGTCATGTGACACTCCTAGGCCCCTTCAAAACCGGAGAGGGAACGCTCATTCAGTGCTTCACAGCTGACCCAATCAGGCACTGTTCGGCGTCTTCCTGTCTCCACATCTTGAACCTGGACTACGGACTGTTCTTCTTGGATTCCTCTGTCAAGCCCTTGGATACTGTTTTGCTCTGCTGTTTCAGGACCTTTGAACTGTGTTTTTGGATTCCTTTGGATTACCCTCTGGTTCCGACGAACTTGGCTGGCTTTTGACCTTGGAACTCTTAACGGACTGTTTTCGGATTTCCTCTTCTGTTACCGTTTGGAGTACCCTTTCCATACACGTCTTGCAGTGCCTATTTCTACAACAATCTACACCTACCCGCTGCCGCTTGCTACACTATGCAGCCACACGGAACACCTCCATTCTCATCTTTGTTCTTCCTGTCCCCAGACCCTTGGTAAGCCCCTTGATATTTGTTACCTCACTACTCAGTGTATTGTTTGCCATTGTACTGACCCATTGCTTGCTTTACAGCGGTCGAGGGGTCACCTGTGTTCCTGGTTCCTGGCGTTCTTCGGCACTCAAAAAACCTGTGGCCTCAAGGATTGCTCAGGAAGTTATTTGTATCTTTCTGAGTGGAACTTGTGGACAGAGGCCCCATAATCTTCACGACCATCAAGTCATAACAGAACACTCCCTGCCGAATTATACATGGCAGATGCCATGAACGCAGCAGGTTCTTCAGTGCAAGCCCCTGCAGCAATGTCATGAGTCACTTTACTGCGTAAGGAGTATGTAGTAGACAGAATACCAGAGGGAAACCAGTATAAAGGGGGACACAGAGGTTCTAATTCGAGAGTGCAGGATTCACTGTTCTAGTTCTTTCAGGAGACTTAAAGTGCTCCAGCTTATTGTCAGCCAGCAGCAAGACTTCACTGTGCGGCCTCTCCTTTCTCGCGTTTGGCGTATATTGGACTGCAGTAAGAATGCGCTATGCACCTGCACTCGCACTGGCGCCTTGTGCCGCAGGCGCTTTTTGAAAGAAAACTCCTCCTCTTCCTCCTTAGCAGCAAAGGTCGGCCCAGCACAGCTATTCCAAAGCACTCCAAACAGTCCCAATCACTTCAGTAAGACTACCCTTTACACCCACACTTTGCACTGGCGCTTTGCGCTGCAGGTTCTTTTTAAAGCAAGACTCCTCCTCTTCCTCCTTAGCAGCAAAGGTCGGCGACCTGCACAGCTGCATCGAAGCACTCAAAACTGCCATGATCACTGCAGTATGACTGCACTTTACACCCAGGTTTTGCACCGGCACTTCGCTCCATGGGTGCCTTTTGAAGCAAAACTCCTCCTTTTCCTCCTTAGCAACAAAGACCAGCCTACCAGCACAGCCGTTCCATAGCACACCATACAGACGCAATCACTGCAGTAAAACTGCACTTTACACCTGCACTTCAGTGCCTGTCACACGTTTTTGTGTCTTGTTGGTTTCTGTGTGGCAGCACTTTGAAGAGCTTCAGTGAACTTTATGGGAGAAGACATCATAATATTCCAAGCTTAAACATTTGGAAGCCATTCCATGTGTTCGGAGGTCAAATTTCTTCCATACATTGTATTGTATTGTATTTGGTAATTTATATAGCGCTCTTTCCCCACTTGTGTGGCCTCAATGCACTTTTTCGGTTGGAACGCCCTCTGTTACCGTAGTCAATGTGCTGTAAAATTCGAAAGAGTTTAGCTTAGGAGATTCATATGTGCATTTTGCTGCTATGGGACTTGGGTGGCTGGCTAGGCTCGACTAAGCATCCCAAAAGAGAGGCCAGGCACGTGGGTTGGCTCTGCTGGTGGTTTGCGATAGATTGCTATGGTTGAAACAGTCGATTTGTCGCCAGCTATACAGAGTTCCTTTCGGTTAGTAGTCACTGTATGCTAGTGGCAGAGGTGTTGTGGTACGCCAACTGTTTCAGTCTGGACGGCTATATGCGATGCTAAACCGGAAGAGTGTAGCCATAGCAGCATTCTACGGTGCATGGATGCTTGGCTGTGCCTCTGTCCACGCTGGTTGTGTGAGATATACGTACCGTAGGCTTCAAAGTTGTTCGGCTGGAGCGGTCTTTGTCTAATGCACCAGAGGAAACAGGCCTAGATTTTAGACTCCTGTACCGTGGGGGGGAGGCCTATATTTCAAATAAAAAGGGTTTTACAATAAAAAAGGCAGTTATTGGTGGATACGATTGGATTTGGGGATCCTGTATATTGCGTTTCACGTTACAATTTGGCTAAGGGGGAGACACACCTAGTTTTGAGAGTCCTGTACAGTGGGAGAGAGCCCTAGGTTTCAGAGTACAGTGTCTGTTACATACTATAATAGGCAGACATGGCCTAGGTTTCAGAGTACAGTGGGTTTCACAGAATAATAGGCAGACATGGTCTAAGCCTAGGTTTCAGAGTACAGTGGGTTTCACAGAATAATAGGCAGACATGGTCTAAGTTTCACACTGCAGTCTGTTGCACACTATAATAGGCAGACATGGCCTAGGTTTCAGAGTACAGTGGGTTTCACAGAATAATAGGCAGACATGGTCTAAGTTTCACAGTGCAGTCTGTTACACACTATAATAGGCGGACATGGCCTAGGTTTCAGGGTACAGTGGGTTTCACAGAATAATAGGCAGACATGGTCTAAGTTTCACAGTGCAGTCTGTTACACACTATAATAGGCGGACATGGCCTAGGTTTCAGGGTACAGTGGGTTTCACAGAATAATAGGCAGACATGGTCTAAGTTTCACAGTGCAGTGTGTTACACACTATAATAGGCGGACATGGCCTAGGTTTCAGGGTACAGTGGGTTTCACAGAATAATAGGCAGACATGGTCTAAGTTTCACAGTGCAGTCTGTTACACACTATAATAGGCGGACATGGCCTAGGTTTCAGGGTACAGTGGGTTTCACAGAATAATAGGCAGACATGGTCTAAGTTTCACAGTGCAGTGTGTTACACACTATAATAGGCAGACATGGCCTAGGTTTCAGGGTACAGTGGGTTTCACAGAATAATAGGCAGACATGGTCTAAGTTTCACAGTGCAGTCTGTTACACACTATAATAGGCGGACATGGCCTAGGTTTCAGGGTACAGTGGGTTTCACAGAATAATAGGCAGACATGGTCTAAGTTTCACAGTGCTGTCTTTTACACACTACAATAGGGGGACATGGCCTGGGTTTCAGAGTACTGTGGGTTCCACAGAATAATAGGCAGACATGGTCTAAGTTTCACAGTGCAGTCGGTTACACACTATAATAGGCAGGTTTCAGAGGTTTCAGAGTACAGTGGGTTTCACAGGATAATAGGCGGAAATAAATGGTCTAGGTTTCACAGTGCAGTGATTTCTACAGTAAATAGGCAGACAAGGAGGTCACACCTAGATCTGAGAGGCCTAAGTTTCACAATATAGTAGGTTTCAGAATATAATAGGTAGAGATGGAGGCTACACCTAGATTTCACAGTACAGTAGATTTCACAATGTAATAGGTAGAGACAGGGGATATACCTAGATTTGAGAGCCCTGTATAGTGGGAGGCAGGCCTAGGTTTATAGCACAGTAGGATTCAACGATACAATAGGGAGAGATGGAGGAAACAACCTAGATTTGAGATTCCTGCATAGTGGGAGAGAGGCCTAGGTTTCACAATGCAGTAGGTTTCACAATACAATAGGCAGCGATAGAGGCTAAGCCTAGATATGAGAGTCCTGTATAGTGGGAGAGAGGTCTAGGTTTCACAATACAGTAGGTTTCGCAATATAATAGGCAGAGATTGGGGATATCCCCAGATCTGAGAGTCTTGTATAGTGGGAGAAAGGCCTAGGTTGCACAATGCATTTTGGGTACAGGAGAAAACGCACCTGGATTTGAGAGTCCTGTATAGTGGAAGAGAGGCCTAGGTTTCACAATACAGTAGGTTTAAAACTGTAATAGGCAGAAATGGTCTAGGTTTATGATATGATATGATATTTTATTTATATCGCGCCCATACACAAGTGTTTCAGAGTGCAAGTGCAGTGGGTTTCAGCAGTAAATAGGCAGAGATTGAGCACACACCTAGATTTGACGCAAGCCAATATTCACTATTATATCTAGATGTGGCACTGGCTAACAATCACAATGCTGTCCAGATGTGGCACAAGCTAATTTTCACAATTATATCTGAATGTGACGCAAGCTACTATTCACAATTATATCTAAATGTGGCACTGGCTAACATTCACAATCCTTTCTTGATGTGACGCAAGCCAACATTCACAATTCTATCTGAATGCGATGCAAGCTAATATTCACAATTATATCTGAATGCTACGGAAGCTAACATTCACAATTCTATCTGAATGCAACACCAAACTAATATTCACAATTCTATCTAGATGTGGAACTGGCTAATATTCACAATTCTATCTGAATGCGGCACTGGCTAATATTCACAATTCCATCTGAATGCAACACAAGCTAACATTCACAATTCTATCTGAATGCGACAGAAGCGAATATTCACAATTCTATCTAGATGCAGCACTGGCTAATATTCACAATCCTATCTAGATGCAGCACTGGCTAATATTCACAATCTCGTCCAGATGCGACGCAAGCCAGTATTCACAACCGTATTGACAACCATATGCGAACGCGGCGCAAGCCAATGCTCACAATCCTGTCTAGATGTGACACAAGCTAGTATTCACAATTATATCTGAATGTGGCGCAAGCTTATATTCACAATTCTGTTTAGTTGTTAAGCTGGTTTGTGTTAACAGCCTGGCCTGCTAAGTAGTGACGGTAGGTAGAGTGGCAGGGTTTACGGAGTGCAGCAATTGCTCTCCTGCTCCCCAGACCGCACCTACATTGATGGTTGCTGCTGGTTGACCGCTGGCCACTGGCCTCCCCTGCAGACATTTTAAGACACAGTTAGGAGCGCCCTTTGCCTTGGGGCCCTTAGCCGCAGGGGATGCCGGGCAGGTGGCCGCCCAGGTCAGGTCTAGGATAAGGAGGGGTGGACCAATCAGGGCCTGGAGGAGGGTGCGGGAGGCAGGACTGGGGAACCTCGAACAGGAGTTTGGGGAGCTGCAAGGGTCACGCTGGGGGAGAGCAGCCACCAAGGGGGATATGTGGGGGGCAGGGGCACCAAAACAAGCATGCTTCCCTGTTTGCCAAGATGGGAAATGGCCAAAGAGAGTACTGTTCAAAAATCCTGTGCGAGATGTGTGTACTTTCACTGTCTTCTATAAACAAGGGCTTCTGCAGCCAGCTTCGAGTTTTTGGCAAGGTTGACCATTTATTTAGACTAAGTAGCTGGATCAAAACAGGAAATAAAACAAAAACAATTGGCTGGTTCCAAGTAATGCAGCTTCAGTAGTTCTCTGCTGCAAAACTAGATTTCTTCTACACTTCCATTAATGCAAATTTTGGAGGGAAAAAAGATGCCTTATAAAAAGGTTGCCCGCAATGAATCTTTGGGTCATAACTCGCACAAGATCAACCCTGCCTATCTCTTCACTAAATCCTGCGGTTTGTTTGTCCCATAAAAGAATCACAATTTTGGAAGATAAGGTAATTTAGAGCGGGGGAGGGGGTGAAAGTATCTGCCACAAAGGACGATCACACATTTTGGACAAGGGGTGGGGGGCGAGGGCGAGACTCTATTGGAAGTCAGATCTCCTTGCTCCAAAGCTGGCAATTTAGGTAACAGACCACATCTCCATGTCAGGGCCATTTCTAGGGGTGTGCAAAGTGCACAACAGGGCCGAAGTGCCAATGATTTGGATGGGGTACCTCTTGATTCTGTCACTGGTAAGAGCAGAGTGTGTTTTACAATCATTAACAGGCAGCAGCAATACAAGGACAGAAAGATGCCTGACCTGCCCATAACAAGCTACCCCACATGTTGAAGCTAAGGCTTAACTGCTCTGCTAAGCATTTTCAGATGGCTCAAACTTCACAAAAATCTTGCACCTCTTTAAAACTGAACATCCATCCACAACAATACACTGCCACCTTGGACAAAGAGTGACAATTACTCAATAGAGACACTGGCCTGCCACAACAGAGGGTTGGGAACCGAAATAAACGGTAACAAACAATACACACAATAACTGAGATAATGTCCAGTTATCAACAGTATATCAGAATATACTCTTAATGCGTTTGACACATACACACACAAACCAAAATATTCTCTCTCATTTGGAAGACAACATCAGCACAAGCAATGTCTGGATTTGGGGCGGACAGGGGGTTGAGAGTACAAAACTTTAAACCTCATCAAGTCGGCCAGCCCACCCCCTCCATTAAAGGATCCGTGCTCTGGCCATGATGCAAAATTCTAGCCCCAGTCCCTCGCCTTGTGGCTTTGCCACAAAGTACCATTTTGGCTCTAAGACATTCTGGATTCCATGGCTTTGCAAGGGGGCTTTTTGGGACAAGCCACTTGGCTGGCTCTCCCCCGTGCTCCCGGCTCGCACATCCTACGACAGTTACATTGCCTCTCTGACCCTCTGTGAGCTGCCCAGATGAAGAGTGAAAGGCTTGATTCGCAACCTACGCTTGACCTTCGACCCAGCAAAGGGGCACAAATTAGTAATGCACAGCTGAAGCCGCCTCCGTCATTGGGGCGTCTCACCTCTGAGAAGGCATCATGAAACAAGACACAGACAACAGCTTTGGAATTCAAATTAAAACACTTTAATAACTTAAATGTCAGGATGGAGAAAGGCCTAATTTGCCCTATGCTAAGGTGGGCATTCCCTACCTAAATTAAACTAAGGAAAGTCTGAGTCAAAGAGTTACATTTAAGAATCCGTCTTTGTCCAAAACCTACACATGCCCTCACAACTAATCTATACAATGTGTAGGGATTTGTAGGGATCCACATTTTTAGTATGGAGGCTAATTCTTATTTTAGTACCAGTTAATGGGTGACTTCACACTTCGTACGAAGGTCAATAAAATCTGAAACAGTTCCTCTTCGAGATGTGGCCCCAAGTTCCCTCTTCGTTCTAACTGAATCTGCTGACTCCTAAATGGGCAGCAGCCCCGATACATCCCACGCCCAAGGACAGAACCCCTCATACACTATGACGAACCTTCTGTGAAAACAGTTCTTTGAAGTCACCCATTAACTGGTTCTAAAATAAGAATTAGCCTCCATACTAAAAATGTGGATCCCTACAAGTGTTTATGTGTGTTAACACTTTCGGGCAAAACTTGGAAGTACAACTCAAAGCCTCTCTGAATGTGTCAGCAACCAAAAGAAACAGTGTCCAACATAAGGTTGTGAGCTTCCCCAGCTCGCAGCTTCCTTTCAGCTGCCTTCCCCAAGTATAAAACAGTTCCAACAAAAAGTCTCAAAATTACCTTTCTTAAGTTCAGGACGATACAGTTTTAATCAAAACCCGGGGGTTCCGTTCCCTTCCCTTCCCCAACTTCCAAGTAACTCAGTTCCAACAAGGAAGAACCTTGCAATTTTTAAAGTAAAAGAATTATGGGACCAAGAATGTAGAAGTTAACAGTTTAAAAAAAACACAGGTGGAATTCTCCTGTCATCAGTATTTCAAGTCTGAAAATCAAACGGAAGACAAATGAGCAGTTGCGTTTCTAGAAATCCCAATCTGCCCACGGGGAGGGGAGAAAAGGGCTCAACATCCAAGGAAAGTAAACAACAGGTTTCCTATACTCCACAACTGGAAGTAATATTTTAAACGCTGTGCAATCTATGCAACTCTTTCACTTCTTATCAGCAATTGTTCTTTTTTAACGTTGGGGGATTTTTCCGTCTAAAAACTGTTCACAAAAAAAAAGAGTACTTCGGTTGTTTGATTTAGGAGGATCGCTATACTTGAAATTAGGAGAGAGCCCAATCTGTGAATAGAGGGACAGCGCCACCTACTGGTACTAGATAACCTTTTCTGTGTGCCACCTTGTGTATTTCCTGATGGCTTTTCGGCACCTGCTCCCAGTGTCACGGAGGGGTCTCAGCAACATGCCTTCTCCAGACGGCGTATTTGCAGATGATTTGGCATTGGGGACATTGTGATATAGGGGGACATTGTACAATAATCGATTCCGTGCTTATTTTTACATGCACAGTACTGGTGACGGAAACGATGTACAGTACAGTACAGCATGCACTCTGGGAACTCACCCGGTGTGGAGGTGTAGTGGGGAATTGCTGGATCGATGGGGGCTGTGCTGTGCTGAAGGGTGGGGCTGGGAATCAATTCATGGCCGGCAAGTGATAGGCTTTTCAAAAGTGGAAAAATGCACGCCTTAAATGCCACTCTGTTGAATAGAGACAACTTAAACAGTCCACTATTACATAATAAAGGAACCCGACAATATATAAATCATAGTAAAATGGTGAACAAAAGGGTATACTTGTGTCTTTATTTTACCCCCTCCTAAATAGCACCCAGCATGCAAAGAAATATTAACCTAAATAAATCTCTCTAAACTAACTGTGCTATCAAAAAAACTGTGAAATAAACTGTGTGATAGCATCACATGCTTGTAGTCAAGGTTGCACCTTTTAAGTCGCATGCCTCATACCATAGCCACTCCCAACTACCTACTTACTAGTGTGTGTGCAATAATCTAATGTTAAATATTTTCCATTTTAAATGTTCTACTGAAAGAAAAACACGTTCTAAAGGGGAATCTGACAGACCCCAAAACCAGCAAGGCCCCTGTGCTGCCCTGTTTCTTGTATGTCTTTAATGCAAATGAATACAAGACCAACCAAAGCAGAGCGCTGATTCTGTGCTTAGAACAGCTACCCACTGACATAACATGCCTCGCAGGTTATCACTGCGCTTGCAGTGTAGTGTGGCAGCTCAGGCACGGAACTGGGATCCAGACCCTATCCCTGTACTTTAAGAAGTGTTCGTCCATTTTGTGTTGCACTGGTAATGTAAAGAGTTACTCGCCGCCCATGGTCGTTTTCCAGCTGTAAAGCGTCGGAGAAGGCCATAAAGACTAAAATACCTGAAGAGGAGAGAATCGTATAAGACGGGACCTTGATTCAGGAATGTATGGTATGGCTAACGAGGAATGCTGCTATTATACTCCTCCCTGGTTGTTTTCAATAAACGCCTGAGAGGAGCAGCTGTTGTTGTGGGCATTTGCATCTTATCAATGTATCTAAAAGAGGCCTCAGGATGATATGGCCTTGGAAGGTGACGCAGCAGCACTGCAGGTCAATAGGAAGCCGGGCCGGCCTTAGGGGCAGCAGCGCCCTGGCCGAATTGGCGCCCCGCTCTTCCCCTGCACCCCCCTGGTCAATAGCTGGAAGAGCACCCTATTGTCATGAAGGTGCCCGCCGCCTCGGGCGCATTTTATTGCCACAGCCCGCCTGCCACGCCTTCTCCCACTATGCCAGCCCGGGGAGCCCTTGAAAGACTCCCCCGAACTGCTGTGGCGGGGGCTAATGGGGCCCTGGTGGGCGTGGCACTCCTGGGCGGTTGCCCGGCTCGCCCCGCTAAGGCCTGGCCTGACGGGAAGATTCCAATTCCAGAACATTCCATGCTGTCATGTCTATCAGAGGCATATTTACATTCATCACAAACTGCCTCCCCTGCCGCATATCCCTTTACCTTTATCATCCCACCCAAAATTGGATGCAGCCGTGCAACACCACTGCACCAGCGACGCTCCACCCCCTACTGCACGGCCTGGCCTCCCTTCAACCTGCACAACAAAACGAGCGGGTAGCGTGTGTTGAATTTAGGGTAGCAGACTATACCCCTTTTTATTTCAAATTGGTCGACTTTAATCGACCCTTCATCGCCCCACATTACTTCTGAGATTGAGTTTGTTTGAAGAGCTTGCTGGGGATTATCCAGGCCTTTAATAGGTTTCCAGAAATCAGCAGGTCCTTTAAAGAATAGGACCTCTATCATCGTTTCTGCATCTTTATGTCGAACTGGGTTTGTCTTCTCTTGCCGCGAGATGTACCTGGCACAAATTGTCTAGGTGTGCCAAAATATTGGTTCCGCCATGTAACTCGCCCTTTGAGGATCTTAATAAAATAATGAAGGATGGTCATTTACCCTCCATGGTGACTTTCATTGACCATATGAATCAAACCTTGGAAAATATAAACTCCTCCAAAGATGACCTTAACCTGGGCCTACCTAATGTCAAAAATAAATTATGGCTGGGCAATGATGTGTGGCAAGAATCGTTCTTATACGTCGTACTTTGATTACGCCCAATTTTCTAGAAAGAGACTGCTGTGGTCACCGTATATTATCAAATTCCAATGTTCTAAAGCAGGAACAGCTTATTTGAGATTTAAGCTTAATCAGTACCATACTCTTGAGCACACCAAACACTGGGGTAACTTAAATCCATCGTGTCGGACACTGTCATGTCGTTTTTGTAAAAAAGAAAAACGGATCAGCTGGAAAATTTGAAAAACCTGGTTGTGTCCTGTCAATTTTTCGAACTTGATCGATTTTTAGCTCTAGGCATTTACTATCATGTGGCCTTTGAGTATGCTCGTATGATGTTTTGGGATAGATGTATGCGGGGGGTTGGGGGGCAGTCTCAGCTTTGTGCTAGCATTAACAAAACCTCTATTCAAAATTGATGTGGTCTTACACAGTATTAACAACTCAGATGCCTAGAGTAGCGCCTGGTTTAAAACTCAGAGGTACTGTATTCGATATGTGGCGTCTTATCAGTAGTTTTGAAAGCTCGTCTATGGTTTGCCCATGCAACGCCTTTTGATGTGTGGTCTTCTAGTTGATGATTCCGGAACTTTGACTTTGACTCTGCATGTATGTTGTTCTGTACTATAAGACACTGTCGTGATTTAGAGTAGTGATGTTTATACTATCGCTACCATCTAAGTTCTATGCCGTTATTATGTCCTGTTTGTGTACTATCACCATTCAATGCCATGGAATAAGATCCTGAGAGTCTGTTATGTAAGATTTGTTTGCGTGGGCAACTCTCAGAAAGTTATCAGTTGTAACATGTAAAAGGAAAACTGTATTTTCTGAGAAGATACGATTGAATTTGAATTATGGACTTATTTGTCAATATCGATCAAAAAAATGTTTTTATTAGATTATGAAAAATTCTAGTAACTATGTAACTTTTCTATGACATCTATTGTAAATGTATGATACGATTGTAAAAGTTTATTTTTTGTAAACTAAATACAATAATTTGAATCAGCCAGGACAGGGCCTGACAGGAAAGATACACAGCGGGGGGTAGGCTACAGAGGGGCACAGAGGAGAGGGACGTATGGCATCTAGCGAGTCAGGGGGCGCAGGGCGACTTGATGGCCTAGGTGCTGAGGAGGTGAGACTTCTTGGAGAAGTGGGTCTGCAGTTCTTTTCTAAATTGTAGGAGTGGTGGGGTCAAGTCTGATGCTGATGGAAAGGAGGTTTCATAGTCTTGGGGCGTAAGCAGAGAAGGCTTCTTTTCTGGTCCTTTCCTTTTTGCAGCAGCACATGTCCTGGCTTCTGGTGGTGCGCCATCTGACGGGGATGCAGAGTTTATCCGCTGCGTAGCTGGACGACTAACTTCTTGATGATACTGTAAGATGTCAAGGTGATTCGGGCGTGCAGTGTGAGCCATTGGAGGTCCATGAGAGCTGGGATTATGTGATTGTATCTGCGCAGACCCTTGATGAGGAATGCAGCCGCGTTTAGGACACTTCTCAAGGGCATAAGGGAGAACAATGTGAGGCATTCGAGGAGTGCATTGCCCCCATCCAGGTGGGATAGAATGAGTGCTTGAATGGTGGATCTAAAGCTGTCTGGAGGGAGGAAGGGCTTGACTTTCCAACGGAGGGAGGGCTAATACTAAACTGTCTGAGTTTTCTTAGCTATGTGTTTCTTGAAGCAGAGGTTTTTGCCGATGTGGCCCTTTTTGTTTTTAATATGAAGCACACAATCCACTGATGAACTAGGGTGCAAACGGCCCTTATGTCAGCTCTTAAGAGTCTCTTTTTCTGTTTGAAACCTAGGTCAAAAACATCCCTGTACTTAAAGTATGGTCTGCCAGTGCCCTGATGAGTTTCATAAACATCGTACAACACGGATACATAATTCAGAGCTAAACATGAGGCATACGCGCTTTCCGTATTTATAGAAAGATTTAAGAGGTTGTAAAATTCCTCTGCATATTTATGATTCCACAGCACTCGTTGCGCCTGGAATTTACTGTTAAATATTGCGCGCACCTTGCATTTGTGCTTGTCAAGTCCACAAAACTCATAGTCATGTGTAGCACTGAGTGATCGCTCTGCTGAGCCAAGACCACTTGGAGCCCTGTGGCGGCTTTTTGAAAGATCTTTTCTGAAGCAAACCTGTAATCTAATAAGGCGTTCTGTGACCCACAAGCCCAAGTATCTTTCGCTGGGATATCACCAGACACGCTTCCATTCAGGATATGTATCCCCCATGTTTCCATAAGGGATAACCACACTGGACCGCGCTTCATTGAGGGAGAACAATTATCACCATTCGTCAGGCATTTCCCAGTCTCATCATAGCACCTTGGGTTCAAATCGCCTCGTATTAAAATGTCATCCAACTTCGGCATAGAGAACCAGGCATCTAAAAGCTCTTCAATGGCATCAAGGGGTACCTGAGTAGCAATGCTGGCTTGGTTCCAGTAAACGTTTATAAATAAAAGGGAGTCCATCCCCCGGAAAGCTCTGCGGAGCCCATACTAATTCGAAAGGTTAAATAAAAGGGTTAGAGCGTTTCCAGTTAGAAGATGTAATTCCCAAAATATTGTGCACGCCAATGAGGAGACCAGCTGCTGGTCTTCCTTTCTGGCTCTTCGCAGCCAGATTGAAAAATAGTCAATAACCGTCTAGCAATGGCGGCAGCTGCATCCACGTTTCTTGCAAAGCAAATATATCGATTGTATCCCAGCCAATGGTTTCAGTTGAAAATAAATGAGAGAACCCATGGGCATTCCTTGATCCTACCAGGATAGGACTCCGGTCAGGATTTGATAAAGCAATTGTTTATTAGAATTCAAAGCACTAGCCAGCCACAACCAATTATTATCCTGACCCGGGTCCACTCCCGGAAGATTATTCATGCCTACCATCCTACTAGACGCCGCTGATTTTGCACAGGTGATTTGAAGTGAATGCAGGGAATTAAGGGCCAGATTCATTGAACTTTTAGCGTGGTGCAAAGTGACTTTGCACTGGTGGAAATGGCTTTGCACTGCCCACAAACACCCTGATTCACGGAGCAGTGTAAAGTGTATTTTTGCAGAGCCAAGTGAATTTGCACCACTTTTGCACCAGTGCAAAGTCAGTTTGCACTGCAAAAATACAATTTGCGCCGCTCTGTGAATCAAGGTGTTTGCTGGCAGTGCAAAGTCACTTTGCACCAAGCTAAAAGTTCCATGGATCGGGCCCTAAATCTCTTCCATTCCTCTGCACTTAAATCTGTGTGCAATTTATGCTGCTCTAGAATATCTATTCTATCTACTCCGGTAAAATCATGCCCCATGGGCAATAATAAGTGGGTAGTATTGAGTAAAACTTTCATTGCGATCCTATATTCAATATTAAACAAAAACACAGTCTAGTTTTGGGTAGTTGACAAATTCCACTAGAGCAATGTCTCCTGTCTCAATTGCACGCAAACAAGGGATGAGATCGAACCAGGCTGATACATAGGAGCGATTTAAAAACATATCATCATCATGTGAAAGACGAATACCTTCCAATAATAAGCATCTACACGGCTCAACCAAATTATTCAATGAAGGATGACATGGATCTCTAGATAATGGCTTATTACCCACAGCCTTCCTTTTTTGTTCTAGAGTAAAAAAACGACGAATGGGCAAACTTGAGCCTGAGTAAAAGATGTGTGCTTTGGGGTCCTATGAGATGGAGGGTTAATTTGTGATGAAATCAATTGAGCCGATGAAGGATTTAAAATTGGTCGCACAGAAGAGACCACTTCAGGAGGCACCTGTGCAGGACTATCTTTGATCGAGCATGTAGATATCCCAGAA
The DNA here is from genome assembly GCF_040938575.1 of Ambystoma mexicanum. Taxonomy (NCBI): domain Eukaryota; kingdom Metazoa; phylum Chordata; class Amphibia; order Caudata; family Ambystomatidae; genus Ambystoma; species Ambystoma mexicanum. Next base: position 186,664,480 of record NC_090937.1, read on the forward strand.
GATCCTCTAAATCCACAGTGTTTGCATCTTGTCAATCTTGGTGATGGTGTCTGTCAAATTCGCAATGGGTTTCCATGGACCAAACAGTTCTTCTTTCGGCATCCCAAGGACTCTTGGCTCTTACATTTGCACAATGCAAGATCCGCACTTCTACTTGAAAGTGTTAAGGATTGTAAGAATTTTCAAGATCCACAAGGTATTGATGTAGTTGAGGATTTAACATCTTTTCTCTTTTTGGGTTTATTCAAGCCTTTCAAAACCGATGGCCTTTCCCTGGCCACCTGAGAAGAGGATCCAAGGGGAGTAGATGGGAGTATGCCCTCAGATTCCTCACATACCCCTGTGCTTTCTTTTCCACCTCTGGTAAAATATGGAGTAATTCAAGTCATCGTGGTTGTTGCCCTCAGGAATCTGAGGTTCTTTTAACTGCTCGTCAGACGAGTCATTGCAGTCATGATGGCCTTGCACTACTATTTGAGGCCGGTCTCCACTAACTCCTGCGAGGGAGGGGAAGACGATATTATTTCCACATCGATAGGGTTGTTAGAAAGGTATGTCGGTAACCCCATTAATGGCAATGAAGGAACCGGCAGGCGGTTTCGGACTCATTATCCGCTTGCACGCAAGAGAGAAGGTCCTCATCTGGTATATCAGTAGCCGCTATAGAAGTTGAATTCACACAAAATGGATTAGGGCTTGAAAGAGGATAGATTTCGAGAAAAAGGAGGTCATTTTCAAGGCAGGCATTTTCAACAGTCTGATATTTTTAATTCCTGACAACGCCTGTTAGACTTCAGTGCTAAAATCCAAAGAAACTACGTCCAAGGAAGTGGACTTTGGCCTTTGCAGAATATTAGTTTTGTTCAAACACTCCCTGCCGAATTATCCATGGCAGATGCCATGAACGCAGCAGGTTCTTCAGTGCAAGCCCCTGCGGCCATGTCATGAGTCACTTTACTGCGTAAGGAGTATGTAGTAGACAGAATACCAGAGGGAAACCAGTATAAAGGGGGACACAGAGGTTCTAATTCGGGAGTGCAGGATTCACTGTTCTAGTTCTTTCAGGAAACTTACACTGCTTCAGTTTATTGTCAACCAGCAGCGAGACGTCACAGGGCAGCCTCTCCTTCCTCGGTTTTGACTTATGTAGGACTACATACAGTAAGACTGTACTTTTCACCCGCATTTTGCACCGGCGCTTCGACGTCACGGGTGCTTTTTGAAGCAAAACGTCTCCTCTTCCTCCTTAGAAGCAAAGACCGGCCCATAAGCACAGCCGCTCCATAGCACACCATACAGCCGTGATCACTGCAGTAAGACTGCACTTTACACCTGCACTTCGTTGCTTGTCACGTGTTTGTGTCTTGTTGTTTTCTGTGTGGCAGCACTTTGAAGAGCTTCAGTGAACTTCATGGGAGAGGACATCGTAATATTCCAAGCTTAAACATTTGGAAGCCATTCCATGTGTTTAGGTGTCAAATTGTTTCCATACATTGCCTCTTTGAAAGTAAAAGAATTATGGGACCAAGAAAGTAGAAGTCCATCGTTTAAAAAAGCACATGTGGAACTCTCCTGTCATCAGTATTTCAAGTCTGAAAATCATCCAAGGAAAGTAAACATAACAGGTTTCCTATACTCCACACCTGGAGGTAATATTTTAAACACTGTGCGATCTATTGAACTCTTTCCCTGCCTATCAGCTATTCTTTTTTAAAACTTTTGGGGATTTTATCTCGTCTAAAAACTGTATAAAAAAACATTGGCAATGCCAATAGTTTTGGCGTTTACTGTTGTTCTTTGCATTATGCATTTATAGGCACCAGGGTGCAAGGAGAAGAGTGTGAGGTTTTAAAGGAGGATGCAATAAGGGGTGTGCAGGTGTGCAAAAGAATAAGGAGAATAGAGCCAGGTAGGAGGCCATAACTAGAAGGTGCCATCAATGATGAGCAACAGGAAATATGAGTGAGACATGATGAGTTTGAGAGGGGATAAAATAAAGCAAGGGTGTGAGAGGAAGGATGAGAGGGGGTAGAGAGAAAAGGTAAGGTAGGTGGGTGGAGGAATTGAGGGTATATGTTCGGTGGGGCTAGAGAGGGTGGGGGTAGAGTAGAGAGAGAGGGTAGAATGGTTGGCTGTAGAGAGAGATGGGGAAAGGGTGGGATGGGATAGAGAGAGGGGGTGGGGTGGGTAGATGGCAGTAGAGAGAGGTGTATGGTATAGAGAAAGTGAGGGTAGGGTAGGTTGGTGCGGGCAGAGAGAGTGGGGTAGTGTGGGTGGGAGTAAGGTTGGTGCGGGTAGAGAGAGGGGTGGTAGGTTGGCGTCGAGAGGTTGTGGTACAGAGAGTTGCTACAGTGGTTGGGGTAGAGATTGGAGGTTGGATGTTTTTAGGTAATACTGGACAGTTCGCTCCTCTCACATGCAAACAGCGAAGTGCCACTGCTGCCTTGTAGTGAGATGGAGCCAGTGCCCTTAATGTGCACCCAGTTAACTGGCAGTGCTGTGGCCCAGGTGCCCCTTCCGTATACACATGGCAGTTATTATTATCATTATGATTATTATGATTTTTATGATGATTATTATTATTATTATGGTATTTATTAAGCGTGGACCTAGCTTCAAGACGCAATGGAGCGCTTTACAGAGGTATACACCAATACAGATACATAACGGAGCGCATTACAGAGGTGTACAACATTACTGATGCATAACGGAGCGCTTTTCAGTGGTAACACCAGAACAGATATGCAGCGGGGGTAGGATACTGAGGGGTATAGCTGTACTAGGTGGTGAGGAGGAAAGGGGCGGGTGGCGTCTAGCGCGTCAGGTGGCGCGAGGGGCGACATGATTACCTAGTTGTTGAGGAGGACCGACTCCTTGAAGAGGTGGGTCTTGAGTTCTTTTCTGAATTGTAGGAGCGTGGGAGTAAGTCTGATGCTGACGGGGAGGAGGTTCCATGGTCTTGGGCGTAGGCAGAGAAGGCTTGTTTTCTGGTTCATTCCTTTTTACTGCGGGGGATTTAAAGTCTGCACATGTCCTGGCTTCTGGCGGTGCACTGTGCACCAGATATGCTGAGTTTCTCTGCAAGGTAGTTGGGTGCATTGAGGGTGACTGGCTAATAGATGATGCAGCAATGAATGCATTGGGAGCCAGTGAAGGTCAATGAGGGAGAAGTGTTCATAGCTGCGTAGACTCTTGATGAGACATGCAGCCATGGGTAGGCCACTTCTCAGGGGCACAAGGGAGGATGATGAGAGGCCTTCGAGGAGTGCATTGCCCCCATCCAGGTGGGATAGGACCAGTGCTTGAACAGTGGATCTAAAGCTGTCCGGATGGAGGAATAGCTTAAGTTTTCACAGGAGGGAGAGCTGATACCAAGCTGTCTGAGTTTTCTTAGCTATGTTTGTCTTGAAGGAAAGGTGTTTGTCGATGTGGAACCTGAGGGACTTCGCACAGGAGGTGAGCTTGGGTGTGAACCATCAGAGTTCATGGTTGATAGCCAGGTGTCTATGTTTGGGTGTTCGGTGTTGTTGGTGAGGAGTAGGAATTCGGTATTGAAGAGGTTGAACTGGACCTCAAAGACTGGATCAGCAAGAGACAGGTTTTGAGCCTATGGATGTCGTTGATGGAGTCGATCTTGAGGTGTACCTGTGTGTCATTGGCCTATTAGTGGATGTGGATGTTGTGTGCGGCTAGGAGGTCTCCCAGCAGCTCCATCTACAGATTAAAGATCACTGGGAAGTGTTTGGAACCCTGCGGGACTCCGCAAGTGACGGGTAGCATTGGTGATCTAGAGTAGTCCATCTGAACAAACTGCTTGTGGTTGACAGGGTTTAACTTGAACGTGGGTAGGACAACGTTGCTGATCCCCATACGCCGATGTAAGGTGTCCGTAAGCGCCTGGTGGTCTACTGTGTTGAAACCACCTGAGCGGTCAAGTAGAACCAGGAGGCAGGGGTGGCCATCATCAAGGATGTTGAGGGCCTTATCGACCACCTGTATGGTTGCTGTCGCCGTGCTGCATCTGGGTCTCAATGCGGATTGTTAGGTGTAAAGGAGATTGTTGTTGTCGATGTGTTGCTGCAGTTGTGTGACTACCGCTTTCTCGATGATCTTACCTAGGAAGGGAAGATGGGTGATGGGAAGATAGTACCCAAGGTTAGCGGGTTCCAAGGTGGGTTTATTTAGTAGACAAAGGATTTGTCCTGTTTTTAGGGTCAATGGGAAGGTGCTTTGAGTTAACAAGCTGCTGAGGATCTCCAGGTAGGGAAGTAGAGCTTCTGGAGGGAGGATCTTGAGGATGGATGCTGGGAGGATGTCATCTGTATATGATGTGGCTTTTAGAGCGGACAGGGTTTCTCCCAGGTCCTCTCTCGAGAGTGTCTTGAATGTTGTCCAGGGTGTGGAGATTTTGCGAGGAGGGACATGAGGTGGGTCTGTGGATGCAGAGCTGGAGTCTATGTCTGGCGAACCTTGCTAATTTTGGCGATGAAGAAGGTATTGATGGCAGTGGATTTTTCAATGGAGTGTGGTATGGCAGGGTTGGGTAGCGGGTTGACGCACTGCTTGACCACTTTCAAGAGGGCTCTGCTTTTGGTATGGGCTTCTGATATGGTATTCTGATAGTAGGAGGCCTTGGCTGTGTTGATTAGTTGTCAGTGTGTGGCTCGGATTCCTTGAGGAGTGTCAGGTCAGATGCAGTCCTACTGGCAGCCACTGTATTGTGGGGCAACGGCTCCCTCGTCAGCATTGTTGTGACTGGACCTGGGGTCACACAGGCCAGTCTGATCAGTGCTGGGGGCACCCAGCATACTCTTCAGTTGGTACAGTTGCAGGCTGGCACAGGAGCCAGCGCGAGGGTTGCTGGGGACACCAAGCTGACACTTACAGTTGCAGGGGCCACCCTGCTTGCCGTGGGCACACAGCCAGACATCAGCTGCCGGCGGCCCCTGGACTAGCAGCTGATCTGTGTACACACAAAGGGACAGTGGCCTGGGGGCAACCAGATCAGAAAGGCAGCAGGACTGTGACCACACTGTGTAGGCCTGCAGGCCCAGGGAAATGAGACAATGAGACAGAAGTGACATGACATGGAGTCTGCCGCCATCCTGAGGCATGTGCGTGCGGGAACTCCTTTTATTCACAGTCATAACGCTGTCATGACCTATCCTTGAAGGGGCAACACCATATATTGCAATATTTGTGTAAGTTAGTGCACAAGTAAAGAACCCTGTGCTCCAGCGCATGCCGTATATAGTAGATTTGTAAAATAGTGCATGATCTTCTCTAACTCCCCCTCTCAAAACTGCCCTTTTTGGTCTGATATTACACGCCTTCGAAACGATGAAAAAAGTGGGTGGACTCTGTCCACCCGCGCGTACCCTCGACTTTAGCCCTGCCAATTGCGTACGGGAGTGGGCATCGTACTACAGCAGGAAGAAGGGCTGAAAGATTCCCAGGTGCATTCAAATGGGAAAGGGCCGATGCTAGGGTACGACAGATTGGAAATGGGGAAGGGTTTCACCCTCCCCTCCAAGCCATAATATAATATAGAAAACTGAACATAGAAAAGAAAGGTTTACTTCCAGAGGGTGGGGCATTAACAAGAGAAATCACGCAAGAATACATTACATAGTTCTAAGCATGCTGTTTGCTTCTGTAGGATTAGCTCAACTTTCAACTTGTGCAGGGAAGAAGAAACTGCACACTAGGGAAAAGGGGCACAGGTTCAAACCGTGTGTCCGGGCAAAGTGGAAGATGCATGCAAATGGGGGAGGAAAACCTTTGTGGGTGGGGGCAGGTCAATCTTCCGCTCTGCTCGGTGAGAAGGTGGAAAGTCTGCTTGTTGTGAAAAGGAAATCTGAGGCAAATGGGACGGCAGTACGGTAACAACGGTGCCGGTAAGGCACCAGCACCGTTGCTACCGCACCGCCGTAATCCAAGTTGTGCTCGCGGGTGCCTTCAATTCCGCCAGGCGTGCCCTGACGGAATGGACGGCACCCGCAAGCACAACTCGTGGATGCAACGGCACCGCTATGGGGATGGGGAGTGTTTTCACACCGGCACCCGCGAATGGGCAGTTACCGGTCCGCCGAACTCGGAATGGACCGGTAATTGCCCATTCGCGGGTACCGGTCCCGGATGCAACTCCGGCGGCAGCCGTGTCGGTACTACGGACACGGCTACCGCCCGGGTTGCAATGAGGCCCATAGTCTTGGTCGGTAGGTGCACAGAATGGTATTTATACTATTCCGCCATTATATGAAAGGTGGAGGTCCAAGTAAATACTACCAAGATGGATACAGTGTGAAGGATGTATGTACGTTTTAGGGTACAGTACTATGGGGTGTCAGGTGGGCACCACTCTATTACTTGGTGATCATTTTAAAGTAGATATATTGTTATAACCTATAGTGAAAGGTATTCTATCGGAGCATAGAGGAAGAACATTCCTATAGGCACAAGGATATATTGTACATGTAAAAAGGTTAAAGGTTGCCCCTTAACTAACAGTATGCTCTCCCTAGGCCCTATAAATAAGTTGCACAAAGAATGTATTTTTTTTAAATTATTTTGTTATTGTATTTGGTTTGCAATCTACATAAAATAGATAAAAAAACCTTTACAATTTGATATTCTGATATAACATTTTACAATTCGTTTCCTTTGTCGTGCTTAAATGACGATACTAAAATGGCAAAGAAGAAAAAGAAAACGAAAAAAAGTGATTTCATATTATAGAATAATGTAAACTGTCCTGCTATTAAATTGTCAAAAACTGCAAACCATCAGTCTTTTGTAAGGTGACCTAATACTTTATTTTTTCATAAAAGGCAGTGCAGATCCGACAGGTGTCTTAAAAAACCAATGCATTTCAGAACCATGTCAGTCTTCAGGGCTAAACACGAATTGACATGTCCAAATCATAACATAACAGCTAAACCATAACAGCCATGAATACAACATACATGACAATAAATGCACAGATACATGCCCAATGTTTATGCAAAAGAAAACCAATATCAAGAGACAAAACAGAAAGAAAAAAGTCATTATAATCATGAATTACTACATTATTAGGTCATCACATGATAAAAAAAAAAACAATTGCCTGCTTTAAAAGTAATGCCCATCTGCAAAAATGGTAAACAAAACCCAAGGCTTTATATATAGTTTCATCATTACCCATTAATGATAGTGCAATCATACTCAAAAGAATTGTGTATCCAACTTCTACCTGGGTCAGTTGATCATGTAAACTGGATAGAGGGGCATAGTGGATGTCTGGATTCTACATAGATCTGGCTGGGAATACATAGCCCTATTAAGTAAAAGATGTCCCATGTTCTACAGATTTCCTACAGGGTCTCACAGCGCCAGACAGTGGCTTACTTTAGCTGTCCAAATCTACTGAAACTATGCTGAATCTACAGAGTAACGCACAGTAACGTGACCGCAAAACAAACATGAAACAAACGTGGCTGCATCCCTACCCGCTAGTTTTAGTGGCGGGCGTTCTGACGTCACCATGAAGTTTTAGGGTACAGACCATCTATGAAACACCAGAAGCTACGAAACGTTTTTAATTACAAGCGGAGGGTGGTCACTCGACCAAATAGAGGGCACAGGTGAAGAGACGCTTTCAGCTCGTTGCATAGGCTTATAAACACACATTTTGTGTCCTCCCAAGTGGAAAGAAACCAGCTTGGAAATGCAGAAAACCTCATTATAACATAGGCAGTCGGGTACTGTTCGCCCCCCACCCGGCATGGTATATGCCATGCCACTGTAGCCCCCCCCGTCCGCCCTTTGGCTAAATAACTGAGGCCAGACCAGCTCTTCCTATTGTGGCACAACAAGACCACAGTTTATTCATACACATTTCACACGATCACTTCAAACCAAACATGAACATACTTAATAGCTTAACAAACAACCCCAGACATCAGCAGCACCTTTCTGTGTATTATTCTTACCCCTCTGCATCCCCCTTTTCCTTGCATCTCTTTCTTTATTTACAGTCAGCACTGCTTTTTTTCCTTATCCATTCTTTTTCCAGCAGACTTAGATCTCACTCCCTGAACCTCCCTGAGTCTCCCGCTCTGGCAGCTGCCGGTGATGGACTGCAGGGAGCGCCGTTATGCTTTACTTTTTCCATCAGCCCAGGCTGGAAGCTGACGACCACGGGGTGCACCTCCCTTTTTACCTTGCGACCGCCCGCTGTGCTAGGCTAACAAGCGGCCATTTACTCTTGGTCCTCTTTACCCTCCATTACAAGGTTAGTTTTGGCACTCCTCAATCGCTTGAGTCGGGTGTGACAAACTTCATCCTGCTGCAGGGGGAGCGAGCGTGCAAAGAGACCACTCACCCTGCGAAGGCACTACATGTAGGGGCCAACGTATATGGCCCCATTTCCCCTTCCTGTGCCTTCTCGCTAAGGCAGAAGGCGGTGTGGGGACAGCCAGGCCCCTCCGCCATATTATGCCATGGCACCCGCAGCCCCTTCGGGGCCGCGACATATGCTAACATAGGCAGTCAGGTATTGTTCGCACCCACCCGGCAAGGTATATACCATCCCACTGTAACCCCCCGTGGCTAAATAACTGAGGCCAGACCAGCTCTTCATATTGTGGCACAACAACACCACAGTTTATTCTTACACATTTCACACTTTCGCTTCAAATCAAACATTAATATGTTTAATAGCTGTAACAACCCCCGACGATTTGCAGCACATTTCTGTTATTATTCTTTCATCTCAGCAACCCCCTTTCCCCTTTATCGTTTTCTTCATTTACAGTCAGCTCTCTTTTTTTCCTTATCCATTCTTTTTCCAGCAGACTTAGGTCTGACTCCCCGAACCACCCTGAGCCTCCCGCTCTGGGAGAAACACATTGGCAGCCGCTGCTGATGGGCTGCAGGGAGCACTGGTATGCTTTCCTTTTTCCACCAGCCCAGGCTGGAAGCTGACGACCACGGTCAGTGCACCTCCATATTGACCTTGTCGCCCCGCTAGGCTAAAAGGGGGCCATTTACTCTTGGTCCTCTTTACCCTCCATCAGGAGCAAAAAGAGACTCCCACGACAGGTTAGTGTGAATACTGATGCTCCCGTGTCTCCACTCTCTCCCCCCACCCATTGTTTCCTTTTGAACTCTAGTTCTATTGTTTTACCTGTTGACTGAACGAGGCTTCAATGTTACCTTAATTCCGATGGCTTACTGGAAGCTGTATGTTTCGTCTCATTTTATGTTCGTCACTTTAACAAAATAATAAAAAAAGTTTTTTGAAAAAAAAAATACTTTATTTATGAGACAGTCACTGAGCAGGCAGGGCACAGGGTGCAGTACACATAAATACTACATTGAAAACATGATATTGAGTCCAAAGAGCAATTACATTGGTAAACAGCAATACACAAAGTAGTACAGCATGCAGCAATTCACATATTGATCAGCAGCCAGGGCACAATTATTGTCGTCATCCCACCCGGCTGGATCATCAGAGTCGGCTTTCGCCAAATATCGCCGGAGCGAGTCCCAGATATCCGTATGCCGACGACTCATAGGTGTCACAGTCATTACATAGCTATCCTCTCAGTTATTAACTCCAATCAATGCCCGCAGACATTCAGCACTAATAGGGTAATGTCTCGAAGGTACAAACATTTTCCATATGTCTCCCAGTAGGTACTTAATCGGTGAGAGGGATGGTGGAGTATTAACATGGAATCAAGTATCCCTACAACACTCCTCCAAAACTCTAGAACAGGGTGGCAGGCCCAATACATAGGGAATGAGCCTGCTTGAACATGACCACATTTTACACAGCTGGTGTTGGTACTGGGGGACAACCTTGCAAGTCTAGCCAATGAACAATATAGATTATTTAACATTTTTAATTGTATCAGCCGGAGGCTGGCATTTAATGAGACAGTTTTAGTCAATTGACAGCATCGTTGCCATTGCTCATCTCCTATTGCAATACCCAAATCCCTTTCCCACACTGCTCTCTTTCCATTTTTTGATCGTATTTGTGTGATTGTAGTATGCCATATAAAGTAGACACCACATGCCATGCCCCATCTACTGACACTATTGGACTGATCATTTATGCATCTCTGGCCCCGCAGAGTAGGAAGGCCACTGTTGGGTTTCCTGACCCACGTTTGGACTATTATGCTGCAACATTTGGTGCTGTGGGCTTAGGAAGTCCAAGAGGTTGGAAAAGCCCACATTTGCACCAGAATCCTGGAGAACCGTGCAGTTTTGCGCACAGAAAAATGGTCCCTTGACCTGCCACCCACCAGTGCAAAGAAAGATGGTTCTGTTCAAAACCCGTTTTTATCAATGTCAAAAATTGCTAAGATCATGGGCCCGGAACCACCAAACAAAAATCCAACTATGGTTGAGTGTTTTACTTTACTCTACTACAGATCCACATCAATGCCATGTCAAGCAAGGATCATATACTATCAAGTAAAATCCTTTCTTTTGGAAATGTATTAATTCAAGACAGATCCCAAAAATAGGTGCAGTACCGGCATTTTCCACAAACCGGTGCTAGCGGTCTAAACTCTGACTGGGGACCTGTATTGCAGAAGCTAAACAGCATCCTGAGCTAGCTGGGACTTCAAAGGTTTGTTCCCAGGAGGCAGTCTGATTCAATTAAAACAGTTCAAAGGGCCTCTGTCCATCAGAAGCATTCACACCAGCTCTTACCAGCAACAGCCCAGGAGATCACATGGTCATGCTAACCAAATGCAGAGTGGCCCCCTGGTCTACTGACCTCAGTCAACACATTAGACTCTTTCCATTGAATAGGGTATGCAGATTTTAGGTGTTTACTGTCAACACACTGCTCTGGGAGAAGCCAGACATGTGATCTCTGACTCACCAAGCTTCTGGGGGCGGACCCAGACACTTTTTGTGAATTGAATTGAAGGCAAATATATGTTTTATGAAAACACTGATAACTAATTGTAACCAGATGACAGGAATGTACAATTTGGAGATCCTTAAAATGGAAAATGTACCTACACTTTGAGTCTAAACTCAATTCCGTACGATGTTCTGGGACCGAACCCCGCAATTTATTCATGTTGCAGACACTGGGTTTAAGCTAGAGACATGGACATTTACTGGAATATGTGTAGAAAGGCGATGTACATGTGTGCCATTTTTGGTAAACGTCCGATATTGGTAAACCAACTAAAAACGAAAATAAGTTGTCATTTTTTAATGCAAGCTCTTAGGAAGATCAGAGTTGAACAAGAATGTACCTTAAGTCATCTGCAATCTGTACATGTAATGTCAACCACTTGTGCATCTGGGAAATGTGTTTAGTTATGAAAATGATTTTCTAAGGTAAAAGCAAAGGGGAGTGTTCTTTCTGTATGCCATAAAGATGACTCACTCTGACTCACTGCTCCCTTCTCAAATCAGGTGAAAGAGAAATCCTTGACCTATCCAATTGTGAGTGGGTTGGGCAAAGAAAGTTAGCATCCACACCCATGTTCAAAAGACATAAAAAGAGCCACTGGAAGCCAGACAGGGATTCACTTTCCACTTTCTTGCGGGACGCTTTGCCGGGAGACTCCAGACTTCAAATCCATCAATCTCCAGAGACCAGAACTTTGAATCCAGATTCCAGAACTTGTAGCAGAGAGGCCTGAATCCACAAGCTGAATCCTTTTTCAGCAGGCCTCAAAATCATTTGCAAACTATTCAACAGCCGGGCGAGCTGTTTGAAGTCTTTGTCAAGAACTTTTGCCAGAACCGGTAGCAGACCCAGAAAGCAGTGCTGTATCCAGAGAGACCAGAGATCCAGAGAGACCAGATCCAGACCACATCGCTGAGAGATGACCCAGATCGCTGTGCGCAGAACCAGTACCCAGTGGCGAGAGAACCGCAGCCACTCCTGACCCGATCCGTGGCGAAGTAGCATTCCTGTCCAAAATATAGTGTGAGTACTCAGCCAGAACTGTGCAAAACCAATCTCTTAGTTTAAAATAATCTAATTCAAACTATTTCAACGTATTGAGAACTGCATCATAGAAATCGTGTCCCTCCTGTGACTTTAAAGCTGCAAAACTGTCATCTGTCATTCTGAAACTTTAAAATGTCATTTCTGAAAATCCACTAAATCGTCCGTATCTCTTGAACCGTTTGTGCTAGAAGCGAGATTTAACTTTCATTATAAAGCTAAGATTCTAGGCTTTCCAAAGAACCCAGAACTTCCTATTCATTATACTTTTTCCGTAATCGCACTCGACGCACTTGGAAAAAGTGCCGTGATTTGCGATTTGGCTCAAATTTCTTCACTTGTCAAATAGCAGCTTCTTGCTTTCCTTTGCTGAAATTCGTTTGCAACCTGACAATCATTCATAGAGCATTGCTAAAGTGATCCTGAACTAATTTAAAGTAGCTATCACCCACCCTGAATCTCTTATAGGGAATTAAAATCATTTTTATCATATTTTTCCCTTCTTTGCATACCACCTTTAAAGTACTTTGCCTGTGTTTAAAATCATCCCTGTTTCTCTAAACATGCTAGGGGGGAACAGAATTTGTATTGTACATTTGATTGTATTCCTGAGAACTGTGTGCTCTCCCTTCCATCTTCTATTGCATAGGGGGGGTGAGTTGCCAAAAGGGGAAAAGTGATTCTATTACCTTTTGCTGAAATCATATCAAGTTTATTCCTGTGTTGCTTCTTTTCCACCTTGCATTTCCTTGTTTCCTTGTACCATTTAAAGCATTCTCAGCTACCTTATCCTCTATACTACTCCTAAGTAATTAAACCAGTGTGCTAGTATAACATCATCCAGTGTTGATCACTGTCATATGTCTAAGTGTGATATCAAATATTAATTTATTATAAAAGTGTGATATATATCTATTGTTTAATTTTTCAAATAAACCTTTTTAATTTGCAAAACAAACCTACTTCTTGGCTCAGTGGGGTCAGGGGGATTCGAGGAGAGGGGTGTTATACAAGGGTTCATCATCCAGATTATAGCTTATCATAAAAATATATAAATAAGGGCTTCCCTTGAGCAATCCCAGACAAGGCACTGACTTAGTGGGAATGCTTGATTGGAGTCATTAACACCACCTCTGCTGAAACACGGCCTGCATTCGGTAATATTGCAGCATTCGGAGGGGGCCACCCCCCCAGTCACCAAGAGAAATCCTCCAAGGACACAAATCTCCTCTCTGGGAACATATCTCCCAGGGTCAGTTGCCCAGCTGGGTCCCAAGCTTTTTTTAAGTTCCCTGTTGAACATGGGAGCTAAGCCTGAAAAGTCCCAAAGTGGGACTGTCTTGTGATAGGGAGTTTGGATCTGCAGTTTCTGAAAGATCCTAGAACAAGCATTGACTGTGGTTCTAACAGGGTCATAAATACAAGACTCTATATACCTGTCACAAAACAGCACTGACTGAAGATCAGTGGGGTACGCTCCATATCGTTCCAACAGTAAATGTGCCACTTCTGTGTCACTGGTGTACCAATATGTAGCGAAATGGGCCTTGGCCGCTAGGTAATAAAGTTCAAAGTCAGGAGCCCCAAAGCCACCGTGCTCATATGGCTCGGTTGTCTTATCCCAGCTTATCCTGGCAACCCTTCTACCCCCAGACAAATCTAGTAACCAGCGTCCTAACTTTAGTGAAAAATGCCCTAACCAGCCAAAGAGGAACATTGCAGAAATAATAAAGCAGTTTTTGGAGGACCACCATTTTGAGCAATGAGATCCGCCCATACAGGGAGATTGGAAGACCAGCCCACAATGTTAGTTTCGCTACCAGTTGTTGTAAGTATAGTTCGTGATTTTCCAGGTATAGCTCTTGATGGTCCCTGGAGACCACGATCCCCAAGTATAAAAACTTCAACGAGGCCCAGCAAAACCCCCAAGGTCCGCAGGTCGCTCAGTGGCCGGTTTTAAAGGGAACAGTTCTCACTTAGTGTTGTTTATCTCGTACCCTGAGTATTCAGTGAATCTATGTACATCTTGCATAATGGGGTCAAAATTTTGATCTGGGTCACGGACAAACAATAGCGAATCATCCGCACATAATGAGATGACCTGGAGAGGTCCTGATATTCCAATCCCTCTATGTCCGTGAACATCCCGTACCAGCGCCGCCAATCATGAATGCAAATAACAGGGGGGAAAGCGTGCAACCCTCTCTGGTGCCACGCCTCAGAGGGAATGGAGCAGAAAGGGTACTGTTGGTGCGGACTCTAGCCAGTGGGCTGGAGTATAACAACTGGACACACTGTAACAAGTACAGGCCCACCCCAAAACAGCAGAGAACCTGAAAGAGGTAGCGCCAGGAGACTGAGTCAAAGGCTTTTTTGCACCTAGTGATGCCACCACTGCTTTAGCCTGAGGATTTATTTGAGATGACACACAAAAGAGTTGATGTAAGTTTAGGGCCATGGATTTCACCAGTTGCAGCATAAATGGAAGTAGGCGAGTGGCCAGAACCTTAGCAAAGACTTTGGCGTCTGCGTTAATTAAAGACATTGGCCTGTATGAGGACATGTCATGTGAGGGTCTACAGGGCTTGAGTAAGACGGTTATAACCACCTCACGCATGGACCGGGGGAACCCACCCCTCACGAGAGATTCTGCCCACACCCATAATAACCTTGGGACCAATTCTGAGTGGAAGGATTTGTAAAGCTCTATCCCTACCCCATCAGCACCCGGGGCTTTATGTTATGGCCACTTGCCCAGGATCATAGGAGCTGCACCATCAGGTTGTGGGAGCAAGGGGTAGCATGGTTCACGCACGTCCCTTTGGGACGATTATACACAGGGGGCCTGGTTGGACTCAGTCCTGGTGCCTTTGGCGCCAGGCTCATGGAGGAACATAAGCAAGACTCTTTATTATGGGCAGGGGTGCTTTTCAGGAACTTTGCACGTGTGTGCAGTCAGTCTGAGTGTGGCTGAGTGTGGCTTTCCATCTTGAGCTGCACATGCAACTTTCCATCTATAAGCTGCACGTGCAACTTCAAGGAGTGGCAGGGTGTGGCAAGCAGAACAGAACTAGCGGGCTTAGCCTTAAGAGCTCAGCTATAAAAGCTAACCCAACCCCAAGGCGCACGCTTCGCATTAATCTGCATTTGCATGCAGTGTAACGCCACCACTGCGTGGGATAAAGCAGCATTTACCTTTGAGAATCCAGTTTCCTGCCCATACGCTTAACTCCTGGAGTCAGCATTCACCTGCATTCTTCACCACTGAGCCTGGCGTCCATTCATCATCCTCCGGAACGCAGGACTTCAGCTCTGGGCACCGCAGCACGACATCTTCTTCATCCACGAAGGCGGACCCTGTAAAAGGACAAAAGGCAAGGTTAGACATTCCGAACTTTCAGTTTGAGGTCGCGCTTGCAAAGTTTTCGCGCTTATCCTTAAAAGCTCACTTACCTGCTGCCGGACCGCCGCGGGATCCTCCGCTCCTCATCTGGAGCCACCTCATGCTCTGTGGCTCTGCTGGGCCGCAATCACACCTACTTGGGAGAAAGATAGACATTATTACAGAGCTGACAACAGGCTGTGACAAAGACAATACAAATACTTCAAGACAAAGAGAAAACTGAAAGACACTTACCAGAAAGGCATGGAATAGTCGCATCTGCACAGGACACCACGTACGAAGGATCAGTGAAGGAACTCGGTCCTTATCCTAAAAGCGCCCCTGCCAGAAGTAGCAGGACGGAGAGCTCACCATTAATAATCTACAGGTGAGCCTTAATGGGTTGATGCATGCTCACGGAAACTACGCTATGGGAAGATGGGTTTGAGTGGGAATTCTCTCATAGGCCAGCAAACGTACGTCCTCTCATATCTACGCAGGAGCAGTGTTCCAATTCATTGCAGCAGCCCACAGCCTATTTGCAGCGGGAGAAAGCAGACCGAGGGGTTCTACTTCCTGGGAGGGCTGCAACCATGCCCCAACGTCCCCGCAGAGACCAGGTGAGCGTAACTCTTTACAGGAGGAAAGAGCTTTTACAGCCTTAACTATTTCTTCAGTCGTTATGGTCTATTCTTATAGTAGGGCATCCTCTTCCAGTAGCAATGGCAAATGGATGCCAACCATATACTGGGTGATCCCGCCTTCCTTCACAGTGTCATAGTTATCTTATAGAGCAGCATAAAATTCGGAGAAAGTGTCATTCATATCAGCTTTGCACACATGTACCTGTCCATTCCTCCCCTGTACACTCGGTTTGGGCTGTCTAAAACTCTCCTCCTTCCCAATCTGGCCAACAACCTGCCCGATTTATCACTCTCCCCATACCTCCTGGCTCTCGCAGGAGCAGCAACATGTAGTATTTCACGATCCGCAAGGGTATGAAACTTCGACAACAGTTCCTCGATCTGCCCTGATGTGGACCCGGATTGTGTTCCCCGATGTGCGTTCTCCAATGCCCTTAGTTGACTCTCAACCTCGTGTAACTCACGATTGATAGTCCTGAGTGACCCCAGTGATATGGACATACGCACCCCCCGCATCCACACCTTGAATGCCTCCCGTAATGTGGAATACAACTGGAGGGAGCTTTCATTTAGGGCAAAAAATGCAGCAATATCAGTGTGGAGCATTTCAATGATGTTTGTATCTTGAAACATAGCCGGAGCCATTCTCCAGAGAGGGTGAGGTCACGGGATATCCTCAAGAATCTGGGCGTCTTCTTAAAAAGGGAAAGCAGTAGCCGTGGGCCCCTGTCTGCAGTGCCCAAGCATCAGAGGTTACGTCTTGTCAATTTTCCAGATGCTGAGTTGGCCTGTCCCCCATTAGAGTCCTGTGAACAAAGAACTCAGAGGGGTTTTGGAGTTGTTGCCGAAGCTGAGGGCAAAGAAGCGAAGGCTGAGAGAAAAGCTTTCCCTCCTCATGCTCTGGAACCACACAGAGCTCTTCTTTGACCCCTCTTCACAAACGCGCCCCTTGCCCTTGTAATAGAGGAGTAAAAATGAAAAGGTCTACCCCTCCATCCATGGGAAGACGCCTGGGGCTTAATTGGCTGGAGAATCGCAGCTCCTAGCGACTTCGCTGTGGCTTTGGATGCTTAGAGTTTTTCTAGGCTCTCATCTGCCTTTGAGCCGAAATATTGGGAGCCATCGAAGGTCATATTCAATAAGCGTGCCTGAATGTCAGGTGCAAAGTTTGATTACCTGAGCCATGCAAATCTCCCGGCAACAGTGCTGGCCGCCATAGCCCTGCTGACAGAATCTGCTGAATCCAGGCCACATTGGAGAGACTGGCACAATGCACCCTTGCCGCCCTGACAAGGTTTAGAAAATGTTCCCTCTCCTCGCCTTCAGGGATATGATCCACAGTCAAAGCAATAATATCCCACAAAGTGTGAGTGTACTTGGCCACGGTACAAGTTGCATTAATGGATTTGAAGGCCATGCTGCCTGAACTAAACATCCTTTTCCCCAAGGCATCAACCCTTTTGTCGTCTCTATCCAGGGGGATATTTGGATAGGTCACAGCCTTTAAAGTTGACATTGCGGCCTGTACCACCAAACTCTCAGGAGTTGGGTGTCTAGTTAAAAATTCAGCATCTTTAGAGGCAGCTCAGTATTTCTTTGTCAAATTCTTGTTTGCCGTCTGTGCAGCATCTGATTTTAGCCAGTTTTCTAACACCCTAGTCCTTAAGGGCGTGTGAAAAGGTAACACGGGCTCTCTTGGGGGTCCACTGTCGAGGATGTCAGTCAGATCATCATTTTCCATTATAGTCACTGGATTTGCCCATCACAGGTATTCAGTGACCTTTCCCATCACTGCCCTGTATAAAGGGTCAGAATGACCTGAAACATCAGGAGTGTCAAAGTCTGTTCCATGTGAGGTGTCCAAGCCACTAGCCTCCTTTAGGGTGTCAGCTAGATTTTCTCATTCTAGATTCTTCTCAAACCAATTCTTCAGGTACATTAGAAGTACCATATTCATAACCAAAGGGTACATCCTGGTCTTCCTCCTCTTCAAAAATGGACCTCATAGTCCTAAAGAAATCGGCCTTTGGTAGAGGCTTAAAAGAATTTGATAGCTTGAACAACGGTTTTGAAATCCTCAAAGACGCCGATGGCGCCGACGCTGTCAAGGAAGTCAAAGGTGCTAAAGGTGTGGATGGCATTGACGGCATAACTGGCGTTGACGGCAATACAGGCTTTAAAGGCACAGGTATGTGCTCTTTTACAGGCATTGAGAAGGAAGGCTTTGACATTTGCCTGTGTGGAGACAAGAGAAGGAAGGCTTTGACATTTGCCTGTGTGGAGACAAAGACTGCTTCAACACATGTCGAGGAGACTTACTGCCTGGGCATTTTTGGCATGTGAGAAGTGGTCTCTGTAGGCACCTTGCTGGTCTTACTAGACGTGGTGGGCTGTGAAGCCTTCTTGGGCTCTTTTGGAGGGGCACTCGAAGCCGTCTTCTGAAAAACCTCCAGCATTTTTTTGATGGAATTTTTCCCAGTCAGCGTGAGATGTCAACTTACTTGGGAAACTAACTCGCCTGTTTGGATAGAAGCCCGGCTTCCACTACCCCAAGCATTTTGGTGAAATGACGTCCCTGATGATGTCCCCTGCATGGTTCTGAGGAATGCCAATGTGGTGAAGCAGGAGGCTGTGTGCTACTTCGAGCCAGTGGCTGTTGAGCACACATGGTGGTATGGGGAGAATTCTCTGGTCACACTACCTTGATCCCTAACACAAGGCAAAGGACAATCACAGTGCCTTGCTACAAGCCAAGACCTGACTTCCTCCCATTCCACCATCCCATCGGGGCAGAGCAGTTTTATGAGCCTTAACTCTGCCCAAACCACTTTTAATACTTTCCAGGAGACTAATAAGACAACCCCTTGCCAACCGAGAGAGCCCGAATTCCTTCTGAGCAGACCCACATTTCCAGCACAGAAAAAGACAGAGGATGGAGAAAAGTATGAAAGCACCCAGGCTCACTGCGGGGTGCAGGAGGCCTGTGTCTGGAGAATGCCTAAGACTGAAGAGTGGTGGAAAAAGCAGAATATGGAGAAAGTTGCATGGTGGCAGTAGAGTAGAACAGGAGGTGGTGGTGTGAGCTAAGAGGTTGAATGAGAAAATGGTAACCACTGGAAGAGAGTGAGAAAAAGAGGAGGTGGTGAGGACCAAGGTGGTGATAAAGAAGGTGAGAACCTGAGAAGGAGGGTGCTGCTTGCTGACTGATTTCACTGATCCATTTACTTATCAGACTTTCATTAAAGCTCGACTTGAGGTGCGAGACTTTTGAAAGCCTGCACCTAAATAAAATGAAGAAGAAGGGTTTGGACCATCCTAACAGCTGCAATGCCAGAAAGAAGTGAGGCCACCCGCTTTGAACTGTAAAAACGGGGTAATTCAACAGGAGGCCAAAAAGGCCCAGAAAAATCCAAGCAGCAGAAGACACATGGGTAAAGTGGAGTTGAGCTGAGGAGGAAGGGGCATGATGTCCTCTATAGAACATCTTGCTGACCTTTATTTTAGTTGGGAAGATCATATTGTCCTTTCATTTAAGCCTGCTTATACATGTCCACTGGTAAAATACTTAGTGAACTTCAGGATATGGTCTTGCCGTACTTCTTGATCCCAGGTGCAGTGCTGTGACAGGTGGTGTCTGAAGGCTTAGACTGACTAACTAAACCTAGACACCACTGCCAAGACCATACTCTCTGGGCAGGAATCTTCATCCTCCTACCCTGAAACAAGAACCATTTGTTTGCTTCCCAGCTTGAAAAGGAAGCAAGCTAATTGAAGACCTAAAACTACTCTGTTTGGGGTAGTGACACAGCAACCACTCTGCCAAAGGAGCAAAGGAGGGAGCCCCCATTTATCACCCAAAATTGTCGAATCACCACCCAGGCATTGACAGTCAGTGCCTACCCAACATCATCTGTGGCTGGACATTCTGTGGCTTCTTTTAGATCCAAGGTGAGGGATCCTTCTATCAACAAACACACTGACAAGCCCTCCGATGACATCCAAGACACAGAGCACCCCAGCAGCAATCTGAAGTGGAAGCTATTGAGTACCCAGACCAGCAAGGCATGACCAAGAGCCACCACGGCATCCACTGCTTTAGACCGCTATGCAATGCGAAACCCCACGCTGGAGAAAGAAAAGCAGGAACTGGAGGAGATGGTGTCTGTCAGGATCACCAAAACCCATTGGACAGAGGCCACCAAATTTGGCTCTTGGAGGAACCAAGGCCAAAGGAGGGATTAAACATTGGCCAGTCTCCTTAACAAGCTTATGAGAGGGAAAGTGGTCACCTTCTGCAAAGAAAAACGAGTGTCCATCCCACAAAAGTATTTGGAAGACGCTGAGCCATTCTTCCAGAATTTTGAGTGAATAGCAGAGGTCAGCCACTGCACCGCACCCCTACTTTTAGGAGAACTACAGTCTGCATCCCAAGTGCTCAATGCAGAGGGGAATTCCAATTATGCAACCCTCTGGAATAGCATTGTGGAGAGACAGGGCTGAGACTCAGAGCATTATCACCAACACTGGAGGAATATCCTTCTTCCTACCCTGGATAATCCCACACTCCTTTGTAATTTTGTAAAACTTGGGGTTTCACCCTAAGTTACCCAGGGTAATCAAGACGTGGACCCCTTGCTCACTGTGCCATAGAGAGGCTCTGCTTTACCTCCCTGAGGCGGCCCAACAAGGCAAAACACATGTCTGGGGTTGCTGATGGTACTGTCAAGGAGTTCCCCCCTTCTCACCTGAATCCATTCTTTACCGGTGTCCTTGGATGCTGCCTTCTTTCGGATGGATCGAGTTTTGAAGAAGGTGGCCCGTGTCTCTGCCGAATCCAGAATACGTTCAGTTTTCCAGGAGGCCGAATCCAGGAATCCAGGAGGTAAAGTAAGTTTGCTAGAACTGGAATCCAGGAGGAAGAAGAAGGGGGGGTTCGAGGAAGGGAAAGCGGAGTAGAAAGGAGAAGAACCGCGAGCTACGGAGCACACGTCTGGTCGCTAGTCGCTATAGCATTGAGACGCACAGAGCCGTGGAAGGCGTGGTCTAGAAATAGAGAAAGGTTACGTCCAACGCATGGAGCGAGAAGGGAATGCGTTGGACGGCCATATTGGAGGTATTAATGTGTATAACTCCGTTGTGACAGGGACCATGAGGCCCAAAAGGGCGCACCCTGCGATTCATGACAGCATGCGTCCTCCGAAGACCCTTCCCTCCTGGTTTGCCCGGGTAGATGAGGTGGAACCTTCTGAACAGCCGTGGGGCCTTGATGTTTGAGAGAGGTTCCCAAGTTCTTTCGCTAGGAGGATATCCTTTCCATTTAACCAGGTATTGAAGCTGGCCCCTTCTATACCTGGAATCACAAATCCGAGATACCTCATATTCCAATTGGTCATCGACCAGTATAGGAGGAGGTCTGGAGGGTTTTTGGGAGGATGGATAGTAGGGTTTCAATAAAGATGTGTGAAAGACTGGGTGTATCTTCTTCCAGGATTCAGGCAACTCGATCCGATAAGAAACAGGATTTATAATTTCTTTAATGGAAAATGGACCATAGTACCGAGGGGCCAGTTTACTAGGCCGTAGATGTCGGGGTAGTAATTTTGAGGACAACCAGATTTGATCACCGACTGCATAAGAAGGGCCAGGTCTTCTTCTGGAATCTGCATATTTCGTGGTCTGTTTCCTGGCCTTCTCCAAAAATTCCTTGGCCTCTTTATGTATGTTGACAAGGGTTTCGATCAAGGAGTCAACTGTAGGTACTGGTGTAGATTGGGGAAGAACAGAAGGTAGGACCGACGGATGAAATCCTTGACTGCAATAAAAGGGGCTGATCTTAAGTGCCGAATGGTCAGTATTCTTGTAAGCGAATTCAGCCACGGGTATCAGGAGCGACCAGTCATCCTGGACGTTGGTGGCGAAGCATCGCAGATACTGTTCCAACCCCTTCTTCTCGGGTTTGGAAAGAATGAACATCCTGCCGAAGGGAATCACTGCAGAGGGTTCCGTATCTATTGCGCAGTCTTCAGGTCTGTGTGGGGGTAAGGCCTGGACAATGGCAGTCGAAAACACATCAGCATAAGCTTGGTAGACTTCAGGAACTTGCATGACATTGGATACCATTAGTGGTGTCTGTTGTTCCTTTGTTGGTTCCTTTGGGTGTGTTAATGGAGGTTCTAGGGATAGACAATGAGACATGTAAAACTCAGAGCCTAGGAATAGGGAACCCGCAGACCAGTTGATATATGGGTTGTGTTTCTGTAGCCAGAGCATGCCCAATACCAAGGGGTAATGAGCTGACTTAATAATGTCAAACCTGATCAGCTCTCAATGGTGATTTATTGAAAGCTGGATCTCCTTGGTCTGAAGGCTTATGGGTCCTGATGTGAGGGGTCTTCCGTCGATAGCCTCCACAGGCTGCATGGTGCTTCGTGATTCGTAGGGAATCTGATGTTTATCAACCCACTCATGATCAATGAATACTCCCATAGCTCCGCAGTCTACCAGGGCCAAAATGGAATAGTTTGTATTCTTGGATGGTGATAAAAAGGCCTGTAGTACCACCAAATTGTTTTGTCCAGGAGAGTTCAAGGATGGAATGGATGTGGAGCAAACATCTCTCTCCCAAAGCTCTGCTCCATCTAGGATCGTTGCGGGCGTTTCCCGAACGCCGAGGGGGTGCTAAAGGACACTCCCTAACCAAATGCTTATCTGAGGCGCAGTACATGCACAAGCCCGTATGAATTCTCCTCATTCTCTCTTGTGGAGATATGGGTCCACGAAAGGCCCCAATCTGCATGGGCTCGGATTCTGAAACTGGGCTTGGGTTGATTTCCAGTCTGGGAGTACCCTCAAATGATACCTTGGAAGGAGTTCCCCTGGATTTCTTCTTTTCTGACTTCCTTTCGTGGATACGGAAGTCAATCTGCATGGCAAGATCCATTAATGCCTGGAATGAGCTTGGTCGTGCCACTCTGGCCAGCTCATCCTTAATTTCTTTGTTCAATCCTCTCCTGAACAGGGTAAAACTCACCTCAGTGGACCAGTCGGCTTCCTTTGCCAGATGTTTAAATCGGGTGACATACGTGAGCATATCCTGGGCCCCTTGCTGAAAGTCTAACAAGCGTTCTTGTGCGCTATAGACTTTCTCAGGGCGGTCAAACATGTCTTTTAGGGCCCGTATAAACCCTTCATAATCGTCCAGGAGGGCATCACTAGAGTTAACACGGGAGTTGCCCAAGTCAAGGCATTCCCGGAAAAGGTGAGAGATTATAAAACCCACCTTGGCCCTGGGGGTCGTAAAATAGTAAGACTTGAAGGTAAAGTGAACCAAGCACGAATCGAGGAATGCACGAAGGGTCTTTGCTGAGCCGTCGTATTTATCCACGACTCCGTCCAGTATAACACTCTCTTTTGTAGCAGAATCCCGGGATAGGACCAATTGTTTGAGAGCGGCATTCTCCGCTTTCAGATTCTGTACCTCGGTTGATAGTTCCTGCATACGACGCATCAAGTCCTGCACGGCAGCCTCCATGTCGATATCGCTTTCAATTGGGTGGCATCTCAAACTGTCAAGGAGTTCCCCCCTTCTCACCTGAATCCGTTCTTTACCGGTGTCCTTGGATGCTGCCTTCTTTCGGATGGATCGGGTTTTGAAGAAGGCGGCCCGTGTCTCTGGCGAATCCAGAATGCGTTCAGTTTTCCAGGAGGCCGAATCCAGGAATCCAGGAGGCAAGGTAAGTTCGCTAGACCTAGAATCCAGGAGGAAGAAGAAGGGGGGGGGTTCGAGGAAGGGAAGGCGGAGTGGAAAGGAGAAGAACCGCTAGCTACGGCGCACACGTCTGGTCGCTAGTCGCTATAGCATTGAGACGCGTGGAGCCGTGGAAGGCGTGGTCTAGAAATAGAGAAAGGTTACGTCCAACGCATGGAGCGAGAAGGGAATGCGTTGGACGGCCGTATTGGAGGTATTAATGTGTATAAGTCCGTTGTGACAGGGACCATGAGGCCCAAAAGGGGCGCACCCTGCGATTCATGACAGGTACTCTTGTTCAGATGAGAATTGTCTAGAATTTCGATGCTGGACTGCCCTTCTAGGTGGGACCAGACTGATATGCAAATGGTTTTTCTCCTTTGTAAAGGGTGCAGTGTGATAAACATGGTTGTAGACCTTTCTCAGGGGAAGAAATTCCAAAGAACAGGGTATTTGACCCATGTTCATCCTCAATAGAGGGGCTCGCACACTCCTTTGTAATCCCAGATGGATGTCATACTGAATACTGTTTCTGGTCAAGAAGTGGGTGGGCAGGAAGATAGCAGAGCGAATTAAGAAGAAACTTGTTATGGAGTAGTTTGTAGGCTCCCTGCCAGTTCTGCTGCAAAGATAAGCAAGGCAGCTCCATAAGCCAACTATGGAGCTGGCCATTCAGCTGGAAATGGAGTCCCACAAGACAGAGACAATGCACATGGGAACTGGTGTCCGGTACCAGAATATTGGATGCATGAGACCACCAAAGAGACCACAACCTTCATCCATTGGTGACCTGGATGCACCTACTATGGCCACATCAGGCTGAAGCGCCACCAAGTCCAGATCATGTGGAATTCAGGGAGCCAACTGACCACTAGTCAGTAACCCATAGCCTCATGGAGCAAGCACATCTGCTTCATTTGGTGCTGGTTGCCATTGTCCATAATGACTGTGATACTTATCTGAAATTACTGTAAATGGTGAAAGTGGGACAAGAGCACTAAGAGGCAGAAATGGTGGTGTTTCTTGGGTTGCCTGAAGAAAGTATCATAGGTACCAAACCCAGTTTGATCACTGGTTCACAATGGCCAATTAGGAGAGTCATTGGTTCATAGAAAGATCTAGTAGGTTGCTTAGGTGTGCTACAAAAGTTGATGCAGTTGCATCTGGTTTTCCTTTCAGAAAAAGGCAAGGCTGAGCCTTCCCTGAAAGGTCCAAAGAGAAATTATCCTGTGGGAAAGGGGGAAGATATGTGATGAAATCCCCTGAGTGGTTCTGTGGCCCACCCAGTGCTGTCTCACGGGGCCCAGGGTCACCCAAATGCCAATGGATGTTCAGCATGGAGGTGAACAATATAACATCACATGCCTGCTATTGCCCAGTGTGGGTTGCCAAATCACAAGGTTTGTGTTTGGACAAAGCTGGAGACTGGAAAGCAGTAGAAGAAGTAGTGCTGGAGAGATGGGGAGAGTTGCCAGGTGGGAGCAGCGAGAGCAGGAGCTGTTAAGAGCTAAGACTGTGAAGGAGCAACACCAGGGATTGAGAATGGGAAGGAGGAGGTGGTGCAAGCTATAGACATAAAGGAGGAGGTGACAGCAACTGGGAGAGCGAGAGAACAGGCGGGGGTGGTGAGAGCCAAGGGGCATACAGAGAAGAAGGTAGCATTAGACGAAGGGAGGTTGCAGAATGAGGTAATATCAGGAGAAGGTAGTAGAAGTTAAGAGGATGTCGTGATAATCAGAGTGTATGAGGAGGTGTTAAAACCCAAAGTGAAGGAGGTGATAATATAGGATGCTGGAGGTGATTCAGAGGAAGTAACATCGGGGTGAACGTGGATGAAAAACACTAGGTACAACATCATGGAGAGGATGGGTTCCGCCTTAGGAGCTGAAACTTAGAGGAAGAGGAGGATTAGAAGTAACAACTACAACTGCAGACAGAGAGAGTCAAAGCGGACCATGTGGTAAAATACTAAGAGGAGGCAGGAGAGAATAGAGATGGCAAAGGAACAACCAACGTGAGGAGAAAAAAACACCTCTAGGATGGCCAGAGCACAAAGGTTCCAATGGGCCAGTCGGCTCTAGGCCAGACCATCCAGTGTAAGGAAGAATTCAGCAGCATCAGGGAGACTATTGTGACAGCAGAGAGGTAGGAAAGGAGGTCAGGAGGAATCCCAGACATGGATCCACCCCAGGCACCACTCTCTAGTTCTCCCTGCTGGCTTCATCCCCTGACGTGTTTACTTCTGAGACTTTGTACTATAGTGAGGCTTGTGGCACAAGACTAAGGACAGCCCACATCTAAATAAGACAACAGCGAAGTTTTCAGGTCAAATTAAATCCTGTAACACCAGGAAAGGGTCAGATACCCATCTTGGACTGTACAAACTAGTATAATTGAACCAGAGGCTTAGAAGTCCCAGGAACCCACAAGCAGTGGAAGAGGCACCGACAAACAGAGAATCTCTGAGGGGGAAGAGACCAAATATAGGGAAAAACATCATGGCCTTTATTTTGTTTGGGAGTTCACATTTTCATGTCATCCAAGGTGGAGTTCTGTGACATATAGCACATCATTATAGCAACCAGAAGAGATAGGGACATTTGTACAAAATAACACAATTTTGATCAAGTGGGCAAACCAGTACTAGAATCAGTGGCATTATTTCAGCAACATACTAGAGGGAAGTTGAAGTGATATTACACAGCCCTGTATCTCTCAATGTCCTAATGTGAGCCCCATACCAATAGCAGGGTCGTATATCTTCTCTAACAAATTTATTTGAAATCCCTAGCTGCAGCCTGCTAGTAAATTGTGTTTATTTTACCTCAAAACTAAACATGAATATCCTAGATGCCACTTGACTCTGCTGGTTTAATATGCATGTTTTTTTTTTTAATTATCTAAGCTCGGGACTGTCTGGGAAATGGTTTCTCAAAAACATTCATAGATTGTAGATCAGGAGGTGTTAACATGTTGTTTTGGGGGAATGTATTAGCAACATATTTTGATCAATGTTAACTCATTCCTGTTCATGCTGTCATCATTTTGCAACTCCGTACCACAAGAGGATGGAATGATCAATTCCCTCCCTTGGGTCAAGACTGGCACCATGATCTCTTTGAGATCCAATATGGCGGATGGCCAAGATAGGCAGTCTGTCTACAGTGAGAGGACTGGGGCTGAAAAAGCATCAAGAACACTGCCATGTAATAAAAGTAAACCAACCACAAAATAAAATACAACTGCCCACACACCTGAGAGACATTGAGCAGGGTATGTGCTGTGGTGTGAATCCAAGTCCCTATAAAAAGAGTAGGCACTGCTAAAATGGTTAGGGTGTTTGCAGTATGTTTGGAGGTGGTTAGAGGAGAGGGATGAAGAGAGAGGAGCAGGAGGTTAGAAGATGGAGAGAGATGGAGAAGGAAGTGCAGGAGAAGAGTGAGATGAGTTTAGGGGAGGAGTGGAGGAGAATTAAGTGATGAGAAGAGGGGGGATAGAAGGATCATAGAGGAGTGGCAGAACATCAAAAGGAGTGAGGACTTGGGTAAAAGGAATGCATAGGTGGAGAGGGGGAACATCGCAAGAGGAAGGGTTATGGTGAAAAATGTGTAAATGAGGAGTGGAGGAGGATCATGAGGAGAAAGATGGAGAGTACCAGGAGGAGCAAGAATTAGCAGGAAAAACTCAAGAAAAGTTGAGGGTGAGAGGATCAATGAGGAGCAGTGGAGGAACATCAAAGACAGGCAGATGGGGAAAAGGTGAAGAAGAAGGACTGGATATTGTTGCTACGGACAGGTCTGATTCTGAGGAGATTGAGGTGGAAAAGAGTTGCCAACAGGGACAGCCTACGCTGGGTGTAGTGTCAGCAGGTGGCGAAATGTCAGGTAGGTGCAGGTGAAGCAAAGGAGTTATAGGAATAAGAGGGAGGGAGTAGGACAGATTCCCATAGATGCAAGCATTTGACAAAGCATTGCGATGGAGTTTATGAGCCAGCTTCTCAAATCATGTTTTTGCACAAGTGAGGAGATGTGCTATACAGTTCGCTCTTTTGTAGTTATGTTAAAATGTTGAAAAGGGAAAAAGCCCTCCTGTCGCGCTTCTCAAAATAGAATAATGACACTAATGATGAATTGCAACAAAAAGATTTTTTATTTGCAAGTCATTGAATTTAAGCATAGATGGAATGGGCAAATCTGGATGTAGAAACAAAAAAAAAGTAAATTTTTTGTACTGGTGCTTGGGCAAAATCCAGTTAGTTTTCAAATTGTGATGTCCTTAGTTGAATGCACTAAGTATTAAATATTGAGGTAAAGATCCTGGTACCAAAAAGTTACTGGCGTAAAGACTTCGAAAAGAGATGTGCTCGTTGGCTGAAACTTGAAGTGTGCTCAGTTATCGTCACTGAGTTCACTGATGCGATGTTATGGTCCAATTAAATTTCAAATTGTAATATCCTTAGTTGTGTTCACTAGGTATTGAAATAATAAGTTCTGGTTTCAGCAAGATGATTTGTAGGAGTGATTGAGGCTCGGAAGGTTGTGGTTTTGGCAGAACGAAGCTATATGGTTCCTCAATCCAATTAAATTTCCAAGTTTTAATGTCCTTAGTTATATCCACTAAGTGATGTAGTATGAGTCCTGGTTGAAGCAGTTTAGTTCCACTTGAAAGGTTGTGGTTTAACAGAATGGAAGCAATATGGTACCTCTTGGAGGATGGTGGTTTGAAGAAGCGAAAACAATATGATTCCTCGACACGTGTTTCCCCGTCGCTGATGTGCGGCGGTTCTTCAGGAGGATTGTGGTATAGAACAATTGTGTTCAAATTTATGTGTAAGATCAATGCTGTTGGTATAAAGGTTCTCACTCTGTGGTAGAATACGTTCTTTGGTCTGTAGCACAGGGTCTTATCACTGAGTGAACAATGTCCTGCCCGTTCGGATTCTGCTGCCGTACCTTGTTATGGTGAAAAGAGTGTAAATGAGGAGTGGAGGAGGATCATGAGGAGAAAGATGGAGAGTACCAGGAGGAGCAAGAATTAGCAGGAAAAACTCAAGAAAAGTTGAGGGTGAGAGGATCAATGAGGAGGAGTGGAGGAACATCAAAGACAGGCAGATGGGGAAAAGGTGAAGAAGAAGGACTGGATATTGTTGATACGGACAGGTCTGATTCTGAGGAGATTGAGGTGGAAAAAGAGTTGCCAACAGGGACAGCCTACGCTGGGTGTAGTGTCAGCAGGTGGCGAAATGTCAGGTAGGTGCAGGTGAAGCAAAGGAGTGATAGGAATAAGAGGGAGGGAGTAGGACAGATTCCCGTAGATGCAAGCATTTGACAAAGCATTGCGATGGAGTTTATGAGCCAGCTTCTCAAATCATGTTTTTGCACTAGTGAGGAGATGTGCTAAACAGTTCGCTCTTTTGTAGTTATGTTAAAATGTTTCATGTCTGTCTACTAAAATGGGTGGGGCTGGAGGGTTAAGGAGGGAGTGACACAGATTCAGAGAATTAAAGTAACCCAGCTACACAGGTATGTTTAGATAAGTACTTCCAGCAGAGCAATGCCACAGGAAGGCACTCTAAAATTATTATTGCCTGGTCTGAAGAAGAACATTAAGGTACAATGCATCTTCAAATCTGCATGAATACCTAGATGAAAGAATTAAGTATTACTTAAAGATATCAGTTTAAGAATGAAAAATATATTATTACTCCTCTAAAAATACACCCCAATTGCGGACAGGAATTACATTTTCAAGTTCTAAAATTCTAAAAAGTCATTTTGATCCCAACTTAAGAAATAAGGAATGAAATACGGGGGGGGCAGCTTGACCACCCCCTTGCGACTCTCCCACTCGGTACTCCACTACTTGGAGCCATTTGCACACAGGAAAACATACCTTAATTTTAATCAGTCAGAATCTTGTAGAAAAAACCTATCAGCATGCAGACATATAAGGTGCTGTGCATAACCCGAGATTGGAGATGTATGGCATTTATAAATCTATGGGTAAACAGAAAGGTTATGGCTGGAAGTTTTTTGAATTAATCATAACCACGGGCAAAGCTCTGGGCAACCCTCCAGACCATCGTTTTTCAGCCTGCCAAGCCATTACAGAATGAGAAAAACCATAGTCCCGATGACAAATGTCCCGGTCTGGCTCTTAAGTTCAAAATCTTATCAGGACAACCAGCAATAGTAGAAGTCATAAGCCAACTGGTAAAGACTAGCTAATATCCTTAATGGGAATGTCACAGTACCATGTGAAATGTATAAGAGATTGTCAGGAATGCCTTAACAGATGGCCACAAGGCTAGCGATCACTGAGCAAAGCCGTGTGACCAGGAAACAACAGCAGGGGGGAAGAAGGCTAGTCTCCAAACTCGAGTTTTAATGGAGGAAAGAACAACACTTACGTTTACGATTATGTGATTCACTGCAAGTGGTCAGTATCAAATTTACAAGAAATCATGGTTACACGGGAGCAGCAGTGAACCTATGGGAGATTGGGCAAAAAAAGTGAACGGCACAGTTCCAATAGCCAGCCGTTACCAGTGGAGTGAGGGAAAGAATCCGGAGAGCAGGAGCCCAAATGCAACAAATCCAAAGGAGGCAGCATTCGTAATGCGGATACACACACATCTAGCAAAGCACAACAAGGCAACGGAAGGCACACAGAGGGGAGACAGAGACCATAAACGTACTAGGCCAGGTGTGACTTAGATCGCCCAAGTGCATGGGTGGAGGGAGGGGAAGCTACAGTACATGGGAAGAAGAACAAATGACAATAAGTAAAAGAAATGGGCCAATTGTGCCAAGTGTACCGATAAGTGCACACACAAGGTGGTGGATGCACTGTTAGGCATACAGGAAACAGTCCTCAAGTGCAGGGTTTGCTAGAAAGACAGTGTTGGGGTCTGCCTGGCAGGGGGAGGTGACATGGGTCTGACATCACAGAGTCATCAGATAAGTAGTGCAGATTAAGTGTACGTCATGCAGTTAGCCGGGGAGATGAGCAGAAACAGCAGACGCAAAGAGACAGACTTTGAGGTGCTTACGGAACCAGCGATGGTTCCCCTCAAGTGTCAAGGAGGCAGGGAGGATGTTAGGGAGGGAGGCCCCAGGTGAAAAAGCACATCTAACAACAACTGTTTTTTTGCAGAAGCGCATGACACTGAGGGAGTTGGAGACAGATGAGGGAAGAGCTGGCGTACGCAGATATATAGGGAGTTACATTTGAAGGTATTGTGGTCCCAGGGGCCAGAGGGCCTTCTGCATAATGCAGAGTCTTTTCCTCGCAGCCACTGGGAGCTATTGGTGACATTTCAGTGCAGAAAAGATACCATCCCAAGTCGCGCACTCCTCTTCTGGATGCTCTGCAGAGGGCGGAGAGTAGAAGGGGGCAGATTTAAATAGAGCCTGCTGTAATAGTGCAGCCTACCCAGAAGTACAGCTATGCAGACAATGATCTTTTGGAAAGTTGCTTTCCCTGGGTACGATACATTCAATGCTGCAATTGATGCCATTTTTGTACAGTTTATGTAGGAGATAGGTTAGTGGGGAAAACATTTCGTAGCATTGTCGGAAACAAAGCAGGGAGTTCCTGTGTCGATATTACACTGTATGACATGGGTAATTGAGAATGTTACAAGCACATATCACTAACGTGCCACTTCATGGTAGTGGATGGGAAAAAAACAGTATGCTTTTAAAGACCATAATGGCCGCTCAGTGGCAGATACTGTGCGCAGAGGCGCTTATAGCACAGTAATACGAATACTGCAGAAATATTTCTCATACCTTAAATTTGTGGCAGTGGGTGCGCAAGTGGATGAATGTGGATGCACAAATTTTGCAATCTATACGGTATCTATTAAGTGTTGTGCAGCACAGACAGTGTTAGATGGTAACGTCTTGGATGGCATTGGTGGAATCGTGTTTGCCCATTTACCCATACCCAATGAGGTGGTGCTGGACAAAAGGTAGTGGAGAGGGAAGACGGACTGCTACTGCTTTCCTGGGGTGCGGCCCATGTGGTACTTTGGGAACCGCACGTTCCACAATCTGCGCTTTTTACGTGGTTGCCCAATTAACATGGGACTTTCTGGATTATCCAATCAGGTACTGTGGGTATGGTTCACAGGAAGGGGCGTTCAAACTGCTGTACATTATTCTCTGCGTAGTGAGGCTAGTTGACATGGCGAAACCCATTGTGTTGCCTATAGGTGATGCCTTTCTACTAGATCTGCACAAGTATGCCCTGGAAAGAGACTTTGATGGCAATTTTGGGTTGGAAGGAGTGGTCGCATTGTGGAGCGGTGTCTATGAGCGCAGTTTTGCCGACATGGATGCACTTTGCAAAGACCTGGCAAGTTTCGGTAGAGGCGAGGTTAGTTATCGTCATCCGCTGCGGCAGCATGCACATGGGTTACATGTATTGTTTAGGCTTGTTATGTTGACTAAAGATTTTGCAAAAGCTAGTGAAGAGGATTTTTCCCACTGCCAAGGTGCTGTCCTCATGGATAACACCACGAAGAGTGTGGCCCACTGCTCATTTATTTTTATTTTTTATTTACTTATTTATATTTATATAGCACGCAGATAGCCCTGGGGCATTGTGGCGCTGTTACTTGCAGGAACTTAGTTACAGGGGGTACAGGATTGGTAGCAGTAGTTGGCACATTATGATTGCTACAAACATATTAGTCATTACAGCTCATGCATCTTTGGTTATTACATTACAGACAGTTGATTGGCACACATGGTGCTACAAAGACCTTATGTGAAGAGGGTGGTTTTCATATCTTTCCGAAAGGCAGTGAGGGAGGGCTCGCCTCGGATTGTGGGAGGTAGGGCATTCCAGTGTGATGGTGCGAGATAAGGGAAGCTGGATCCTCCAGCTCTGGCTCTTTTTACTAGTGGCACACAGAGCATGTTGGTATATGGTGACCTGGTTGGCCTTGCGGAGGATACAGGGTGGATTCTTTGTGAGAGGTAGACAGGGGTGGTGAGGTGGATGCACTTGCGGGTCAGTGTCAGAGCTTTGAAGATGATTATTTCCCTTATTGGTAGCCAGTGGGCTAATTTTCTGGCCTCAGAGATGTGTTCTCTTTTCATAATACCTTGGGCAGCGCGGAGGGCATTGTTCTGTACGATTTGTAACCTTTCCAGGTTTTTGTTGGAGGTTCCTAGGAAGAATACATTGCAATAATCTAGCCTAGAGCCGGTGATTGCTCTGGCTATGTTTGTGCAATTCTCTTTGGAGAGGAAGGGTCTGACTGCGTTGATTAGTTTGGTGTGGTACGCAGCTGAGGAGGCTATTGCGTTGACTTGTCTGTCCATGGAGAGGTTGGAATTCAAGTAGACACCAAGAGTTTTGACCGAGTCTGAGACAGGTATTTTAATGGAGTCGATGGTGAAATGACTGAATTGGGAGTCTAGCTTTTTTAGCGTGTCGGGGCAACCTACCAGGAGGAGTTCTGTCTTGTCGGAGTTGAAGCATAGTCCATTGTCTGCCATCCAGGCTTGGATGGTGTTGTAGAGGTTGTTGAGGGTCAGTGAGTCAGTGTCATAGTTGCCAGTGAGGGTGAGGAGGATCTTGGTATCGTCAGCGTAGTTGGTGTAGGAGATACCCATGGCGTTGAGGATGAGGAAGAGGGGTCGTGTGAAGATGTTGTAGAGAGTGGGGGAGAGGCAGGAGCCTTGGGGCACACCACAGAGGATGATGGTGGGTGAGGCGGAGGCTAAGTCAGAGAATACTTGCATGGTTCTGTCTTGTAGGAAGGATGTGATCCATGCTGTGGCTTCAGGGGAGAATTTAGCGGTGGCAGAGAGGTGGTGGCATAGGACATCATGATCTACAAGGTCGAAGGCTGCTGATAGGTCGAGAGGTAGGAGGAGTGCTGGTTTGCCCATGGTTTTTCCATCTGGTTTTTCAAATCAAGTAGCGCAGTTTCAGTCCCGTGTTTGGGGCGAAAACCAGACTGTCGGAGACCTAGGAGTTTATTCACTTCAATGAAATGTTGAACCTGCAGATAGGCTGCTTTGTCCAGTATTTTGAGGAGGAATGGGACAGTGGTGATTGGTCTATAGTTGTTGGGGGAGGTGGAATCAAGGGTTGGTTATTTTAATAGAGGGCGGACCCAGGCTTCCTTGAGGGAGGCGGGGACTTTTCCGGTGGCAAAGGAGGCATTGACAACGGCTGTAAGGAAAGGAGCTAGTGCTTCAGTGCAGTCCTTGATGAGGGTAGATGGGCATGCATCACCTTTACAGTTAGAGGGTTTGATATTCCTCATTATGTTGATGATGTCTTTCTGCTGTATGGGTTTCAAAGAGAAAGGTTGGGGGGGGTCAGGGGCTGGCAGGGGGACAGGGATGTTTGTGTTAGGCATGGCTTGTTTAGTGGTTGATATTTTCTTTTGGAGGAAGTTCAGTTGGCTTGCATGGCTGTTTGTATTTCGTCGCACCAGGCTTTGTCTTTGGTGAAATTCTGGGGGGCGGGAGTGGGTGTCTCTAGCTCCCTGAAGATAGCAAAGATTTCTTTAGTGCTAGATTGGGCCTCTGAGATTCTGGATTCAAAGGATTTGGCCTTTGCTTGGGTGATAGCGTTTTTGTATTTGGTAGAGAGGGCTTTGAAGATTATCTTATCTTTGCCCGAGTGGGAAGTTTGCCATTGTGTGAGTGCAGCCTTTTTCTCGTTGCGGAGTGTTAGAAGGTCTGGGGTGAACCAGGAGGTGGAGTGGGTGGTGGGTTTGGATTTGCGAGGTTTCAGTGGGGCAATGGAGTTGATGGCTCCTTTGATGGCACTGTCATATGCTGTTGCAAGTATTTCTGGGTCTGTGGAGAAAGGAGGTCTGAAGGCTGGGCCTTGGAGGAAAGGCAGTAGTCTTTCCTTAGTGAGCTGCCGGGAGCTTCTTGCGAGGCAGGGTGGCAAGGGTTGGGGTGCCGGGGTGGAGGGGCAGGTGGTGGGGATGCTGAAGGTGATGATATGGTGCTCAGACCATGGGGTGGGCGTGTTACCAATGATGGTAAGTGGGCAGTTGTGCTGTGCAATCCAGTCAAGAGTTCGTCCCTGGGTGTGGGTAGGGCTGAATATGGTGTTTTTGTAGCCTAGTGCCTTGAGGGCTGAGTCAAGGGATTTAGCTGCTGAGTCCTTACAGTCAAGGAGGGCTAGGTTGACGTCTCCAAGGAGGATAGCTTTAGAGTTCTTTTTAAGGTTGTCTGAAAGGAGGTGTATGAGAGAGGCTTGAAAGTCACCTATTGGGCCTCGAGGGCGATAGACAATGTGAACAGCAATGGTATAGTGGGGAGAGAGGTGGATTTCTCTCTCTTTCTAATGGAGAGAGAATCTCTGGCAATGATTGCTACACCTCCACCTTTAGAGAGGCGATCTTGTCTTGTGATGGAGTAGGCCGGAGGTAGTGCAAGGGAGAGTGCAGGACTGGAGGCTTCATGTAGCCAAGTTTCTGAGATCATGAGCAGATCAAGATCATGGGAGATTATGAGATCATGGATGTCCAGAGCGTGGGCATTAACGGACCTGGCGTTGATCATGGCGCATTTGAGATGTGGTTGTGTAGCTAAAAGGGGGGGGAGCGGAGTGTGGCAGAGGTGGTGGACACACATAGAGTAGCAGTTGGCACAGTAGCATTCAAGATGGTGGTAGAAGATTTGCCTAACACAGATTTTGCATTGGGGGGCATGTTTTCAGTGGTGGTGGACACACATGGAGTAGCAATTGGCACAGTAGCATTCAAAATGGTGGTAGAAGATTTGCCTAACACAGATTTTGCATTGGGGGGCATGTTTTCCGTGGTGGTGGACACACATGGAGTAGCAATTGGCACAGTAGCATTCAAAAATGGTGGTAGAAGATTTGCCTAACCCAGATTTTACATTTGGAGGCATGTTTTCCGTGGTGGTGGACACACAAGGAGTAGCAATTGGCACAGTAGCATTCAAAATGGTGGTAGAAGATTTGCCTAACAGAGATTTTGCATTGGGGGGCATGTTTGCAGTGGTGGTGGACACACATGGAGTAGCAATTGGTACAGTAGCATTCAGAATGGTGGTAGAAGATTTGCCTAACACAGATTTTGCATTGGGGGGCACATTTACAGTGAGCCCATATGGTGTGGCATTAAATATTGAGTCAGTTTGATTGCAAGTAGTGCGGGAGGCTTTGGTTGCCTGCAGGGTGGCAACTTTGTAGCAAGTGGATTGCAGCGTCCGGGAGCATAGCCTTAAATTGCGGGTGCTTGTTGCGAGTGGGTGAGAACGGAGGGTGGACTTAGGAATGCAAGCACATAGTTTAAGGTTTCTTGTGGTAACAGGGGTGAGGTTAGAATACAGGTGGGAATGGACTGATTCCTTACCTGCCTGATGCGGCATGGCCTCGTGGCAAGTGGTGAACGAGCAGCGAAGAGCTGCAAAGAGCACAGAAGACCTTTTCTCTTGGCCTTCTCTCATCGGCTCCGCCTCTCAGCCCTCTCCCCCTCCATTTAAAGCAGGAGGGGAGGGGCTGGCGGGCCGACGTGACGAATCAGGACCTTGGGCTGCGGTGGTGAACTTTGTGGCTCCAGCTGATCTTGTTGTTGTAGTTGGAGTCATGGAGATGCGGGCATCCATCTTAGATGGGACGGCTGTACACGCGGCCGTGAGCGGGCTGGAGCAGCAGCCTGTTACAAATGAAAAGTGAACAGCTGATCTTACTTCCAGCTGATGGGGGCGGAGAAGTGCTCGCAGCGGAGCTGCAAAGAGCACAGAAGGCCTTTTCTCTTGGCCTTCTCTCGTCGGCTTCGCCTCTCGGCCCTCTCCCCCTCCATTTAAAGCAGAAGGGGAGGGGCGGGGCGGGCCGATGTGACGAATCAGGACCTTGGGCTGCGGCAGTGAACTTCGTGGCTCCAGCTGATCTTGTTGTAGCTGGAGTCATGGAGATGCGGGCATCCATCTTAGGTGCGACGGCTGTACACGCGGCCGTGAGCGGGCTGGAGCAGCAGCCTGTTCCAAATGAAAAGTGAACAGTTGATCTTACTTCCAGCTGATGGGCGCAGAGAAGTGCTCGCAGCGGAGCTGCAAAGAGCACAGAAGGCCTTTTCTCTTGGCCTTTTCTCGTCGGCTTCGCCTCTCGGCCCTCTCCCCCTCCATTTAAAGCAGGAGGGGAGGGGCGGGCGGGCCGACGTGACGAATCAGGACCTTGGGCTGCGGCAGTGAACTTCGTGGCTCCAGCTGATCTTGTTGTAGCTGGAGTCATGGAGATGCGGGCATCCATCTTAGGTGCGACGGCTGTACACGCGGCCGTGAGCGGGCTGGAGCAGCAGCCTGTTCCAAATGAAAAGTGAACAGTTGATCTTACTTCCAGCTGATGGGCGCAGAGAAGTGCTCGCAGCGGAGCTGCAAAGAGCACAGAAGGCCTTTTCTCTTGGCCTTCTCTCGTCGGCTTCGCCTCTCGGCCCTCTCCCCCTCCATTTAAAGCAGGAGGGGAGGGGCGGGCGGACCGACGTGACGAATCAGGACCTTGGGCTGCGGCTGTGAACTTCGTGGCTCCAGCTGATCTTGTTGTTGTAGCTGGAGTCATGGAGATGCGGGCATCCATCTTAGATGGGACGGCTGTACACGCGGCCGTGAGCGGGCTGGAGCAGCAGCCTGTTCCAAATGAAAAGTGAACAGCTGATCTTACTTCAGCTAATGGGGGCGGAGAAGTGCTCGCAGCGGAGCTGCAAAGAGCACAGAAGGCCTTTTCTCTTGACCATCTCTCGTCGGCTCATGGATGTTGTTCCGAGCCGGACGCAGGAAGGTGTCTCATTAACAGAAGCATGTATACTTTTTTGTCCGCTGCTGGGATGTTCTTCTGCAACAATGACCTCATTCGTTGTGGAAATGCAGATTTTTTCCAACCAGATGGCATTTCTTTGTGGCCTATTGGTAATGCTGTTTTGTGTGCCCATCTACAAGATGCAGTGCAGAGTTTACTGTTACAATGTCCGCACAAGAAAACAGAAAATAAAAAAAATGAAAAGAAGCTGTTCCTCTAGAAGCATCTAAAATACAAAAAATAACACAGCTCTTTTAAGAGGCACACCTTATAACAAACTTCCCCTACATTGGTTGCACGTTATGCCCCCATGCTTACATGCAGCACGAAAGCCACATACAGGGATTTTCAGGATGGCAGTGATGGAAATGGGACTATGGAGCCACAGAGATTGCGCAATAACATTTCTGGGTGGGCTGTGTACGCCGAGGACTGATGTACAGAACTGATACTGTTACATGGAGAGCTGTTAAATGTCATTGGTGGAAGCATGTGGAACTTTTTACCAGTACGCAGTGACAGCGTGCTGCAAAGAACAAAGTGGAAATGGAAGAAGGAATGTTTGTGCTTCATTTGGACAAGGCCGTCGCCGTCCTTGGGTACATGCATGTGCGTATACTCCCTTTTTCTGGAAGTTACCAATGACATTGCGACAATGGGGACTATCGCTGCTGCAGGTGTGGGTGCCACCAAGACCCGTTCATAATTATCGCCACTAGTGTGAGTACCTAGGCACAG
This sequence comes from Ambystoma mexicanum, assembly GCF_040938575.1. Taxonomy (NCBI): domain Eukaryota; kingdom Metazoa; phylum Chordata; class Amphibia; order Caudata; family Ambystomatidae; genus Ambystoma; species Ambystoma mexicanum. The sequence continues at coordinate 186,702,777 of NC_090937.1, forward strand.
TAACATGGCTGGTACTAGTTGCAGATACACTGTAGGTGAGCAGATGTGGCACACCATTACTTGCAGGGCAGACCTATGTGCCGTACTCCGCTGCTGAGAAAAGGAGCGAACACATTACACAGCACTTCTACGGTGTGCCTTTTGGGGGGATTGTTTTGGATATTTTCCAGGATATTTTCCAGCCGGAAAGCAGCTGTACATTGTTTGCAAACATGCATGCATGTGCAATGGGACATAGCGATGTGTTTGTAAGCCTGCCCTTTCCAAATGTCACGCCACTTACCTGGGTCTCAGGGTCCTCTTGCCGCTTACGGTCCTGGGGTGTCTCTGTCCCCAGGTGCTTCCGGGTTTCCTGTGTGCGCTGGACTGTGCATGCGCGGGTGGCCGTGTCTTGCTCTCCGTGCATGCGCAGTGCACAGGGCGCTTGGGCTGGGATGGACTTGCAGTCCAAACCTCTCTCTGGGCATACCAACACCTGGGAATAGCACGGCTTGTGTTCCAAGCCTCCCAGGTGTTGGTTGCCCTTTATAAGGAGCTGGACCATTCAAACAAACCGCGTCTCAACGCAGTTTGTTTCAGATCGTGTCCACACCGGACTCCTTGAGCTCCAGCTCTTCTTCTTGGCCTGATTTCTGTTTTTTCCTGTTTCCTGTTTCTTCCTGTTGGCTGTGCTTTCCTGGACCTGTCTCCTCCTTTCTTGCTCCTGTGAAGGGGGCTCTCCTGTTACCTTAACCCAATTGCCCTGGGGTGGTTCACCTTCTAGTCCCTCTTTTGGTCCTCTCCTTCTTCCATGGGTTCCCTGTCTTGCCTTGTCTCATCTGCCTCTTGTCCTGCCTTGGTACACTGCCCTATTGGACTCATCTGCCTCTTGTCCTGCCTTGGTACGCTGCCCTATTGGACTCATCAGTTTTCATTACCACGTCATTGCCTGTGGTTCCACCATCATCTGGATCCTGCTGTCTACAGAGTGACTTTGAACTTTCATCAGAAAATGCTTCCCTTGTCAGTGCCTGCACTGTCCTGACGCCACGTAAATCAGGGGAAAGTGCACCCGTGGCATTGTGAGCTGGTTCACCTCCAACCCGGTTCTCATTCGGGTGGGAGTCGGGCTGGTTCCCCACGCCATTCAATCTCCACAGGAACTTCCGACAGTCTGGCATCTTCTCTGAGACCTTGAACCAGAAGAACAGGTACTCAGCACCCCAAGACGCTTTTCTTAATACCAAAAAATACAGTGTACATTGCGCAACCCTATGATTTGCTGCTGTCGGAGAGTCCGGCTCCTGTGCCCGAAATGAGAGCCCACGTGCACTGTCGTTGTGGTCGGCTGGTCACATTGGCACTGCTGTCGTCACACAGCTCGAAAGGCACATCCCGGGGACTTTCAGGATGGCGGCTATGGAAATGGGACTGTACAGCCACAGGGATTGCGCAACTAAGTTTGTGGCCGCTGTGTATACGCAGAGGGCTGTTGTAAACAACTAATACTGTGACATGGAGAGCTCTTCAATGTTATTGGTGGAAGAGAGTGCAACTTTTTACGAGTACGCAATCTCGCTGTGCTGCAAAGAAGACACTGCAAAGGGAAGAAGTAATGTTTCAGCTTCATCCGGACAAGGCCGTTGCCGTACTTGGGTAAATGCACAGGCATATACGCCCTTTTTCTGCAAGCTGCCTATGACATTGGGACAATGGGGACTGTCGCTGCTGCGGGTGTGGGTGACTGGAAGGGACGTTCATAATTTTCTCCACTACTGTGCTATTCAGCCAGAGTGAAATGGTTGCTGGTAGTTGCAGACACACCACTTTTAGCTATTCCATCATCGCGAAAAGTGAAATGCACCCAATTTCTTCTAGAAATGGTTTCAAGAGACACTCGTTTACCTCGGCCTAACCAGGCCCGTCACATGCCTGTCACATGCATTTGTGACATACTGCTGAAGAACATTCAGAGGTCCCCCGCAGTGTTTGTGTACCGTATGTGGTCTGACTGATTGTGTAGGAAACAGAGTGATATCTTATGAAAGTCGCTACTGCACTTTGCACAGACCCCCACCAGGGTATTTGTATTTCGTGAGGTCTGACTGACTGTGTAGGAAAGTCAGTGATGTGTTCTTTGAGCCTCTATGCACGTTTCACAAACCCCCAATACTGTATCTGTTCCTTGTGAGATCACATTGCCTGTGTAGGAAACTGAGTGATATATTTTGTTTTGTTTATTTTTTATTTCTTTATTTGTATTTGTAAAGTGCACTAGCAGCCCAAGGGGATCGAGGCCCTGTTGCATGACATTGGGCCTCATTACGAGTTAAGGGCATGGCTGCCTCCAAACTTGGGTCCGGGTCCCCTGAATGGGGAAATACCAGGCCATTCCGACCTTGGAGGGCCCGGTATTTCCCCATTCAGGGAACCCAGACCATCCCCATTCCCATTCCCCAAATAGGGCTCAATGGGAATGGGGAGCATGCGAACAACAGGCCCGTTAATGGCAGGCCCGTTGTTGACATGCTGACCACCTCACGGGACCCGCTAAGGACGTCTGGTAAAACCAGACTTCCAGAGCGGGTCCCGCAAGGGGACCTCGTAATAGGGCAGTATGGGGTTAACAGCTCCGGCGCCTTTACCGGCGCCGTTAACCCCTTACCGCCCACCTCGTAATGAGGCCCATTTTCTTAATTACATGAACTTGTCTTAGTTACATAGGGATACTTGACTCTTGGTTACAGTGATATAATCTTATAAAGACCTTATACACAATCCAATCCTTTAACCAATCCGAACACACAAGAATACAATCAATGTACAAAGCAAATTTAAAGCATAACCTGTCTTAACAAAGAAACTCCTGCTCATGGCCACCAAGGAAAGAAGTATCTCCTTCTTCCCCTCCATGAAAGAAACAATGGATTATGAAACCCATTCCATTCAAACAGTACAAAAAGCATTCACAAATTGTCTGGTGAAATTATAAAACAAACTGCCAAATTATAAATAGGATAAATCAACATAAGAGTACTTTTCACCTCCTGAAGATCCACACTTTGTGGTGAAACACGTTTAGAGGACTTTTCCTGAATAAATAAGGATTCTTTTCTCGAATGATTTAATGTAGATATGTCATAATGTTTAATCAGAGATTGTCCCAAATTGACATAGCTGTGCTTGTTTGGCAGTAGTTGGTGTGGGAGTGAAATGTAACTCCTGCTAACTGTTGAGTGTTAAGCTAGGCAAGCCCTTCTCTGCTACACATAGCATGTACATTGCTCCCAGCTCCCCTGATTTTGCAACCCTGTAATCTATGTTTGCTCATATTTTGGCCCCATTTTTCTGATGCTTACTTATTTCAATGTAACATTACGGTTTGTAACCCCAAGTACACTTGTTTTTTGTTAAAAAGTGCAGGCTTTGTTCGGCCTCTACAAAACAAAGTCTTTATGATGTCAAGGTTTGCTATTTAAAAGGTTACTGCATTTACCTACTGAGTACACTATTATTACTTTCTTTACTTGCTCGTCTTTACTCACTGACATGTTGTTTGTTTTACCAAGACCTATTACAATGGTTCATTCATACAGCAGTACTACATGTGTCGTGATCTCATACATTGTTCACTAGGTTTCACCCAGTCCTAAAAATGCAAAGTGAATGGTGAATTACATTGTAGTTATTGATATGTTTCAAGAGGAAAATGTGTTCTGCTGAGGAAGAAACTGGTGACACTATTTACACGTGACTCATTTGGTACTTCTCTTTATCATGATGGGTAAGAGGATATGGGATGGAGCACATCATGCACTCCGCTGTTGTGATCTCTTGAAGGCCATATGCCAACTGAGGTCATTTCCTATGATGTCATAAGGTCAAAGTTAATGTGAAATTATTTCCTGTGATATTATGTCCTGTCATTTCATTGGGTGAAGACGATGTGCCATCATTTCCCGTTACGTCATCAGTATGGTAGGTACGATTTTTGAAACGTTAACATCCCTACACATTTTTGGGCACAGAATGTTGGCATCTATGCTTTTAGACAACTCTCTGCTGGACGCGTTTTGGGCGCACTGCGCTGTGCGCGTGTGCATGGATGTACTATGCACACTGTTGCTAATTTTCTACGGAGTAATTGTGCGCAACACATGCGCCGACCATTTTGGGAAGATGCTGGCTACTTATAGGATGCACTAGGTGGGATGCTTTTTTTGCATATCTATCTGTAGGACGTGGGTGCATGCCTCGACCACATTAATGTTCCTTTGCATATGCTACAGAGTGCTGTTGTTACCAGGACACCTAGCACACATACACATGCCTGTACTTGCAGTACGCACAAACGTCCATTCCCACATGCATTGCTAGGTGGTGGACAACATGCGGCCATGCAGAGCCTGCTGCCGTCGTACGGATGCGTACATTGTGATTGTGGGTATTCTGTAGGACACTTATATTTTGCTTAATTGTAAGCATTGCAAGGAGGACTGTGTGCTGCTGAGTCGGAACGCCATTTCAGGGAAAAATGCATACCACCCAAACACTTAGCAACACTATCATTATTAATGTTCACTTTTGCACATTCCTACAACCCATTAGGGATGGGAATGGGTAGCACAATTCCATACTTACTGTGGGGAAATGCGGATTTGCAGAACATGGTTGTTAGGGAAGGAAGAGATTGCTGTGTCACTGTCACGTCTCCCATGACATGATTTATGAGGGGATGGTCGGCCTGCGACATGGGGAAGGAGTATACATGCTGGTGTGCCACAGCCATTTCATTTTGTCCAAAACATTTGTTAGTACGCAACTTGTAAGGAAGCACAATTGTTCCCCATTTTTTCCACTTTGCCTTCCAGCCTCTCCTTTTTGCTATTTGCACAGTTTCTTTCCTTTGCTATGCGCAAAATGGTGTTGTGCAAGGTTTGTGGCTTCTACTGCCTTGCTTTCGTTTCCAAAATTATTTCTTACGGAAAACCGAATGTGTTTGCTATATATGCAGGAATATATAGTACATAATGTATGCTTCACACTATACTGCGTACTAATGGGGTTACTGTAGAAAGTCATTCTGTTATGAGGGACATTTCTTTGCTGCAATTCGAAGGTGCTTGGCATTGCCGCGTTACAATAAGATACGTTATACATATGTACTATTGCATACTGCAACACCTGTGTAATCATTAGAGACTGTTCTGCTTCCTTACTACATTGTACCAATGTTTTGCTCTAAGCTCTTGCCAGTTGTTACTCTGCCCGGTAATTCGTTGTTCCCATGTACAGTAGCAGTGCGGTACGATTGGTGAAGGCAGACGTTAATTCTGTTGTTGATGCATTCCCCTATGGAGTCCTCCCAAAGACTTTCTCCTGTTTGCTTTCTACGTACACAATTTCTACACCTACTCCATTTTCTCTTGCCATTCTTTGCCATGCTGCTGTTTTAATATATTTTTGTCCCTTTATATGTAAATAATTGTACTGGGTCTGCACCTCAGAATTGCAGACAAATGAATTAAGTGGATGAGATCCGCCATCTTGGATTCTGACTTACTAACAGCACTTTGCGCAACAGACTACTCCTACACATGTTCTCAGCAGTCTCAGCTGCATGCTACCATCCTTACACAAATACTGCATACTGTTCCACGGACAAGCAGGAGCTGCTCTTGCACTTGCTATGAGCATAGCTATGTCTGAATTAATGCTGAAACCGGTTTAGCTTGCCTATGTGTTTGTGTTATTGGCATACAATTTCAACACATATTCTGTGGAATTTCAACCAACAAAGGTGTTTGAGCAGTGTTTCAGGACATTAACATAGTGTTCCTTAAAAGGATAGCACACAATGCTGGTCCCAAGTGACAAGCTCCTGGCTCCTGCCCATGTCAAGCTGTAGGTTTTGTCTTACATTCTCACAACCACAAGGCATTTTACAATAGTAGGTCTGTTCTGCTTTTATTTCTTTACCTGTATGTCTTCCAATCATTGTTTATTCGCCTTTACTTGTAGTGCAGTATCAATTTATTTATTTACCTCTCGTGAATGTGGAAAGTAGAACGCTCTTTTCTCAGATTTTGAAGCAAGAACTTGATTCTCTGGTGTTCAAAGGGGCTGGAAGGAACTGTCTTGATTTAGTATGTCTATGGCCTTTTCTTAGTGTCCTCCTTGTTGGAAGCCTGCAAACAAGATTCTCTTGATTTACTGAAAGCTCTTGCTTTGAAAGAACATAACACCTTCAACTATAAGCTTCAGTTGTGTCAGACCAGAGACCATTATCTTGGCCATGATATATCAGCATGGGAGGGACACCTATCTAAAGATCGAAATAATGTGATTCTGCAAGTACCCAAACCTGAATGAAAATGAAACGATTACTTGAAATTGCTGGTTACTACCACAGTAGATAATGGGCTAGTCTTCAATTGTAAAAACCCTGCAAAACCTCATTTATTTCACTTCCTAAAACCCTTCCATGGTCCTCCAAAGCTAAGGAGACATGTATTAAAATGAAGCAAGAGTTGTCAAAGGCTCGGACCTTAGGTCTACCAAATGATCTGAAATCTTTCACTCCATATTGTGATGAATGTGAAGGTTTTGCTCTGGGAGTGTCGATTCAAATGCATTGGTGGCATCATCCTTTTGCCCAATACAGTGCTGCATTAGATTAATTGGGCTTAGGTGTAACATCTTGTTTACGAGAAGTGGCAAGAACTGCACTCTTAGCAGAAAAAACAGACACTCAAGCTCATTGGCATCCGGTTACTGTAGCTATGCGTCATGCTATTTTAGCATTACTCCTAAAAGGGAAGACTCACGTTTAACTAAATGCGAGAAGCTATTGATCTTTGCTGCTAATGTAACGATCGCTCACTGTTCTAATTTGATTACTGCATCTTTACTCCTGACACCTTCAGATGAGGAGTTTCATGATTGTTTGTTGGTAAAGTTCTTGACCCCCATAGTTGATTTAAAAGAAGTGCTACTGTAGAACCCTGAGATGATTCTGTCCATTAATGGGTGTAGTTTATATAATTATCTGGGGTGAATTTGAATGGGTTATGCAGTTTGTCCACGATTTGAAATCCTGGAAGATTATCAATTACAAAATGTTCACTAATCTGAAGTTGCTGAATTGATTGCTATTATCCATGTTTGTCTAAGGTGTTTTTCCCTAATGTTTCTGAAAGAAGAGGTGAGCAGCAACCTGTAGGAGACCTGAGCGTGGGAATACTTACACCTTATGGCACACATGTGCGAATGTCAACCCATGGGGATGATGGGTGGACCCTCATATGGGGGCCTATGGCAGACCTCAGAGTGGGCAGTATTTTCTGTGGGAGGGTTGGCCCTCTCCTATTGGCAGGTCAGCCCTGTGACTAACAGTAATTTGTGTGCACCTTAGTTAAACAATCACAGTCTTAGTTCATTTGACCAGCTTGACAGTTTTCTTTATAAGACAGAAATTGTAAAGCAAAATCCTTGGTGGTAAATAATTACATAACCTCAGTCGGCCACCTGTGAGCAAGTCAATTCACCTTTGGTAAATAAATAATTAAATATCATCCATTGGGTAACCTTGGAGAAAGTTAATTCACATTTGGTAAATAAATAATAAATTATTATTATTTTATAACCTGAGAGCAAGTTCCTTTCACATTTGGTAAATAAATAATAAATTATTATTATGTTATAACCTGAGAGCAAGTTCCTTTCACATTTGGTACATAAATAATTGAATAGCCCCCATCAGAATTCCTATACTCCTGGTAGCTGCAGACTACCACTTGGACGCAGAACAGCTAGAACACAGACCCACCAATCAACCAGACAAGACACCTGGACGTAACCAACCTCTACCGATCCCCCTGATATGTCATAAAGAGAATCTCCAAATCTCCCACAGTGCTACCTATGTGCTAAGATCAGAAATGGGTAGGTCACTGTCCTCTGCAGGGATATAACCATAGGAAGGGTAGTCAATACTAATATAACCAACAGGGTCAACCCGTGCTTCTGAAGCATGGAGGAACACCTCCACAACTAGGTGAGTAGCACCCTCTTGGTACTCCTGGTCCCTTACACACAGGTCCCCTGAATGGGCGCCCAACGCCTTCATGAGGTGAGATACCTCATCCCCACCTTCCGTGGAGCTAACTTGTAGAGTATGGCCTCTCCGAGTTCACTGTGACAGGCCTGGAGAATCTTACCTTCAGGCCTGTCTGTCAAACCCATGCATTTGCCGTATACCAGCACACACGGTATGCAGTGCCCCTTTCTCACTCTTTCCCACTCCTACCTGGCAGCTAACACCTGGTGCAAGGAAAACGACACTGCTCTCTCCCTCACAAGTCGTGCTGGGGCTTTGTACATCACCCGTCAACTTGCTCTTTCAGCTCCCGACTCAAACACTCCCTCTTAACTCCGGGAAGGGGAGAGAGAAATGCCAGCCCGGAAAGTGGTCGGCCTCAGGGGACGTCCCGGTCACAACAGAGGGCCTGGCTGCCCTCCATGATGATCCAGAGGTTCCTCTCCCTCTCGTATCTCCCGGCGCTCTCCCCTCCTCGGGGACCTTCCACCTGTGTCTGCCGGCAGGGGAGCTCTCGCCAACTCTGAGATTAAAACACCTCACAGACAGGCCCGCTCCCCCTGCTGGTGAAGCATACCATGCCTGTAAGACAAACTCTTCATGCTGGAAGCACGAAGCAACGAGAAAGGGGGAGAGAGAAAAAAATGCCTGCCAAACAAACATGACACAGAGCCCATGTACACACGGTAACCCACAAGAAATGCGGGTTTACACTCACCCCCCCTCTCCTTCAAAAATCCTTGTCCACAAGGGTTTATATGCTCTAGAGGTGCAGACAACACAAACTGACATTTTCAATCCCACAACAAAGGTACCTTCCACCATTGTTGAGCATAATAGATTGGTTTACCAGCATATGAATCTGTACATGTAGTAGTTTGAACAGTAAATCCCCTCTGGATAGCTTCAGTTTGTGATCCAGGAGCATCATAGCTCAACATCCTGACTGGCTTGACCTTTGATGAGATCACCAGACCTCCCCATATGCCTCTGAATGATCTTCAGATGCTGATTCTTGGCGGTCTTCTGATGCTGGAGGCCTATCCATAGTCACAGAGTTTGGCCTCAGTCATTATTTTATTTATTTTTGCATTTTTAAAGCGCTCACACAGCCGACAGGCATCGAGGCGCTGTTACGGGAAATGTTTGTTTTTGAGTTGCGTAATTGTTTTGATTTTTTTTTGTCTTAGTTGCGTATTTATAACACGCTTAAACACCCAGAGGTTTCTAAGCGCGGACCCGGGGATTCGAACCTGTGTTGCTTCGTGCCGTCTTGCTTCCAATGCGCGCACGTTGCCGCTGAGCTATTCTCCTGGTATGTGCTCTTCTTGTGGTGGGACGAAAATTTCAGTGTCCCCAAAAGCCGATTCCTCTCTCCTGGTCTCAGACAGTCCAGAGGGACCCGGAGTTGTATCCTTCCTTTCATTCCAATAAGCTATGTCTAAACCCTGAGAATGTTCGTCTCCTTCCTCTTCTAGTTATCTGGCCTGAATGTCTGAGGGCTTTTCGGCTACCTCTGGGTTTTTAGGCTCTTCATCCTCCATTGTCCTTCTCTTTTGAGCTGGAGGCAACAGACGGTACAGAACTTGGGCCAGCAGAGTGTAGGACTTCCCCGTGGAGTGACTCATGTTGATGAGTTCTGGTGATCCTCTTACTGGTGGAAAGAGGAACTTCGGCAACAGTCGAGTCCATTTCCACACCATCCCCTAAGTGTAAGAGGTGATTACGGTGGAGGGTCTTCACATCCCTCGGGGTGCCTTCCCTTCTCAGTCTAAACACAGGCAGCCCTGTCAACTGTCGCTCAACCCGGTATGGCTGAGATTCCCAGCAGTACCCCAGCTTGTTTCACCCTCTTTTCCCCAAACTCCGGATGAGCACCCGATCACCGGGTTGTAGATTGTGGAACCTGACTTTTTCATCATATCTCCTCTTGTTTTGCTGCACATTTTGTTCAGCAGTGGCTTGCGTCAGTTGGAAGGCTTGTGACAATTGGTCCTGCAGGTCTCTCACATACATGCGATAGTTCTCTATACCTGTTCCATTAGTGGAGACCCCAAAACTCGGGTCTATGGGTTGCTTGGTATCTCTTCCAAACATCATCTGATAAGGTGTGAACCCAGTGCCTTAATTCCTTGTACAGTTGTATGCGTGAACTAGAGTGGACACATGTTGGCTCTACTTGAGTTTCTCTTTGGCCCTCAGTGTCCCCAGCATACCCAGCAATGTGCAATTGAAACGTTCAGCTTGTGCATCCCCTTTGGGGTGGTAGGGGGAAGTCCTGGTTTTCTTGACCCTAATAAACTGCATGAGTTATTTAATGAGCTTGGATTCGAAGTCTCGCCCTTGATCGGAGTGAAGGCAAGTGGGCCAGCATTTTATGCACAAAGATTTTGTCCCAGAGTACCTTGGCTATGGTGATCACCTTCTGATCCCTGGTGGGATGTGCTTGGGCATATCGAGTAAAATGGTCTGTTACTATGAAGATGTTCTGAGTCCCGCTTTTGTCTATTTCAAGCCTCAGGAATTCCACACACACTAAGTCCATGGGTCCAGAGCTCTGCAGATGTTGGGGGGTTGCTGCTGGATGGCTGAGAGTTTTTCGGGCGATGCATCGGGCACAGGTGTGACAATACTCTTGTACTTCTGGGCCCAGGAGCAGCCAGTAAAATTGTCTTAGTACTAACTCCAAGGTTTGTTCACTCCCCAGGTGTCCACGTTGGTCATGAAGGGCACACAGCGCCAGTGGACGTATTGAGCGGGGTAGTACAAGCCGGTGTATCAGACGCCCTTGGAGTTGACTCTTCTTGTACAGCACTCCAACCTTCACCACTAGCGATCTCCATTCTTTGCGATATATCTGGTGATTGGGCATATTTCTGCTGTCCGGTGGGCCTTTTGTGCCATTCTCTTTGCCTTGCAGCACTTCACGTAGTTCTAAATCTTGTAATTGTTTTTGTCTTGGGTCCGCCTGGTTCATGTGCAGCAGTTCAGGAGCCGTTAGACTGGTTGCATTGCAATAGCTCATAGGGACCCCCTGTGCGGTTCCCCCTAGGCAGTCGATAAAGCGTGCTGGTTCAGCGGGCTGGCAAGTTCAGTTCTGACAAAGGGCTTTCATAGGGGCCACAGAAGCCATTTTAATAGGGATGGATTCCGAACTGTCATCTGGGTGGGGTCTTCGTTACAGTGTGTCAGCATCTATTTTATTGACTCCAGGGCGATACTCAAACTGGAAGTTGTACATGGACAACACAGCTAACCATCTATGGCCAGTAACATCCAATTTGGTGGACCTGAGGATGTATGTGAGTGGATTGTTGTCTGTCATTACGGTGAAAGTAGCTCCGTATAGGTAGTCATGCAGTTTTTCAGTCACTGCCCACTTCAGTGCCAACAACTCTAGCTTGTGGGTAGAGTAGTTCATTTCAGAGGGGCTTTTAGCTGACAGCTGGCACCCATCCTGTTAAAACTGGCATCCACATATAAGATATAAGGCAGGTGGGGATCAGCATATGCTAGGACAGGTGCTTCAGTAAGAGTCTTTGTTAGACATGTTTTGCCTTTTTTAGATCAAAGTCTTCCTTGAGATAGTACCAGGCCTTGGACTGGGTTTTCTTTCTAGCCACCCTCTTCTGTGGTGCGGGATAGCCTTTGGTCAATTCAGTGAGTGGTCTGGCTATGGTGGCAAATCCGGGAACAAACCTTCTGTAATAATTGCAGAAACCCAGGAAACTTCTAATTTCTTGCAAATTCTGTGGATGGAGCCAAGTCGCGAGGGCTTCCATTTCAGTGGGATCAACCCACACCCCTTCAGCTGACACCACATGGCCAATATACTTTACACTGGTCCGGCAAAACTGGCACTTTTCCAAGGATACTTATAGTGTCTGCAGCTGGAGACGATGCAGAACCTTCAGCAACCTCTGATGATGTTCTTCCAGGATCCTCCCAAACACGATTATATCGTCTAATTTATTTTATTATTTATTTATTTATTGATGTTTTAGTTTGGTTTCAAACTTTTCCATCATTTTACATTGTGTTCTTTGTGGTCGAGAGGTGGAAGAAAAAAAGAGAGCGAAGAAAAAAAAAGAAAGAGTCAAAGAGTCTTGGGACGTAGTTCAGGCGCTTCTTCCGTTGAGTTCAAGGATAATGGGCAGGAACAAGGAAATGGTGTATATATATTTGTTATTTTTCCCACTGAGGATGGCAGCCCATCTTTCTGATCTGTGGATCTGTTGTGTTGTTGCAAGATGCGATTTTGTTGGTAAAATGTTCAGACGAATTCTAAAAACATTTGCCCTGATGGTTTGGTCTGGGAATAATAGAAGATATGCTGGTGGTTCGTGTATTTTCCTATTGTCTTGGTTACATTGAAAGGTCTCTTTGTAGGTATTTTTCCTTTGGATGGTTTTGATCCAATCATTCTGTACAAGTTTGATTTTGGCATATTGAGGACGCATGATTAGGAGTTCCTCTAATATCTCTTCTGTTTCCGTTTCCATGGTGATAGATTTTTTCAATTTTTCTAACATCGTGTTGTTAAAAGTATTCGGTTGAGTTTTCAGAATTTGAATTGCAGGAGTTTTCTCGTCAGATAGTATTTTTCAATAGATGTCTAATCTTTTCCAGCATACATTGTAATCCAATTGATTGGGTTGCGAGTTCATATCATATTCTTGGCATAGGATACGAGTGTGGCAGGTGAAGGATCTTGCGCCAAAAGATTGACTCAAATTTCGTCCAGTTTACTTTTTCTGTATTCATCATTGCTTCTGTTCCGTAGGTTATTATCGGAATACATTTTTGTCTGTAATAGGCAATGATGGGTCTGAATGAAAATTTTCCATATTTCCTGTGGATTATGCACCCTTGGCGTGCCAGTGTTTGGGCCTTTTGTTCTGCTTTATCCAGCCATTGTTCTTCAGTCTTGGATTGGTTGATTAGTATGCCGAGGTATTTGAATGTTGTCACATTTTCTAATCGGGTTCCGCTGATGTTGAATGTTGCTTGATGTCTTTCAGTTGATTGTGGTTTAGTTAGGGTCATAGTCTTTGTTTTTGAGATGTTAATTGTTAGCTCATTGGTATTCATATAGTTGCTTAGTGATGTTAAGGCAGCTTGTAATCCAGAAGGGGTTTTGTCGAGCAAGATAATATCATCGGCGTATGCCATAACAGGAACAGGGGTTGAATTTATTTTCGGCGGATTGGTTTGAGTGCTGATCAGTTGCTGTTCGATGTCTGATGTGAAGAGATTATAGAGGGTTTCTGCTAGAGGGCATCCTTGCTTTAGACCATTTGATGTGGTTATCGGTTTGGTGGTTGTACCTTGTTTCGTGAGTCTCACTTTTATTGAAGTTTCAGAGTAGAGTAAGATTATAGGTTCTAGAATGTTCGGAGGGCAATTCCAAGTTTTGAGTTTCGCCCATAGCTTATGCCGTGATATGGCATCAAAGGCCATTTTTAGGTCGATGAATGCAGCGTATATGGTAGTCTTGGTGTTAATGGCTTCATGCTTGATCAGGTGCAATAGTATTAGATTGGTATTGGTTCAGATGTTGGCAGTGAAACCTGTTTGCCGTGTTGAGGATTGGCCATTGTTTGTGGCCCAAGAGGTTAGTTGTTTCAATAATGTTGTTGCAAAGAGTTTTCCAAGCGTGTCTAGCAAGGCAATTGGGCGGAAATTCTGTGGTTGATCATGCGGTCCTTGTTTGTGGATAGGAACAATTGTAGCTGATCTCCAGGAAGTTGGGATTTGGTTGAGTGTGTTTATGATGGATATTATCTGGCACATGAAGTTTGCCCATGCCGGAGGGTCTTGCTTGAGTACAGCATTTGAGAGTCCATCAGGGCCAGGTGCTCTTGATGTGTTTAGGTTTTGAATCATAGAGATCAAGTCGTCGTATGTGACGTTTACTGTCCACTTCGTTTTGACGTTGTTTGTTTCTTTTTCGAGTTGGAAGGATTGAGCTGCATAGATGTTTGAAAAATGTGTAATCCACGTTTGCTGCGGCACGTTGGCCGTTAGCTTGTGCTGTTTTTGAGAGTTATCATTCAGGAGATTCCAAAGCTCTCTTGTGTTGTTTGAGTTATATGTCTTCATTATAGTTTCTGCATCCGTTTGGAGAAGGCTTTTCTGTTGAGATTTTTTCCAGTTGTTATATGATTGCTTCAATTTTGAGATCTGTAGAGTGTTTTCTGTGGATTTTGTTTTCTTCAACTGTCTTACCGATTTTGCCAGAGATTTTTTCTTTTTGGCTATTTCCTGGTTGTATGCGTGGAGGTGGGTTTTATATGGTCGGTTCTTGACTGTTTGTTGGAAAGGAAGCAAGATTCACTCAAAGTTCAATTTTTCAATGTCTGTCTTATTTGAGGCACGAAGTTTAGTCGGTAGATGGACTATCGCTGCTTGTTGAAAGCAGAGCCTTGAAGATGTTCCATCGAGTTCTAGTACACATACTGTCAGGGTTGAATCTTGCTTGATGATGGAGTGTGAGTGGGCTGTTAGTTTGTTGTGGTCACTTTTGTCTGAGATTAATGTTTGTGCTGACTTGACCGATTCATGCAAGGTTTGTGACAGGAATATGTAGTCGATGATTTCAGATGAGGATCCTCTGGCCCATGTTGGCACATACGAAGTGGAGTTGTTTCCTGAATGGTTTAAGAGGATGAGATCTCGGGTGAGAATTTCATTCATCCATCTGGTTGCTTTTGGTGAGAGTTGAGTTTGAGTTCGGGGAGTACCATTCTGTGTGAATAAGTTGATGGTAAGGTCCCCGCAGAGTATTATTTCTAGATGGTAGTGTGTTCCAGCTAATTTGTCAATTGTGATGAAAACTCCATCAATGAATGCTTCGGTTGTTATAGCTGCGGGGTTCCAGTACAGGTTTAGTATTGCGATTCTTGTTTCATCGTTTTTTTTGGGGTGGTGAATCTCTGTTGTCTTTATTATTGTTAGTTGAATCCAGAGATTGATGTTTACACTGGTCAGTACTGCCCATTGAGGGTTTATTTTGATTAGAGTGAGTAGTCCGGATGCTGGTCTTCCTTGTTTTTTGACTATTGCGGGGTTGAGACATGTGAGAAATCCATCGCATGCTGGTGTTTCGCTGATCCAAGTCTCTTGTAGGCATATGATTTGTTAATTTTCTAGATCAGATGAGGGTTGGGTAAACAAGTGCAAGTTTCCTCTAGTGTTCCATGAGCAGAGTGACCATTTGAGCTCTGGTTTCAGTGATTGTTATGATTGGGAGTTAAGTGAGATTCTTGAAAAAACGGTTTCTGTGATTGAAGTTTCAAAGTCATAGATTATTTTGAATGGTCGATCTGTTCTGTCCCATTCTTCCGATTGTTGAACATGAGTCCGAGTAGCAGCAGTTCTTGTGTGGTCATGGGTCTGGTTGTTCATCTTCATCCTTGGTTGATATTTTCTTGTTTATGTAGATGCCCAGCAGTTAAAGCCAAGTTTGAGGAGCTGGGCACGCTTTGATGGGATCAGTTCTTGGTCATTTGGGTCGGAGAGTTCAGCAATGATCTTATCTAAATGTTTGTCATCTTTGAAAGTGATTAGATCTATTTTTTGTTGTTGTTATTTTTTGTAGTTGCGGAATCGCTCCAAGGAGGCGGAGGGTATTAGTTCTATTGAGTATTAGTGGTTCAGATCTGTTGCTTTTGCTTTCAATATGGATTTCGTAGATTTGATTTTGGTGTAACGGATTGACAAACGATGGAAGTGTGCAATCGGTATTGCTTGATGCTTGTGAGTTGAAAGATTCATTTGAAATTTGATCGTATGATTCTGATGCTGATGAGACGAAAGAGTCAGGTATGTAAGCTATATCTGAGGTGTCTCGTAGTGAGTCTTCAGAGATTTCTTCATACATGTCCGGTGGTTGTGGTTCATGGTTAGGAATATACTCATCTATTATTATGAAGCTTGAAGGCACCGTGGGTAGCCTGGAAGGTGGTGTGTCATCTGTTAGATGATCTCCATGGGTTGAGAGATTTAACAGGTCTTCATCTTGGGTGGAATGTTCAGATGATGGCTTTGTCGGGCCACAGGTCTGTAGGGCCCCAGTGTGACACTGCTGGTTCTGGTTGTTGGAATCCATTGTGTGAGGGCAGCATGTCTTCTCTGTTGGTAATGGCTTAGGTTGGTTCATCGTCTTCTCTGTTAGCAATGTAGGTGTTTGGTCCATCATCTTCACTGTTCTCAAGAACGCTCTTGAGCCTGTTTGTCGTTTTTTGTTACATTTTGGCTGTGTTGGTTTGCTGGCAGTTGCTTGGTTATCCTTAGTGAAGATCTGATATTGTTCTGTAGTATTCCTAGTTGAGTGGTTGGGATCCTGGGTCTCTGGATGTTGGCTTATAGCTTGTTCCATGTTTCGTTGTGTCTGAGATACAGCAGTGATTCGATCGCCGCCACTTTGCTGAATGGAGATATCGGTAGCAGGAGGAGCTAGTGTAACTTGCTCATTTGTTATAGTTATTTGCTGCGCTGTTTGGTGTTGATGGTGTGCTTTGAAGAGAGCTAGTACTTCTGTGTTTAGATTCTTTTTTTCTTGGCAATCGCTTCTTGCTATTTCTGACAGATGTTGTTGCCATTGGTTGGATTGTTCTGCTTCCAAATTCAAACGGGATTCGATTGTGGTTATGAAATTTTCTATGTAGATCTGCTTAGAGTGTATTCGTGCTAGGAGAGTTGCTTGATCTTTGATGTTGTCGTTCATGGATTCATGTAACTTCATAAACGGCATCATTGACTGAGACAACACTGCAATAAGCATGTTTTGTAAGTCCAGCATAGTAGTCGGAATCCTAGGATTAATGTGATCCTCGTCGTCATGGTTATTGGATGATGGTTTGGTTTCCGATGCACTCGGTTGGGGAGTAGGCTGTTGGTTCTTGCTTGTGAGATCAGGCGTGTAGTAGGATTTGTCTGTGTCATAGTTACATCGAGTAGGAATTGGTTGGTTTGTTGCTGAAGTCGTTTCAGTTTCTCTTTTGATGAGTCTTTGGCCAAGTCCTTGTGTCATACATGGGGTTGAAGTAAAATGCAGTCGATGATTTCCTGTTGTGTTGCCAAATATATTGTCTAATTAAACCAGTACTTCAAGTTCATGTCCCCCACAGTTCTTTCCATCAAGCGTTGAAACGCGGTTGGCGCGCACTATATCCCCTGTGGCATTCAAGTAAACTGGTAAAACCCTAAGGGGCAGATGAAGGCAGTCTTCTCCTTGTCTTCGGGTAACATGGGGATCTGATAATATCCACTCCGTAGGTCTAAGACGGAGAACATCTTGCATCCAACCAGACAGTCAAGAGTCTCATCCACTCGGGGGGTTAGGTGGGTGTACTAGTCTGCCACTGTTTTGCTGTTTAGCCGCCGGTAGTCAATGCACACCCACACATCAACCAGGCGGACCTGAGACAAAAACAATAATGTATACTGATTGCTGCTATGTCCATGGCCCTGCCCCCTACTTTATCATACTGTGGAAGCAGCGTGGCTACCTGATATCAGCAGGTTCTCCCATATGTAAGAGTGTTTATGTTTCTGCCCTATTGTAAGCCATATGGTTGCCCTCTGGATTGCATTAGTAAAGTGCCGGGGGCATGATATGTCCAGAACAGTGGTTGCAGAAGGCATTTCTTTAGCTGATGATTCCACATGAACTGCAGCCCTAGAAGCCCCCGGCTCCTAATGTTGTCCTCGTGTGTGTTTCAGTGGAACAGTCACTGATTGCAACTTTTTTATTGTCTAATTGCACTGCAGGACCTAGCATCACAGCAAGAAAATGAATGCTGGTCCAGAAAGAACGGTACGTTGAATCCCGATACTACTTGACGCTGTTCATATGGTGGCCTTGTAGTACCTAAAATGCTTCTCCCTTACCTTGCCAGACTTGTTCACTAGGTGGCAAATTCCAGTAAAGGTGCTATAATTGTTGTCATTAACTGTAAATGGTTTGCACAATATTTTCCTACAGTTGCTCAGAATTATTGCAGTAGTTGTCCAGTTTGTCTGCCCCATAATGTGGGACATGTTGTAAAGACTTTCCCTTCCGCACATCCAGTACATGAAGGTCAATTTCTAAACATTTCGATTGTTTAATTTAGTTTAGTTTATTATTTATTATTATCAAATGCCCATAGGCCTCAAAGCGCACATTTAACAAAAGAATCAGACATACAACAACGAAATATTGATGGCAGTGTAAGACTTTTTAAAAAAACAGCGCCCTCAGCCAGTGTCTTTATTAAACAAATAGGTTTTTAGTTCCTTTTTGAAGTGTCCGAGACTTGTGCTTAATACTGTTCCACAGAGAAGGTGCCCAAACTTCAAAGCAAGAGCCACCATATTTATTCAAAGAAAATCATGGTTGAGCAAGAAGTAGTTAATTATTAGACCTTAAAGTACACCTCTGCTGGGCATCGTTGATACGATTTCAGAGATACAAAGGGGTATCTTTGGAATGACACTTACATACAATAGATAATGCATTGTGCTGTATTCTTTGCTAGACTAGTAACCAATGAAGTGTGCAACAGGCTTCAGTAACATGATCCTGTTTTCTTAAGCCACATACTGCTCGCACTGGCCCATTCTGGGTAGCCTGACATTTCTTGATATTAGCTTGAGAGGTGCCAATCAGCAGGCTATTACAATAAGTCAATGTTGCATTGAGGGTGGCTGATGTTATTCTTAGATAAATATGGGCGAATTCGCCAGTCCTGTAAGAGCACACTGAACGAAGACTAGATGTGTGTTAGAGTGAGATAGACTTCATGCAAATAAGTGTCTTCATTTTTATTCTATGACAGAGACACCATTTCACTGGTCAGGAGGTTAGAGATACCGGCAATGCTTCAAATATTTGCCAGCATTTTCTTTGTGCTTACTCATCTCATAGTGGTGCAGGGGAATGACGAAATGGTGATAGTCTATTTTTGCTATGAAAAGTGTGCAAGGAGATGCACGAAAACCCTACCACTTCTTTTGCTGCATATTCAAAATAATCTAAACAGAAGAGATGAACTGTCACCCCGTGAACTTCTGATTGGGCACCCTAGGCGCTTCGCCACAACCCCTTTGTCCAGACGAAAATTGGATTTCAATTTCGAAGACAATATGCTCATGTATGATAGTAAGTCCCTTGTGAAGGCTGTCAGATTTCCATATTTCCATATTTGCAGGCAAGGAAGGACTGCCGGAACCTGCTGTTGGGGGACCCTGCACTTCCCTTACATCTGACGATTGTCTCTATTTGCGAGTACATCAGAGAAAGTCTGCACTGCAACCTCGTTGGGTCGTTGGGTGGGGGGGGGGGCGTTTCATATCTTTCTCACCACCTCTCTGGATGTGGGTCCATGCCTCAATGGGCAGAAAGGTGCAACCTCCATCCGAAGCATCATAGTAGACTGCAGTCCCTTAAGCTTTCTTTTGCTTCTAGAGAAGTTGCATCATCAGGATGACCCACATCCATATCGGCTTCTGTAGGCAACTCTACAACGAGGAAGAGTGCCACGTCTTCCACACCTGTTCAGAGTGCTTCGGCGCAGAGTCAATATGCCGTTTTAGTCCGTAGTGCAGAATCATCATCAGTGAGCTCTGGCACAGAAGTGGAGGAGGAGAAGCAACAATCGGCTTCTGCTCTCCAGGATTCTAATTCCACCCTTCTGTGCAAATACCATTTGCATTCATGCAGAAGGTGGAGCAGTGACTATGTGACTTGTTGAGGAGAGGTAGCAACTCTTTCTGGCCACATCACGTGATTGAATAACACACGGTCAAGGTGCTATGTTACTTCCTGACAAGGTGACTACGAGAGGAACCACCAACAAAGTTGCAGCAACATCTTGTGTTCAAGGCTGCTCTGGATTCCTGTCTATAATTGTGTCACTGGGTTATTCTTATTTATCGTTGGTATTTTGATATTAATGCGGATGTATGGGCACTTCAAGCAATGCATGAGACTGTTGATTTTCCTCTTCATCCATTGGCACATCCAGGTGGCACCTTTGTGTTTGGTTTGCAATGCTGTTCTTTTTACTTTTATGCTTGTTTGCTGCATACCAGCTTTTTGACATCATCTGAAGACAGAATAGACTTTTAAACTGAACCTGGTGTCTTGTATGAAGACCTTCCCATAGGGGAGTGAATAAACTGCTTTATTAAGATAAATTGTTCATGATGCTAATATGTGTCTTAAATGGTGGAGCGTTTAACATTAATTGTCATGAATCACAGGGCCCTAATGCTTATCGTTATATAGAAAGCAAGGGTACTTTTCTCCATGCAACTTGGCAATGCATCTGCATCCAGAATGTGCCTAGCCACTGGATCTGTGCCCATCTCCTGCATGACATAGATTCTGGTTTCATGATGCACAATTTCCATTTAATTGTGAAGATATCTGCAGTGATGTCCGACTAGTTTCCAGGTCCAGTGGCCCCAAACCATACGCTGGTCATTATTTAGAGATGGGTGTTTCAGGATTTCTGGATGTTCCTCCTCCTGATCAGCTTCAGAAGAAACCTGCTGTAACTCGGCTATCTTCTCCAGCCACAGACCTTCTCTGCTACACTAATCATGGGTCACTGTTTATAGGTTATTAACTGGTGTTATTATAAGCAAGGTTCCCTTCTCTTTCAATAAAGGATTTTCTTTTACTAAATCTGGTTATGCAACCTATCATGAGACTTGCTTTAGATGTGGTGCCCCAGCCTTCAGCTGGTGACCTGTGGATTGGGGTGGAAGTTGTTATATGGGATACATATTGCTAGCTATTAGACACCTTCCTAAACGACCCTCGCATCAAAGAGATATAGGAGAGTATGGTTGAGAAATATTGTCAATGGCATGGCTTATTTAGTGCCTCAAATAGGCATCAAGATCATCCAAGATCAAATCCACAAATGTCCCTGTTACTGAAGAAAGGTGTACTTCAAAGTCCTTTTCCCTGATTACTCATGAGCAAATGGCTCGACGCACTATTACACTGCAAAACGTAATGGCCTTGAATACTATCCTGGCCTCAAAAGGAGGTGGTGGTGTCTTTATTGGATCCGAATGCTATACGTGTATGTCAAATTATAAAGATAATTGTTCTGATATTCTTCTCCACCCAAGAAAATCTGTGGCTATATTACATGGAGAGAATACATATATGGGACAGTCTCTTGGGTCTCGGCTGAGCAATTCTCTCAGCTTGTTCGAAGCATCTATAATATATGGGACCTGGATGATTTTTGCCACTCCTTTGGTGGATTTTCTGCATATATTTACTAATCAGGTGTGTTTTCAATTGTTTCGAGAAGAAAACTGTTGATACCTTGAAAGTTCAAAAGCGACTTCTATTGGATGAAGAAAACCCAACAGATGTTTGAGAATGAACCTGGTTTCCTTGAATTGATTATTGAAAGTGTTTAAGGATTTGAGGCTAGGGGGAATTCTGTGGAAGAAAAATGCAGATATATGTAAACGATTGCCTAAAGAATGTTGATGGGAAATGTAAGTGTATGTGAATTTAAATGAACACACAAAAGGGTGTGCAGATTCAAGAAAGGTGGGCCCTTATGTTCAGCTAACAAAGAAAAAATAAGGGCAAATCGAGTAGTCTGATTTTTCTTATACTTGAAATGTATCTTTTAGCACATGTATGGAAGAATCTTTTTAGCAATAGGTGGTGCTTGTTGTCACTGTATACTTTTCTATACAAAAATGCCCAACTGTCCCTCTTGGGTGTGAGCTTACCCTAGATTGCTGGGGTGTGCCGCCTACCTAAAAGGGATAGAGGAAACTCTAAATCAATCCTTTCTGAAGCACCAATTGTATTCTGAGATCAAGGTATGTACTTTATTTGTAGGTGATACCCTAAAATAAGATAAAATGATCTGAAACTATCGTACATGTAGAACAGGAATGTAAATGAGGGCAGAATAAAAGATAAACTGCAGAGCCTCTCTTTTTTTGCATTCCCTTTTCACAGTTTTTTCACATTGGTCGCTGGTTCCTGCGAGTGTAGACTATTGTATTCCTCCATGCACCGCTTTTCTTTTTACTAAATAGTCATTAATTTTTCATAATAGAATTGATGTTTAAGAAAATATACCCTTATTTTCAGCAACAGGCCTAGAGTAACTTAGAGAGAAAATACTATTTTGAATTACATGGTTGAAGACAGAAAGTAGAAATTAAACTTGGCTCAACAATGTGGTATTTACTCTCATGTTTGTGTTCTGCTCCTCCTACTGTGCCGGTTATCTCTGGTAGACTGCAGAATGACTTTGGGAGGTCAGGCTGCCTGTCAACTCAAAGACCATTGTATTCATTGGATTGTCGAAATCCTCCTTAGTGAAGTCATAGAAGCTTCCACACATTTTGAAGTCAACATACTAAAAACACATGAAAGTTGCTGGTAAAGGGGGCGCAGTAACGCAGTGTGTAGATTTCTTGGGGAGAGTGTGTTGTCCTTTGCCATGTTCACCATGCAGTGCAGATATTAAAGATTTACTGAACTAACCTCATCCAACATTGGAGTTCACGTCTGATTTCCAATGACACACTTTATTATGTACATTAAAATGAAATATTAGCTATACTTCAGTATGACTGCTGTGCCTTCAGATCATTCATTGTAATACCCTAAGCTATCAGTATCATAATCCCATACTTTCATGCTTGCTACCCACAATTTTACATTGAATTCCCAACTCCGTCGAGCACCCCGGACCATTCTACACCCACCTAACAAACATTGTAGTATAATTGATTTCCCTTAATATACTGTGACGGATCAGAAGAAGGACGCAGGCACTCTTTGGACAAGTTCCAGAGTTTTTATTCATGGATAAGAATAAGGCCTATCTCTCCATATTGCTATGGGGTGTTCCCGACCTACATAAACTAACAAGGGTGCTCATCAGTGGTCAGTGAATATCCAAAACAAACGGTCCCCATCGAACAATAAGCTACCAAGGTCAGAAGAATGACTCCCTGCTCCTGAATTGTACTTCTTAAACCGCTCTTTGTTTCTTCTTTCAATAGTTAATTTTCAGAGAGTCTCTCGTGACTTCTTGTATCAACTCTTGAAGTTCCCTCGTGGGATTCTTGATTCCCTTGCCCCCCTTAATAGTCAGTTTCTTGGCCCTTTTTGGGTTCCTCTGATGATTATCAACAGCTCAAAGCACTTTTGCAAAGTACCACTTTGGTAGAGAAATTGACCTCTTGGATAACAACAGTTGCCATTGGTATCATATACTTGGTCTGGGATATGGTTTGTCCTATTGGTTTCTCTGGTTTTTACTTCATCACATCCATTCTTTATTTTGTTCCTTTGTTCGTTGGTACACTCATGTGTGGACTCTCCCTCTTCATATTGTATTATTCTCCAGGCTCTTTGATAACCCCCCCTCTTGGGGGTTTTCTCCCTTTCCCCCTTTTTTACATTTATAGTTCATCAAGTTGGTTTTCCAACGTTCAATATTTATACTCGGACAAGTTTCCCCAACTGTGTAATTCTGGTTTGGCCACCCGTTCTCCCCATTACCTCCTTTAATGACGGGAGACTTCTTCGGACTCGGCCCACCTCTGAGAAAGTCCTTCTTGTCTTGCTTGGTTATCGGTATGCTTTTTCTGGTGTTCGCCCTAGGGACTTTGTTCCCCTGCTATCTCGATGCTCCTGCACCCAGTCAGGCTGTTTCTCGCTTTCTCGCTGTGGTCTGAGTGTTGATCCACAGGCCCCTGGCCCACCGCGACTTCTTTGCGGTCACACCACCATTTCTGCTCGGCCTCTGGCCTTCTCCTCTACTGCCTTCTGCAGCATCTCATGCATCCCCTCCACCCTCTCTCTCTCTTTTACTTGTATGGTTACCGCGGTTCTCTGGCGTTTCTGCTTCCCTTCGTTCAATGAAGGTTTGAACAGTTTGGGCACTGCACTTCCTCTCTGCTCCTCCTCCTTCAGCTATGACGCTTGAACAGGCCTTCCCCTGCTCGCCTATGCGTGTCTCCTTCTTGTTCTCCTCCTCGTTCAATATACACATGCTCTTCAATGTCTTCGTCTCCCTGAATTGGGGACTTTAATTTAAAGAGAGACAATCTCTCTTTCCCGTTGCAAATGGCATATGTTCACTTTTCTTTTATCCAAGTCTTGCACCTTAAAACTTTTTGCGTTCCAGCAAGTTGCTTTTAGGCCATTATCTGTACTGGTATAGGAAGTTCCTCAGGAATGGAAGTCCTTGTCCTCTAAGGGGAAGTCTCTCCCAGTGAGGTCCCACTTGCCTCAACCCCTAGGGAGTGTGTTGTGGAGCGGCCTCATCTGCCTAACCTCACAGGGGGATGGCTCCCTCTTGGGGAGAAGGGATACATTCCCTCAATTTCCATCCATTCTTTAAATTTACATCAAGGTACAATGCTTTCTTTGTACTTGTCTTTAAAAATGTACACTTGTAATGTGTGTTCAATAAGGCGGAGTTGCAATCACGTGGTAAATCAACCTGAAAATATGTAAGGAATTGTCATAGATACAAAAGATGTATAAAATAAAGTATGATTCACTCTGAAAAGGCAGAAGAGCACACAAGGCAATGTATATCTTCAAAATGCCCACAAGACGATATAGCAAAGTATGAGGATAAAAAATTAATCTGCAATCCTCCGAGGTGCAAAGTCAAACGCAAAGAACAGAAACAACTACGACTATATTATAATCAGCTAACTGATTTACCATGGGTATTCGAGTAGGTGACATACTTGGTGAAAAAAAGCATACTTCTATATATTATTTGGTTATTAGTAAGTGTGCTGTATGCAACTTCATACACATTACCATTCAACGTAATTTGATGTCAACATGGCTCAGTGTATTAAGGGCCTGCTCCAGAGGGGGATGTGTGTTAGAGACAGAGACAGACAGACAGACAGAGAAAGAGAGAGAGCAGAGAGCGAGATCACAGATTGAAACTGGCAGAGCTGACGTGGTCCATCCTTATGAATGCAATAAAAAAATGATCATATCATAAAAATAATAACACATGTTCATTACATGCAGGGATATACATTTTCTTTTATTGTGATAGGTTTTATTTCCAAACCTTCCACAAATGTGTACAAAACCGCACAATTAACTAAAGAAACTACAGAAATTGCATTTTCACAGAAATTCACATTAAACTAAAATGTCATAGATATTCATCGTAATTAGCTTATACCACCACCTGGCAAAAGCACAATGATCGACATAATTAATTTCAAGGGTATACAAAAACAAAATAGCTGCCATCCTGCCCTTCTCACCTAATATTCGTCTTGCTCATTTTTAAAATGTGATACTAAGTATCCAAATGCTATCCAATGTTTACAGTACAGTTCTGCTTATCCAACAGGCTGAAACGCGACTTTAAAAACCTTATCAAGACCACTATCAAGTGAATACTGTCTCCTTGCCTAAAAGAAGCCCACAAACGTTCTCCCACATCACTAATGAAGGGATTGATAAACTTAATAAAAATTATGCACTCTTAACTTATGCAAGCTTGGGCAGAAGATAACCAAATATTTAAGTGTTTCAACTGGGATGTACGTTGAAAAAACGTATCCCAAAAGATCGAATTACAAAATCACGGAGCCCACTTGCTCATATTTTGTGATTTGATCTTTTGGGATTTTGCCAATTGTTCCCCTGCACTGCCTTTAATGTATGTGGGGGACACCCCTGCAACCTCAGCAGCCCATAATACCAAACTGGGGCAGTGGGGGCCACCCCTGCAACCCTTGCTCCCCTACTCTGTATTATGGGCAAAAGATCTCTAATCTAATATGGCAAATGCACAGTAAACGTGCATTCGGCATTTTAGATTCAATTTTTGTATTAATTACTTTTCTACTGCAGTATCATTCAGACACGTCCTGCAACTTTCTTATGAACACTAAGGCCTCGAGGTGAGCCTATGCATTCCAGTGAAGCAGCTGATTTAGTTTAAATCGTAGATATAAACTTCTCGATTCCCTTCATGGGAAGAACTTTAGATAACAAGGTTCATGATCACGCCTGTGAATAGTAGCTATGTATTCTGATTAAAGAGAATAGTTTCCCATGTGTTCTATTATAGGGTTAACCAGCAGTCCCACAAGAACAATTTTTTTTCGTCCCCAAGGGATTATTTCCAAGTTCATCAACATCAGAAACAATTTACCTCAGAAGGGATAAATGGGATAAAGCAAAAGTCTCTAAAGAAGGAAATGTTTGTTCCCCTGGATCTCTACCAAGATGCACAAATAGAGAGTTCTTGGGGGGCACACATACTTTGCATGAAGTGAAACATTTTTCCAAAGTATGAGAGTTTTTAGAGAGATCAAACCCAGCTCATGTTTTAGGACACAATTAGGCATGCATATCGGGAGTCCCAAAGTTCTCTTCCAGAGACAGCCTCCCAATGTGTTTAAAAGTCCCCCAAATCTAGGACCGTAATATCCAAACTGTAGATCAAGGCAGGGACAATCTTTCCCGCATAAAACTTGATGAGCGGTAACACAGAAAACTTGCAAAAAAGCCAATAAATGCTGTGTAGCTGGGCATGTAAGGGTCTGATCTTATCTCTCACTCTCTGTTCTTGGACTAACCTGGACGAACCGTTGGAAATGGTAAATCCCAGGTATTTCCAGCTTAATATTGCTTACCGTCCACCGACAGACCTTGGGGACCCGTTTCAGGGTGAAAATAATAATTTTTGACTTTGTACCGATGATTTACAGATTATGTAAGTCTGCATATTTTGAGAAGATTTCCAACTTCCTCTGTAAACCAATGGGAGCAAGGTCAAAGAGAAGTAAATTGTCAGCGAATGCCAACTAGTGATACAGTGATATTCCAGGGATATAACTACTCAGGGAGTGTTAATAATGTGCACAAATTCTACCACTATACTTCTAAAAGGATTACTACAATTACATCCAATACCATTTTAGTGGGGAAACAAAAAAGAGCAGATCGGTCTATGGCAGGAGTGGACTGGCCTAAAGGGAACGCTGGACATTTCCCAGTAGGCCTCTGCAACCTGGGCCTCTTTTTCTGTGGTAACCTATGTTATTTTCAGTTTTTCTCATGGGAAAAGGGTTGGGCTTGCTAAGAAAAAGTGTAACTATCGGGCCACCTTGAAATGTATTTCCAGAGCCTCTTTTGATTCCCAGTCCACCCCTCTCTATGGGTTATAAACTACTGAAAGGAGCAAATATTAACCAGATACGCAAGAGGTGTCATTGTGAGAGTATTTCCAAAATAGCAATGTCGGGAAGCGACATATATTCGATTATCTAGATGGATGGCAGTCAAAGTGAAATTAACTTCTGAGTGAGAACGTTTTGAAGGCCAGTAATGTTGACGGACTATTGGCTACTTTTGTCACCTAACTAAACTCCTTCATTTATTCTAATTTCTGATACATGTGCAGAATTAAAAGTACTGCATTGTCTCGAACCAGATATGAGATTTTGTGATTGCCTGTTTTTAGATATTTAAAAATGTTGGAAGAACAACAGGAGACTGATGTGTGAGGATTGGTTTCAGGATATGACTCTCCTCTTAGCAAGAAGAACCCTCTTCTCTTGAGAAGAATCCAAAAGAAAGGAAGCTTGATGATTATGAGATTATTTGGGGTGAGTTTAATGAACTTTATTTATGATTAGTTTAGTTTGATGACATATGTAAATATTTCCTAGTCAGCCATTTCTTTCCCCTTCCTTTTGCTCGTCTCCTTTTATATTTATATACGTTCAAAAGTAAGCATTAGATACGGTCTTCATTTTTTTTTCACTGTGAATGAATTGTTGATATAGCATGGGTTTTATTTAAAATAGTAGCACTGAATATGAATTTCTGTATATTTTAGGAAATTGATTCCTGGAATTGATAAAACGAGAACAAAAAATACAATTTCAAAAATGTACGTGATTTTGCAAAATAGCACAAAGTCACATACTGCAAAACATGTTAAGTAGTTGTTGCAAATAAAGGAAACACTGAGCAACTTTAATTCACAGTACAACCACCTATATCAATTACATAGACACCTCAGTTTGCCCCTGTGCCAAATGTGAATAGGGCACCTAGCCCTGCAGCCTTTGCTTGCATTCTCTCAGCTGCACCTTTGCTTTTATAAAGGAAAAGCAAAACTAAGAGCAAAATAATGCAGAGACTCGCCCAGCGCAGGATGCACTTTATCACACCAGACCTGGGACCCGATTCATGGAATTTGTTGCATGGTTCAAAGTGACTTTGCACTGCTGAAAAGTGCTTTGCACTGCCGACACATATCTTGATTCATGGAACTGTGCAAAGTGTATTTTTGCCGTGCAAAGTCATTTTTGCAGTACACAATGACTTTGCACTGACTTTGCATGGCAAAAATACACTTTGCACAGTTTCATGAATCAGTGTTTGTGTCGGCAGTGCTAAGTCACTTTTCAGCAGTGCAAAGTCTCTCTGAACCGTGAAAAATATTCCATGAATCGGTTGTTTGGTACATAGTTTGATCTCTGGTTTAGATCGCACCACTATCCAGCAAATGCCATATAAAGGCTCTTGCAAATCATTGAAATAAATCAGCCTACTACACACCGTTGTTTTAATTATGCTCTGTACCTTCCAATATACAACTAAAGTAATCAAATATCACCTGTGAGCAGTCCATCCACTCCAGATTTTCTTTTTGCTTTGGATTCTGGTACCTACAGTTCTGGGTTTACAGTAGAAGTACCATACAGTAACAGAGAAACAAACAAGAAAGGGGCATGGTGTGAGGGAGCTTGGAACTCCATATAGAGGAAGTATGTAGTGGTGGGAAAGTAGCTGACTACTAGGGCCCGTTTCAGCACCTCTCCAGTCTATGATGCAACCACTCACCATCTAACTACATCTAATACTGAGATTTGTTGGTTCTATATATTGCCTCACAATACAACTCTGCTCTAATACGACTTGTACTGTCCTGAGTCCTAGGCTCCTGCGTACCAATAACTTATCAAATTTGAGAAACATGCATCCCTACTTCGACAACCATATCCCCTCCCACTCAGCCCAACTTTTTATCCTCTCTGTTTTCTGGCCATTCTATTGTCTAGATTCTCTTTTCTCCTCATACCTCTGCTTCCTTTGCACAGACTATGGTTTGGCGACAACCTGGCAGGGTCATAATATGCCACCTATTGGACAAGGCCAGGTGCTTTACGAGTACTATCGTGGTGAATCCCGCAGTTTAAATATTGGACAACATAACAGTAATTAGCGGTTGGTCCAAACTTTCCAGTCACTAACGCTTTGCATTTGATGTTTTATAGTCCATACCTACAGGAAAATCTTAGTTCCAGAATTCAAACTGCTTGTGACTGAGCAGCCACGGCTGGATAGAGGGGTTAGACAGGCTACTCTGCACCTAGCAATATTTAAATATTTGTTGAAATGTACTCCCCTCTCTATAGATTTATCAGGCTGTCCAAGGCCAGTACCGGGTCATTATCTCACCTGCAGTTTTCTCATATAACCATCATCTCTACACTTGTTCTCAACTATCCTGAATCTCGTGCCTCTCTTTGGTTATTCTATGGTACATTCAGGCCTTAATTTCTTGTCACTCAGAAGAAATCAGTTCTGTATGTAAAAAGAAATGTAACTCGTGAGCGGTAAAAGGTGTGATCTCTGAGTTTCGCGTTGGATTCCCTTCCTGGCACTGAAATCGGAAGATGATTTCATTGGGAATTAAATCATCTCTTTATTTTCTTGCCAGTTTCCTTTCGCCCGGGGATCTAATTTATGTGCATGTCTTGCTTTTTGTAGCTATGTTGACCATTTGGTACGTTTCCATTTTGCTTTTGTTCTGTTTCTTCTGAAGGGCGGTAGAAGACGAAGAACACCCCTTCGAATGGCTTACACTTTATTCAATTATATTTTAACGATTTTCTTTTTTTGGTTTTGTTTAGACAGGGGCAAGAAGGGCGGATCCCGCTTTAAATTAATGTTGAGTGACCTTGGGTGAGCAGTGTGGGAGAGCTTGTGTTACAGGACCAAATACACTCTCTCAAGTACCTCATTCCAGAATGGTTTAGTCGTTTTACAGGTCCAAAACATATGCACGATGTGCCCATTTCATCTTTACAAAACCAACTTTCATTAGATCGTAATAGATTACTGGCACACATCTTACACGGTTCCATGTAATAATGTCGCCACAAAAATCTCGCCATGCAAAAATATCGCCGAAAAATGGCCGTTTTTTGTGGCATTATTGCATGGAACATGCAGGGGGGACCCCACAACCCCCAAACTTTTTTTTTTTGCCCCTGTCCCCATATATATGGTCACTAGGGCTGTACCGAATAGCATATTTAGTATTCGGCCGGATACAGAATAGTTTGTCAACTATTCGGCCGGAGCCGAATAGTTTTTTTTTTAGGCAAACATATTCTAGGGCATAAAAAAACAGCTTTTAATGAATAAACTAAGGAGGCATTCTATCATCATGGGACAATGGAGGGTAGGGGTAAATGGTAGTACATTGCGAGACAACAGTGGGGGTGGGCGGGAACATGGGAGATCATTGCGGGACAACAGTGGGGATGGGGGAACATGGGAGACCATTGCGGGACAACAGTGGGGGTGGGGGAACATGGGAGATCATCATGGGACAATGGAGGGGTGGGGGTAAATGGGAGTACATTGCGGGACAACAGTGGGGGTGGGCGGGAACATGGGAGAACATTGCGGGACAGTGGGGGTGGGGGAACATGGGAGATCATTGCGGGACAACAGTGGGGGTGGGGGAAACATGGGAGAACATTGCGGGTGGGGGGGAACATGGCACCCCTGCTGCCTCACCGTGATGAGGGGGCATGGGGGGGCACATTTCAAAGCGAGGCCGCCGGGGTGGCTTCAGTGCCCCGGCGGCCTCATGCGTCTGGGGGGCCGCTCCTGTAGGAGCGGCCCCCCAATGCAAAACAAATGTCGGGCCACCGGCTTTGCACCGGTGGCTCGACCAGCATACATGAAATTACTGCAGTGAGACCGCGGGGGTGCTCTGCCTCACCGTGATGAGGGGGTATGGGGGCAGATTAGAAATCGAGGCCGCCGGGGTCAGCAAAGTTCCCTGGCGGCCTCATAACTCTGGGGGGGCCGCTAGGAGCAGCCCCCCTATGCAATACAATGTTGGGCCACCGGCTTTGTCCCGGTGGCCCGACAAACACCACAACATTATTGCGGGTGAGGCTGTGGGGGTTCCCTGTGTCCCCGCGGCCTCACCGTGCTCAAGGGGCGGGGGGGCACATTTCGCGATGAGGCCGCCGGGGTGGCCTCAGTGCCCCGGCGGCCTCATGAGTCTGGGGGGGGGCGCTCCTGTAGGAGCGGCCCCCAATGCAAAACACATTTCGAGCCACCGGCTTTGCACCGATGGCCCGACCAGCATACATGAAATTACTGCGGTGAGACTGCGGGGGTGCAGGGCAGGGCACCCCCGCGGCCTCATCGTGATGAGGGTGTATGGGGGGCACATTAGAAATCGAGGCCACCGGGGTCGGCAAAGTGCCCCGGCGGCCTTATAACTCTGGGGGTGGGCCTCCAGGAGCGGCCCCTCTATGCAATACAATGTCGGGCCACCGGCTTTGTCCCGGTGGCCCGACAAACACCACAACATTATTGCGGTGAGGCCGCGGGAGTTCCCTGTGTCCCCGTGGCCTCACCATGCTCAAGGGGCAGATTTTGCAATGAGGCCGCCGGGGTGGCCTCAGTGCCCCGGCGGCCTCATGAGTCGGGGGGGGGGGCGCTCCTGTAGGAGCCCGCCTGTTGGCATAGGAAGCGAGGGAAGGGAAGAACTGTTCCCGTCCCTTGCTTCCTATTTCAACACGTTAGGCTGGTTCCTCTGTGGTCAGGCTGCAGAAGCCAATAGGAAAACAGCTTGTTTTGCTTCTGCAGCCTGAACACTGTTAACCTTTCTATGATTGG
The DNA here is from genome assembly GCF_040938575.1 of Ambystoma mexicanum. NCBI lineage: Eukaryota > Metazoa > Chordata > Amphibia > Caudata > Ambystomatidae > Ambystoma > Ambystoma mexicanum. The sequence goes on from NC_090937.1 coordinate 186,734,840, forward strand.
ATGTCATCTCCCAAACAGGGAGAGGGCAGCTAATCATAGAAAGTGGACTTCGGCTTCGAGTCCCTGAACAGAAACTATTCTGCCGAAGCCGGATAGCTGTATTTCAGCCGAACTTCGGAAGAACAGGGACTCGAAGCCGAAGTTCGGTACAGCCCTAATGGTCACCCATATAATATCGCTGCACCTTTTCCCGGCGATGTTATTTACGGCGACCATATATATGGGGATAATATTACCTTATACCTTTTACACTTGGACCAATACAGTTGATGATCTATACTCTATTGTGTTATATCAGAGATCGGGTCCACCCTTGCATGGCAAGGTTTAGAGCAAATCTTATTCAACTCTCTCTCAGGGATAGATTTGGTTCTATTTCCCATCCTTCCCTACCAAGTGTCACCGGTTGATGATTCTCAGAGGAATATAATAGCTTATATACCAATGAAGCAGTTAAAAAAGATGTCTATGAGTTTGAAAAGGCTAGTGGTCTCATGAATCTTAAGATTTAATGTATGAAAAAGACAGGAAAATAATACATTAAGTTATTGATAGAGGGAGATTTCTGCATGCCGTAATTTATATTTAATTTTCAAGAAATGAAAGTCAAGCAGATTATCTTCATCAGACACTTGATTCAACATCCATATACCTGATCTTTGCTGATTATTCCAATGTAGGGTGTGATTATTTATTTTCAAAGCAGGATTCCCCAGATAAAAAGTATTTTTCTCCCACCTCAAGATGTGATTGATTGATTGTTTATTTACTATGCACTTATACACAAGTGTTTCAACACACAACCATGCATGGGAAGGGAGGGTTTATAGTGACATTTTCAAATGTCACATTTTTGAATGTCTTTTTCTCGAATGAAAAATGCCGGGAAAAAAAAGTCCAATTTTTTTTGTATTTTTTTTTATGGGGGGTTCCCCCAACTCCCCATTTTTTTTATTGATCCTTTTTCTGTACTAACTAAACCAACAAATATATATATATATAACATTTTAAAAATTATATTCAGATTTTTTTTTGACATTTTATTTCCGACAAAAGAAAATTCGAAAATGTGCATTCGGAAATTTAACTGGATACCGAAGGGAAGACAAGACAAACGATCTTACTAGGCATGGTACATTCAGATTATGCAGGTGAACAGAAAGGAAGTGCGTGAGAGGGCAATAGGGACAAGCGCGCCCAGTCCCGTCAGAACATAGGTAATGCAGAGAGATACCACTCTCATGGGTCATAAGCGAAGTGCAGGAGTGCTGCAGCAAGTGCAAGGGACAGGGGCAAGTGCAGGAGACTGGCGTGGAAAGCTGGGACCTGTGAAGCTCTGAGGGTACAACAGGTAGACAGTCAGCGAAACTTAGCAGAAGTAGAGGAGAGAGACCGAGAGAGCAGAAAGAGGTGGTTAGCAAGGGAGGGGGAGAGAGAAGGAGGAGGCGAAGAGGAAAGTCTTGAGGAGTTTCCGGAATTTAAGGAGATCCGGCTGAAGATGGAGAGAGGCAGGGAGGCTGTTCCAGAGAGAGGCACTTGCACCTTTTTCCACTCCCAAAACACTTGCCTAACAGTTGGCAGAGTGGTTGCAATGGACAGGTTCTTTTCCAAAGTGAAAAAACATTCAAATGGGTTGGGTTTGATAGTAGTAGACTCTCTCTTAGCATGTAACCAATAATGAAGGAAATTAAGGTTATAAGTCCTACTTCCTTTCTTTAATGGGCTCTGGAGAAGAACAAGTGGTATCTTAGGTCTAGCTTGTTCGCCCCCCCAAAAAATCTTTAAATACTTTAAGGATATCAGAAAGAGGCCTTGCCAAAAGAGGAAGTGGAATCATACAAAAGAGGTAACGACTCTTGCGTAATAAAATCCCAATCTTTCCACATAGACTTAAATTAAGCCTAGACGATTTCCTGCATACATGTCAAACAAGCAGGCAGATTTCTACATTCTTACAAGTATTTGGTTGACCTTTTCTCTCACAATTTGCGGTACCGTTATTGACGCCTTCCCCCTTCCCACTGAGCCCTATGGGGGCTCAAATGGGAATGGGGAATGGCTTTTCAAATGGGGAGTTACCGGTCCCACAAATGTTGGAATAGACCGGTAATTCCCCATACCACCAAGTCGGTGGTGGTACCGGTATTGTTGCTAGTCATGGCGCTAATGGCGCTAATAGCGCCATGACTAGCACCAACCTCAGAATGAGAGCCACACTCACAGACTTACATGCACGCACATTGAAACAAAATACATTTTCGTGCCTTTTTGAATCCGTCGGTCCAGGGAACGCAGCTTTCAGTTCCCTGCAGCAGGAAGCTTGTTCCTGTCGATGCAGAGGAGCTGGAGACCTCTGTGTCATGATTTGAGGGGTGGGGGCTATGACTGCTAAAAGAAATAGGGGGTCATTCCGACCCTGGTGGTAAGGGGTTAACGGCGCCAGTAAAGGTGCCGGAGCCTTCAACCCCTTACCGCCTCATTACCAGTTCTGCTCGGGGGACCCGCTAAGGACGCCTGGTTTTACCAGGCGGCCTTGGCGGGTCCCGCGAGCAGCCCAGCATGCTAACAACGGGCCGTTATTAATGGGCCCGTTGTTAGCATGCTCTCCATTCCCATTGAGCACTATGGGGGCTCGAATGGGAATGGGGATGTACCGGGTCCGGGTTCCTTGAATGAGGAATTACCGGGCCCTCGAAGATCGGAATGGCCTGGTAATTCTTCATTCAAGGAACCCGTACACGGTACCCGATAAGGGGGTAGCCTCCTACCTCGTAGTTACCCCCTAGTCTCTTTTTGAAGTGACTCTGAGTGACTTTAAAAAGAAGCTCTTTCTTTTTGAAGTCATAGGGCGCCTTTTGAAGTCACTGGGCCTCATTACACGGTAGGCGGTAAGGGTTTACCGGTACCGGTAAGGGCACCAGTACCGGTAAATCCTTACCGCCTTACTACAAGGTCCCTTTGTGGGACCCGACCTTAACGGCTGGTGTAGACCAGCCGTTAAAGTTGGGACCTGCAAAGGGACCTTGGTGCTAATTACGGTACCGCAAATTGCGGTACCTTAATTAGCTCCTTCCCCATTCCCATTGAGCCCTATGGGGCAAAAATGGGAATGGGGAAGGGCCATGGAGAAAGGGGGAATTACCGCCCCGCCAACCTTGGAATGGGGTGGTAGTTTCCCTTTTCTCCATGGTGGAACCGGTATGGTACCGGCGGCAACCTGGTGCTAATAGCACCATGGTTTACCACATTCTATGTAATGAGGCCCGCTGCCTTTTTAAAGAGCTGTCTTCAAAAAGGCAGAGTGATCTCCAGGCCCCCCCCCCCGCGCCTACACCAGTGCATATCAGACTCCTCCAGTCTGCTTTTCACCATCAGCTCCCTGAAACCTACCCCCCCCCAACCCTCCCCCCTCGCTTTCCTCCAATAGCAATAGGCGCGCGCCTGTCTCTCAGACCAATGTCCCGGCCACATTCCGCACACAATTCCAGGTGCACGGCTGCGACGCCCAATCAGCCTCTTCTCCGCTCTTCCTGATTGACAGTTGACCGCCAAAGCCCGCCCTATTCGCCATCCTCGGTCAGTACCGTTTGCGCAGGTGTTTGCAGAGAGGTTTCTTGGCTCTGCTGCGGGCTTCACGTGCTCCATCCATTCCAAGCTCGATGATGTATCTCCGAAGCACGGCAGCGCGGATCACCCGCCTGCCTCTGTGGAGAAACCGGGCTCTGTCGCGCAGAGGGACCGGTGCCCCTCTCCCGTACTTCTTCAGCACCTCAGCCTGCAGGTAAGGAGTCGTGCCCCCCACCCCCCACCAGCAAGGCTGCCGCGCGCCCTCGGAATGCGTGCCTTTGGTGTCTGAGGCGCGCGAGCGGCGTTCTGTTCCTAACGGTTTTTCCTTTATTCCATCCAGGGCTCTGCCCTTGTCCCAGTCGTCGCGCTGCCGCTGCGGCTTCTCTCCGTCACATTTCAGTGATTTTAAGTGATGACTGCGGCAAAAGCACGGGAGCCGGGTGGGGGGTGGGGGTGGGGGCGAGATGAAAAGAATAAGACAGCTGAGAGTCCTCTTTCCAGGACGTCGCCGCTCGCTCTGATTGCATGTGTCAATAGCGCGCTCCTGCTGAGAGCAGATATGAATTTGTACTTCCCGCGCCTTATCTTCACATGAATTATCTAAAGTCTGGGCTGCGTGTAGGCTACTACGGATTGAGTGAACTGTCACCATTTTGAATGACGACCCCCGGATTCTGGCATGTGTTTTTCCCATGTGTTTGTTCACTGTTAGTTACAACCCGGTATCCCCATACCGAGGTACAGTCCAGGATTGAAGCCGCATGTTTCTTTTATAAATCAACTTGCTGCGATCTCACAAAACACTCCTGCCCTCTCCAGTAATCAGGAGTTGAAGGCTTTATTGCAAGGATTTACAGTCTCATCTTGAAAAGGGTATCTTGGATTTACAGTCTCATCTTGAAAAGGGTATCTTGGCACTAGGCGTGGAACTACACAAACAACGGCGCAAGTCCGTTTAGCACTAGGGCAAACATTGCGTTGGTGCAAAAATAGATTGTTTTCGATGCATTTTTGCGCCAGGGCAAATTTCACACTAGTGCTAGAACTAGTGCGTACATTCATTGCATCCGTGCAAAAATACATCGACAGAATATATTTTGTGCCCTTTGGCAACTATTACTGTAGTGCTTATTTGTACTTGCACCGAGCACCCGAGGTTCCCAGAGGTCCCCAGTGGCCAGGAAGCAGACCATAGTCCAAATGATCAATCATAATGACCTTTCTGACCCGAACCCCTAGGAAGGACAGAAAGCTGAATTACAAAATGGATCACTTCACAGCGCTTCCCTTGATTTCCTCTACGGCACCTAGGACATAGAAACACGCTGTAATGGTTTCTATCACGGCACTTAGGACATAGAAACACGCTGTAATTGTTTCTATTTTTAAGAAAGGGCTACCGTCCTAGCTGACACACAGTGGCCACTTAATTAGCTGGATGCTAATTCCACACTCTTCAGTAAAGCTATCTGTGAGCGTCTCGGGTATTGGATAATACAAGTTTCCTAATTAATTATGAATAGCAGGCAAATCCAAATATCGATCTGTACATGAATATGTTTGCCATCTTGGCTAGAAGCAGCGGTGAACGATCCTCCTGTACTTACAATTCTTGAACTTGCAGAATGCATTTGATACTGCTGACAGAAGAACTCGGCGGTCCATTATGGTGGCCCTCTGTGGCTGGATGAAAAGAAAAAATCAACTTGTATACACACCTGCAAAACATTCGCTAGCCAGGGTTTTGTGCCGTCCTCTACCTGCATTTTCATAGTCACGTGGCACTCTTCGGATCTGAAAGGGGGATGAGGGCTTGGTTAGTATGAGAGAGGGAAATGCTGCTATGTTGAAGTAACCACGTACTCTGTGTGCATAGACGTAATGACAAAAAAGGCCCACTAGCAGGGTCGTTGCTAGGGGGGGGGCTAAGGGGGCTATAGCCCCTGATCTTTTGGTTGTAGCCCCGGATAGAATCTCAGGAGCTACAGCCAAAAGACTAGCTAGCCCCCAGTCCCAACAGTTCCGACATCAGCTTAGCCCCGGGTCTTTTCCAGACCTAGCAACTCCCCTGCACTAGGCTAGCTTTTGAATTTACTGGTTGTGATTTTTAAATATAAAGCCAACTTTGTTTTTTCAAGTCTGGCCGATCCACAACAATGTGAGTAATTGTGAGCTCTGAACAGTCATTCCAGTCTGACAAAGTCTTTGATGGCCAAGCTTGTTTATATGCTTGATATAACAAAAAAAAGTAAATGATTCAGTTATACAACTCCCCTAGAGATATATGACAGATATAAAGCTCTTTGGTCATTCTTATCTTCCAAAAATGCTCTTTAATATGCAAAACAACCAAAACCTCATTGGTTTTATTGGTGCCACTTCACATTATCTTGGAGTTCTTTCTAATCAGTACACACATACACTGTGTTAAGCAATCACTTTTATATTCAAATACACAAATGCATTTTTGAAACCGATGCACAAATGAGGGTTTCCCTTTAGAAAAGTAAAGGTTACAAATGATGCATCATTTTACAATATTAAAGGCATGGCTATGCTTAAGTCAAGCACAGAGTTCCCATAGATGGCACTAAATGATGTTCAGAAGCAAGCACTCATTTCCGCCACTGGCCCCACATTTCAGAGGTCTGTGGCAGCCCAAAAGTGCAAGCATGAAATAGATCATAGAGAAGTTAAAATGGCCAAGAATACATCTGTATGTTCAAGTGCATTAAGAAACCTATGAAAGGATACCCAAAGCCATAGAATGTTGAGAACAAAAAGCGGGTGCCAAAGGTACACACTGTTTCACAGCTGTAAAGGTGTCCTGTAAAGATATCAATTCAGCTATCTTTACATAAGCTGTTCAGGGCTAATCAGGAAAATGGCAAAAACCAAAAGTGCGTGGATGTGGTCTAGTAAGTCGTGTTTATGGATTGATTGTGGGAGAATTTAAAAGCAATGTTTTGTTGAGGGAGGAGTGGGGTAGAAGGATTGAGAGTACCATTGATGAAGATCACTGGTCACATATGTGTGCGAACATAAGGCTTTTCTCTCTAAGTTTGATGGAGAGGTCTCAACAGATTAAAATCGTCAATAGAGTCTATTGGACTCTGGAACGGCTATTTAGTAGAGGTATGGCTGACGGCTCTGATTGTTGGGCATGTGTTCATGATACTGGCACATTTGAACATATGTTATGGGCTTGCACCAGGGTGCAGGGCTTTTGGTTTGAGTTTGGTAGGATCTGTGATGTTGTGTTGGATGAAAAGATAGCCTTTGATTTTAAGACCTTAATACTCGGTATAAATGTTCTTTTGGAGGAACTCTCCATGTGTCAGAAAAAATGGATCTATCGGGGTGCAATGGTGGGTAAAAGAATTATATTGAGAAGTTGGAAGACGGTGAACCCAGTTCTGATTGAGATATGGATTGATGAGATGCATAGTTTGGCAGAGATGGAGAGAGTAATTTTTCAGAGAAACAGAAAGCTTACTCTATTTGAGAAAATATAGGGGAAATTCCTCACAATGTACTGATTAATACTCTTTGTTGATGTGAACCCTTGAATTGGGTGGGGGGGTTGTAAATATGTACAGAGTATACAGTATGAACTTGTTGTTATGAATACCATTTTCCTTTGGATGTTTGCTGGTTGTAAATGCTGTAATCTCAAATAAAATTTTCAACAAAAAAAAAGGAAAATGGCACCCCTACTGGGTTTATCATGTGTCTTTGATGACATTCTGCTGCACGCTCAGTACTACCAGGAGAACCAACTGCAAAGTATGTCACACAATGCAAAACTGTGATACTTATAAGTCATCTTTAAATTGTGTTTTAAATACAAGGTCGGACTTTTACTGTGAAACAGTACATCAATAGGCAGCAGGACATCTATATCTATACCTGTACATTTTAAAATGTTCCTGTGTATTGTACAATCCAACCAGCTCTACAGAGTTAACAAACATTATAAGTTACCATAAACACAAGCTGGCAAGACCCATAGCCTAGAACACACCTATAAAGGTAATACTGTGCTGGAACGCCCAATAAATTGTTCAATTTTACTCTTGCAGTCTTGGGTATTTTTAACAATTTCACAAACAGCAATGTTGTAAACAGTATGTAGCGCCTCATTTGTTATAAAAGGTGCCTGCATTGTGCAGCTACAAGAAATGCTGATTGCTACCAGGATACCTGTCCTTTCTTTTTTTGAAAAATCTTTATTTAATACATGTTGCCTGATTGTGTCGGAAGCGGCCTCTACCCAGTGTGAATAGCTGGCACTGAGGGAGATGCGGCTTGACATGTTCTTTGTTCCAGTGCACAGAGGGGTACATGGGTGCTTTCCTCAGATTTTGGAGACTGCAGAGAGGTGAGAGCAGCAGCCGGCAGCAAACGTGCTGAGCAGAGAGTAAACAGATAATGGGCCTCATTACGAGGTTGGAGATAGCCATGGCTCTATTAGCGCCATGGCTGCCTCCAAAACCCTTCCGACTCCGCCCTGGTGAATGGAGCAATTACCGGTCCATTCCGAGGTTGGCGGGACCGGTAATTCCCCATTCACCAGGGCCTTTCCCCATTCCCATTTGAGCCCCCATAGGGCTCAATGGGAATGAGGAAGGCGCTAATAACGGTACTGCAAATTGCGGTACCGTTATTAGCTCCAGAGTCCATTTGCGGGTCCCGTCCTTAATGCCTGGAAAAACCAGGCGTCAAGGGAGGACCCGCAAAGGGAACTCGTAGTAGGGCGGTAAGGGATTACCGGCACCGGTGCCCTTACCGGTGCCGGTAATCCCTTACCGCCCACCTCGTAATGAGGCCCAAAGTTCTGCTGTCTTGCAGCCTTGCAATACAAGACCAATCCTGCCTGATTCTGCCGAAGGGGGCAGAGGAACCGGGAGAGCTGCAACATATCCCTGGGAGTGTGTAAGGTACAGAGGCACAGAGTGTTACTGAATAGAGGAGCCTGGAACCCGGTGGTATTTATTTATTTATTGGACATTTGTATGGCGCCTATACACATGTGTTTCCATGTGCCACAAGACAAGATGGGGGCAGAGGGGGACATGTGAATCACAAAAGTAGAACAATAAAAACCGGTTATATTGGTCTTGTGACAATCCTACCGTGCAAGTGCATGACAAAGTGAATAAGTGCAAGGGGGGTAGAGGGAGAAGTGCAGGAGTGGGGTACCCCCACGGGTGGGGACAAACAAGTGCTGGGCAGTCCAAGGCAGCAAGTGCCAGAGGTAAAGGGGGGAGGGCAGGATCAGTGCAGTGGTTCCTGTCTAGGATGGCTACGCGTACCCTCCTGAGACCCCTCCTCACTTCCTTCTTCCGTAGAGCTGTTCTGGGTCTCCGAAGATTCCTTTCACTGGGATTTTCTGACTTCCCTTGGTTTCTTATCCTTAGATTTCTTCTCCTTCTTCTTGTGTAAATAAGGCCTGGCTCCCCCAGAGGCCACATTGACTGGGAGCGTAACCCATGCCAAAGGGAACCCCAGGAAGCCAGCCTCAATCCAGGGAAAAAGCTGTTGGCACCAAAAAACCCTGGTTATGGTTTGTGGTACAAGGTCCTGGAGGTTAGTCTTTCAACTGCGTATTCCAAAGTACTGTCTCTCCTTTCCTGACCAACAATAGGATCCAGATGGAAGGTAGTTTCCAAGAACCAGCCTGAAGAGGAAGGCAGATATAATCTGCACACTTGCTCATCGACGATATACAGTCACGGGAGTAAGGATGAATTCCGAAATGGAATAGGAGAAAACAGCAAGTATGGAAGAGAGGTTCAGAAAGTGAAAGCGCCACAAGAGTGAAATCCCGAGGGTTGGGAAGGTCGTGCAGCGGAAGGAAAGGATCGAAAAGTCAGAAAAGTCTTCCACAGCGGACGTGTTAGAATTCAGAAGGGAAACACAGAAAGCGCCAAACGCTGGGTAGAAAAGACCAGACTCACCGTACGGAGATTGCAGAGAACAGGCAGCAAGGGTCGCCATAAGGAAGTATGAGTATAAGGGAATAGAACATGCTATAGAGGGAACAACAGATCAGCTACAAGAAACTGGGAAGAACTGAAACTGGAAAAACTTCTGCAGTCCGAGAAACTGTAGACGTTACAGCAGGCACCAGAGACGGATACAACGCATCATGCTGATGACACGGCATGTTCTTATAGTAACCGCGTCCATCTTGTGGTGGCCATCTTGGGTGTGGGCTAGACTGCAACCAGATGATGCTGTTGGGAATGCATTTCTCTGTATTACGTGTAAGATATTATATCTCTGTTTCCATCTACTCCAAACGCTCCAAGATTGCGGCATGACATTATGCCTCCTCCTTATCGGATCTCCCCCCGGCTTACCTGGATAAAGTCTATGGAACAGCCTTATGAGTCTGGGGGCGTGAACATGACTTTGAGGTTCCCAAGTGCGTTCCGATATGGGATATCCCTTCCAATGAACTAAATATTGAAGGGTACCCCTTCGGTAACGAGAGTCCACCAAATGAGATACTTCATATTCCTCGGGCTCTGAAGGAGGAGTTGCTCTGTGCATCTGTCCCTTTCTTTGGAAGGGATCTGGAACATATTCCTTTATAAGTGAGACGTGGAAGACAGGATGTACTCTTCGTAGATGCTTGGGTAATCGCAGTCTGTAAGCCACTAGATTGATCATGGTAGATATGGTGAAAGGTCCAATAAACCTGGGAGAAAACTTCCCTGCATGAACCCATCTGGGTAGGTATTTAGTGGATAACCATACCCGAGTACCTGGTTTCCACTTCGGATTGGATCCTCTCTTATGGTCTGCCCATTTCTTGTACCCTTGACGGCTTTCTTCTAGTGTTTGAATTGCTTCCTTATGGGCCTCCTTGAGGTTGCTGAGAAGACTGTCTACCGCAGGGGTATTTGTGGGTGAAAGATTGGACTATGGTAGATGCTATGGATGGTAGCCATAAGTACAAAAGAAGGGACTCATGCGGATTGCAGTATGTAAGGTGTTATTGTACGAAAATTCTGCCATCGGGAGTAATGTGTTCCAGTTATCTTGCTCCTTGTTGCAAAAGCATCGTAGGTATTGTTCCAAGTTCGAGGTGAGACGTTCCGTTTGTCTGTTAGACTGAGGGTGATAGGCAGATGAGAGGGCCCTTTGGATACCCAATTGAGAACAAAGTGAGGTCCAGAATTTAGAGGTGAATTGGGTTCCTCTGTCCGAAACCAAGGTTTCGGGGATACTGTGTAGTCTGACCACACCCGAAGGAAGACAGCAGCTGTTTCCAGAGCAGATGGTACCCCTGGGAGGGAAATCTGCCAGCTTACTGAATGTGTATACCGTCACCATTATAACCTGCTTTCCTTCAGGCAGGGGTAGGTCCACTATAAAATCGGTAGATACCTGTTCCTAGGGTCTTGAGGGTAGAGTTCCTTGTTGCAGTTTGCCTATAGGTCTGCCTGTGGCTGTCTTACAGGAGGCACAGGTTGGACAAGCTGAGATGTAACTTCTTTCGTCCTTGCCGAGATTGGGCCACCAGAAGAGCCGCTTCACCAGTTCCTGGGTACTCTTTTGCCCTTTGTGTCCTGCAAGAGGGAGATCATGACACCAGGATATCACTTGGTTCTGTAACGCTCTGGTTGGAACATATAATGCGGGTCCATGATATAAAAAACCTCCCTTGCAGATGAGCCCTAAAGCCTCTTTATCTGTAGTGAGAGATCTGTTCCGAACTTCCTGAAGGAATTTAGACAGGTGTGCAAGAATTTCATATACTGCAGGAGTAGTTTGTTACCTTGTCGCACTTCTGTATTAGGCCCAGGACTTCTAGATAAGGCGCCTGCCAACATGTTCTCAGACCAGGAATATATGTGATCACAAAATCGTACTGAGAATAATAGTATGCCCAACGGGCATGACGAGAGTTGGTACATTCCATCTGCTGGAGAACATTGAGGTTGCAGTGATCCGTTCTTACCTGGAATGTATGTACCGCTCCCTGTAAGAGATGCCTCCACTCTTCACAGGCCTGTTTAATCGCCAGGAGCTCGTTCTCCAATACAGAGTAATTGTGTTCACTGCTAGTGAGCGTCCTTGAGTAGTAGGCAATTGGATGTTCCAATCCATCAGTTCCCTTCTGGAGCAGAACTGCACCTAATGCTCCATTTGAAGCATCTGTTTCTAAGATGAACTGTTGGGTTTGGTCCGGCTGGATCAGAATCAGAGCAGTGGTAAAGAGGGTCTTTAAGTGTTCAAAGGCTTGTTTGGCAGATGCATTCATGCAGAAAGTCACTCCTTTCTTGAGTAAAGCGGTGATGGTAACACAACTTCTGAGAATTGGGGTTTGAAGCGTCTATAAAAATTTGCCAGCCCCAAGAATCTTTGGATTTCTTTGACATTCTGGGGTTCAGGCCACCCTAGAATGGATGCTACCTTTCCTGGATCCATTTGCACACCTTCATTGGATAGGAGATATCCCAGATATGAAACAGAGGAGACATCAAACTGACACTTCTCCGGCTTGGCATACAGATGGTTAGAGTGAAGCCTATGGAGTACCTCCTTGACATGTCCATGGTGTTCAGTAAGGTTGGAAGAGAACACCAAAATGTAATTGAGACACACAACCACTGACAGGTATAGAAGGTCAGAGAAGATCTTGTCAATGAACCTTTGGAAAACCACCAGTGCATTTAGCAACCCAAAGGGTATAACTCAGTATTCATATAGCCCAGAGGGGTGCAGAAGGCGGTTTTCCATTCATCTCCCTTCTTAATTGTGAGGAGGTGGCATGCTCCTCTGAGGTCTAGTTTAGTGAAAACCGTAGAACCCTGGAAAGCCTCCAAAATGTCCCGGATCAATGGCATGGGATACCTATTGCTCAGATTAATGTGGTTAAGACCGTGATAGTCAATGCACGGTCTCAGCTCTTCTGTTCCCTTCTTAAGGATTAAGGAGAGCGATGCTCCTCCTGGAGATTTGGACTCTTGGATGAGACCGTTCTGCATGTTAGCTTCCAGATAGTCCTTGAGTGCCTGTCTTTCAGGTAGAGAGAGAGGGTACATGCGACCAAAAGCAACTGTTGCTTTGGGAAGTAGATCAATACAACAGTCCTCTGGTCCGTGTGGCGGTAGGAGATGTGGGACCTTGTCCTCAAATACCTCAGATCATTCCTGATACTGTCTAGGGATGGTGGAACCAATGGTTCTGACCCAAGGAACAGTCATGCCCTCTTGTCTGCCATCCTCTGGAAGCTGCAGACAATTTTGCTGACAATAAGAGGAGTAAAAACTCAACTGATTCAATGCCAATTCTATTCGGGATTGTGCTGTCTTAACCATGGAATACCCAGAATTACATGGAAGTGGGCCGCCCTTATCACACCAAACACAATGTCCTCCCTATGTTCTCCCATTCGGACCCAAATGGACTCTGTCTCCAACACAATGGGCCCAGAGGAGAGAGGAGAACCGTCCACACCTTCCACAGGAACAGGTCTTGGCTTGCCCACCAAGGGGATCCCTTGTTCCTTAGCCCAGGTTACATCAATAATGTTGCCGGCTGCTCCGCAGTCTAACATGGCAAGAACCTCCAACAATCATTCAGGTGTGACCAGTAAGTGTACCTGAAACACCATCAGCCTTAGGTCGTCTTCCCTCCTTATTGTTTAGGTTTGGTTGCAGGGATTGCCTCGGTTTTCCCCGATAACTCCCCTGCATAGGATCGGGGCAAGAGCTTTCCCTTCCTTCTGGGAGGAACCTCTGGACAGTTTCTGAGTATGTGTTTAGACGATCTACAATACATACAAAGGCCCAGTTCTCGACATCGCTTGCGTTCATCAGGGGTTAATGGACCACAAATAATTTCTATTGCATTGGTTCTTCAGGTGAGTGGGTGTCCTTTGACTGAGTTGGGGGTTCACTCAGAGGGCGGTATGCACAATTCTTTCTCTTCTCTTACCGACGTTCAGTCATACAGAATTCAATTTGTAGTGATAATGTGACCAGTTCATCCTTTTGGTCCTCCTGTAGCCCCCTTCTAAATATTGTTTGTTGTGCGGAATCAGGCCATCCTGCGTTTGCAGCAAGCTTCTGGAATCAGACCACATAAGATTGAACATCTGAAGAGCCTTGCCGTACATCTAACATGGCCTCGTAGGAGGCATAGAAAACCTCTGGTCGATCAAACCGGGTTCTGAATTGTTGTGTGAATTGGGTGTAATCATTTAACACTGGGTCGTTGTTAGTCACTAGGGGTGTGGCCCAGGCTAATGCATTATCCCCAAGATTGGAAATCATAAATCCTAATTTGGCCTTGTGAGACTCGTAGGCTCGAGGTCGGAGCGTGAAATACACTTGACAGGCATCCAAATACTCCTTCAGAGTCCTGGGACTTCCGTCATACTTGCCAAATGGTAGAGGCATGTGAAGGAGGTCTCCACTTCCCTCTTCTCTAGCAACTACCTGTTGTCTAAGAGCAACGTTCTCCGAACAAATTGACTGTACTTCCTCAGTCAGTCCTTGTATTGCTGCCACCAGCTCATGGTATTGCTCCAAGGAAGCCATTGTAGTGGTTTGGCGTTGTATACTGTCCTGTATAGGATGGCCAGGCATACCCTCCTGAGACCCCTCCTCACCGTCTTCTTCCGTAGAGCTGTTCTGGGTCTCCGAAGATTCCTTTCGCCAGGATTTTCTGTCTTGCCTTGGTTTCTTATCCTTAGACTTCTTCTCCTTCTTCTCGTGTAAATAAGGCCTGGCTCCCCTGGAGGCCACCTTGACTGGGAGCATAATCCACGCCAAAGGGAACCCCAGGGAGCCAGCCTCAATCCAGAGAAAAAGCAGTTGGCACCAAAAAACCCGGGTTATGGTTTGTAGTACGAGGTCCTGGAGGTTAGTCTTTCAACTGCATATTCCAAAGTAATGTCTCGCCTTTTCTGACCAACAATAGGATCCAGGTGGAAGGTAGTCTCCAAGAACCAGCCTGAAGAGGAAGGCAGATATAATCTGCACGCTTGCTGAACGACGATACACAGTCTTGGGAGTAAGGATGAATTCCGAAATGGAATATGAGAAAACAGGAAGTATGGAAGAGAGGTTCAGAAAGTGAAAGTGCCACAAGAGTGACATCCCAAGAGTTGGGAAGGTCGTACAGCGGCACAGAAAGGATCAAAAAGTCAGAAAAGCCCTCCACAGCAGATGCGTTAGAAATCAGAAAGGAAACACAGAAAGCGGCAAAAGCCGGGTAGAAAAGACCAGACTTACCTCACCAGACTCACCGCACGGAGATTGCAGAGAACAGGCAGCGAACAGGCAGCAAGGGTTGCCGTAAGGAAGTATGAGTATAAGGGAATAGAACAGGCTAGAGAAGGAACAACAGATCAGCTACAAGAAACTGGGAAGAACTAAAACTGGAAAAACTTCTGCAGTCCGAGAAACTGTAGACGCTACAGCAGGCACCAGAGACGAATACAACCCGCTGTACTGATGACGCGGCGCGTTGTTATAGTAACAGCGTCCATCTTGTGGCAGCCATCTTGGGTGTGGGCTAGACCGTGTAAGAGGATTCAATTCAGCACTACAGCTAAGTTAACGCCTAGTCTAGAATACTGAATGAAAACCCTTATTGATATATCTTTAGGTCCAGTTCATGCGTTCTGGATGACTACCCCTATATAACACCCCCCTCTTGGAATCCCCCTGACCCCACTGAGCCAAGAAGTAGTTCTGTTTTGCAAGTTTAAAAGGTTTATTTGATAATTTAAACAATAGATATATATATGACACTTTATAATAAATTAATAATTGAATAGCACACTTAATCTGATATGATAAAGATCAACAACGGAGAATCTGGCACTAGCACACTTCTTATAATCACTAATGAGTTGACATGAAATGGATAAGGTAGCACACTGGTAAATAGGAACAAGAGAAGAAGGTGGTACAAAATGCTTTATAGAGTTCAAATGGATGCAAGGTTGAATGAATGAAATGCAGTATAGAAATACTCAATATGATTTCAACAAAACAATGTAATCACTTTTCTCTGGCAATTCCCCCCCCCCTTGATGCAAGGCAAGGAAATGGAAGGAAACACACAGTTCTCAGAAATGCAATCAAATGTGATTCAGTTCAATCCCAGCAAGCTTACAGAAAACAGATAGGAGTTTTGAAACACAGGCCCAAATGCTTTTATATGTGTTAGCAATGGATGAGAAATATGCTGGAAATGCTGTTAATTCCCTTTCAGAGGTTCAGGGTGAGTGGTATCTAGTTAATATTAGTCCAGGCTCACACTAGCAATGATGCAGGGATAGTTAGCAGGTTAAACGAATTTCTGGCAAATGGAAGGCAAGCAGCAGCAGTTTTTACATGTGAAGAAATTGCAAATCGCGGTAAAATTCGCGGATGCGTGTTCCGCGATTGCGGTAAAACTATAAGGGGTAGGAATGCGGTTCTTGGTGCGATTCAAAGCTACGATTCTAAGCTATCAGAGGAAAGTTACTGCAAGTCTCTAGCCCAAACGGTCGCGGAGATATGAGCGATTTAATAAAGGTCGTTTTTGGTTTTGCAAATTTTAAAGTTCAAAATGACAAGTGGCAGATTTTGCAGCTAAAATGACAGGTGACGGCTAGGAGGCAGTTCTACTTAGGTTAAATAGATTGAATTATATTATTTTAACTAAGAGATTGGTTCTGCACAGTTTTCTAGGTACTCACACTATATTCTTGAGTGAAATGGGCCTCGCCACGGATCTGGTCAGGGTTTTAGACTGGACTCTGGTCTGGTCTGGTCTGGCCTCTGCACTTCACAGTGATCTGGGTCAGCTCTCTCTGCTGGTCTGGGTCTCTCTGGGTACAGCACTGCTTTCTCTCTGGTTCTCTTAGTTCTGGATAGATTGAAGTCTCTAGTTTGGCTTTCTGGAGGTTTGATGGAGGTAAGTATGGATTTTTCCGGCAGAGCGTCCCGCTGCAGATGGATTTGGAAAGTTCCTATCTGTCCTGTCTGTCTGCTTTTATGTGTTTAGAATGTGGGTGTGTTCTAGCATCACTGACCCTACCTCTCTCTCAGCTTCTAATTGGTCAAACTTCCATTTATCATTTGATTGGGGAATGAACTGTGAGTCAGAGTGATGTCATTTTACAGCCTGCAGAAAGTCCACTCCTCCTGTCAACTTACACACAAATCTAGATTTGAAACAAATACATATTTGCAGAGGTACATATTGTTTTAAAATCATATGCACCCATCATGCATTACAGGAGGTATCCCCTGTTCAAACTCTGCTCTTCCTGGGAGCCTGCATTCAGAAATGGCACATATTTCACTTTTTAACTGATTTTGCAATTTCTGACATTGACCCAACTTTACATACATGTGTGCAGGGAGTAGGGACATTAACTGATGAAGTTTCAGATTTTTAACATGCATACATTTAGAGTAATATCCACTTTTCCGCTAAAACCCCCCTGAACATGCCACCGGGTCGAAAAACCTCTTAAAATGTGGGCAGAAAAATCACAAGAATTATGGTATCATTTATAAAATTTTCACATGTCCGCTCTATGAGTTATTCATCTTTTTAAAGTTATGTTCTGGCTCCAAAGGGGTGTGGTTTCCCAGGTCACATGGTATAGAAACCAGTCTTTCCAGTTTCTGCCAAGCCAGCTTGCTCTCACAGGCAGTGCTCCTCCCAGCTCCTGCCAAGAGGAAGCTACATTTTACGACTGCGGTAATAAAAACCTTTGCCTGAGTGAAGAGGGCTTTGTTCACTCTCTTGCAGAGCACAGATAATTCAATTATCAGATAGATGGCATATCCTTAGTGGGGGCAGCAAAAGGAAGGTTGGCCTGGGAACACAGTGGTGACTCAAGTTTCACTGCTGATGGGGGTAGTTGCCAGGCAGAATTCAGTTCCTTAAGCCAGGTTTCAGATAAAATGTCACTTTTTGTTCCCCAGTTCCTGCATTCAAATAAAACTAAACATTTTCACATATGCAGCTAGAAGGCTGATTCTAAGTTTAAAACTATGACATTTAAACAATTGCAACCTATGTGATACTCAAAAGTAGGTCACTCAGTCAATTTAAACATTTTCGATTTTAGTGTCTTTAAATCCAGTGCAACTTAAACTGCTGCAATCCACAGCTCAGCCAGTCTTGTTATAAACCTTGTCTTATGATCTTCATTTCCCAGATTTTGTAGGCACACAAAACTCCATTCTACCAAATGTCTGCTGGTGTTCAGTGAATATTTTGCACATATTGCAATGTTTGAAATAGGCACTTTGGCTTGCCTTCAGAGAAACACAGGGTGGTTTTAAACTGCCGGCTTTTGGATAGTGGTGAGTACTGGTACTGCACCCATTTTTGGGATTTAAGAAAATGAATTCCCAACAGTTATGGGTTTGCTTTTGGCAATCAGCATTGCCACTCCCAATGGTTTCAGACTACTGTGCGGGTAGTCCAATGGTGGTTTTAAAGCGCTTTGAAGCTAACCGGCGCTACTGTTTTTCCTTTGGCAACCCATTTCCCTCATGGCAACCCAGCCTTTCATTCTCGCACTGGTGGGTGGCAAGTGAGGCAACCATTTTAGTGTGCGCACAAACTGCGCAGCTTTCCTGGATTTCAGCGCACATGTGGGTTTTCCGCCATCTTGAATTTTCTAAGCCCACAGCACCAAATGTTGCAGCATGATAGCTTAAACGTGGGTCAGGACACCCAACAAGCCCCCCCACGCGACTGCACTTTGAATTTGAGTCGATGGGGAGTCGCGTGCCCATGGGTTTTGACCCACGCACCGGTCTGTCCGCATAATCTTCTTCCTCTTCTGTAGATGGCACAGTTCAGCATCTTTTCCTTCATCCGGTCGGATCGATCGGTTCTCCTCGCCGGTCCTGATGGGAATATTGGGCGGTACCCCGAGCCCGTTGCGTCTCTGCTCCCGGTCTCCGGATCGTCCTCCTTGGCCCGTCTCCCGGTTTTCTTTCTCCTAGGACGACAAAGGAAGAGCGGCAATACCTACTCATAGACGTCTTTCCACCACTGTTGAGATAGTGGGGCGGCATATGCATTTCATCATAACGAAACATTACATTCTTATTTTGATAAAAAACAGTATAACTAAGAGACAGTTTCATGCAAATCACAATATTTTAGAGACTAGATGTGGTATGTTTTATAATTGGAACTGAATTAGTCTGATACAGTACCCGCTAGGATTCCAGAGGATTCCTCCAGTTGTTGCAGAGTGTGCCTGGGATGGCAACACTTCAACTGGTTTATGTGTACCCACTTGTCTTCCCCCTCTGCCGAACCGCCTTTGGGGATGCGGATCATGTAGGCCACAGGGGAGATCTTATCGACGATCTCAAATGGTCCTTTCCATGTAGGCAAAAATTTGCGCTGCTTGGCCTGGTTCCTTTGGAAGTTGTATAGATAGACCCGGTCTCCCACCTGATATTCCTTCCTGGAAGTTTTCAGGTCATAGTGGGTCTTCATGCTATCAGCTGATCTTTCTAGATTCCGCTGAGCATAAGCAAAAGCATGTTGAAGGTGTTTCCTTAAATTCTCTACATACTCATGAGTAGTGGAGGCATTTATCAGTGTCTGCTCCTGGGTCCTGTAGAGCAAATGCTGAGGAAGCACCATCTTGCGTCCAGTCATCAACTCAAATGGTGACATTTTGGTTGCAGATGAAGGGGTAGATCTGATAGCCATTAGGACCAGAGGTAATCGGATATCCCAACTTGGCCCAGAATCTGCCACAAACTTCTTTAATATGCTCACAATTGTCCGGTTATATCTCTCTACTGCCCCAGAAGAAGCTGGCCGGTAAGCAATATGCAGCTTTCTCTTGACCCCCAGTATCTCCCACATCTTTGTCATTACTTCACTGGTGAAGTGGCTACCTCTGTCTGACTCAATCCTTTGAGGTAGACCAAAACGGGAAAAGATGTGGTTAATCATCAAGGCAGCTGCAGTTTCTGCCTTGCAATTTGGGGCTGGGAGACATTCCACCCACTTGGTAAACAAGCATGTCACAGTCAACATGTACTTATTCCCCCTAGCCGAGCGAATCACAGGGCCTACAAAGTCGACTTGTAAATCTGACCATGGCAGGGTCATTCCCCTCTTTTGTAAAGGTGCCCGGTGCGTGAGGGATGATGGCTGAAATTGTGCACACACAAGACACCCCTTCAAGTATTGGTCGAGGTCCTGGCCCATGTGTGGCCAGTATGCAACCTCTCTTAAGATTTCCAATGTTGTGTGAAACCCCCTATGACCGGCGGTGGCCGCATCATGGGCGTGACTTAA
This sequence comes from Ambystoma mexicanum, assembly GCF_040938575.1. NCBI lineage: Eukaryota > Metazoa > Chordata > Amphibia > Caudata > Ambystomatidae > Ambystoma > Ambystoma mexicanum. The sequence continues at coordinate 186,754,715 of NC_090937.1, forward strand.
CATCAGGCTTCGGAATGAGGTAGGAACCACCCACTGATCGTGGCCAGCTTTGGATTTCCTTACCAACAAACCGTCTTGGATCCGGAACATTTTTGGACATTTCATCAACACTCTTAGGTCCTCTTTCCCAATGTAATCGGTATCCGTCAGGGGAAAGTTCTCAGGGTCTTCAAGGTGCTGGTAAAATTTACCCATTATTGGATCCCCCTTCTGAGCGGTAATCAAATCAGCATCAGGGGTCTCCTTGCTCCATTGTGCAATTGAAAGGTCGTTGTGAGCATTTGTCTGGGACCTAGTGATAGCAGTGACCTGGATTTCCCCCAACAGGGACTCAATCTCAATTTGATCCCCTTGGATGGCCCCGGTTTTGGCCAGCTGATCAGCTAAGTCATTTCCAGTTTTGTCTGGTCCCTCTACTTTGGAATGACCCTTGATCTTTTTCCAATAGATGGTCATCTCATTCGAGGTGACCAGATCATCAATGTTTTGGATCAACTTCCCATGTTTCAAGGGTTTGTTGTTAGCACATAACATGCCTCTGGTTTTCCAATTAACCAGGTGCTCCACGAACCCGTTCCGTACATAATCCGAATCTGTGATTATGACCAGTTCGTGGAGTTGATGCTGGACAGCAGTGAGGATGGCCTGATGCACAGCCATCAATTCTGCCACCTGACTACTTCGGGGACCAATTTTGTATCCAGCGGAGGGTTCTGGGGACTCATTCACCCATGCATTCCCTACGCCGGCCACCAGTTCTTTCTCCCCGTTGTTGTCAACATGGTAAGAGCATCCATCCACATAGACAGTGGGCATTCCCTCACACTTGTCTTCTTCAAAGACCTTGTGTGGGGAATTAAGGTATGCCTCCATGTTGTCCTTGATTTTTAGACTTTCGTCCTCGAGACAGTTTTCTCTGGCACAATCATGCAAGTCAGCCAGACCTTGCGCGAGGGGACTCTTCTTGTTTTGGCCATATCTGACCTCCACAGGAAAGCCTTGCATTGACAGAATCCAGGAAGTAATTCGGGAATTACTCACATTTCCGGCCCGGATTCTGTCACTTTGGAGATATTGCAGAGGCTGGTGTGGAGTCTCCACTATGATGTGTTCCCCCTGGATAAACGGGCGGTAATTCTTCAATGCCCACACCGTTGCCAGGAGTGCCTTCTCACAATCGTTGAATTTTTCCTCCACAGAGGATAAAGTTTTGCTCGCATAGGAGATTACTTTATTGACCTTGTCATGCTTTTGATATAATACTGCCGTCAAGCACGTATTAGAGAACTCTGTCTCCAGGTAGAACTCCTTGTTTCTGACCGGGTAAGCTAGGCAAGGCGCTTGTGAGAGGCTTCTTTTGAGTTGTTTTACTGCCTCGGCTTGTTCTGGACCCCATTCCCACTTGACCCCCCCCTTCAGGAGATGAATCAGGGGTCTGGTGATCTCTGCGTAGCCCTCAATGAACTTTCTGCTGTAATTAGTCAGTCCAAGGAGGCTCCTTAGTTCCCGCAGAGTTGTGGGGTCTTTCAGTTTCTGAAGTGCTTCCACTTTCTTTTCCTGGGGACAAAGACCCTGAGGAGTAATCTCATGCCCCAAGAAGTTAACACGGGTTTTACACCACTGTGCTTTCTGAAAGGAAAGTTTTGCTCCGGCGGCCCTCAACTGTGTCAGAACATAACGGATCTCCGCTATGTGTTCCTCAACAGTTGAGCTTTTGATGAGGACATCATCTACATAAGCCAGGTTACCCCTTGCACCCAAGTCGGGCATGGCCTTGTGTAGAAAAATGTTGAATTCATTGCCGGAGTTGAGGTATCCGAAGGGAGTCCGGGTCCATGTGTACTGCTGGCCCCCAAAGGTAAAAGCCAGTTTGTATTGGTCCTCCCTACTGACAGGCACGGTCCAGTACCCATTGGTCAGGTCTATTGCAGTGAATACCTGTGACCCCTGGATCTGGGCCAGCCCTTGGTCAATGTAGGGCAGAGGCCATCGGGAAGTATGGACCCGTTTGTTGAGCTCCCTGAGGTCGGCACAGAGTCTCCACTGGCCGTTTGGCTTCAATATTCCCAGCACCGGATTATTGAAGGTGCTGTGGACTGGACGGATTATTCCCCGGGACTCAAGGTTCTTAATTATTTCAGTAAGGGACTCCATTGATGCGAGAGGCAAGCGATATTGCTTCACAAACACAGGAGTCATGCCAGGGTCCGTGGGGATTGTTGTTGTGTGGATGTCAGTGCGACCACAGTCATATGAGTCTACCGCAAAGAGATCTTGGAAATCCAAGAAAACTTGTTTCAACTTTTGCTTTTGTTCCAGAGTCACACAGGCATCAGCTAGGTTGACTCTCTCTTCCACCATCTGCCTGAAGCCTGGAAAGACTTCTGGTTTGGCTATCTCCGCGGCCTCCTCCAGCTGGGTGGAGAAGTCCCTGGTCAGAGTGCTGATTTGGACCGGAGGCTTCAGGTGGGCAAGGCAGCCTTCATGAACCTGGAAAATCACCTCATCCCTCCTGAAGTCACAAGTCACATCTTCCTTACCATAGGGGCAGGAAGTGTACACCAGGAAGTTCCCCCCATGCCGGGTAAAAATCCTGTCTGGTGTTGTATTGTCATCACTGTCACTGTCAACGCAGTCCTTGGGGATTGGCCCTAACAGTTCATTTACAAGATCAATGGAGAAATGTCGGTCATCAACCGCCATTCCAATAATGGTGCCTGCGGCTAGAGTAATACTCTTTAAGTCGCTGTTATCCACCTCTATTGGAATGGTGTCATGTTCTATGTTGACTAACGGAGTTGGGTTTACCCCCAACCCTTGCTGTTGGAGAGAAGCATTTAGATGTATGTAAGCATCAGGGTTTTTCAACTCTTGTCCCCTTTTAACTTTCACTTCCAGGGAGAATTGTCGGGTCCTTTCTGGGATGGTGACTTCCTCTTTGATCTGAATTTCAACTGCATAAGGTAGCAATTGAGCTGACCTAAATGCTTTTTCTGGATCATCAAAGCCCATGGGATTATCCGCTAATCGGGACCAAGCTTTGAAGTTTATTAGGTCCAAACTAATGGCAAAGCGATTGAGAATGTCACTGCCTAAGTAAAAGGCGGCAGTGACGTCTCGCACGACCCAACAATTATGGACTATGCTCTTGTTGCCAATGGAGATTTTGAGCATACACCTGCTTGGCAGGAGATGTTTTGAATTGGGTGCTTCCAGGTCCATTTCCCATTTGTCTATCAGTTTGAAGGTGGGAATGGCTGGATCTTTTGGGAGTTGGCGAAACATGGCTTCGCTGATGAAGCTCTTACCATTGTTCACGCACACTCGAGCGAGAACAGAGTCCTTCCCATCATTTAACTGAACAGGGATGAACAACTGCTCTTCAATTTGCTGAATATCAGCCAGGCTTTGAGCTGATTTCACATCTTTCTGGACTATAGGAGTGGGAGTTTCAGATTGTGGATTGGTATAGAATTTCAGAGTGTTTCCTTCCAGCGTGGAATACCACTTTAGACTGGAAGGAAGGTTGATTTTCAGAAATAGAGAGGACCCCCCATCACCAGTCTGTTGTCCTACCGCTATGACTGTCACGTCTGGAATTTGGTTGTTCTGGAAGTGAAATTCTACTTGGTCAGATTTTTGTTCTACCATGTGGCAGGTGCCGTTTAAACTAACATGGTTGACACTCTGTTTCAATTTTATCGGTCGGCTAGTCTGGGTCCAGAGGACCTTGTTTACGCAATCTATTAGGGGTGACAACCTTCTCAGGAGGTCATTCCCTAGTAAACAAGGGGTGCCCTCTGGGGTCACAACTATGACCGGGTGTTTCAACTTATGTCGCCCAATTTTAATGTCCAAATCTGCCGTCCCCTCGACGGGAATTTCCTTCCCGTCAAAGTTCTGCAGTTGTCCAGGAAGAGAGGTGAGAGGAATTTGGTAATTCTCTCCCCTTCCTGCATTCAGTTCATCAAAGGCCCTTCTGGACAGAAGGGTAGCTTGAGATCCAGTGTCCACCAGTGCCAAAATTGTACCCTGTCCCTGTACTTGTACCGGGGCATAATATCTTCCCTCCTTCTCCTCAAGGGGGCACAGATAATGCACATTTTTGGACAACTGGTGGGCTAATTTTCTGGTTTTGGACATCGCTAGCGAAGAGATTTGGGCAGAATCTTGTGGAGAGCCTTGGGAATCTGAAAGAAAAATTTGGCAACTGGAGATCAGAGCCATTGTGGGTTCCCCTGGCTCCGGTTCTGGGCCGCCCCCCCCTTTTTGGAGGCAGTCCCCAGGATGGGTTTGAACCAGGGGATTTTCTTGCTGTTGGTTCTGGGATGAGATGGTGGGCGGCGGTAGCTCAGTCTCCACATCTCCCCAGTCTGGATTTGCATTCCTAGGGACCCATTTTTCTTTGGGAGGAGTTCCCCCCTCTCTGAAGGAGAAGATCCTTTTCTCAGGATCCTCTGAGGATCCCTCTCCCTCAAATTGGAAGATCTGTACCTCCTCCTCAAACTGAGTCTGTTTGGGTCTTTTGTTTCTCCTACCCCCCCTCTGCTCCTTAGGAGGCAGACTTTCAGGGGCAAGAGATTTCGTTTCCGGTTCCTGGGTTTCCAGGGGCTGTTTACAAGTGAGGAAGGAAGCTTCCTCCAAGGCTTTACACCCCCCTTCCCTTTGTGCCTCCTCCCTGGGAACAGGTGAGTTATCGGGGTGCTGCCCCCGTCATTGTTCTGGAGCACCAGGTCCAGAGTTGGGTGCGTTCTGCGCCGGCCCGCCCATCTGAGGGTTCTGCTGAGCCCTCAGTATGTGACCCAGATCCCGCGCCATGTTTTGAACCTGGCGCTCTAACTGGGAAACCCGCTCAGGCTGATACGGGGCCCTGTTTTCTCCCCTGGGCTGATCCCGGGAAGGGTAGCTGTCCCTCCTCTGGTAATACCCCGGGTTGGGAAGATTTGGGTACCCCTCCACCCTTGGCCTCCCCTCTCCCGGATTCAGTGGTCTGGGCTCAGGGAATTGGGGAAAGAAGGATGGATGGTTTTGGGGCTGAAAGTCGGGAGGATATCTGGGGAAAAAGTTCTGCCCAGGGTTTGGTAAATTTCTGCCCTCCTGTGGGAAGTTTGGAGGGAAGTTCCCTGGGTTGGGTGCTTGGCTGGATCCCCCCCCTTGGGCTGGAGGAGTCCACACATAACCCAGGATGGGTCGATTTCCCTTGTAACGGGGACTTACATAATCAGGAGAGCGAGGGACCCCATTTGTGGGGCTGCCTCCCTGGCTCCCTGTCTGTGACTGGCCCGAGGACCTTCTGGGCCTAGCATTATTAGGTGCAGGTAGGTTTTTAGGCCCCCCCATCTCCAAATCCAAAACGGGGGTGACCTTTACCTCTGCCACCTTGGCAGCAGCAGGGGTGCTGTTGGCTTTGGGGTTTTTCTGGGCATTACTTTTGCTATCTACCGGTTTCTGCACCTCATAGATCCGGGTAGCCTGTTCAATGACCCAGTCTAAAGATCTTTTCTCGTGAAAATCCCTCACGAGCTGGGTCATGATATATTTGGGCAAGGCATGGAAAAACGTATTAATAAATTCCCTGCTATCCGTGCGCACCCTTCTTGTGGTCTGTGCAAAAGCACGCTTTAACTCCTGCACAAATTCTTGTGGGGCCTGATCCTCCCCACATTGCAAATTGTAGGCTGCCTTGCGAGCCTCTTGAGGATTTCTGTGAACAGAAAAATGTTTCAGGATGGCCGCCTTATATGTGGACCATCTTAAATGATTTTGGTCCTCCAGCCCCGCAAAGAAACTGGAGTATTCCGGGGAGAAGGTCCACTTTACATATTGAATACAGCTTTGGCTGTCCTTCATATGGAAAGTCTCCATCATTTGCTCAAACAACTCTAAGTGCTCCCAAACAGAATACTTAGCGTTCTTATGGTAAGGCGTGATGACGCTCCTGATCGCCTTAATCTGCTTTAAGGGGTCCTTAAGCAAGGCCCTTTTTGCCTTATTGGCCTTTTTGGTTCGGGTAACCCTTGTCCATTCTTCCTCGGACTCAGAGGCACTGCTCCCAGAGGTTCCCGTCTGTTCTTCCAGGTTTTCCCGGATTCTGCGAGCCTGGGAATGGCTGGCAGAATGTGGGGACCTGGTCTCCTGTGTCCTGCGCACTTCAGAGGGGTCTTCAGATTCCTCCTTGCTGCCAGGATTTGATGGGTACCCCCTCCACTGACCTAACTGGGCAGAGGTTTTCAGGATGCCCTTAATGGGCCTACTCTCCTGGGGTTCCCCATTGAACTGTACTGTACTTGGGTGCCCATACCCGGACGCCCACCCCTCCATTCCTGAGTGGTTCTGGCCTATGAGCCCCATACTCTTAGCTGGATAGTAATCTGCCATCCCTGTGGCCCTGTGCTCATGTGCGCCAGGGAACATGGGGGTGGCAGAGTCCAGGGACTGAGAGGTATGAGGGCCTCTGGTACTAGGGCTCCTGAGGTTATGCTCCGGAGTTTCCCTTTCCCAGCGAACCTCATCTCTATCCGCCCCTGCTCCCTGTTGCAATGCAAGAGCCTGCATTTGTGCCTTCAGTTCTTCAGTTAAGGCCTTACTGGACTCTATCAGTCTCTCCTGCATCGCTACCTGTTGTTGGAGCCTATCATTGTGTTCACAGAGGGCCTCGTTTTCCCTCTGTGCTTCCTGGTTGGTCCTGGAGAACTGGGCCAGTCTTTGCTGCAGGAGGGTTACCTCCTGAGCTGTGTCCCTATTGGCCTGCTCCTTTCTTGCTAGAGCATCCTCCACCCTCCTGGTGTGCTCTAACAAGTTCTGGTGTTCTTTTTGGAGATCACCCAGTCCCTGGTGGGCCAGGTGATTTTCTTCCATTTTTCTTTTTAAATGGCAGACTTCCTGGCCTAAGGCGTCTCTTTCCTGACTAAGAGCCTGCATTTGTGCCGCCAGGTCGTCCCTTTGCCGTTGAAGGGCACCAGCTTTTTGGCGCTCCTCATCAAACTCTGCCTGGGTATCCAGGTCTTTCAAGATCAGCTTGTTGCTCTCTACCTTCACTCTATCTAGATGACTTTGCAGGGTGGCTACCTGCTCCGTGCATGCCCTGTTAAAGTCTAATTGTTGCTCCAGCTTTTTCTGGCTCTGCAGTAAGGAGTCCAAACTATCTTGGTGCTCCTTCTGCAGGGCCAGAAATCTGGTATCCTGTTCTGACTTTTCCTTTTGCAGCACATCCATATCCTCCCTCATTTTAGTGATGTACAGTCTGCTGTCATTTTCTGACTCCTGGCTCCTCTGCAGCCTCTGCTCAGAAGAGACCAGGTCAGATTGGACCTTCTGTAATGCCAGCAGTTGCCTACTCGCCAGATCTTGGCCTTCAGCACATTTGTCCTGCACGGCTCCCATATGTAAATATAAATACGCCGCTACCCTGGCAATCTTATTGTGTTCATCTTTGGCTTTAGGAGCCATATATAGTTCACTCAGGGCCACATGTAAGGGACCCTGATCTCTATATATATCTGACCCTGTTTCAGTGACCTGTTGTGTGATGGCCTGCAACCACGCCTCCTGGCCCTGTTCGGTCCATTCACCTCTCACAAATAGCTTATGCAAGAGGTGCTCTCTGGCTATTTTCATGTCTACTAAGGTCGTCATTCTAGAGATTGGTCTCTGTCCTGACTTACAGAAGTTTGTATTTTATTTTTGCAGAACAGAACTTTTCTTGGAGTGTCCCTTTTGAGGAATGCTTCACAGCGTAATGCAGCGTGGTGATCCGACCGGATGTATGTATCCCGTCAGTTAGCACACTGTATTAAGCTGCACAAGTGGTAAATCTAACCCAACATCCCGGACGAGCCCCCAATTTGTAAGAGGATTCAATTCAGCACTACAGCTAAGTTAACGCCTAGTCTAGAATACTGAATGAAAACCCTTATTGATATATCTTTAGGTCCAGTTCATGCGTTCTGGATGACTACCCCTATATAACACCCCCCTCTTGGAATCCCCCTGACCCCACTGAGCCAAGAAGTAGTTCTGTTTTGCAAGTTTAAAAGGTTTATTTGATAATTTAAACAATAGATATATATATGACACTTTATAATAAATTAATAATTGAATAGCACACTTAATCTGATATGATAAAGATCAACAACGGAGAATCTGGCACTAGCACACTTCTTATAATCACTAATGAGTTGACATGAAATGGATAAGGTAGCACACTGGTAAATAGGAACAAGAGAAGAAGGTGGTACAAAATGCTTTATAGAGTTCAAATGGATGCAAGGTTGAATGAATGAAATGCAGTATAGAAATACTCAATATGATTTCAACAAAACAATGTAATCACTTTTCTCTGGCAATTCCCCCCCCCCCTTGATGCAAGGCAAGGAAATGGAAGGAAACACACAGTTCTCAGAAATGCAATCAAATGTGATTCAGTTCAATCCCAGCAAGCTTACAGAAAACAGATAGGAGTTTTGAAACACAGGCCCAAATGCTTTTATATGTGTTAGCAATGGATGAGAAATATGCTGGAAATGCTGTTAATTCCCTTTCAGAGGTTCAGGGTGAGTGGTATCTAGTTAATATTAGTCCAGGCTCACACTAGCAATGATGCAGGGATAGTTAGCAGGTTAAACGAATTTCTGGCAAATGGAAGGCAAGCAGCAGCAGTTTTTACATGTGAAGAAATTGCAAATCGCGGTAAAATTCGCGGATGCGTGTTCCGCGATTGCGGTAAAACTATAAGGGGTAGGAATGCGGTTCTTGGTGCGATTCAAAGCTACGACTCTAAGCTATCAGAGGAAAGTTACTGCAAGTCTCTAGCCCAAACGGTCGCAGAGATATGAGCGATTTAATAAAGGTTGTTTTTGGTTTTGCAAATTTTAAAGTTCAAAATGACAAGTGGCAGATTTTGCAGCTAAAATGACAGGTGACGGCTAGGAGGCAGTTCTACTTAGGTTAAATAGATTGAATTATATTATTTTAACTAAGAGATTGGTTCTGCACAGTTTTCTAGGTACTCACACTATATTCTTGAGTGAAATGGGCCTCGCCACGGATCTGGTCAGGGTTTTAGACTGGACTCTGGTCTGGTCTGGTCTGGCCTCTGCACTTCACAGTGATCTGGGTCAGCTCTCTCTGCTGGTCTGGGTCTCTCTGGGTACAGCACTGCTTTCTCTCTGGTTCTCTTAGTTCTGGATAGATTGAAGTCTCTAGTTTGGCTTTCTGGAGGTTTGATGGAGGTAAGTATGGATTTTTCCGGCAGAGCGTCCCGCTGCAGATGGATTTGGAAAGTTCCTATCTGTCCTGTCTGTCTGCTTTTATGTGTTTAGAATGTGGGTGTGTTCTAGCATCACTGACCCTACCTCTCTCTCAGCTTCTAATTGGTCAAACTTCCATTTATCATTTGATTGGGGAATGAACTGTGAGTCAGAGTGATGTCATTTTACAGCCTGCAGAAAGTCCACTCCTCCTGTCAACTTACACACAAATCTAGATTTGAAACAAATACATATTTGCAGAGGTACATATTGTTTTAAAATCATATGCACCCATCATGCATTACAGGAGGTATCCCCTGTTCAAACTCTGCTCTTCCTGGGAGCTTGCATTCAGAAATGGCACATATTTCACTTTTTAACTGATTTTGCAATTTCTGACATTGACCCAACTTTACATACATGTGTGCAGGGAGTAGGGACATTAACTGATGAAGTTTCAGATTTTTAACATGCATACATTTAGAGTAATATCCACTTTTCCGCTAAAACCCCCCTGAACATGCCACCGGGTCGAAAAACCTCTTAAAATGTGGGCAGAAAAATCACAAGAATTATGGTATCATTTATAAAATTTTCACATGTCCGCTCTATGAGTTATTCATCTTTTTAAAGTTATGTTCTGGCTCCAAAGGGGTGTGGTTTCCCAGGTCACATGGTATAGAAACCAGTCTTTCCAGTTTCTGCCAAGCCAGCTTGCTCTCACAGGCAGTGCTCCTCCCAGCTCCTGCCAAGAGGAAGCTACATTTTACGACTGCGGTAATAAAAACCTTTGCCTGAGTGAAGAGGGCTTTGTTCACTCTCTTGCAGAGCACAGATAATTCAATTATCAGATAGATGGCATATCCTTAGTGGGGGCAGCAAAAGGAAGGTTGGCCTGGGAACACAGTGGTGACTCAAGTTTCACTGCTGATGGGGGTAGTTGCCAGGCAGAATTCAGTTCCTTAAGCCAGGTTTCAGATAAAATGTCACTTTTTGTTCCCCAGTTCCTGCATTCAAATAAAACTAAACATTTTCACATATGCAGCTAGAAGGCTGATTCTAAGTTTAAAACTATGACATTTAAACAATTGCAACCTATGTGATACTCAAAAGTAGGTCACTCAGTCAATTTAAACATTTTCGATTTTAGTGTCTTTAAATCCAGTGCAACTTAAACTGCTGCAATCCACAGCTCAGCCAGTCTTGTTATAAACCTTGTCTTATGATCTTCATTTCCCAGATTTTGTAGGCACACAAAACTCCATTCTACCAAATGTCTGCTGGTGTTCAGTGAATATTTTGCACATATTGCAATGTTTGAAATAGGCACTTTGGCTTGCCTTCAGAGAAACACAGGGTGGTTTTAAACTGCCGGCTTTTGGATAGTGGTGAGTACTGGTACTGCACCCATTTTTGGGATTTAAGAAAATGAATTCCCAACAGTTATGGGTTTGCTTTTGGCAATCAGCATTGCCACTCCCAATGGTTTCAGACTACTGTGCGGGTAGTCCAATGGTGGTTTTAAAGCGCTTTGAAGCTAACCGGCGCTACTGTTTTTCCTTTGGCAACCCATTTCCCTCATGGCAACCCAGCCTTTCATTCTCGCACTGGTGGGTGGCAAGTGAGGCAACCATTTTAGTGTGCGCACAAACTGCGCAGCTTTCCTGGATTTCAGCGCACATGTGGGTTTTCCGCCATCTTGAATTTTCTAAGCCCACAGCACCAAATGTTGCAGCATGATAGCTTAAACGTGGTTCAGGACACCCAACAACCGCAACCAGGTGATGCTGTTGGGAATGCTTTTCTCCGTATTACGTGTAAGATCTTATATCTGTATTTCCATCTACTCCAAACGCTCCAAGATTGCGGCATGACAAGTGGACAGGGAGGACCAAGTTGGGCTGATCTGGGAAAGGAAGCCCAAGGGCAAGTGCTGGCAAAGGATGCTGGGGGAACTTGTTAAAGGTGGTCTGTCCCCTGTATGACTCTGAAGTGACCAGGCTCCTGTCGCAGCGGAAGATGGAGAGTTTAGCACGGGAGGGGGCGGGGGAAGGAAGAGAATAAAACGGAAAGTCTTGAGGAGTTTCTGTAAGTTAAGAAGATCTGGCTCAAATCTGAGGGGGGAGGAAGGCTGTTCCAGAGGGAGGAGCCATCAGAGGAAAGGGATCTGAATCCCACTCTCTGCTTGTAGAAACGTTCGATCTGCAGGGAGATGTAGCCAGAAACTGAAGGACTCTGGCATGGAGGTATTTTGGGAGAGAAAGCTGGGTGTAAAGCAGTCCCAGGCCCCAGCCAGCCTTGTCGATGATGCAAATGGTCTTGAATTTTATCCTTGCGGTCACCGGGAGCCAGTGGAGAGATTTTAGGGCTGGAGAGATGCAGTCCCTGGGCTTGAGGCCAAGGATAAGTCTCACAGTCCTATTCTGGATTAGTTGAATGGGGCAAAGGGAGGAAAGAGGCAGGTTGAGGACGAGGCTATTGCAGTAGTCAAGCATAGCGAGAACCAGGGCTCTGGAGACGTTGAGCTTCTGGGGTAAGGAGAGGAAAGGTAGAATGCCCCTGAGGATATTAAGCTGAAAATTGGACTTCTTGGCAAAGTCCATGATGTTTTGAGAGAAAGAGAAAGATGAGTCAAAGATGATCCCAAGGTTTTTTGCCTCCCAAGTTGGTGAGGGGAGAGGACCCAAGGAGTCTGGCCAGAGAGTGGGGGGAAACACAGAGCAGGCGTCCCAATGCAAAGGATCTCCGTCTTACTGGCATTAAGGCAGAGCTCATTGGCAGAGCACCATGCCTGATTAGCAGTCAGGCATGAGGGAGGAGGAGCCGGGAAGGGAAGGCAGCTTGAAAGAGAGCTGCGTGTCATCTGCGTAACACTGGAAAGGGGAGAAAGTTGAGATCAGGTGGGCCAGAGGGGCCAGGAGGATGTTGAAGAGACATGGAGATAGGATATAGCCCTGAGGGATGTCACAGGAAGAGAGTGAGGTGGAGGAGAGAAAAGGACCCATTTGTACTCGGGAAGGTCTGTTAGAAAGGAAAGAGGTCAGCCACGTCAGTGCTCTGCCTGTGATGCCTAGCGTATCATGGAGACGGTATCAGCTATGAGAGCTGCAGTCCTCCTCTCTACAGTGTACAGTGTGTGAGCTTTTTCACATGAGTTCACACGCATGTTTTAGGTATTATCACACGCACGCATTCACAGATACCAAATTTACACCTCAGTGCTTGAAGTATGTTTAGAAAGTGACAGTATTTCACAGCATAAAGTACCCCGCAGCGGATTGGGATATCTATACTTACGAGCGCTGCTGCTGCATTTCTCGCGCTGTTTGTATACTTTGTATATATTTGGGTGCGCATTTATATTGCAGCATCGCGCGCAAGGCGAAGTGGCGAGCAGGTTGCAGTTATGAGGAACCCACTGCGTTACTCCGTCCCAATCTGTTGGAACATTTTCTGTTTTGTCTGGGTTCTTTAACCTTCTATAACTAGGCCAGTGGAATATCTGAATACTCCTGGTGGTTTGCTTAGAGAGCACAAGGTGAAGTTGCGAGAAAATCGCAGCTCTGTAGTTTGGTTTTCCGGATTGAGGATTAGCCATTTTGCACTTGGTACAACCATGCCAGGTAAAGTCTCTGCAAGAAGCAAACGTTATAATACGAGGAAAAATAAACCTTACAAAAAGAATTCTAAAATTCCTAAAGCAACTGTTGTGTTGCAGACAAATACTAATATTGCTTCTGAGCAGAGAATGCCAGCTATTACTACTGAACGTGGGAGTGTTACAGCATTTTTTTTTCTCCGGGCCAGACTACCTCCTTAATCCATTTAGTACCATCTACAGGCATGGCCGAAATACTTGTAGGGTCGACCGAGACAGTGGAGCCCCAGAGTGGTGACTTGGGAAACAACAACCACTCGATCCCAATAGATAACAATTCGCTCTTAGAACTTTGTTGTTCGCTAAAAAACATAGTTCCTGCTAAAATTATTGGCAGTCCTGAGCCTGGTCTACCAGCTGACCAAACAACAGCAGCAAATAATGTATACTCCATGGCTGAAGCAAACGAGAGACTGTCTACTTCACTTGTTCTTTATTCTAATTCTGCTGCGTCAGAGAGTGTGTTATCAACATACAGCGATTCTGCAAATCTAACCTCAAGCATTGCAACTTTACAATTTGCAGTAAAGAGTTTGTTAAAACTATGTGGCAAGATCTAGGAAGTACAAACTGAACGCTGAGAGATCTTAGCATGTAATGATAAAACACTCACTGATTATATAATCACATCTAGTCACATCTCTCCTACGCTTGCTCAGAGCGAGCCTACAATAAATAAACCACATTTAAGGTCTAAATTGGACCAACACAAGGTAATTGAAGTACTTACTCAGGATGTAAACCAAGATGAATCCACTGATACCTAAATAATACATATGACACGAAAGCAGCGTTGGCTGGCTAAATGTAATATTGCACACAAATCGTTAACAAAAAAGGTATGCATAATACCTCAGACTGATCCCTGAATTCCACTCGGATTATTGAGCTAAGTAAGGCCACAAGGAAGAAGAGGAAAAGGGTAAATCAACAACAACCATCTTCACCTAAGCCCCAAGGCAATCTCTCAGGCTGGTTGTCAAAGAATCCTTTACTGATCCCTCTAGCCCTAAAGAATGTGGGAAAAAGTAAAAGTAACATTACAGAAGAGAACAAAGTGAGGGCATTAACTCCACCAGTGACTACCAATACAACATTCTCCACATTGGACGATTCATTTGGTGAAGTGTCTGGAACCCCCGAATCTAACGTGTTTCTGGCCAGGACTTGCAAACCTGTAATTGAGAAAAAAAACATTCTTCCACCTAAACATTTTAGAATTGCTTGAAAATCTATTAAGAATTCAAAGTGGATAAATAGAGCAGAACTGTTAAAAGCTCTACAACAAGTATTAACTCTAAGAATTCGGAACACACATTATTTTGATTTTGTAGAACCGCTACACTATAGTGGAAGGATATGTTCATTGCGCATTCATTGCAGTAAATTGGCTATTTGTTCCTTGATACTTTCACATAAACTGAGGTTCAATTCTATGGGGTACGAACTAGATGTTAACCAATCTTTGGAATTGAAAGCAGATTGCACTTGTAAGAAGGACTTATCAACCAAAGCGAAGCTTGTGCCCTCTGCCCCCTGTCCGGGGGCTGTAAAATGTGAGATGACTTTAATGGCTGGGAAGGGTTGTTATCTTTTCTCCCATCCAGGCACCCATCTGTAAATTCCTAATCCTTGCAATTAGTGTCATGGAATACACGTGGGCATCGTTATTTTATGAACACAAAGGCTTCTCTACCTGAGCTTTTGAAATATGATGTCCATCTGTTACAAGAAACGTAGTTACTATCAGATTTTCACCTTGATGGATACAGGAAATTCTAGAAATTGGCAAAGAAGGGCAAAAGTGGTAGACCCTATGGGGGCCTACTTATCAATATAAGACATCAATATGCTGTTAGATATATCAAGATAGATTCTGATTATGTTTTGGCCATAGACATGACTGTTTCCCAACAACCAGTTAGGCATATTCTGCTAATTAATGTATATGATCCCCCAGGAGGTAGCCATTCAGAGACTATTGTCGATCTATTGGCCAATTTAATAATCCAGTGGTACGAGGAAACAAACTACGATAAGATAATATTATGTGGGGATTTAACTGCCAGATGTAAAGACAGAGATTTCACCTTCTCCTATCCTTTTGTGACAGGTATTAGTAATATGCCATTTTCTAACTCAAACTCGCAGGGGAAACAAGAGTGAGAATTATATATGGTGAATGGAAGAATTGTTGGTGATATACCGGGTGGGGAAACATGGTTCAATGGTATTTTCAGCTCTATGCTCGCCAATTTTTTGTATCTGAGGGAGTCCTGGAAGAAGTTAGAAGTCTGTCCATTGCTTCATTTGAATGGAGCGATAACACAAAGGTCTCTTTGACCATTCGCCTGTAATTTAGAAATGAATTCATCAATTAAACTGGGAGACATAGATATCAATGGTTCTGGCAATCAAATTTTCGTGGTCACAAGTACATTTAAATAATAAATTTACAGGTGATTTGTATTTATTTGTACTTATTTTTGTTTGTATAGTGCTTTACACCAAAGCACTGCACATTTTAACAACAGAATACATAAGACAATGGGCCTCATTACACGGTAGGTGGTAAGGGTTTACCGGTACTGGTAAGGGCACCGGTACCGGTAAACCCTTACCGCCTTACTACGAGTTCCCTTTGCGGGACCCAACCTTAATGGCTGGTTTTACCAACCGTTAAAGTAGGGTGCCGCAAAGGGACCTCGGTGCTAATTACGGTACTGCAATTTGCGGTACCGTAATTAGCTCCTTCCCCATTCCCATTATGCCCTATGGGGGCAAAAATGGGAATGGGGAAGAGCCTAGGTGAATGGGGAATTACCACCCCGGCTCACCTTGGAGTAGGGCGGTAATTCCGCCATCCACCAAGGCGGACACGGTAAAATACTGGCGGCAACCATGGCGCTAATAGCGCCATGGTAACCGCCTACCGTGTAATGAGGCCCAATAACATTATAACAGTAACAGTAGAAGCAATTTACAAATTGAGAATCAGACCAACAAAACAATAAGTAGAGCAATTAACAGGAGGAGAGAAGGAGTGTAGTACAGTAGAACTGAGAGGGAGAGGGGGGAGGGGGGAAGGGGAGGAGGCCAACGATGGTGCGAAGGGTGAGAATGGGGGGAGGGAGAAGATCAAGAAGAAAAGGCAAGGAGGGAGGGGAGCAGGAAGGGGGGAGGGGTTTCAAGGCAGGGAATGGAGAAGGAGAGATTTGAGGGAAGTTAGGAATTAGGAAAAGGTGGAAATAGAGCAGAGTGAGAGAGGTAAGGAGTTCCAGAGTAGGGGGGCTAGGAGATGGAAGGAGCGGAAACGGGATGAGGCACAGGGGAAAGGAGGAACAGTGAGAAAGAAGTGGTCGGCAGAGCGAAGGGAGCGGGAGGGAGTATAGAACAAGAGGAGGGAGGAGAGATAAGGGGGAGCAAGACCGTGGAGAGATTTAAAGACTAGGCAGAGAAATTGAAATTTAAGATGGGAGTAAAAGGGAAGCCAGCCAAGGGAGGAAAGGGAAGCAGAGATGTAGTCACGGGGGGAAAGGAGACAGAGGGTGCGGACGGCAGAGTGGTAGATAGATTTAAGGGGGGCGAGATGAAAAGTAGGAAGTCCAAAGAGTAAGGAGGAGCAGTAGAAGAGGCAAGAGAAGATACGGGAGGAGATTAAGAGTTTAGTAGCATGGAAAGTGAGAGAGGGGCTTACTTTACGAATATTAAAGAGGTGGAAGTGACAGGCACGAGTGATGATATAGAAGAATGGATATAAACGCTGCCTTCGACTTTAGGACACATGCCTGATTTCTATGCACCATTACAAGTTAAAACAAATGGAAAATGTTTCGATAAGGTAGTTTGAGATGCAAAAAGAACTAAACATAAAGAAATACGGAAGTTAAAGATAAGTGGTAACAATCCATGCCTTATGACGAAACTTATTGCCAGAATTAAAACAAATTTTTGCTATTGGATCAGATTGTGGAACCGGTCATGTAGGAACACGCAGTGGCAGTGCGTGTTTAAGATACTAAAAAACTGTTCCACTAGAACTATCTGGCAGGCACTTAGGGCTGCTTGGGTTCAAAATGATAGTAAGCTGACAATGTTATCAATTCTGAGCAATGGTTAGCACACAATTGCTCTAACTTTTACTGGAGAATAGGATCTTGAAGGTAGTGCTCTAATACCAGATGTTATATGGAAGCTGAATTGGGACCTGGATTATTTAGAGATTGTACATATGACACGAGGGCCAAGAGGGCTTCTCTTGGCCCTCTTTCTGTGCCCACATGTGAGGCCAAAAACCTTGGGGTCATCTTCGACTCCACACTCTCCTTCTCCCCTCACATCTCTGACTTCTCTAAGAAGTCACACAACCAGCTACACCTCCTCAGAGGTATTCTTCTTTTCCTCTCCTTCCCCCAGAAACTCACTGTCTCCAGAGCTCTGGTTCTCTCTACGCTGGACTACTGCAACAGCTTCTTTCCAAATCTGCCTGCCTCTACTCTACGCCCTCTGCAACTTATTCAGAACAGAACTGCGAGACTTGTTCTTGGCCTCAAGCCCAGGGATCGTATCTCTCCAAGACTGAAATCCCTGCACTTGCTCCCAGTGGCTGCGAGGATTAAATTCAAAACCCTCTGCATTGTCCGCAAGGCCTTCTGGGGCCTCAATGCCTTCAACTCTCTCTTCCTCAATATCTTCCTTCTCGAGCTCTTCGCTCATCCGCCTCCAACTCCCTCAGGGTCAGTTGCTTCTTCAAGCAATGAGTTGGCTGTAGATCTCTCTTAGGCTGGGGCCTCCCTCTGGAACAGCATCCCTGCATCACTGAAACATGAGGAGAACCATCTCTGGTTCCGGAGCACCTCAAAACCTTTCTCTTTGCTTCTGCTTTTTCTCCTCCTCTCCCCTGCTGAACCTCTCGCTGAAACTGCATTGATTACCTGGCCACCCTCTGATCTCGGGCCCAGGTCACCCCCATCACCAGTCGCACACCTGCACTGCCTTCCTGGCAACCCCTGCACTCTGGACTGTCGCTGTATCCCTACAGTCCCTCTACCAGCACTTGACACCTGAGGTCTGCACTTACCCTTGCACTTGCCACCAGCTGGCCGTATTTACTCTGTTATTAGTCTATTATCCCAGGCACTCCACTCTCCCTCCACCTCTCCCTTGCACTTTCCCCCTTCCCCTTCCCATGCACTTGCGCAATCTGAATGACACCTGGCCTAGTAGGATCGCTGTTTATCTTCCCTCTGTTCCCCCTCCCTTGCCTCGCCTTGAAACACTTGTGTATTGGCGCGTTATAAATGCTGTTCAATATCATCATATCATATCATTGCTATTAGAAATCTAAAAAGCTCTAGAGCTCCAGGTCCCAATGGATTAGCCAACATAGTACTGAAACAAGATCCAAAAAAATGGGCGATAGTATTGCAGATCCTATTTCATGTGATATCTCAGACCAGGCAGATTCTGCAATCTTGGCGCAGGGCAATTCTGATCCCAGTATATAAGAAAGGCCTTTGCTCTCTACCAGGGATTATCGCCTTCTCTCGATGCTGGATGTATCAGGCAAAATATGTGTGTCCTTTGTACTGTGAGATCTACAGAAGTGGGCTGAGTCTAGTTTGATCTTGGATGACCTCCAAAATGCTAGAGCAAAAACCAGAGGGGCAGGTCTTTATGCTGCATTTATCGATGTTCATGCAGCTTTTGACAAAATCCACTGTAGTCACCTCTGACAAAAATTATCAAGGTTGGGGTGCCCTGATTACGTATGTCAGATTATCATACTACTGCATACTAATACTGAGGATCTGATCAAGTTGGCAAAATACTACTTTATTCTCCATTTAATAAAGCAGGGTGAACTGACGATCAATGGACTGATGCTCGCATACTCACAAACAAACTTGATTATACTAAGGTTATATATATGTGGCAAACTACAAAACCCATTGAAAGGAATGATTTGTTAGGGGAACATATGTACCTATGTGTGTTTAGGGGTTAGTACTTCGTTGGCTCCTTCTCAGTTTAATAAATCAGGGCTAACTAACCAACAACGGACTGATGCTCACACACACAAACAAACGTGATTATACAAAGGTTATATATACACCAATATGCGTCTGTGACATCATCCTACATGGCAACCGACAAAACCTATTGACGGAAAGGATTGGTTAGGGGAACATATGTACCTATGGTATGCATAGGAGTTAGTACTTCATTGGCTCCTTCTCAGTTTAATAAAGCAGGGCTAACTGACCAACAACGGACTGATGCTCGCACACACAAACAAATGTGATTATACAAAGGTTATATATACACCAATATGCGTCTGTGACGTCATCCTACATGGCAACCGGCAAAACCTATTGACGGAAAGGATTGGTTAGGGGAACATATGTACCTATGATATGCATAGGAATTAGTACTTCATTGACTACCCGTTATCTGTAGGGCACGCCTTGAACTACTTCTAAATATGTGTAATACTGATTATAGCAGAGAACATGGCAGTGGATTGGTCTGTGCAACACTGTATAGCACCTTGCCCCATAGACCCTCTGATTGGTTGGCATGCTCATCTAACATTGGACTTTTAAACCTCTTATTTACTGCTATTTGATTTAATTATACTGGGTGTTCTTGGGTCTCTTGGCCTCTAGAGACCTGCTCTCTCCATCTTGTAGGAGCTTTATCCACTGTTAATTGTCCAATACTTGGCTGTTGCAAATGTTTTCTTCTTCTGTCCTCTTAAGAGAAATATGTGTTACATACATGGCTCATCCATCTGCCTCCTTTCATGATTTGCAATTATTCCTTAAAAATAGCACCTTTGATCCGATGCCATCATAGACTCCTCTTTATTCTGCACACACAACTTTTTCTCCAACATCTCCTGACTCTGCATACCTGTTCTGTCTCTGAGGTAGCTGGATTGAATCTTAACAAAAGACAACGTACATTTTCCTGTCATGGCCGTCCTTGCCACGCTATATTTACTCTATAGCAAACTTCTATATGTCTCATCTACCTTGCATTACTGCATATTTACACTTTCTTTTTAAAACTCTTTATTATTTGACAACATTTAACCAAAACCAACAACAAACAAAACATAACAACCCCTCTGGCACTTCTTTGTGGATTCTGTCTTGCGTCATCATTCGTCAGGGCACGATTCCGTGACCGTGCTGCCCTGGCCGATGGCCACCCATCCTATCCAATCTCAGGTCTATATCCCTTGTACTTCTCCTTGTCGGGTATACACTGCTTGTTTGCGAGTTCACCTACCAATGCTTTTCCACTCCTCCGGGTTTGTCTGTGCTGCTCTCTTCCCTTTGTCCAAATAAACCATGTATCAGAGAGTTCCATGCAAGTATCTTATGCCCACTCTCCCCTCTGCACCACCCTAGTCCACACTGCTGTCTCTGCCACTGACCACTTCTCGAGATCTGCCCACCATCAACCTATGGTCGGTCTCGAGCTGGAGTTCCATGCCATTGCTATGCGTCTTTTTTGCCTAAATGCACACCAGATCCTTCATCTTGGCCAGATGTGTTCTTTGCCTGTCTCCTCTGGGGAAGAGGCCCAATAGGTAAGACTCTGGGGACCATGCTTGCATGTGGATTCTATCCTCCTGTTCAGCGAGGCATATACTCTGAGTCTCTTGACGTAAGCGTCGAGTCCTCTGATGTTCCAAGTTGCAATGGTTACCTCGTTCAGACCCATTTTTGTGGTCTGCCCTGTATGTCTGCCCCTTCCATGTCCTCCTGCGGGCCCGCCTGCCTAATGCTCATTATTCTGGCCCCAGGTACCTGCTCACCCTGCCACCCGCACTGCCTCCGTGCCACCCCTTGCACTGGGGTCTGTATCTGTACCCATAGAGCCCCCCCTTTTTCTTCCTGCACTTATTAGACCTACCCTGTCTGCTGCCTTAAACCTAGCACTTGCAAATTGCTGGCTGCACTACCACTGTTTGTTGCCTTTATTATTTATTTATTGTTATCTATCTGTTTCTCCTCTGCTTCGCACTTTCCACTTCTCCCCACTTCCATGCACTTTTCCCCTCCCCCTCTCCCATGCACTTGCATGTTCTCAACGTCACTGGGCCTAGTAAGATCGCTGTTTTGTTCTCCCCTGTTCCCCTCCCTTGCCTTTGTCGCGCTCTGAAACACTTGTGTACGAGCGCAATAGAAATAAAATATCAATATCAATATCAACAATTTTTCTGTTATCAACAATTAAATAATGATTGAAAGTTGAATTGACCATTTTTGACTAACCCTAGGCTAGCAGGCCGAATGTACTTTTTCCCATTTTTATATTGTGCGCAAGTGGTCCAAAATTCATGTTCTAATTCTCCATTACTTGTGATCTTGGCTAGGGTCATAAAACTGTTTGGATCAGTGCAGACAATCTGCCCGGCATTTTTCTTTAATTAAAGGACAGCTAATATTGTGAGATTATCTCGAGCTAAGGATTAGCCCATCTTTCTGTATTTTTAACTGAGTATAACATGCAGAGATGGAACAAAGCATTCGCTTTAAAAGTTCCACAGACTTCTTCATCAGATGTTGCGGAGTGAAATGATTACTAAAAGAAAACCACAGCACAGTACATTCTCAAAACAGAGTAAAAAGGTAAATGTTAACCTTCATTGGCTGAAGGAACATTGTGCATGGAATGCAGTCTTGGAATTGCTGTCTTATCTAAAAGACCATACACCACCTGAAAGCAGGGAACACAGAAATGTTTGGAAATAGTGCACATTCTGAGAGTTGCATTTAACAAACAAGAAAAAAACAAATCCTTTTCACATGTGACCATTAAGATAGGCCCAGGAATGTTTTGAGGTGGGCCTGCTACTTTTCTGAAATTACTGACGTCATTTTAAAAGATGTATTTAAGTGAGAGGTTTGAAAAAACCTAAATGGAAAACAGAGTCACTGTTGCATTTTTCTCATGAAGAGTCTAATGTGTTTTGCAGCCTTTGTGTAGTATCAAGACATAGTGGTTCCAGTGCAACATATAGTGTGGCACTACAAAATATTCCCAATATTTAACTGCTGCAGTCTCCAATGTTACCTTACTATTGTGGGGGAAACCTGGGTTTTGAAATGTTTTATCAACTCCTTGATCACTTTGCTGCCTCATAATATTGCCAATGCTAACTGCCATGTTTAACAAGTGCCTTATTGCCATCATTGTGGGAGCCCTGTGTTCTACTGACCATGTCCTAATTTTGAACGCTTTTTCGCCTAGTTCCTAGAGGTGCTCACTTCCCCAGTTCTCGCCTCTGATGTGTTTCTCTTTTGGCATATAGAAGCATGTTTTTAGAATGCCGCTTTCCTAGGTAAGGCGGCTTTAGAAGACATAAGTTATTATAAACTAAGCGGGCTCGCGTGCCATGAGCCGTGTGTGAACTGTAGAAGTAAGCTTGCACAACAAAACTAGAATAGTATCACTGTCTGCCTTTGATCCTGATTATGCCTGCCTGAGTGTTAGAATGCAGCCTCTGCTTAAGACTTGTATTCTGAGACACTCATTCACTGAAACATTGTTGCTTAATTATATCATGCTATGTCTGAAACCTCACTCTCCATTGAAAGGTATGTGTGCTCTCCTGTATAATGCCCAGTGTCTGGAAGGGAGGGGGGTTGCTGCGCTAAGTCTCGTTTTATCTTTGGGTTGCTGCTG
Organism: Ambystoma mexicanum; assembly: GCF_040938575.1. Lineage (NCBI taxonomy): Eukaryota > Metazoa > Chordata > Amphibia > Caudata > Ambystomatidae > Ambystoma > Ambystoma mexicanum. The sequence goes on from NC_090937.1 coordinate 186,777,323, forward strand.
TCCTGTGTATGTTGGCTTTGCTGATTGCCATTCCCCCCTTAAGTGTTAAGGATGAGTATGCTCGTCCTTTTTACAGAGATTTGATTAAAGCTCAGCAGTTATGGTGTTAAAAGTTGTTCACCAATCCACTGGACGAGCCTGTTCTTGTTTATCCACAAGAACATTGGTGCCTGTGACCTCGGATTGCCACTGCCCTGCAGCCAAACCTAAGGGTCACCGGACGCGACTCCCAGTGATCCCAATGGGCCCAGGTAAGATGATTTTGTCAGTGGGAAAGTTGGCAGGCGCAACCCGAGATTCAGGGGAGAAGACAGAGCATATACAGTAGAAGTGGGTTGATCAGCGCAATTAATTGCACTGCTATTTCTCATGTTTTGTGTATTGCCTGAAAAGGGTCGGGGTAATGTTTGTCTCTGGTTAAAGAATTCTGAAATCTGGAAATTGTCTGAATGTCCTAGGTACATTGGTAATCAGTCCTTCATTATATCTTGAATTTCTATATCACATGATAGGGTCCTTTTTGAATATCTAATGTTTTGCCATCTCTTTTCTTTCAGTGACACAATGGATGATTAATGTACCATTAATACGTTTCTTTGTGTGACAGACAATTGACATAAACATTGGTGGTTAACCTGGTGGGTCAGGCTAGCTTACAGGGCAGTTACCAAACTCTAAAGCAATTTCTCTTTGCAAGGTAAAATTTGTGATGTCCTCTTTGATGTCCTGGGTGTTAGGCTTAGAAGTGCACGGTGGTGGCGCGAGTTATGGTTGCTTAGCTTACCATAACTGGCGAATTTCAAGGGTTTTTCGATTTTACTTGGAACCATGACGTCCCTTTAACAAAGTTTTTTCACTGAATTTCATATGTTTTTAGTAGCGCAACTTAACCATAACGTCCCTTTAACAAAGTTTTTTTACTGAATTTCATAGGTTTTTAGTAGCGCAACTTAACCATAACGTCCCTTTAACAAAGTTTTTTCACTGAATTTCATAGGTTTTTAGTAGCGCAACTTAACAATCTCTCCATATGAGCCTGGCGTCATAGGCGCCAGGACTGGACCCAAATAGCCCCTAGCAGGGGTTATTGGGCTTGTTTAGGATAACTTGATGCCTGCTTCCGGGGTTGCTGGACGTGGTCTGGGTCCCCGGGGATAGGCATCATGACACAAGATAGCATACAAGAAGAATTATAAACCTCTGAGATGCAGAAAGAGAGTGAGAAAGAGAAAGGTACCCTTAGGCAAGACATTGGTTCCCCCTTTCCCTAATCGTGACGAATCTGAACCTTCCCCAATCTTCATGGGGTATTGTAAAACCTCTCCCCTCATTTCCCCACATTTAACATCTGCAAGTACTGGGACGAGGAAGAGGAGACTAAGAGTGATGAACACTACACCTTTTCACCACTTAGGTACTAAGAAGAAGAAGATGCCTGCAAAGCATTGTGAGGGTCAGGCATGTCCTCTTAAACAGGTTCAGGCCAATCTAATTAGAGATCCTCACCTGCAGCCTGTCAAGGGGCTAAAGGTGTATAAAGGGTAACCAGCGAGGAAACAAAATGAGCAGAAGCAGGGAGGCCTGGGCAGGAGAGACCATGCAACCCTTCTGTGAGGAGGCAGCCATGGTGGGACCTGAAGTGTGGCCAGGAAGTTGGCAGATATTCCTGAGGTGTGTGATCTTCCGTGGCAGAGTTGGAGCAGCTGGGAGCTGCTGACAAGTACCAAAGAAAGAGAGGACGCTGTCTGCGTCCATCCTGTGGCAACAAAGTTGCTGGTGCCTGCAGAAGTGAAAGCGCCATGAGAGTGGGACTTGCTGGGGTCTCCAGAAACTGTTACTGAGCAGGGGTGCTGCCGGGGCTTCCTGCCACTGCAAAGCAGCCCATGTTTTTTCCCCAAATTGTGTGTTTACAGTGCCGCTGCCTGGGCCTCTTTTCACATTTCCCATAAGCAGCCCATGTGCTTCCTCCTCTCTTTCCCACACCCCTCCATGAGTTCAAAGTAGCTTCATTCATGGTAAGTGAGAGAGAATGAGCAGAGCTGACACAAGGGATTGCCATGATGGTCCTCTGTATTGATATGCAGAAACCCATTAACCCATTTTTCTCGCTATTTGCATGCTTTTCAGCACGCACATTACAGGGGGTTATGGCTTGATTGCTTGTGCTATCAGGGTGGTGTTCCCCACTCCCTCGGGCCATTAGCACCTTGTACCCCTGAATCAGGGGGCTCGCTGTCAACAAAAGGACCAGGATTCCAGACAGCTCCGAACGTGTAGCTCAGCTGTGCTTTCCACACCGAGATAACTGTTTGCCACCTTGCTTTATCTGGTATTGAGGTAGAAGCGAGCTCCAAGTGATTATTGCTGGTTCTAAGTTATAGTACCGTATCAAAAGGGTCGAATGACAAAAGGGTCGAGTCAATTCGAACAAAAAAAAGGATCAAATTTATTTTTTTTATTTTTTGGGGGGGTCCCCCCAAACACCCATTTTTGGCGTAAAACACCCTTTTAAAGCTAAACTAGAGCAACAAAAAAAATATACATTTACATATTTTTTTCAATCCTTTGGTTTTCAATCGAATGCACTCTCACCTTTGGCATTCAATCCTTTTGTTTTCAAAACTTTAACTGGACACCATTATTGCTGTCTATCCCTACTGTTACCCATTGTCAGGTCCTTGGTCCTCTTGACTGGCACAGAGGCAGCACAAACACCTACCTCCCCATTGGGTCTTGGCACCTGGGATGTTACTACCACAGGCCACCGCAACCCTCTGGGGAAAGAGGGTTAGGGTCCGTTCAGTGGATAGGTAGAGGTAGTTCTGGGTAACCGGAAAGAGGTTTAGGGAAATGCAATGGATGGGTAGGGGGACTTAGGGAAACATGCTCCTCGGCTCCTGCTCCGGCTCCAGTGGACAGTGACTCCGCCCTTGCACACTCACTTCACAATCATTCTATGTGCCTTCTATGGTTGGGGGCCTTTGTACTGGAGCCCCCAACTAGCAAATGCTTTAGCAGTTGTGTATTGTCACACCTGTATTTGGTTATACACTGCCACCTTTGTAGCATACTGTCTAGCACTAGCACCCATCCCACATTACTTCATGTAGCCAAGTCCCCGCATTTGCAGAGTAACAGATTCCCCACATTGCCCCATGCGAGTATAGAAAGCAATATGCACACAGTATGCAAATATACTTAGCTTGGTTTTCTGTGCAAGTTCAAGGCCCTCTGGGCCTTTTTGTGTTGGTGGGCCGATGCACCATCACTCAGGTTCGTTTGAAGCTGAAATGAGCAAGGTAAAGTCAGTACATGTGTGTTAGGGAGAATTCTCTTCTATGGCTAATTTCCCTTAATATAGAATCCCCCATCAACTTTGCTGGATTTGAGGGGTTTATTTTTTTCTCCTGTTAAGAGTGAGACCCTTTTTTCCCACTCTTAGACAGATTGCCAGTGTGTGTTTTAGGCTATCTTGTGTGCTTATGGTCTATGAGGTTTTTCTCACCCTCATAAGAATCATCTTTTTACATGTGTGGTACGCAGCACCCTCCGTGCCGTACCACAGGGGTGTCGTAGCGACCCCCAAGCATAGACTCCATACCCTGGGACTGACTACTGTCTCCCAGGGCATGTAAAGTCACCATTGACTTTACTAGTCAAATCTTATGAACAAAACCAGTACAACCCATCTTACTATGGAGGTACTGGGAAGGGTTAAGAGTTTTTCCCTAGTGTTCATTTTCGAGGGGGTACCGTACAGTCCCTCTCTCAAAAGTTTCTGGCTGGTGGCAGTGGTTACTACTGTAAATATTCGACCACGAATATTTCCCTATGGGATTTTCCCATTGTTCGACGCTACCACTTTTACTGACAGCCTCTAACATACCGCCGGTTTATTTTAATATTAACTTTACTCCGGTAGGTTTTTATTGCCAGAACTTTGATTTAATTTCTTTCTTGTGTTTTTCTCTATAGTCCTAACCCAGGTCGGGGATCCTTTGTTCGTCCTTTTGGCGGGCTTTTGCACAGAAGCCCTCCTCTCTGCGCCACTGAGTGTGGGGTAGACAGGATGTATGGGAGGGGGAATAGGCACCCTGGACAGGGTTGCCTACACAACCTAAGTTGAACTCTGCCCTGATAGGCTGGGGGGTTCTCCCGCCAGGAGAGCCACCCCACTGTGTGAGTGACAGCTAGGCTGTATGAATGGTGGTCTTGCTGCATAAAAGCAGGGTCCTAAGGACTGGAGGACAAGACGTCGCCACTGGAACTAAGAAGCCGAAGAGGAGAGAAGCTGAAGACCTCTGGAATGACTGAACCACCGGTGAAGCCCTGCTGCAGATCCTCCCCACTTTTCTCCAACGACTCAAGAAGATCTTCACCTGCAAGAGTCTTCTTCGCTTGAGCTGGTGGGGCCAACCAGTTCGCCAATCACCTTCCAGGACCTGCCTTCGTCGAATTGCCAGTGCCAAGCACTAGGAGACTGGATAGCCAGGCACCCGTCCACCCGGACTGCGATTTAAAGGATTGTACCTTTTATTTGTTTGGCAGCACTGCGCCTGGTTTCATCCCTGGGCAGTGCAGTAACTCGAACCTTCCTCCATGATGAGAGCCTCTCTTCCTCTGCTGGATCTCCCGAACTGCAGGCACTGCCAGGAACGACCACCACCGCAGGAGCCTCTTCCACTTTTTAAGGTACATTGTTCCGCCAGGCATCCTTTTTGTTGCGTGCTGCTAAAGGTGTTTTAAATCCTTTACTTACCTACTGGGTTTGCTGCCCCTATCATCTAATATTGTCTTTCACCTTCTGCAACCACCTTTTCAAATCGTTTAACAAAGACTTGACAGCAGCTACAAGAACATTTTGCTCCTGGGCCCTTTGCCCTGTACCATTGACTCTGGCACAGGCCTATTGACTCTGGCTAAATCTGTTATAACTGCCTTCCCTAGATTGCTTCTCAGCTAGAAATGTGTTGGTGCACCTAACTCTTATAACCACCTTTTTCTTCCCTCTTTTTAAACTTGTGAAGTGCCATTTTGCTCGGTTTTCACCTCAGTATTATACATGCTAAAGTACTGCCTTGCTTAACATGTTCACAATCTTCTGGGGAAGTGTTGCTGGTGTGTTTAAGAGTATATTCCTGTATAACTTGTCCTTTCCCTCCCTTTTGAGAAATTGATAGAGTGCCATTTCTGCTTGGTTTTCTCTGTGCCGTTTTGCTCAGTTTTGACTCTTGCTCAAACTTGTCTACAATTTAAATAGGGAGTTGTGTATACTTTTCTTGACTGATTTAACTTGCTTTTATAATAGTGATTTGTGTGTGAACATCAGAGTGTGTAAAATAAATATATATATTCTTTTTGATACAAAGCTTTGGTCAGTGTTCCCTTGTGCCATAGTATTGTAGTCCTAATGTGTAAACCCTGAATACTGCTCATCTCCCTCTTGAGATAAGTCTGACTGCTTAGCCACAGCTACCAACTAAATCTTTGTGGTACAGATTGATACCAAAGGGGATGTATTGCATATACCTGTAGTCTTAATCTTCTGTAGTGCTCCCTAAGGGAACTGCACAGGATTCTGCTTAACACTGGTGTACAGCGGTGAGGATAAAAGTATTGGATTTATATTTTAGAGTGCTGCTAGTACCTTGGTTCAATTAACCACAAGGCTTAATAATCACTAAAAGTACATTTTAAAGAAAGTCACAAATGTAAAGCTATAGCCAGGAGACCCTCCTTACAAATACTGCTGAATATTTAAGGGATCTGTGTAGACAGAAAGGTCTTCCTGTCAAAGGTAAGAAATCAGAAATTATTAAAAGATTGTTAGAAAAACAAAGTCTGGAGAATGGGGCTGTAGTGCCTACCTCCCCGGCAAATGTAGCAAACATTGAGGATGATAATGATGATGATGTTATTGTTGAAGCAGAAGTGGAAGAGGAGGATAATAATGTCACCCCCTCTGGCCCTCTGCCTGCTCAAAGGCCTCAACCTATGGCTACTGGACCATTGTCAGATCCAACATTAAGTCCTGAATTTATCACTCTAGAAAAAAGAGACTTGAACTTGAATTCAAAAGAATTAGTGCCCAAACTGAACAGAGACATCAAGAACTAAGGCTCAAAGAAATAGAGCTCAACCATGAGCTAGAGATGAAGAAATTGTCTTTAGAAAATGCTTCTCTCCCCGAATCCTCTAGATCCTCCAGTCCAAAAAGACCCTGAATGCCTAAAGAGATTGTGGGTATGTATGAACCTAAGTTGGATGTATTAGATTGGTTAGCTATGTTTGAGTGCAATCATGGGCTCCAGGACATCACAGGGAAAGAGTTGATCCGCTGGTTGTTCTCTACCCCCCTGTTGCATCTGATGTGGTAATGGAGTTGGGGGAGGTGGATAGGATGGATTATGAATGTGTAAAGCTAGCTTTGATAGCTAGATTTGGGAAGACCCCTTCCCAGTACCTTAAGAGGTTTAGGACCCTCAAAAAGCATGATAGTACCCCTTGGGCTACTTGGGTGAATGAGTGTTTGAAAAAGTTAGAGGGATGGGCTAAGGGTTACAGAGTGAACACTTATGAAGGAATGAGAAATCTAGTAATGTTGGAGTCTATCTATGATGCCTGCTCTCCTGAGCTCAGACAGCACTTGGCTGATTCAAAAGAACTAGATTCCAAGAAACTAGCTACGGCTGCTGACTTGTGGGTTGCCAACAGGACTACTCACAAGGATTCTGGGGTCACTCAGAAAAAAGTTGAGGGAAAGCAGCCAAAGAAAGACAACAAGGAGAATTCAAATAATTCCAATTCCAAAGAGGGCCACAAACAAAATTCTAAGGGTAAGCCACAAGGGAATCCTAATCAGGCTAGTGTACCTTCTGGTCCCAGACCAGAAGGCGGTCAGAGCAAACCACCATTCATAAAGACATTTGGGAAATGTTATGTTTGTGGTTCAACTAATCATGTGCAAGGGTATCCCAGATGTAAGGGTAAACCTTCAGGGATCCACACAATCTCCTTAGCCTTCACTCCAGATGAGGAAGTACCAATGACCAGTGCAAACTTTCAACTACTAGCTGAAGACCCCATCCAAGTCTCAGCTAGTGTATCTTTAGTATCCTTGGAGTTGCGGGAACAACAGAATCTAGATGTGTATAATTCTATCCCAAATAATACTAAAGAGTATTATAATGACAGTGTCCCAGTCAATGGTCAGGAGACCCCTGCCAGTAGAGACACTGGGTCCAGCATAACTGTGGTGGATGAATCATTTTTCAAGGTAGAGGATGTTGCTAAGGCACCCAAATGCCTAACCAAGTTAGCTGGAGGGCCTGTGCAGATGCTTCCCCAGTTACCAGCTCTCACCCAGTGCAATGACATGACTGTCAGAATACCTGTTAGTATCCAATCTGAAGTACCTGGAAGGGTGTTGTTGGGCAATGATCTGAAAGATCTGGGAGTAGTGTCAAATACTCCCAGACCTCCTTGTAAGATATTACAGGAGCGCACCAGACCTGCAAGGGAGAGGACCTTAAGAGGCTCTCCTGAGGAGATGATGGAAAAATAAATCACTCCTACTCCACTGGAGTTACTTACTGCAATTTCGAGACAACCAGAAGCAAAGGGGAAACCCAAGACTTCTAAGAAGAAACCAGCAGAAAGCACTCCAGTGCTGCCAACCAGGAAATCTCCTAGGTTAGCAAAAATCACACCTGTGATTCCATCTCCAGCTGTGGCTGAGAGGGAGGCACTACCCTGTGTGATTGAACGAGAACCTGAGGATTCAGATCTAGTAGGAGGCCAAGATCTTATTGGAGATCTGCACCCTTTGTACCATCTTGAGCTGCAGTCTTTACTGGCAGAAGGTGGCCCCAACAGGGCAGACCTCAGTAGGGGACAAAGTGAATGTCCAACTCTGGAAGGTCTTCGCCACCAGGCAGCTTCTCAGCTTGAAGGGCAAGAGCCTGGGAAGTATAGGTTACATTGGGAAGATGGCCTCTTCTATAGTGAACCGATTGAGTCAACCCCTGGAGACTACAAGAGACTTGTAGTACCCCAAGAGAACAGACTCCAATTCTTGCAACTAGCCCATGAGATACCTTTGGCTGGTCACTTGAGTTTCAAGAAGACCAAGGAAAGGCTCTCTCTCTACTTTTATTGGCCTAAATTGGGGGCTGAGGGAGATAAGTATTGCAAGAGTTGCCACACCTGCCAAACTTCTGGTAAGAGTGGCTCCAAGAATGTGGCACCTTTAGTGCCTCTTCCTGTGGTGGGAGTACCATTTGAGAGGGTGGGAATCGACATTGTTGGTCGTCTTGACCCTCCAACCTCAACATGGAAACAGGTTCATCCTTGTTGTAGTAGACCATGCTACTAGGTACCCTGAAGCAATTCCTATGAGGACTGTTACAGCTCAGGGTGTAGCAGCTAAGGCCCTCCTTGGTATTTTTACCATGGTTGGGTTTCCTAAGGAGGTAATATCCGACAGGGGGTCAAGTTTTATGTCCCACTACATGAAGGCCATGTGGAGAAACTGTGGAGTTACCTACAAGTTCTCAACAGCATACCACCCTCAGACAAATGGGTTGGTAGAAAGGTTCAACAGAACCACAAAGTGCATGATAGGAGCTTTAGAGGACCCCCTTAATAAAAAGTGGGATCTTCTAATGCCATGCCTTCTCTTTGCATATAGAGAAGTCCCTCAGGAGGGAGTGGGTTACAGTCTCTTTGAACTTCTCTATGGCCATACGGTCAGAGGTGCATTGGCCCTGATCAAGGAGGGGTTGGAGAGTGCTCCTTCCCCCCCCAAGCCAGTCAGAATGACTGACTATGTGATAGGACTCGGGAGGAGAATGTCACACATGATGGCAGAGACAAGTGATAACTTGAAAGCAGGTCAGGCTCTGGTTAAGCATTGGCATGACCAGAAGGCCAACATGGTTGAGTTTACTCAAGACCAGCTAGTTCTTGTTATGGTGCCAACAAGGCAGAGGGCCTTGCAGGACAAGTAAATAGGACCCTTCAAGATTTTGGGAAAACTTGGAGAGGTGAACTATCTGGTGGACTTAAGAAATCCTAAGGAGGCTCCCAGAGTCTTTCACACCAACCGTCTAAAAGCTTATGTCTCTGGACCAGAACTAAGAGCTTTGCTTCTAGCTTCAGCTCAAGAGGAGGAGGAGAGTGAACCTCTGCCTGACCTTCTCAGAGGCACGCCTTTAGATGAGCAAATAGAAGGAGTTAATCTCTCTTATAATCTGACTTCTGAACAACAGGAGGGGTGCAAAGTTTTGTTAAATCAATTTGCCCCCTTGTTTTCACTTTTACCAGGCTTGACCCCTTGGGGCCCATATGACATAAACACTGGTGACTGTTTACCTGTGAAAAGCAGGGGTTACAGAATGTCAGAAAATGTAAGAACCCACATCAAAGGAGAGGTCAACAATATGCTTGATCTCGGGGTAATAGAACCCTCTAATAGTCCATGATCTAGCCCAGTTGTGTTAGTACCAAAGGCAGGATCCAAGGAGTTGAGATTCTGTGTGGAATATAGAGCCCTAAATGCAGTCACTAAGACTGATGCCCATCCTTTGCCAAGGACAGATGACCTGGTGGATAGACTTAGTTCAGCCAAGTTCCTCAACACATTTGATCTCACGTCAGGCTATTTAGCAAATAGCCCTGACAGACCATGCCAAGGAGGAAACTGCATTCTCCACCCCAGTTGGCTTATACCAGTTGAAGGTTATGCCTTTTGGCTTAAAGAATGCACCTGCTACATTCCAAAGGATGGTTAACCAGGTTCTGAATGGGATGGAGGACTTCTGCATAGCATACTTGGATGACATTGCAGTATTCAACCCTACTTGGAAAGAACATGTTGACCACCTAGGATATGTTTTGCAGGCTCTTGAGAAGGCCCAACTGACCATAAAGGTAAGCAAATGTCAAATTGGTCAGAGTAAAGTGGTCTACCTTGGACATAAGGTAGGAGGTGGAGAAATAAGGCCTTTGCTCAGCAAGATGGAAGCTGTGCAAAATTGAACAATACCTACTACTCAAACCCAGGTGAGAGCCTTCCTGACTACCACCAACCCTTCATTGTGGTGCAAATAGATGCTTCCAATACAGGTATAGGTGCAGTCCTTAGTCAACTGGATGAGAAAGGTAGAGAACATCCCATTTGCTTCATCAGTAGGAAACTGAAGGAACCTGAGACAAGGTTGGTAACTATTGAGAGAGAATGTTTTGCCATTGTGTGGTCTCTGAAGAAGTGTAGGCCATACTTGTATGGTTCTACTTTCACCATTCAGACTGACCACCAACCCTTGAGATGGTTGATGCAAATGAAAGGGGAAAACCCAAAACTGTTAAGATGGTCAATATGCCTCCAAGGGTTTGATTTTACCATTGAGCATAGGTCAGGATTTCACCACCAAAATGCTGATGGTCTCTCTAGGATGTTATTAACTGACTAGAGGTAAGAGACTCATCCAGGAGTGGATTAGATCCTCCTGTCCCTTAGTCTGGGGGGGAAGGGCGAGTGTTAGGAAGAATTCTCTTCTATGGCTAATTTCCCTTACCTATAGAGTCCCCCAGCAGCTTTCCTGGATTTGAGGGTTTTTTTTTGTTTCTCCTGCTAAGAGTGAGACCCTTTTTTCCCACTCTTAGACAGATTGCCAGTGTGTGTTTTAGGCTATCTTGTGTGCTTATGGTCTATGAGGTTTTTCTCACCCTCATAGGAATCATCTTTTTACATGTGTGGTACACAGCACCCTCTGTGCCGTACCACAGGGGTGTCGTAGCGACCCCCAACTACTTTGATTTGCCACCAGGGGGCACAGAAGCTCGGTCGCCTGAACCGGCGCCTCCTCAACCCAGGCTGCTTCAATCGATAAAAAACAATATATATTGCAATTATTTCACCCAATTTACCTAAGTGCCTGGTCCTTGAGCCTGGGTGCTCCTCCGATGCTGATTTCTTCCTGATTCAGACTCTCCTTGCCCAGTCAGGGCTAGGTTCCTTGGTGCGGCCTCCACAGCTCCAGTCGCAGGGACTTCCCGCGGCCATACTCCACCCGCGCCTCCAGTGACTTTGGTGTGGCGGTGCATCTTGCCCGAGCCCTCGTGACTTTGCCGCCACCCACCTCATCCTGTTGCGGGGTCCATTCTGTCTGATCCCGGCCTGGTCTGCACCTCCAGTGGTCTCGCCGCGAAGAGCTCCATCCAGCCCGGCCCCTTGCTGCGGTGCCGCCGCTGCCTCCTTCCTATGGCTGGCTCCTCCTTGAACAGCTCTCGGCCTGGCCTGCGCCTCCATTGGCCTGTGTGGGGTGTTCCATCTGACCCAGATCCTCTCTGCTTTGCCGCCGCCTGCCTTCATCCACTAGCGGCCCCCTTTTCATCAGAGGCCCACGTCTCCGGTGGCCTCGCTGTGTGGTGAGCCATCTGGTCCTGTGCCCTCCTTGTAAAGCCGCCGCCCACCTCCATCCTGTTGTGGGCTCCTCCTCAGTGGGTCCCGGCTTGGCCTGCACCTCCAGTCTCCTTGGTGTGAGTTACTGCATCTGTTTGCGGCCTCTCTCAGTGGATCTTGGCTCCACTGCCAACCTCCATCCTACGGCTGGCTCCTTCTTCATCAGCACCCAGCGTGGCCCGCGCCTCCATTGGCCTCAGTGTGGGGTGTTCCATCTGTCCCGGATCCTCTCAGCTAAGCCGCCGCCCGCCTCCATCCAATTGCGACCCCCTTTTCATCATAAGGCCTGCGCCTCCAGTGGCTTGCTGTGTGGTGCTCCATCTGACCCTGGGCCCTCCTTGGGAAACCGCTGCCCGCCTCCATCCTGCTGCGGACTCCTCTCAGTGGATCCCGGCTCTGCCTGCGCCTCCAGTGTCCTCAGTGCGAGGTACTTCATCTGGTCCTGGGCCCTCTCTGCTTCGCCGCCCCCCGCCTACATCTCTTGCGGGCTCCTCCTCATCAGACCCCGGATCCACCCGCGTCTCCAGTGGCCTTGTGCGAGGTGCTACAACCTGTCCTGAGCCCCACAGCCCACCTCCTTTCACCTGCAGGCTCCTCCTCAGCAGCTACCGGCTTGGCTACGCTGTCTGACTTTCGTACTCACTCCTCCTATCTGCAGCGGTGCCGGCGTGTCCTTCGCCTTGGATAAGGTCTACTCCCGTACGGCTGCAGTTACTGCTGCCTTCATCAGGCCTGTTCCCAACGTTTTTAGCAGTCCTGATTTGGATCCGCTGCCGAGCTACCACCAGCCTGTTTTGTGATCCTGTGGTTCCCGCTCGGCCCCACCTGCAGACTTCTCTGCCTCTGTCCCCTGTGTCTATCGCTTACCAGGCCTCCTCCCACCCTGGACTGGAGTCCTCAGTACCTCCTGTGACTTCTGGTCTTTGGCGTTACTGCCCCCCCTCTTCACGACTGAGCGAACCTTCCACTGTGGGCCTTTGGCTAAATCCCAACTGACCCAATTCGCATCCTCTTCCTACACAGTTCCTGCACTGATCTTCAGTCTTTAACTCCCCCTGGAGCCTCTCCCTGTGCAGTCCTGCGCAGTCACTCTGGACTTTTATTCCCGACGGATCCTCTTCCGACCTGTTCCTGTGCTGTGACTCTCATTTCCAATGCCCATCTGTCAATCTGGAAAAATGAATACCCTTCATTTGGATGATAGACGTATCTTGATGGCCGAAGGCCAACCGTCTTATGTACAGAATTATAGAAATACAGACTGCTATGCTTGACCAACAAGCGGCCATTTTAAACGTAGCAAGAATCGCCATTTTGCTTGTTAACCATTGCTCATTGCTTTCTGTCTAAACTGCTTTGCAGCTTGCAATTCTTGCGAATTCTGCTTACTCTGCTCAACTGTTAACATTGTTGTCTGAATATGAAAGGGCAAGGCCGGGGGACTGAGGAGTTTGTTGAAACTCCTCATGAGCCGCACAGAAAGGAATGCCTACGCTCCCTCTCTGAAGCCTTGAGGGAGAGCTGCAGGGCATTTAATCATTTCACAGCTGCCAGCCAGTGTCGTACTGTGATAGAATATGTTAGAATAAAGCAGCTAAAGGCTTGAATTATGTTCTTCTTACGGCCCCCCTTCACAAAACCCTTTAGAGCGTGTCGGCTCCCAGGACACGAATAGCACCTCATAGATAGCAAAGCTTGGAATGTGACTCTTCCCCCGTGTGCAGCTTGCTTCCAAGAACAGAAGCACCGTGTTCTGTTCAACAACTATTGAGGCCTGCGCACTTTCTAAATTGCACATTGTTACTAGAATAGACAACGAAAGTGTCATAATTGTCATACTCGTCGGAAATGTCCATCATCATCCCAAGTTCAAAGAAACTCAATAAAAGTGGGGTGTTAAACATTACATAGCTGATTGTATGATATGCAGTTTGTATATATGTAACTGATGTACGTAATTCGCTCTCTTGCGTCCCTCGAGGTCTAGAGAATACACATTGCGGGGCGTGAGACCACAGTTGGCCAATTGGGACTATTTTGCTTCCAATAAACCCTAGCATTGGGAATTTGAACCTTGTGTCTGGCGCATCCTTTCGTGTATGGTTATTGCCTTGTTTCCATATCGTGAGGGACCCCTAAGGGCCCCTTTCAAGATGGCGCCCGAATAGGGACCCTCCCCCACTTGCCCCATCGTATACGTTGTAACGGAGTAAAGGCGGAGAACGGCGAGGACGGGACAATCGAGCCGGGATCAAGAGGTGTACGGGGCGCCCTGTAGATGTGAGGAGAGATTCCTTCCGCAGATCTGCACACATCTGATCCCTGATCAACGTACCGGGCCAGAGGGCAAAGGAGGCGAGGGTCCCAAAATGAGGCAGAAGCCAGAGAAGTGCAGACACGACGTTGGGAGAGGTTGCGTCAGGAAACAGGCGACTTGTTTATCAGGTGAGTCATTCCCCGATTCAAACGAAACCCTGATTATTGGTAGAGGGTTGATTTTGCAAATTCAAACATCCAGAGTAAGGTTGATTAACCAAGGGGAAGGTTAAAAACATGCCTGGAGTACTGTCCACTTTAGCAGGGCTTTTCCGATGCGGTAGACAGTCCTTGGAAAATGGCCAAAGTGCACCGCCTGGGGGAACGCCGGCTTATGACATATATGCAAAATATGGTGTGGGTGCGATAATGTTTTGTGAAATTTGGCATAGGCAAACTAGAAAGCAACAGGACCATCAGTGGCCGATTAATGGTAGCTTTGAGATTGCGAGGATAGATAACCTAGAAAGGGTGTTGATAAGGGAAAAAGCGCGACCCGCAGCTTTTGAGACTATCAAAGATTGGAGGAGGGAAGCAATGCTCCGATTTAGGAGTAGAGAGAAGCATGTGCGTAGGCACAAATCAAAGCTTGAGGTAGCCAAAGAAAAGGAGGAGGAGGAGTGGACGGCAAGTCTAAGACGGGAAGGGAGACGTGAGCAAATGAACATAGAAGGAATATACCCGCAGCGGGAACTACACATAGCAGACGAATTAATGGAACATTTGTTAACCCATACGGGTCCAGGCCCAAAACCAGGATCGAAACCAAACACGCCAGTAGTGACTGCGCAGGCCCAACCAGTAGCTCTCATACCCCCTCCCGCAGCCCAAGCACTTCCCCTCACGCAAGCATTAACCCACGGCCCACCCACAGCCCGAGCCATCCCACAAGCGCAGACCGCAGACGCGCAATTTCCCAGCACCCAGGAAGGCCCTTCACAGATACCACCTGTGTCACTTGTCCCATCCGCACCTCCTGCTCCAGAGACAGATTCAGCACCATCCGCCCCTCCCGAAGTCGAAATTGAGACCGGGGAGGCGAGAGGCAGGGCTGAAGGAACAGGATTTGGACGGGTAACTCGCAGCGCGATCAGCAAACAGCAAGAGGCAGAAATGTACATAGAAGGAAATGATGGGACAGCAGCAATGGCCTCATTATATGGGTACCGAAGAAGCAACGAGAGACAGGTAGTGTTGGAATACATGGGGAAATTTTTGGTGGGAGAATGGAAAAAGTTACTTGAGAAATTACCGCCACATTGATTGTTAGATTTGAACCAATTAGCATGTTGTAGAATAAAAGATGAAGAAGCAAAGGAACATGTGAATTGACTTTTTGATCTTAAAAATGAGTTGGATAATGAGTATGCTGAAATGTTTGCTGCACCTGGATACAGGGGTTGGGATATTAGAAGAGATGGGAGAGGGACGGTAGAACCATACGTACAGCGGAGACATTCAATGTCATCTGTACAGAGGGGCGACAAGCTGAAAGTATGTATACGGGAAGCGATAAAGTGGATGTCGAATCCTAGTATCCCAACAATGGTCATACATGACATATTTGACGAATATTCCATGCCAATGAAAAGAAAGGCACTGCAATCGATGGCTGAACATTTAATAGACAAGGATATAAAAAACAATAAGGCTAGCCCACCTGAGATACTAGCGGTATACAAGAGAGCATTCGAGCGAAGTACAGGAGAAACGGGCCTATCACTGGACTTAGGAATACTATTGAACCTAAGAGAAGGGGGGGGATCGTGAGTGGGGCATTTCCAATGAGAGAGGTTCCGCCCACGTTTGTACCAAAAGAAGAGGTCCCTGCGACGGGAACAGTAGGAGCGCAGGTAACACCAGCCCATTTCACCGCCCAGTATGTGCATGTCCCCTTTTCCAGGCAAGAGGTGAATTCTATAAAACAGACGATTCCGGATATAAGAAAGAATCCAGCAGGTTTCTACAAGGAAGTAGAGTCAACCCTGAGATCAGCAGTGGTTACTATGAGCGATATAGATTTGATTTTCCCAGTCATTTTGCCAGCAGATATATGGAAACAGATAAGGACGGTAGATGACGTGGGGGCTTTTGGCGCCACATGGGCGGAGTTACTATTGGAGGACACAAATAAAAAAGTAGGGGAAAATCCGGGAACCCGCATGGCAGATCTACCAGAACGGATAATGCGAAGATTGAGGGAAATAATTCCAGAAAAAAGGATTCAGTGGGACAAATTAACTACATGTGTACAGGGCAAGGATGAGCCAGTAACTGATTATTTCAATAGATTTGAAGGAGTATTCACAGACTTCAGTGGGCAGGATGTGAGCACAGAGTCGGGGAAAAGGCTGTTTGTTGATAAATATGTGAGGGGACTAATATTACCAATTCAAGATATGTTAATGGCGTCAGAAAGTGCCTGGGCAGCAAAACCGGTGAGTGAGATATTACACATAGCCCAATAATACGAGAACAGGGTAAATGTGGCGAAGAAAGAGAGATGAAGGATAGAGTAAATTTAAAAACGATGGTGTTACTGCAGCAGGTAATTGGATACAATAGAGGTAGAGGAAATGCACAAGGCAGGGGAAATTTGAATAATATGCACGGGGTGTCATTGGGATTAAATCAATGTGCGTACTGTAAAGAGGAAGGACACTGGTGAGCGCAATGCCCGCACCTACAGAATACAGGTGGGTTTGGCCAGAGAAGGCCTCATAGACGACATCAGGGGTCAAATGGCCCAAGCAGAAATAGCATGCAGCAGCAGCAGGGATATACCAATGGAGGTAATCAAAACCAATCCTATGGTCAAAACCAAGCTCAACAGAACCAGGCATTGAACCAAAGTGTTCTGAACCAAAATCAGGGCCGGCAGGGCCAACAGAGAAATGATCAGAGTGGAGGACACCGAGGGGGAAATGGGAATATTTTTGATACACAGCCAAACACGTATTATAGTAGCAGCGGTGACTACACATCGGACGATGTGTTATTTTCGCAATAGGACAGCCCATGGCAGGGGTCGGAACCAGTGTCTATTCCCGTGAATCAGAGAGGACCCTACGTAGAAATGAGAATCGGGAATAAGGAGCACCGTTTCCTTGTGGATACAGGGGCACAGAAGTGTTCGATAGACCACCACTTGGTTCCGGAGATCCCACTGTCGGGGCAAAAGAATGTTTCTGTAGGGTTCGCAGGTACACCAGTAATTAACCCCATGTCAGAATCTGTCCCAATTGCAATAGGACCATTTACGGACCAGTGTCCATTTTTTCTGACAGAAAATTGTGGGGAGAACTTGCTAGGATTAAACTTGTTGAGAAAATTGGGGGTAGTTATACATTGTACGGCAGATGGGGTGTTCCGCACGATTTGGCCTCACGATGCACCGGTGATGGAATTTATGTCAAAAGCGTTACCAGAAGAGCTAAGTAGAGTACCAACCTGTCTATGGGCAATGCATGATAACGATGTAGGATGCTTGAAAATAGAGCCAGCAAAAATAACTTTGAAAGAAGGTGTTACATTACCACGAATTCCCCAGTATACAATTTCTGTTGAAGTTGAGAAGGGATTAAAGAGTATTGTTACTGATCTGGTGAGATTGGGGGTGGTTGAAGAAATTGCAGGTAGCACGTGCAACAGCCCGATTCTTCCAGTTTACAAGAAAGGAGGCAATGAAGTACCATATCGTTTCATAATTGATCTGCGCGCATTGAACAAAGTGGTAGACCCACAATTCCCTTTGGTCCCAGATGTCACAACAATACTGACAATGATACCGGCCACTGCAGAATACTTTAGTGTAGTTGATTTGAAGAACGCGTTCTTTAGCATTCCAGTGGATAAAAGCAGTAGATATCTGTTCGCGTTCACTCTAGGAGGTCGATCATTCACATTCACACGCATTCCACAAGGATACACAGAAGGCCCAAGTATTTACAGCAGAGCGCTAAAAGAGCAGCTAGACATGCTAGAATTACCTGAAGGTTGCATACTCTTGCAGTACATAGATGACTTGTTACTAGCTGCTGACACAAAAAAGATCTGCAAAGAAAGTACTATATTACTATTGACACACCTAGCGACCCATGGTCACAAGGCAAGTTTGAAGAAATTCCAGTATAATCAAAAGGAGGTGTCTTATTTGGGTTACCTTCTTTCGAAAGAAGGGAGAAGATCAACACCAGAACGCATAGAAAGTATTTCTAGTATGCCTATTCCAAAAACTCAAAAGGGAGTGAGAGCTGTAATAGGCATGGCCTCTTATTGTCGGCAGTGGATCAGTAATTTTGCATTGATTGTGAAGCCGATGATAAAATTAACTAAAAAGGATGCAGTGATGCCTTTACAGTGGGATGAGGAATGTCAGAAAGCGTTTGAGCAATTGAAAGCTGCATTGTGTGCTGCGCCAATTTTAGGCACTCCTAACTATAAAAAGATCTTTAGACTATTTGTGAGCGAGAGTGAAGGATGTGCATTGGCGGTTTTGACACAGGAACAAGGTGGAAGAAATAGGCCATGCGGCTATTATTCTTCTGCGCTGGACCCTGTAGCGCGCGCACTACCACGATGTTTGCGATCTGTTGCAGCGGCTGCTGCGTCAGTGAAACAAACGGAAGGAATGGTATTGGGGCATACTTTAAATCTGATGGTGCCACATGCCATAGACGTTCTATTAAACAGAACACAGACGCAACACATCACCTCTGCTAGACTATCAAGATATGAGCTCATCTTGTTTGCACCCCACATCCAAATTATGAGGTGTAGCGCATTGAATCCTGCAGAATTATTGCCACTGCCCATAGCAGAAATTGGTGACAACGAATCACCACCCCATGATTGTTTTATGGTCACTGAAGATGAAACAAAGGGAACAGTTGACTTGAGCGACATCCCACAGAAAGAGCCAGATGGGGAGTTGTTTTGTGACGGCTCTTGTTTTAAATTACCTGATGGCACATCAACGGCCGCATATGCAATTACTACCCTAGAGAGTGTTGTAGAAAGCAGAAGAATCCCCTACAATTCGGCACAAGCCGCAGAAATAATAGCACTGACCCGAGCATGTGAACTCTCTGAGAATTTAAATGTGAATATTTATGCTGACAGCCAGTACGCCTTTGGCGTGGTTCATAACTTTGGCCGACTCTGGGCTGAGAGGGGCTTCTTGACATCACATGGGGCCAGGATTCAGCATGGCCCTTTGATTGTACGATTGTTGTCTGCACTCATGTTTCCAAAGCGCTTAGCTATAGTAAAATGTGAGGCGCATAAAAAAGTAACATGCAAAGTGGGAGAGGGAAACGCATTTGCAGACAGGATTGCGAAACAAACAGCCACTGATTTGAGTACTAGATTGATGGCAGTACAAACAGAGGAATTACCTTGTATGATAGAGAATGGAGTTGCCACAGTCAAAGAAATGCAGGCTGAGGCCACGACCGAAGAGATTCAGGGGTGGGCTGAGGGCTCTGCTGAGTTAGATTTGGAAGGATGTTGGGTGGACAAAGAGACCAAGAACTGGATGTTGCCAAATTGTTACGTAACCGCAATGGTCACAATGGCGCATAGCCCTACCCACATTTGCGCGAAGAAAATGGAACAGCATTTGTCCACAGTATGGAAAAATGAGCACATAAAAAAGAATGCAGAAAGGCTAGTGCAGAATTGTATTACATGCCTGCAACACAATGTAGGGAAGGGAACCGTGACTCCAGTAGGTAGTTTTGGCCCACCCTCTATGCCATTCGAGGTGATCCATTTTGATTTCATAGAAATGGAAATGTGCCAGAACTACAAATATGTGTTAGTGGTGATTTGTGCATTTAGCAAGTGGGTGGAGGCATATCCTTTAAAAGACTGTACTGCCATGTCAACGGCAAAAGTAATGTTGAAGGAGTATTTCTCACGGTTCGGGCTGCCCCGTGTCCTGTGGTCAGATAACGGCCCACATTTTGTGGGTGCAGTATTACTACAGATCTGTGCAGGTCTGCAGATAGAGAAACGATTCCACAGTTCCAGGCATCCGAGTTCCGCCGGACTTGTTTAGAGCCATAACGGTATCTTAAAGTCAAAGATAGCTAAGATCTGTCCTGGGAGCAAGTTGAGTTGGGTGGATGCATTACCCCTAGCTCTATTGTGCATGCACACGTCTGTGCATGCTAAAACTGGGCTCTCCCTCTATGAAATTGAAATGGCGAGACCAGCATATGTATGGTGCGCCCCCGCAGCCCAAAAGATTATGTGAGGTCGAGCATCCTGTGTTAAGCACGTACTGTGGCCTTTTAATGCAGAGGTTGCGTTTGATTCATCAGCAGGTACAGGAGGCATTACCAGTGCGATACACCGGACCGGGGCACGCGCTGGAACCTGGAAGCTGGGTCCTGATTAAGAACTTTGAGCGGAAGACAGCATTAGCACCCAGGTGGCGCGGCCCCTATCAAGTGTTGCTGGCGACGCAGACGGCCATACAGGTGGACGGCCGCAAGGCATGGATCCATGCGACACATGCCAAAAGATTCCCAGGACTGCTGACAACTTCCGACGACCAGAGAAAGGAAACGGTCTCGGAAACCAAAGAAACTGTTGCTAGTCCACTGCCACAGCATCAGCCTGAGCTAGAAGTGAAAGTTGAAACAAAGCCTAAGCGAGAAGTGAAACTCGAAACAGAGCCTGAAGAGGCTGCCAGGAAGGGAAAAGGGCGAAAAGTGCCCCAACGTTGCTCAGCAGAAACAACATCACTGCCGAACGACACAAACTCTGCATTGCAAACACGAGCAGAAACAACGCGTGTACCTCTTTGGCGCCCACCAGCTTCTGCAAACGCACCAAAGCCAGAGAAAGAAACTACATCATTGCCACGGCGCTCATCGCTACCCATCATTGTGCCGCAGGCTGACACTGAGCCTGATACTGGAAGTGCAACAGCACTATTCACGGATCATACAATACCAGGAGTGAAACGGTATAATTTGCGGCCTCGGCAGGCAAAGTGATCCACAGATCTTTGATGCTTTTCTTTTGCCTTTGGTTCCACTCACAGACGGAGTAGGAACCAGGGGCGTAGAGGAGAGAAGTGTGAGAGTTGTGCAAGTCGGACAATTCAAGACTCACGGCTCCTGGGTGCGCTTATAATAAAGTACATGTGTCAGGAGCCAGAGCAGGACAAGCTGGATGCACATAGGTACTAAGGCTGATAGAGTACATGTGTCCTAAGCCAGAACGGGACAAGCTGGATGCACATAGTACTCTGTCAATAAAGAACTGTTCAGAAATCGTCTGAGCAGTGGGAGAAAGAACAATTAATCTTGCTCGGAGGGGATAAGTGATCTAGGCTGTGAAAGGGTTGGCAGAATTCAACTGTCACATTTTCATTGAACTTTTTGCATCAAGAACGAGAGACATTTGCGACGAACTTTGCCAGCAAGAAGAAGGACGATGAAGAACAAATCAAGACCGGTTTCAGCCTCCTCCTGCACCCCTGCTGAAAAGATGATAGTTTTAAAGACTGTAAATTTAGGGAAAAAGCATGGTAAAAGGAATAAGGTACTGATTTGGACATTGGTCCTGTGTTCTCTAAGTATGGTAGTACCAACAATAATAGCTATTACACTATGGTTCCTGGAGTCCGCGCACCCATTAGAAACACTTTTGCTAAAAGCAGCTACTGAGAGCCCGGTTCATGTAATCACTGGTACTTTGTCCCCAATGGAAGAAAGACATAGAGAAGGATATGACAACAATACATTGTTGCTCATCATGAACATGACCCATGCGGTTTTAAAGAAAAAAGATTGCTGGGTTGGTGCCCATTTACCACAGCACGGTGGGAAAGGGATAGGCTGGTATGTACAACCGTTATCATTGGTTTATTCATGTGAAGTATCGTTGAGTGCAATGTTCTTTGGGAAATGGAACAAGAGTAATACGGGTCAGCTAGACGAGACCAATTTGAATGAATTTGAGGAAGTGATCATGAGACCTGTGGGTTGTTCCATATTCCACAAAGCTTGCGTGTTATCACCAGATCCCATGAGGAAAAATACACGAAAGACAACAAGACTAGATAGATTACATAGGCAGAATAGACCGACCCCGCCAGCAGAAGAAACATCAGTAATGACATTAAGAATAAGGGATGAATGGAGTAAAGATGCTGCGCCCCCTGCCCATACAGTGGATTATAGCCCCAAAACTGCTCCCCTGTGTTTAAAGAAAAAAGGTTCCTATAAAGTAGGAACGTTTAGCAGCTGCCTGAACACAGTGGATTTAAAGCACGAAATAGAACCCGTGTACGTAGGGGACCCTGTTTACTTTATATGTGGGGAAAAAGCATATCCATGGTTACCTAGGAACTGGGGAGGTACGTGTTACTTGGGTCTACTATTCCCAGGAGTGTTCCTCTTAGAAACTGCAGAAGTAGTGAGGCGATTAAAAGGTAGAACCCGAAGGAGTAGTGAAGATGGAATGATAGCAATGGATGTAGCCAAATCGTTTATACCATTCTTGGTCCAAATAGAAAATTCCTATAACATAAAGAAACTGTCCAGAATACTAAAAAATACAATAGATACAACAACGGATATCTTATACAACATGACGTTGGAAGAAAAAGGAATTAGGCTAATGGCACTACAAAACAGAATGGCTCTTGATATAATGTTAGTTGATCGTGGGGGAGTTTGAAAACTAGTAAAAACTGCATGCTGTGTGTTTATAGATGATTACTCCCCTACGATATTTAAAGCAATCCGGAAATTACATGTCCTAAGTTCCACACTCTCTACTGAGGAAGGGGGTTGGGGGATAGGGTCCTGGTTTTGGGGACTATTGCGGTCCTGGGGATGGAAGTTAATTTCAATACTAGTGGTGGTACTTGGTATATTCATAACATGTTGCTGTTGCATACAATGCCTACCAATAGTTTGCACTGAGATAACTGAGGGATGTACTAAGGGATGTATGCACATGGTGTCGAGAGGAAAACAAACGCATGGCCGAGATAACAGAGAAACTAATGAAACAAAAACAATAAAACAATTCATGGTTATAGACATTAATGATGAAGATGATGCTTGTGATAGCATGAAAGGTTCAGACATAGATACCCCAGACTTATCCTCATCAGAGGAGGATATAATGAATGAATAAGACGCTTGGCATACGGCCAAAAGAAGGGTTTGTCAATCTGGAAAAATGAATACCCTTATGCACAGAATTATAGAAATACAGACTGCTATGCTTGACCAACATGCGGCCATTTTAAACGTAGCAAGCATCGCCATTTTGCTTGTTAACCATTGCTCATTGCTTTCTGTCTAAACTGCTTTGCAGCTTGCAATTCTTGCGAATTCTGCTTACTCTGCTCAACTGTTAACATTGTTGTCTGAATATGAAAGGGCAAGGCCGGGGGACTGAGGAGTTTGTTGAAACTCCTCATGAGCCGCCCAGAAAGGAATGCCCACGCTCCCTTTCTGTAGCCTTGAGGGAGAGCTGCAGGGTATTTAATCATTTCACAGCTGCCAGCCAGTCTCGTACTGTGATAGAATATGTTAGAATAAAGCAGCTAAAGGCTTGAATTATGTTCTTCTTACGGCCCCCTTCACAAAACCCTTTAGAGCGTGTCGGCTCCCAGGACACGAATAGCACCTCATAGATAGCAAAGCTTGAAATGTGACTCTTCCCCCGTGTGCAGCTTGCTTCCAAGAACAGAAGCACCGTGTTCTGTTCCACAACTATTGATGCCTCCGCACTTTCTAAATTGCACATTGTTACTAGAATAGACAACGAAAGTGTCATAATTGTCATACTCGTCGGAAATGTCCATCATCATCCCGAGTTCAAAGAAACTCAATAAAATGGGGGTGTTAAACATGACATAGCTGATTGTATGATATGCATTTTGGCCAATTGGGACTATTTTGCTTGCAATAAACCCTAGCATTGGGAATTTGAACCTTGTGTCTGGCGAATCCTTTCGTGTATGGTTATTGCCTTGTTTCCATATCGCCAGGGACCCCTAAGGGCCCCTTTCACATCTGTACCTCTCTCTACGCTTCTCATGCGCTGGCACTCTGGTCTTCTGTGCCCAACTGTGCCTCTCCCTGTACTATACAGAACTAAAACCGGAACTTCTATGCCTAGCAGACCCTTTTCCTATGCTGGTCCTGCGTTGATACTCTAGTTCTGTGCCCAGTGGTCGCCCTCCCTGTGCTGTCCTGGTGCTCGCACTCTGATCTCTAGAGCCCTTCCGTGCCTCCTCCTACGCTTCTCCTGCGTTTGCACTTTGACTTCAACTCTGTTCCTGCGCTAGCACTTGTCTTCAGTCCCCGCCAACTCTCCTCATATACTCTCCCCTACCCTCAGACTCACTGCCTCCCCCCCTCCTCGGGCCGCAGCGTTCTTTCCACTACGAGCTCTAGGTAGCCCCTCCCCTCCAACCCCCTCAGCCTTCCTCCTCTACCAGCTCTCCAACTTCTGTGTCCTTGCCCTCCTTCCCCTTCACTACCACAACCAGAGCACCCTCCCTGCTCCCTGAACCTCAAGTTCTCCCCCTGCTCCCCCTCTAACAGATCCACTCTTCGACGTGCACACTCTGCTGTTCCCATCTCAACCCTGTGTGCTCCCCAGCCCGCCTTTCGCACCAGCTCCTCATCTACCAACACAGTGCCCCTATCGGCTCCCCAGCTCTTCTGCCTAATTCTTCCACCAGCTCTAAGTGCTCCTCTTCACCTGCTCCCCCCTCCTGACCTCTTACCCCATGCCCTTCTCTACCTTCCCTCCTCTGCCACCTGCTCTCCCACCACCTCCTTATCCCTCCTTCCTCTCTCCCCCCCTCGGTTATGCGCTTGACCAAATCTCCCCCCCTCCATCCTCTTTACCCCCTCCCGCATCCCCCTCTATTCCCCCCCTGGCCTCTCTTACTCTATTTCTCCCTCCTCCTCTTATCCTTTCCCATCTTTAACCCCCCCACCCTTCCTCTACTATGCCCTCCCTCTCCCACTGCCCTAACCTTCTCTACCCCCCGACTATCCAAACCTCCTCCCTCATCAACATTGCTCTCTGGAATGCTAGATCCCTCTGCAACAAGACTGCAGCTGTTCTTGACATGTTCCTCCGTCTCAACCTTCATTT
The DNA here is from genome assembly GCF_040938575.1 of Ambystoma mexicanum. Lineage (NCBI taxonomy): Eukaryota > Metazoa > Chordata > Amphibia > Caudata > Ambystomatidae > Ambystoma > Ambystoma mexicanum. The sequence goes on from NC_090937.1 coordinate 186,802,248, forward strand.
CCTCTGTCTCAATGAAACCTGGATCGCTCCTCACAACACTTCAGTCCCTACCTCCCTAACCACCTCTTCATCCTACTTCTCTCACATCCCTCGCGCCACTGGCCGTGGCGGAGGTATTGGCTTCCTCTTCAACCCCAAATACCTTTCCTCTCCTTCCCTTCCTTCTTTCTCCTCGTTCGAGTTTCTTTACAAATCCTTCTCCTCTTCTCACCCCATCTCCTTTCTAATTATATATTGCCCTCCTGGCCCTCTCTCTACCTTCTATGATGACTTCGATCACCTCCTTTCTCTCATCTCTCCCTCTCCCACCCCCCCTTACTGTTCTCGGCGACTTTAATCTTCACTTCCCTTCTTCCCCTCACTCCTCTTCCCTATGGTCCATCTTCGACTCCTACCTCCTTTCCCCCCTTCCTTCCTCTCCTACTCACTCCTCTGGCTCCACTCTTGACCTTATCTTTAACTCTTCCTACCCCTCTTCTTCCTTCTCTACACTTCCTCTCCACCTCTCTGATCATGCTTTACTCTCCTTCTCTCTTACCCTCTCCCTCTTCTTCTTCCCCTAAACCTTTACCTTCTATTTTCTCACGTCGTGACCTTCGTAACTTTGATCCCTCACTCTTTTTTGAAACTTGCTCCTCTTCTCTCCCCTCTCTCCGTGACTTTTCCTCTCTCTCAGCCAATGATGCACTTTCTGCTCTTTCCTCTTCTATCTCCCCCTCTCTTGATCTCCTCCACCCCATTTCCTTCTTCCGTCCAACACGGAAACCCTCTCAACCTTGGCTCTCCCCTCAACTCCTCTCCATGCGACGTCTCCTCTGATGCCTTGAGAGACTCTGGCTCAAATCTCCATCACTTTCCAACCAATCCTCCTACTTCTCTTATCACTCCCTCTATGTCTCCTGTCTCACCTCAGCAAAATGCTCCTACTACTCAAACCTTCTTCATTCCCAAGCTTCCCACCCCTGTCGTATCTTCCAAACTCTCTCTCGTCTTCTCTCTCCCCAACCCCTGATCCCTCAACCTTCTCCACCCTCTCTCCCTCTGACTTCGCAAACTTCTTCTCCTCAAAGATTCTTGCCCTTCGACAAAAAATCAATTCCTCCTCACTCTCCCCCTCCCCCTTCTCCCTCATCACCCTCTACTTGCATGAATGAATTCTCCCCAGTCTCCCCCTCTGACATTTCTATCCTCCTCTCCAAAGCCCATCCCTCATCTGCTCCATCTGACCCAGTCCCCTCCCTTCTTATTCCTAAGATCTTCCCTCACTTATTCCCTACCTAACCTCCTTATTCAATACCTGCCTTTCCTCTGCCTCCTTCCCCTCTGCTTTCATACATGCCACTATCATTCCGATTCTGAAGAAACCTACCGCTGATCCCCTGCTCACCTCGAACCTCCGCCCTATCTCACTTTTCCCTTTCCTCTCTAAACTTCTTGAGCACCTTGCCTACTTGCAGCTCTCATCCTTTGTTACTAATCTCTCTCTCCTTCCCCCCTCTCAATCTGGATTTCGACCCAAACACTCTCCTGAAACTGCCCTCACTTACTTCCTTAACTCCCTCCTCTCTGCACGACACTGTAAGCAATCCTCTGTCTTTATTCTTCTTCATCTCCGGCTGCCTTCGACACCGTTGATCACCCCTTCTTCTCAACACTCTCTCCTCCTTTGGTTTCAAAGGCTCTGTACTCAACTGGCTTTCCTCTTACCTCTCCTCCCGCTCTTTTACTGTTTCCTGGGGTTGCTGCTCCTCTCCCTCCAACCCTCTTGAATACGGAGTTCCCCAAGGCTCTGTGCTTGGTCCTTTCCTATTCTCACTCTACACATCCCTCCTTGCCTCTGTGATCTCCTCTTTTGGCATCTCTCACCATTTCTATTCCGATGACACACAGCTCTTTCTTTCCTTCTCTTCCTTCTCTCCTGACCTCCACCTTAAACTTTCCTCCTGTCTTACTGCTATTAAAAACTGGATGGCTTCTCGCTTTCTTTCCCTTACTCTGACAAAACTGAAGTAGTTTTCTTCCCTTCCAACTCCCTTCCCCCTCCCTATTTTCCCCTTTCATTCATTTTCCTCCCTCTAATCTTACTTTCTCCCCCCATGCTCGTAACCTAGGCTTACACTTTGGCTCTTCTCTCACTTTTTCCCATCATATCTCACTCACCTCTCATGCCTGTCGCTACCACCTCTACAATATTTGTAAAGTTCACCCCTCACTTACTTTTCATGCTACTAAACTCTTAATCTCCTCCCTTATATTTTCTCGCCTCTTCTACTGCTCCTCCTTACTTTTTGGTCTTCCCTCTTCATATCTTGCCCCCCTCAAATCTATTTATCACTCTGCCATCCGTACCCTCTGTCCCCTCTCCCCCCAGGAGTCCATCTCTGCTTCCCTATCCTCCATTGGCTGGCTCCCCTTTCATTCTCAACTTAAATTTCACTTCCTCTGTCTGGTCTTCAAATCTCTCCACAATCTTGCTCCCCCTTATCTCTCTTCCCTTCTCTCATTCTACACACCCTCTCGTCCCCTTCGTTCCGCTGACCACTTCCTCCTCACTGTTCCTCCCTCCCCCTGTGCCTCCTCCCGTTTCCGCTCCTCCTTCCCCATTCCCCGCCATGACACCCCCCTCCTCTCACTCCCCTCTCCTACCCCTTTCCCCTCTTCCCCCCTTAACCTCTCCCCCACTTTCTCCCTTCCCATCATCTCCCCACCCCATCCTCTCACTCCTCCCCCTACCTTCCCTCCCTCTTCCCCCTAGCCCTACCCCTCATCTCCCCCTCCCCCTCTGAATAATTGCTCTACATACTGTTTTTGGTGACTGATTCATGTTTGTAATTTGCTTCTGTTGTTACAGTTCTTATGTTAAATGTACCCTGTTGTTGTAACTGTACAGCGCTTTGGTATAAAACGCTATATAAGACTAATAAATACAAATACAAATACAAACATAGACCTACATGCCCTGGGACTGACTTCTGTCTCCCAGGGCATGTAAAGTCCCCATTGACTTTACTAGTCAAATCTTATGAACAAAACCAGTACAACCCATCTTACTATGGAGGTATGGGAAGGGTTAATAGTTTTTCCCTAGTGTTCATTTTTCGAGGGGGTACCGTACAGTCCCTCTCTCAAAAGTTTCTGGCTGGTGGCAATGGTTACTACTGTAAATATTCGACCGCAAATATTTCCCTATGGGATTTTCCCATTGTTCGACGCTACCACTTTTACTGACAGCCTCTAACATACTTACTTTAATATTAACTTTACTCCGGTAGGTTCTTATTACCAGAACTTTGATTTAATTTCTTTCTCGTGTCTTTCTTTATAGTCCTAACCCAGGTTGGAGATCCTTTGTTCGTCCTTTTGGCGGGCTTCTGAACAGAAGCCCTCCTCTTGGCGCCACTGAGTCTGGGGTAGACAGGATGTGTGGGAGAGGGAATAGGCACCCTGAACAGGGTTGCCTACGCAACCCAAGTCACACTCTGCCCTGATAGGCTGGGGGGTTCTCCCGCCAGGAGAGCCACCCGACTGTGTGAGTGACAGCTAGGCTGTATGAATGGGGGTCTTGCTGTATAAAAGCAGGGTCCTGAGGACTGGAGGACAAGACGTCGCCACTGGAATTAAGAAGCCAAAGAGGAGAGAAGCTGAAGACATCTGCAATGACTGAACCACCGGTGAAGCCCTGGTGCAGATCCTTCCCTCTTTTCTCCAACGACTCAAGAAGATCTTCACCTGCAAGAGTCTTCTTCCCTTGAGCTGGAGGGGCCAATGGGTTCGCCAATCGCCTTCCAGGACCTGCCTTGGTCGAATCGCCAGTGCAAAGCACTAGGAGACTGGATAGCCAGGCACCCGTCCACCCGAACTGCGATTTAAAGGAGCATACCTTTTATTCATTTGGCAGCAGCGCAGCTGGTTTCATCCCTGGGCAGTGCAGTAACTTGAACCTTCCTCCACGACGAGAGCCTCTCTTCCTCTGCTGGATCTCCTGAACAGCAGCAACTGCCAGGAACTACCGCCACCACAGGAGCCTCTTCCACTTTTTAAGGTACATTGTTCCGCCAGGCCTCCCTTTTCGCTGGGTACTGCTAAAGGTGTTTTAACTCCTTTACTTACCTACTGGGTTGGCCGCCCCTATCATCTTCATTGTCTTTCACCTTCTGCAACTGCCTTTTCGAATCGTTTCACAAAGACTTGACTGCAACTACAAGAACATTTTGCTCCTAGACCCTTTGCCCTGTACCACTGACTCTGGCACAGGCCTATTGACTCTGGCTAAATCTGTTACAACTGCCTTCTCTGCTTCTCACCTAGAAATGTGTTGGTGCACCTAACTCTTAAAACCACCTTTTTCTTCCCTGTTTTTAAACTTGTGAAGTGCCATTTTGCTCGGTTTTCACCTCAGTATTATACATGCTAAAGTACTGCCTTGCTTAACTTGTTCACAATCTTCTGGGGAAGTGTTGCTGGTGTGTTTAAGAGTATATTCCTGTATAACTTGTCCTTCCCCTCCCTTTTGAGAAATTGATAGAGTGCCATTACTGCTTGGTTTTCACTGTGCCGTTTTGCTCACTTTTCACTCTTGCTCAAACTTGTCTACAATTTAAATAGGTAGTTGATTTAACTTGCTTTTATAATAGTGATTTGTGTGTGAACATCAGAGTGTGTAAAATAAATATATATATTCTTTTAGATACAAAGCTTTGGTCAGTGTTTCCTTGTGCCATAGGATTGTAGTCCTAATGTGTAATCCCTGAATACTGCTCATCTCCCTCTTGAGATAAGTCTGACTGCTTAGCCACAGCTACCAACTAAATCTTTGTGGTACAGACTGATACCAAAGGGGATTTATTGCATATACCTGTAGTCTTAATCTTCTGTAGTGCTCCCTAAGGGAACTGCACAGGATTCTACCTAACACTGTGCACGTAGGTTAACCCCATAGGGGTTAAAACAAGTTACTGGTGCGGTTACTTCACCGCCTGTTAATTAAACAGAACTCTAGGAGCAGTTAGGCATGCATATCATGCAGGGGTTAACATGCGTTGCTTGGTCGCGCCTCCTGTGGTGTTCGTGGCTGTGGGCTGTTAATGGTTAACGTTTCCCCAAGGCGCATAGCGTGTCTCCCTTCCAGCGGAGAAATCAGCTGTTTGCAATATGAATAGTCTGCTACTTATCTTTGGTTTGTAGGTGGGGCCTGGGTTGTGGATGCAGGTGGGCTGATGCCCCGCGTATGCATGCCTCAAGGAGCTCACGGAATACACGTCTTCACTCTCTGGTAGTCAGGATTGCGAGCAGCGCTTACTGGGTGCGGCTTGCGCATGCGCACTCGTGCGGGTGTGGCTCTCTTCTCCCCAGCAGGATTGTGTAGCACACGGCCTGCTGGGAAATGTAGTTTCCGGGGCGGTTCTCCATCCCTGGGCCTTGGTCCGGCAAAAAGGGTGGAGAACACGCCTGGAAAACCAGGTAGGGTGCTTTAGGGCTTCCCCCAGTCCCCCAATGGCCCTTAAAGGGGCTACTACTCACCCCACTGCCCCTTCAACTGCCCCAACCACCCCAGCCCTGACAGTACTCCCCCTCCCTCCTGCAGGTCCTGATTTAGAGGGGTGCCTAAGGTGAAATTGGTGGAGGAGTCGAGGAGCATGGATGTTTTGTGCTGGCTCCCAGGATCGATCTTCCGGGCCATAACCCTTCCAGTCCACCAGGTACGATAAATTTCGCTGCCTAAGGCACAAACCCAAAATGGCCTTAACTTCATATTCTGGACATCCGTCTATCTGTCACTACCCTTGCCCAAAACCCCATCTGGCAAACCCATTGGCCAGGTATAGTCAGGACTCGGCCTCTAGAGCCTGGCATCCTCTTCAAAAGCCCTCATGGGGCCAGTCCTGTCGCCCTTGGCACCAGGCTCATGCACCAGGAAAAACAATGTGCTTGTAAACTACTTTATTGTATTGTCAGCCAACATGGAGGCATCCACATAGCTTGGTTCCTAAGAACCAAGCTATGCGGTCTAGCGTTTTGGGTGTGGTAGCCTAGGGACTACTTTACCTGAACTATTTTGTTGGGGCTATTTAAACCACATCCGAGCAAGACAACACGCTTCGCGTTCCTTTGCAGCTTGCAGCGTGATGCTCACTGTGTCCAGCTATTCCCTCGAACCTCGGAGATGCAGAACCTGCAAGGAGACAAAAGGAACATCATTAGCAGGAGCATCTTACCTGCAGTCTTCATCTTTAAACACTCGCAGCTACTGAGAACAGCTTCCTCGAATCTGCACGCCTCCCGGACAGAACGAGCTGAAAGAGGAAGATAGAGGCAACATTAAAGAAAGCAGTAGAGACATTTACAAATTATGAACTGCTCAAATGGCTTACCTGGCTGGTCGCCTCTCAGCTGGCACCACTCCGGACATTCCACTCGCGCTGAAGAACACTGCGACCTACAAGGAAGGAAAACACAGGTTAGCAAAGGCAAGACTTCGCAGCGCTGTGCATAGCACTTACTTACCGCATCATAGCGCTCTTAATGGGCCATCATTTACCAGCGGGGCTCAACCAAGCCAGTTCGCCGCGCTGAAGCTTCGCATCCCTAAGGGAGAAAAAAGAGACATTTTAAACAAAGAAGGCATGCAGGATAGCAACAAAACTAAAGAACAGCAATAAGACCTACCTGAACAATATCAAACGGGCCGGCGTCAGTGAAGTAACTGGACCGCACTCGCCCATGAAAGACAACATGCCCCTGCAAAGAAGGCAGGACGGAGAGCACGCCTAATTCTACCACAAGGTGAGGAGAGGGCGCCAGAGGGACTGAAATCATACAGGGGTGGAGGGTGGATACTTACCCCAGTCGGTCACTCTTGAACACTGTCCTCCTGTATTTTCAGGCAGAACCTTCCCCACAGACCACATCAGGGCAAAGCTGAGAAGCATACCAGCGAGTAACCCGGCTGGGTGGCGTCCCTGTGGATACCAGGTAGCATAACAGAACGCAAAGCCTACCATAACAAATCCACCTGGGTGCCATCGAGACATCAGAAATTGACCAATTGGCCCAATTACTAGGAGAGCTTCGTGCTGAGGTCCATTCTGCCCGACAAGAGACTAATGAACCCCGGAGAGACCTAATAGTGACCAAAGAATGCACTGAAAAGATTAGCAGGCAATACTTGCAATCACAGGCAGGACAGATACCTCTACCTGGAAGCAATCCAACGATGCAAAACCCCGCCATACCAGCCACTCCGGTACAGATCACGTTGGCGACCCACGGAAGTATGCGGCATTCATCAATCAGTGCCGCCTTCATTTTCTTTGTAGGCCAGGAGCATTTCCAAACGACCAGGCTCTGGTAGCTTTTGTATTATCATACCTGAGTGGTAGTGCAACAAATAGGTTGGTGCTGTTGGTACCCCCATGACGAGCCTCTATTACATGACTTTGGGGGTTCCAGAGAAAAATGGAAAAACGTTTTGCTCGCCATACCCAGGAACAAGCAGTAGACAATGAACTCTTTTCCCTCCGACAGGGGAATCAGGACTTGTTAATGTGCATTGCTACCTTCAACAGACTGGTTGCCGAAGCTAGGTGGCCAGAAATGAAAAGAACCACGTTATTCCATCGAGGCTCACGAGGCGAAATAAAGGACGTCTTAGCCCAGGTGGTTGATCCACCCAGAGACTGCAGAATTCATAAATCTGGTCATGCAGCTAGACCACCGGTTGCAGGACCGAAAGGCAGACCGGTCTAAGACGGAGTCTCGGACCGTGTATGATCGACCAAGGGAAAACACACTCTGTGTACCTGAAAATGCTGTAGAACCCATGCAGATTGGAGGGATACGGCCTCCATTAACAAAACAAGAGCGGGACAAAAGAAGACAACAACAGCTTTGTTTGTATTGTGGGAAACCAGGACATTTCCTGAAGGACTGTCCGGTAAAACCCCCAAGAAGAACAGTCGGGGCCACAGAGAAGGATGAAGCTAAGGAATCGGAAAACTACCAAGCTCGACAAACGTAGAGGTTGAGTGAGAAGAAAGAGATGCTGACCTCGCACTTTGCAATACCAGTGATCTTAATTAACCACCACCAGTCGTCAAGAATGCATGCCGTTGAAACATACATCGATAGCGGAGCAGTTGGAAATTATATTGATCAAGAACTGGCAGCAGAGATGGGGCTTCCTTTGTGTTCTTAGCCAACTATGGACAAGGTAACCACCGTGGATGGGACAGAAATCGCTTCCGGACCAGTAACCCAGTGCACAGCCAGGGTAACCTTGCTGTGCCAGGAGAGACATCGGGAGTCTATTTCATTCGATCTCATCAAGGCACCTCAGTTCAGGCTAATACTAGGGAAGCCTTGGTTGGTTGCTCACAACCCTTTGATAGACTGGCGGGCATGAAAATGAACCTTCCCTGGTGACTGCTCCCCTGCCTGCTCTTACCAATAGGTGAAACCGGACGTCTGTATCCCCATGACTCCCGGAGCGACAATATCAACCCTGGGAGCAACTAATACCTTGCCAAGTGAATACCATGATTTCCAAGATGTTTTCTGAAAGGACCAAGCCAATACATTGCCGCCGCACAGGCCCTATGACTGTCAGATCGACCTTGTTCCTGGTGCACAAATCCCTTGCGGCAGGATCTACGCTCTCACAGAACCAGAAAACCTTCATTTGAAATCCTATTTAGACCAGTACCTTGCAAACGGATTTATCCGTCCTTTGAAGTCCCCCGCAGCCAGTCCTTTGTTCTTCGTACCCAAAAAGGAAGGAGACTTGAGAACCTGTATTGACTACCGCGCATTGAACCAGATCACCGTGAAGAACCGCTACCCCTTGCCACTTATCCCTGAGATGCTAGACCAGGTTAACGATGCCCAGATTTATACCAAATTGGAACTTCGAGGAGCGTACAACCTGGTCCGAGTCAGAAAAGGAGATGAATGGAAAACTGCCTTCCGTTCTAAGTATGGCTTGTTTGAATATCAAGTCATACCCTTCGGGTTATGCAACGCTCCTGCGGCATTCCAGTATTTCATGAATGACGTCTTAAGGGAGTTAATTGATATGTGAGCCTTAGTGTACATAGACAATATCTTAGTATATTCAGCCTCGGAACAAGATCATGTCAGGCACATTCGTTCAGTCCTCACCAAGCTCTGTCAACATCGCTTGTTTGCAAAGCTTGAAAAATGCTTTTTTCACGTCACCAAAGTAGAATTTCTTGGTTTTATCCTTACTCCAGGAGGCATCAGAATGGACGTGCACAAGGTAGATGCCATTCTGAAATGGCCTTCACCAACGTCTCTGAAAGGGGTACAAATCATGCTGGGCTTTGCGAACTTCTACCGCCGGTTCATCCCAGACTTCTCTCAGGTTGTGCACCCAATCACAGTACGATTACGAAAAAACAATAAAAAGTTTGCTTGGACCGAAGAAGCAGAAGAAGCCTTTCAGGAACTTAAACAAAGGTTTACCTCCACTCCAATCCTGCGACATCCTCGTCCAGACCTTTCTTATGTAGTTGAAACTGATGCGTCCGGTCTCGCAATGGGGGCTGTCCTTTCACAGAGAGACCCGGAAACCGGCCAGCTACATCCTGTGGCCTTCTGGTCGAAAAAGTTCTCACCTCCAGAGATTAATTATGCCATCATGGACAAGGAACTCCTGGCTATCAAATCCGCCTTTAAAGCCTGGAGGCACTACCTTCTGGGGGCCAGACACACCATTACAGTTATCACAGACCACCGAAACCTGCAATATCTCAAAACAGCCAAGGCCCAGTCCTCGCGCCAATTTCGGTGGGTCCTTTTCTTCGCCGAATATGATTATGTAATCACATTTCGACCAGGAGTCAGAAACGGAAAGCCAGATGCCTTATCTCGCATGGGCATAGATGAAATAGTATATACAACTCCAGACCCAGTACCTATTATACCTGAAGACAAACTCTTGGGTATCACGACAGCCTTAACACAAGCAGAACTATGAAAAGAAATCCAACGGACAATGAATCCTGATGCCTACCTCGCATGGCAAACTCAAGGAGAAAAATATACCATCAAGGACCATCTACCCTTTTTTAGGGATCGCCTATATGTACCCAAGAAGGAATTACAACAGCATATTATTTCAAACTATCACGATTCACTGATCGAAGGGCATCCTGGGATCGCCAAAACCCTAGCTAAGGTGAAAGAGAACTTTTGGTGGCCTACCTGGCGTAAGGACATCATTCAGTATATTCAGTCCTGCGGTGTCTGCGCACAAAATAAATCACAGAAACAAAAACCATCTGGTCTCCTACAACCATTGGACATTCCTCCAGTTCCATGGCACACTCTTTCCCTTGACTTCATCACTGATCTACCTCCAAGCCAAGGGTTCAACACCATCCTTGTAGTTGTGGATTTATTCTCGAAGATGGCCCATTTTATTCCTCTCAAAGGCCTCCCAGACGCAGCCACTTTAGCAAAAGGGTTCCTGGAGGGCCTGGTTAAGCTACATGGCTTCCCTTCGGTTCTGGTCTCTGATCGAGGCAGCCAGTTTGTTTCAAACTTCTGGAAAAAATGTTGTGCAATGGCGCAGATCGACGTTCGGCTATCTACCAGTCACCATCCCCAAACGGACAGCCAAACCGAGAGAACCAATCAGACACTCGAGCAATATTTACGGTGCATGCTGCACCACAAACAAAGGAATTGGAAAGACCTACTAAGGATAGCAGAATATGCATATAACAATTCTTTGCATTCAAGCACGGGACAAACGCCCTTCTACACCGTTTATGGCAGACATCCACATACCTCTGAACTATACCTTCCAGCCAGCTTCGAAATGCCAGCGGTAAAGACTCTACACACAAACATTACTCAGGCTTTCAAAAGGGCAAAGGAACACCTTATTCATGCCAAAGAAAAACAAAAGAGATTTGCCGACCAACACCGGAAAAATTCCCCTGATTATCAAGTAGGAGCAAAGTGTGGTTAGCCGCTAAATTTGTACCCATCAAGGGAACCCCGGACCTTTCATCCCAGATTCTTAGGACCCTATACCATTAAGGCAATTATCAACCCAGCAGCCGTGAAACTGGATTTACCACCTAGTCTACACATCCACCCGGTATTCAATGTGTCCCTCCTGAAACCAATGCAACCCGGCACACGGATTGGGACACCACCTAAGCCCATACTTGTTGGTGGAGAACCAGAATTCGAAGTCAAAGATATCTTGGACTCTAAATACTCGGGGACCAAGCTATATTATCTTGTCGATTGGAAAGGATTTGGACCACAAGATAGATCCTGGGAGCCCTGTGAGAATATCCACGCACCACGTCTAATCAGGAAATTCCATCGGAACTTCCCAACCAAACCTGGGCCAGACAGAAGGAACATCATGGAAGGGGTCTTAAGGGGCAGTGCTGTCATGACCCTCGCCCAAAACCCACTTTGGCAAATCCATTGGCCAGGTGGAGTCAGGACTCGGGCCTCTAGAGCCTGGCATCCTCTTCAAAAGCCCTCATGGGACCAGTCCTGGCGCCTATGGCGCCAGGCTCATACAGCATGAAAAACAATGTGCTTGGGAACTACTTTATTGTATTGTCAGCCAACATGGAGGCATCCACATAGCTTGGTCCCTAAGAACCAAGCTATGCAGTCTAGTGTTTTGGGTGTGGTAACAAAGGTACTACTTTACCTGGACTATTTTGTTGGGGCTATTTAAACCACATCCGAGCAAGACAACACGCTTCGCGTTACTTTGCAGCTTGCAGCGTGACGCTCACTGTGTCCAGCTATTCCCTCGAACCTCGGAGAAGCAGAACCTGCAAGGAGACAAAAGGAACATCATTAGCAGCAGCATCTTACCTGCAGTCTTCATCTTTAAACACTCGCAGCTACTTAGAACAGCTTCCTCAAATCTGCACGCCTCCCGGACAGAACGACCTGAAAGAGGAAGATAGAGGCAACATTAAAGAAAGCAGTAGAGACATTTCCAAATTACGAACTGCTCAAAAGGCTTACCTGGCTGGTCGCCTCTCGGCTGGCACCACTCCGGACATTCCACTCGCGCTGAAGAACACTGTGACCTACAAGGAAGCAAAGGTAAGACTTTGCAGCGCGGCGCATAGCGCTTACTTACTGCATCATAGCGCTCTTAATGCGCCATCATTTACCAGCGGGGCTCAACCAAGCCAGTTCGCCGCGCTGAAGTTCTGCATCCCTAAGGGAGAAAAAAGAGACAGTTTAAACATAGAAAGGCATGCAGGATAGCAACAAAACTAAAGAACAGCAAAAAGACCTACCTGAACAATATCAAACGGGCCGGCGTCAGTGAAGTAACTGGACCGCACTCGCCCATGAAAGACAACACGCTCCTGCAAAGAAGTCAGGACGGAGAGCACACCTAATTCTACCACAAGGTGAGGAGAGGGCGCCAGAGGGAGTGAAATCATACGGGGGTGGACGGAGGATACTTATCCCAGTCAGTCAGTCTTGAACACAGTCCTCCTGTATTTTCAGGCAGAACCTTCCCCGCAGACCACATCAGGGCAAAGCTGAGACGCATACCAGTGAGTAACCCGGCTGGGTGGCGTCCCTGTGGATACCAGGTGAGCGTAACACTATCAAGACAGGCAGAGGTCTTTTTGTTCTTACCGAGGCCGGGGATGGTTTTAGTAGAGCAATGTGGAACACAGGGTGTATTTTCATATGCTGTAAATCTTACTGCCACAGGACCGACCAGTGCTTTAACAGGGAACAGGCCGATGAAGCGGGGACAGAATTTACGGGTACCCTGAAGATGGAGGTTTCGTGTTGAGAGCCATACTCTATCTCCAACTTGGTACTGTGAACTAGGTCTTCTTTTTTTGTCTGCGTGGTATTTATAGGTCACCTTGGTGAGGTCTAAGTTGCGTTGGACAGTTTGCCAAATGTCTTCTAGTTGCTTCCTTTTCTCTCCCGCTGCTGTGACTTCTGGTATTATTCATTGAGGTACTTGGAAACATGGGTGATAGCCATATGCGCTATAGAATGGTTTAGTCTTAGTAGATGCATGGATTGCGTTGTTGTACGCTAATTCGGCTAACCAGATGACCTCTGCCCAATCGCTCTCTTTACTTTGGGTTAGGCATCGCAGGTATTGCTCCAAAGTTTGGTTCAATCGCTCAGTCTGCCCATCAGTCTCTGGATGATAACTGGTCGATAGTCGTATTTCGATACCTACTGATTTGCAGAATGCCTGCCAAAACCCTGAAGTGAATTGAGGGCCTTGGTCTGAGATGATGCCATAAGGTAAGCCATGTAGTCGGACCAATTGTTGTAAAAATAGATCCGCTAATGTGCTGGCTGAAGGAGTGCCCTTGCAAGGTATGAAGTGAGCCATTTTGGTAAGATAGTCAACTACAGCCAAGACGGCAGTGAACCCTTGACTCTGGGGTAGTTCGACGATTAAATCTAGGGAAACAGTGTGCCATGGTTTCGGAGGAGTTGGGAGGGGTGTAGTGGACCCACCGGCTTTCTGTTTTCAGTCTTGTTCCTTAAGCAGGTTTCACAGTTGCAAATATATTGTTGAACATCTTTTTGTAAACATGGCCACCAGAAATGGCGCTTGAGCATCTCCACAGTCTTCATTGTTCTAGGATGGCCCACGAACAGTGAATCATGGCACCACTTGATTGCTTGTTGCCGAAGCGGTACTGTGGATAAGTATAATGCTGACTTGTAAAACAACAATCCATCTCTTATCGTTTGGTCCTTGTTTCTAGTTGCCCATTGGATTAAATCTTGTGCCGACATTGCCTTCCTAATATTTTCAAAGACGGCATCTACCACCACACTCCCTACAATGCGTGCTGGGTCCACCATGGGCTTAGATTCTTCTGCTGGTTTTGACGGGGCAGAACTTGTCTCAGGGTACCAAGAAAGTATGTCCGCCTTTCGGTTTTCCACACCTCGGGAGTAAGTCACCACAAAATCATATTCTAAAAATTGCGTGGCCCATCAGAGCTGTCTAGGACTGAGAGCCTTGGCTGAGTTCAAGAATTGTAGGTTACGGTGATCAGTATATATCATAACGGTATGGCGGGCTCCCATGAGGTAATGACGCCATTCGTCGAATGCTACTTTAATGGGTAACAATTCTTTGTCTGCTATGACATAGTTTTTGTTCGGCGGGTAACAGCATCGGGGAATAGTAGGCGACCGGATGTAGCTGCCCGTTGTTGTCGCGCTGGGATAGGATAGCTCCAATAGCATAGCTAAAAGCATCAGTCTCTATGATGTAGGGCTTGGCTGGGTCCGGATGTTGTAGGACGGGCGCGGTTACGAATGCTTCTTTCAGCAGCAGGAAACCAGCTTCAGCCTTTGCATCCCTTTGGAACGGAACTCCCTTACACAATAGTCGTGTGATGGGTTGTACTTTTTTAGCAAAGCCGTCTATAAAACAGTGGTAGAAATTGGCAAACCCCAATACGGTTTGGACATCTTTCACTGAAACTGGGGAGGGCCAGTCCAGGATTGCTTGTACTTTTTTCTTGTCCATTATAACCCCGTGGGGTGATAGGATGAATCCCAAAAACTCTACAGTGGTTTGGTGGAACTCACACTTCTCAAGTTTTGCATATAGTTAGTGTTCCAGTAGTCTCTGTAATACAGCTTTTACATGGCCCCTGTGTTCTTCAGAATTGTGGGAGTAAATCAAGATATCATGGATGTACACGATGGTAAACACATCCAAATAGCCAGGCAATACCTCGTCTAGGAAGTGCTGGAATCCTGCTGGGGCGTTACAAAGCCCGAAGGGGATGACCTGGTATTCGTACAGGCCGAATTTTGTCCAGAAGGCCGTCTTCCATTCGTCGCCCTGTCTCAGGTATACTAGGTGGTATGCCCCATGTAGATCTAACTTCGTATAGCTGGTGGACCCTCGCACCTGGTCCAGCAAAACGGGAATCAATGGCAGTGGGTAGCGTTTTTTTTACAGTGATTCGGTTGATTGCCCGGTAATCGATGCAGGTCCTTAGGTCCCCCGTCTTCTTGGGTACGAAAAACAAGGGGGAGGAGACAGGGGATGTGGAATGCCGGATAAAGCCATTCGCCAAATTGGTTTCGATATATTCTTTTAAATGCTTGTTTTCTGCTTCTGTGAGCGCGTATATCCGACTACAAGGTAGTACTGTGCCAGCATCCAAGTCTATGCGTCAATCAAATGTTCTATGCGGGTTAGGGTCTCGGCTGCCGCTTTGCTAAAAACATCCCGATACCCTTCATACTCCGTGGGTAGTTCTACTTCCGTACTCCCTCCAACGAAGTGAGGAATACACCATGACATTCTACAGTTTGCATGGCAATAAGCTGAGTCGAACTGTAGTACACCCGTGGCCCAATCCATGGTTGGATTGTGGAGTCTCAGCCATGTTAAGCCCAAGATAAATCCGAATTGCGGTGCAGCTATAACATCGAAGTTGATGGTTTCCTGATGCTTCTTTCTGCTTTCCAAGTGCAGTGGCTTTGTTTGCTGCGTGATGGGCCCTGCAACCAATGGTGAGCCATCTACAGATTTGACTTCCTCCGGCTGCCCCTTAGTACTCAACGTAAGCCCTAATCTTCAAGCTACTTGTTCGTCTACAAAATCACCAGTGGCCCCAGAGTCCACCATAAGCGACACCGGTATGCGCCTTCCTTGCCAATTCAGATGGCCTGCAAGCATAACATGGACTGCCTGGGTATGGTGTATATTCGCTAGCATCTTTGGGGTATCTTCAGCCTCGCTCACCCTCACCCCCTTAATGGACGATTAGTCGCGTTTCCCGAAGGCCCTCCTTTAGCTGGTTTATTAGTACATTCTCGCACAAAGTGGCCTGTTTTACCACAGTAGAGGCATAACTTGTCCCTCCTGCTCCTTTGCTTCTCTTCCTTGGTCAATGGTCCTCAAACGGTTCCGATCTGCATCGGTTCATCGGTTCCTTTTTCGGGCAACCTGGTCATCCTTTGCTGGTCTAGCTTTACTATTGGCTTATTATCCCATCTGCGTCGATCCTGACGGTGCTCATTCTGCCGCTGGTCTAACCTAAGTGCTAGATCAATCATCGTAGAACAAGTATCAGGTTGTGGGTTGACCTGTGCTACCAGATCCTTTAGATCCTCCCTCAGACCTTGATAGAACAGGGCCATTCTCTTTTCTTGGGGCCAATCGGTTTCCATGGCTAGCCGATTGAAAGCAGTTACGTAGGATATCAAGTCTTTACTCCCTTGTCTGAGAGTCAACAGTTCCCGGTCCTTAATCAGCGTCGCTGCCCTTCGATTAAATATTTTACTGAACTCTTCAAGGAACATGTCCCAACTATACAGTAAGGCATTGTCCTTGCAAACCAAAGGCGTAGCCCATGAAGCCGAATCTCCAGTGAGATAAGATATTACAAATGCCGTACGAACCTGAGCTGTCTGGAATATTGCAGGCTTAGTCAAAAAATGCAACTGACACTGCATGACGAACTGATTAAAGTTTTGTGGGTCCCCATGATACCTCTCTGGGGCTGCGAGCGGCAGAGGTGGTTCAGTGGTGACTTGTACTTGCACTGGCGTGGGTGGGGGTGGTCTGGGCAAGGGTGTCGCCTGGGCCTGATTCTGGATGGTCAGGTTGTGGACTTGCCCTGCCAGGTTCTGAAAGTCCTGCCTGGTTGCTGCCAACTCAGCCTTCAGTTGATGGAGGAGGGTTACTGCATCCGCCATGGTTGTGCTTCCTGGGCGCCTGAAGAATACGTGGGCTTGCAATTCTGTCAGGTCCTTGGTCCTCTTGACTGGCGCAGAGGCAGCACAAACACCTACCTCCCCATTGGGTCTTGGCACCTGGGATGTTACTACCACAGACCACCGCAACCCTCTAGGGAAAGAGGGTTAGGGTCCATTGAGTGGATAGATAGAGGTAGTTCTGGGTAACCGGAAAGAGGTTTAGGAAAATGCAATGGATGGGTAGGGGAACTTAGGGAAACATGCTCCTCGACTCCTGCTCTGGCTCCAGTGCACAGTGACTCCGCCCTTGCACACTCACTCCACAATCATTCTATGTGCCCTGTATGGTTGGGGGCCTTTGTACTGGAGCCGCTAACCAGCAAATGCTTTAGCAGTTGTGTATTGTCACACCTGTATTTGGTTTTACACTGCCACCTTTGTAGGATACTGTCTAGCACTAGCACCCATCCCACATTACTTCATGTAGGCAAGTCCCTGCATTTGCAGAGTAACAGATTTCTCATATTACCCCATGCGAGGATAGAAAACAATATGCACACAGTATGCAAATACACTTAGCTTGGTTTTCTGTGCGATTTGAAGGTCCTCTGGGCCTTTACATGTTGGTGTGCATATGCGCCGTCACTCAGGTTTGTTTGAAGCTGAAATGAGCAAGGTAAAGTCAGTACATGTGCGCCTAGGTGTCGTTCCTAAGAATGTTCCCTGAGGGGTTAAAACAAGTTACTGGTGCGGTTAGTTCACTGCCTGTTAATTAAACAGAACTCTAGGAGCAGTTAGGCATGCGTATCATGCAGGGGTTAACATGCGTTGCTCGGTCGCGCCTCCCGTGGTGTTCGTGGCTCTGGGCTGTTAATGGTTAACGTTCCCCCAAAGTACATAGCCCGTCTCCCTTCCAGCGGAGAAATCAGCTGTTCGCAATATGAATAGGCTGCTACTTATCTTTGGTTTGTACGCGGGACCTGGGGTGTGGATGCAGGCGGGCTGATGCCACGCGTAGGTGTGCCTCCAGGAGCTCCCGGAATACGCGTCTTCATTCTCCGGTAGTCAGGATTGTGAGCAGCACTTATTGGGCGTGGCTCGCGCATGCGCACTCGTGTGGGTATGGCTCTCTTCTCCCCAGAAGGCTCGTGGAGCACACGGCCTGCTGGGAAATGTAGTTTCCGGGCAGTTCACCATCCCTGGGCCTTGGTACTACAAAAAGGGTGGAGAACACACCTGGAAAACCTGGTAGGGTGCTTTAGGGGCTTCACCCACTCCCCCAATGGCCCTTACAGGGGCTACTACTCACCCCACTGCCCCTTCAAATGCCCCAACCGCCCAGCCCTGACACCAATACCCACAACTATGTTCGCATCTGATCAGTTGTTCCAATAATGCATTATGGGTTCACTGTATTTCATCCACTTTGTACATTCACTATAGCACACATTTTGTAGCAGTGTTCTCTTTCTCTCCATTTCGCATCACACTTAAAGCACTGATCTATATCCAGAGTTTTCAAAACCATCAAAGAATTCCGTGACCTTTGCAGCCTTAGGGGGTCATTACGAGAATCGCTGTAAAAATCAGTTTTTACCAGCATTGAGGCAATACCGGGTCCGGGTAGCAATGACACCGCTAACAGCGGCCAATTACGAGAATGCGTGCATGCGCATAGCGGCATGCCGGTAGCGACAGTACCATCTTGCCTCAAAAGTCCCTAAAATATCCCTTAGCGGCATCATTGAAACACTGACAGCCCTTCCACCTCCGTCCTCATCTAAATAACGGGCCCGGAATTAACGGGTCTGGCATTAGCGGGCCCGCTAATAGCGAGCCTGCTAATAGCGAGTCCGCTAATACCAGAACCAGAAGTAACATCATTGCGCCGGAACGGGAAATAGCCACGGCGGCCATCTTGAAAAACACAATCCATTGCCATCCTCGATACACAGGACCTGGAGCCTCAAACCAACACCAGAACATCCACTACATCACCAGCACCATGCCAAAGGCTATTAAGAAAGGGGCATCCCGGCAGCGCAAGGAGCGGTTCTCCGAGGATGAACTCAACATGCTCGCTGACACTCTGGCTGAAAATGCAGAGGTGGTCTTTGCCACAGACCTGAAAAGAGCAGCACAACTTAAAAAAAAGGAGATATGGGAGCTAGTAGCCCAGAAAGTCCGTGCGGTTGGCACCACCCCCCGCACAGTAAAGGACGTCAGAAAAAGTTGGGACGACATGCGCCTTAGAGTGCGCAACATCTTGTCTGCCAACCGGCTACTGGCGGTGGCACTAACTCACCAATCAAACTCAGCCGCTGGGAAGAAACCTGCGCCAGCACAATAGGTATGGAGTCAATAGAAGGTGTGGGAGTCATGGAACATGGAGCCACGTCATCGGCAGATGGAGGTGAGTGTCTTAACGAAACACTGTATTGCAAAGTATGATGATAGTCCACCAATATGACCGTGCCATGAGGCAATGCATGGGCCATTAAACACACATGGACACATCCCTGCCTAGATGCCGCCCCCAGCACTAACACATCCACATGCATGCAACATGCCTATGGCATACCTGAGACACACACCACAGACAGGGAAACAGCATGTGTCACACTGCATGCAGTCCACAACACAAAGCCATGTCACACAGCAGACACCACCTCACACATCTGTTAACCTAACGTATGCCTGAGCAACCCCACCAAATGGCAGATAACCTGTATGCCACAACTGTAGGACAGCAAGTCATCAAATGTGTACAACTGCTCTAATGTCTGTCTGCATGATGCATGTACTACCATCACTGATGCCGTCCCTCTTATGGTGCCCCATAGGCGGTGATACCGACAGCGATGCAGAGGACTCTGCAGCACAGGCCACCACTTCTATGAAGAGGGCCAGGTCCAGGGAAGACACCTACACGCCTTCCACCTCCAAGGGCACTGGCAAGGCACAGCAGCATCCGAGGACAAAGACACCACTGGATGGCAGGGAACAGGGGTGTCATGGGTCTTCCACAACTCCACAAGTACCAACACCTGTGGAATCTGCAGCTGTAGAGCCGGTGGCAGATGGGACCCTGTCTGCAGCTACCAGTTCGGTTGGGGAGGCAGCTGCCACTGCGCCACAGAGTGGCAATGAGGTCCTTTCCCAAGGTGAGGTCTGTGTCCCTGAGGAGGACACCCACTCCATGGAATGCCTTGGCACACCGAGCCCCACCCAGTCACACCAGTACACACCCATCAGCTCACCCGATGGCACCTCTCATGTCCAGTCCGGAGGAGAGGCTGAAGCAGAGGCCTGGAGCCCCACACAGGACATACCAGAATTGGGCCCCTTGCCACACCTGCCATCCATCTCCACAGGGGTCCGGGACGGGGGTTCAGGATGTCACAGATGGAGGCGCACCAGCAGGAGCTGACAGGCCTAGTGAAACAATATGTCACTGATGGTGATGTGACGAGGAGGGAGGCCTGAGACAACACTGCGGCCATGAAAGGGGCCATAGAGGTGAGCACAAAGAAGATCTGTGAGGAGCTGTTGGCAGTGTGGCAGATCCTTGGCAGGATTGTGGATGCCATGGAGGCTCTGTGTCCTGCCCAGACAGTTGAGCATACACCCACAGGGTCTTCCTCAAGCTCCACACAGACAAGCCCCCTGCGCAGGTCTGTGCACACCATGCGCCGCCCCAACATGCCACCCCCGAGTCAGATACAGCACATTAGTTTCAGGCTCAGCCAGCATGTGCTACGCAGACTCGAGTGGCATAACAGTGCATGCCATGTGTGGGGGAGTTGTGGGGAGAGGGGTACGGGGAGGGGGTTTGTGGGGGAGTTGTGGGGGGAGGGGGAGGGGAGAGGGTGTGTGTGGGGGAGTTGTGGGGGGAGGGGGATGGAGAGGGGGTGTGTGGGGGAGTTGTGGGGGGAGGGGGAGGGGGAAGGGGGTGAGTGTGAGGTGAAGGGTATGACCACTTTTAATTTTTTCCTGTTTAATACACCCATTGTGTACCTGAAAAAGTACTTGACTGGACATTCCTTATTGTGTATGTGTCATTTATTGGTTTACAGTGCATAGGGTCCATGTACCCCCACCTCCAGTGCCCTCAGTCCCACATTCATGGCACCCTCTGCACCCATGTGTCTTAGAAGTATTGGCCAATCACAGACTGGCGCACAACACATCCCTCCTGTGCATCGCCACCGCGATGATGTACGACCCCATCTTCTTCATCTTCTTCATAATCACCCGGTGGTTGCTGTTCAATGTCGGGGGGCAGAGGCACGTTCCGTCGGATGCACATGTTGTGCAGCATGACACATGCCATGATGATCTTGGCCACCTTCTCATGCCTGTAGAGGAGTGCCCCACCCGACTGGCTAAGACAGCGAAAACGTGCCTTCAACAGGCCAAAGGTCTGCTCGATGACCACACGGGTATGGGAACGATTGTAGTCCTCTTCATGCCTGTTCTGCAGGTTCCAGACACGGGTGAGGAGCCACGTCTTCAAGGGATAGCCACTATCACCTGCATGGGTGCAAAATGAGGTATGTGTTAGTCAATTCCTGATGGACACCTGTACTTATCACACATGCCTGCAGATATTTGTTGTTCACATGTACATGTCCCTGGTTGTATGCACACATTTTACCTTGCCACAATGTGTGCTTTGCCATGGTCTTATGGTGTGGGTTGCGTCTTCGGGATGATACAGGGTGTACACTCCCTTGCTGTTGCTCATGCACTGTGGATGCATACCGCTGTGTTTGTTTTAATTATGTGATGTGTAGTGATCAGTATGATTTTATTACTGGCAGCGTTGGCAGTAGTCTCAGCATTATTTATCAATCAGCGCTTATTATTCCCATGGTGACATGCAGCGCTACTGTGGTGGTGGCCCTATGACATGCAGTGTATTCCTTGGTGGGATTGATTTGTGCACTCTCATGGATGGTTGTCCTGTGTTGTGAATTGCTGCGGACATTTACATTATGCCTACTCACAGCATGCTGCTGGATTGTTTTACGGAGGGTGAGGTCTGATGATGGGTGGTGGACGTGTTGTGGGATGTGGGCTGGGTGACAGTTAGGCATGTTGTAATTGGTGTGCAGCTTCCATCATTGCTATGGGGATTGCTTGTCATGTTCAGTTTGGGATGCTTTGGGGCACAGTGCTTTGCGATGTGGACATTGTGCTGTCACCACAACAATGACGCCATGGTGGTATGTGCATCTCTCCCCCATTACACTGCCATGTGCCTGTCATGCGACTCACCAAGCATCCAGGCACGTCGTTCTGCATGTCGCTCCATGTAGCGTGGTAGCGTGGAACTCCGCAGGACCATTGAGTCATGAGTTGATCCGGGAAATTGAGCACAACAATGTGCGATGATCTTGCTGGAGTCACATACCATCTGTACATTGATGCAGTGATATAGCTTACGATTGCGGTAAACCACCTCCGTGGCATGTGGGACCACCAATTCTACATGGGTGCAGTCAGTGCACCAATACAGCTTGGCATGCCTGCCAGTGCATGGAAGCCAACGTTTGTGTCAAAGATCTCCTGGGCAGTCCGTGGTAGGGATATGTAGATCCTTGAGTGCTTCAGTAGGGCATCCTGCCCTTGGTTCAGCATGCGAGAAAATAAGGGCTATGATATGCCATGCATGTGCCCCACTGTGTGCTGGTAGGTGCCTGTGGCCAGGAAGTGGAGCACGGACACTACCTTCAGTAGAGGGGGGATGGCGGTGCGCATTTCAATCAGGCTGACAATGTCGTCATGTATCATGTCCACAATGGTGGTCATGGTGTCCCGGTCCAGACAGTACAAGGTGTGGATGTGCTCAGGGGTTAGGTTGAATGGACTAGCTCTGATGCGAGGGATTGGGGGCTGCCTGCGTGGTACCACTGGCTGCACTGGTGGGGCTTGCTGGCCCTGTCTCACCCTCCTTCTCCTCCTGCGTCTCCTCTGTGGTGCCTGTTGTTGTTGCTGGTGTAGCAATGCAAGCATGCCCTCCAGCCCCAATATTGCTACTGCAAGTGGAATCGTTTTGGTGTGGAAAGGGGTGTGGTGTGTCGATGTGCTCCTTTTGTGCTGGGCCAGACTCCATTGCCTCCACCTGTGCTGATTGTGAGCACCTGTGGCAGTTGGGAACACATTGCTGTTTGCGGGTGGTTCGCGATGCTGGTGATGCCGGCATCCCGGTAGCCCTTATTACCGCCTTCATGATGCTGGTATTTGCATGTCCGCATGACTTGTGATGTCCTCCTGTTAGCGCCATCCTGGTATCCGCGGTGGTGCTGATACTGGGTTGTTGAGTCGTAATAGCCCGAAGCAGTATGCGGTGCTGGTAATCCCTTACCGGCATCGTTTTTCCATTACTGCCTACCTCGTAATGTCCCCCAATGGAGCGAAATCTATAAATATAGTAAGACACAAACAGGAACACGTAATACATCAGGTTGCTGCAAACTCGGCACATAAATGCACGTAGAGAGCAGTAGAAAATGATAAAGCAATAAACTAGGACTGCATAGAGAAAGAGATGAAACATCATTGACAGGATCAAGTGGAGTATGAGGGGTGACATTTCATAGTACAATAGGTTGTTTGAAGAAAGTCTGAAAGGCAGTAGAAAAACAGGCAGAAACTGGTTAGCTTGAAAAGCAAACAAGATAGGAGACATACAAAGCAGCCAAGGCAGGAAGGATTCAGAATCAAAAGCAGGGATATCAAAGAAAGGTTTACGAACTGGCCCCAGTAGCACAAACCAGGAACTCGCAGTGAAAGTAGATTGTAGCACACAGCTACTGCTGAAAGTGAGCATATGAAAGCCCTTTCTGCTAACACACCCAGAGGGTGGAGCAGAATGAGCCTGGGGCATCTGTGTGCTATGAAGCCCACTCTAGCCTTTGTCAACCTGCAACGGGTACGTGTAATCGAGATTTCTCCAGCCCTCAGCCGACTACTTCAAGTGAAAGCACGTAATGTCCCTCCTCCAGCCCTTTGACACCTGGAAAGCATACATCTACCTGAATGCATCTGCTGAATTCACCCAAAACCCAGAATGGTACATAAAATGGGTTTGGTCCAGAACTCTTAAGAGTAAAACAGGTATCTGAATACAGGGGTAATTTTAGGTAGGTTTTAACACAGTAGTTATGCTACAAACAGAGTCTATGAATGTATGCATGCTGCGTTGCTGGGTAGGAGGGGACCAGGATCCTGCCCGGGATGAATGGCCCGTGACAATCCCCTTGGATTTTCTGCAAATCAGTATGAGCGTTGTGGATGTAAACGTGGTAGTGAGGTTGCAACATCCCTTGTGACTGACCTCTAGGACTTTTTAGGTGTCTCCCAAAAGTGGAAAGCGTGCATGTGCCCCAGTACTGCCCAGTGAGTAGTCATAGGTGCCTGTATGGTTGCAAGGGGATGCATATGCTCCTGTGATTGCTCCCTGCCTTAGTGCGGGGACTCAGCGTGGTACGGGGAGCCCCTTTATGACCTCCTCTGGGCCCAGGAGCCCCCGGGCTCAGGGCAGCCCCTGGTCCCTTTGAACACCCCACTGTAATCCGGCAAGGTTCGTTTTAAGCCCTCCTCTCGTCTATCTTTGTTTTTGGACACCCTTAATAGCTATGGCCTTACCCTGTTCTTCATTTAACCTGAACAATAATTGGAAAATATTATTTAAAAGGTGGAATTGATCGCCACCTATGGGTCATCAAAATAAATCGACCTAAAATACCCAAAAGAGTGGCGTTCTTTTTCCTTTCAGCGATTGTTTGTAGTAATTGTCATAGGCCTGTACACGGCCGGGGACAGCTGGGGCGTACCTCGCGCAGCGCGGGCCTCGCTGTAAATGATACGCGGGGAGCCGAGGTGACTTGCAACCTTCTTTATTCAACTTATCCGGCAACTGCCGAACTTCCCCTCCCGCCCCTCCCCTTCCCCTGACGTCACGTCCTGGACGTCGTCGCGTAACGGCCGCAACGGCGGCCGGCCCACGCATAACGATGCGGGTGGGCTGACGTCTCCCCCCTTTTTAACATGAGGGGCGCTCCCATTTCCTTACCCCATCTCTTCTATCAGGCGGAGCGGCTTGATGCGACTCCTTTGAGGGCGCCTTACCCCGCACGGTGTCGCGCAGTCTCTGGCCGGGGTTGCACCGTCCTTTTCTGTCTCTGACTCCTCGGCGTCTCCCTGGTAGGGTTCCTCTGCGAGATCATTCCCGTCACTGTCTCTGTCCCATTCCCACCGCTCTCCATGATGGGGTTTTACTCGCTTGAATTGCGAGCTGTTTCGGGTGATGGACGTGCAGTCACTTCTTTGTGCTGTGACCATTGTTCCTTTCTTATGTGTGATGACGAGTGGTTCGGGTGCGAATGTCGCTTCTTCCTTCCTGTGTTTGGGTTGTCTGACCCACACTTCATCGCCTGTCTGCATCGGATTTTCTCTCGCCCTTCTCTTTCTGTCCGTTGCTTCCTTCATTTGCGCCTTGTTCCTCTCGTCGTTGACTCTTGCATCGCGTTCAAGGCTTGTCGTACCCTTGGGTCTTGGGTCCTCTGGTAGCCTTGTGGTGACTGGCCTCCGGAATAGCAAGTCTGCCGGGCATATGCCCGTGGTGCTGTGTGGTGTGTGACGATACTCCCTGAGCAGTTGATTTAGAGCCTGCTCGAATGGTTTGTTTTGGATGTGGGCAATCTGTAGTGTCCTCTTGATGTTGGTCATGAATCTTTCGACCATGCCGTTTGCCTGAGGCCATCGGGGAGTTATTTTTTGGTGTTGGAATCCCATGTATCGTGCAAACTTCTGGAACTCGTGGCTTATGAAAGTGGGGCCATTGTCTGATTTTATCACTTTGGGGATCCCGTATGCTGACAGCATCCGGTCGAGGGCGGGGATGACACTCGAAGTTGCGCTGCTGTCTACGATCTGGGCATCCGGGTATCTCGAATGTTCGTCCATGAGTACCACGACGTGCGTTCCGTCGTTCAATGGTCCGAACAGGTCCACAGCTAGTTCCTCCCATACTTTGGTGGGAAGCGGAGACATTTGTAGCGGATTTGGGTGTGGCGGTGGAGCTACCTGTGCACATATGTGGCATCCTCCTATGATTGTTTCTACTAGGTTGTCGAGTTGCGGGAACCACACCTTCTGCCGAAGAAGCCGTTTCGTGGCCGCTATCCCCCGATGTCCTTCATGGGCCAGATGTATTGTCCTTTCCCGGAGCGCTCTCGGGATGACGACCTTGCACCCTTTTAATAGTACCATGCCTTCCACCACTGTCAATTCGTCGCGCACTAGATGTAATCCTTTGACTTCTTCCTTGACTTCGTCCGTTTATGTCTTCGCTTGCTGTTTCATCAGGGTCCTCTTGTCTGTTAGAAGGCAATGTCTGACGATGCGTAGGGCGGGATCGACTTCCGACTGTGCCGTTATCTCTGCCCATCCTATGGGTAGTGGTTGTAGGTGGTGAATGACATAGTTAATGTACGCATCCGCGATAGAGGGTTGAGATGCCGTGGATGTCGTGGGATGACGAGAGAGATAGTCGGCGGGATTGTCCTCCTTTCCGGGCTGGTGCCGGACTGTAAATTGGTAGTCTTGTAGCCTCAAACCCCATCTAGCTATCCTTGGTGGCATGACGGCTTTGGGGTTTCCATAGATGGTCAGGAGGGCTTGGTGGTCCGTGACTATTGTGAATTTCTTGCCGAAGAGAAATAGGTGAAAATATTCGCAGGCCCATACTACCGCCAGACTTTCTTTTTCCGCCTGTGAGTATGCCTGTTCTGTGGTTGTCAAGCTCCTGCTGGCGTACGCGACTATGTGGGCATTTCGCGAGTCCTCCGGATCTTTTTGTGTCAGGATGGCGCCAAGGCCTACCGGGCTGGCGTCTACAATTACCTCGGTGTCGCGCCGGGCGTCGTAATATGCCATGTCCTCTGCCTGTGAAATGGCTCTTCTGATGGCTTCGAACGCCTCTTGACACTCCTTGGACCATACGAACGGCGTGTCCTTTCGCGTGAGCAGTCGCAGGGGGTTGCTGACTGTTGCATAGTCCTTCAGATATCTAGAGCAATAGCTGGCTAGGCCCAAGAAGGAACGCAGGTCCGTTGTGTTTGTGGGGGGGGTGGCGGTGTTTAGCGCTTCAACTTTCTCCGGGTCCGGCCTCATGCCCTTCTCCGAGAAGATGTGACCAAAGAATCTCAGCGACCCCTTGGAGAATTCGCACTTCGCCTTGTTTAGCGTGAGGCCAGCGTCTTCCATTGCCTGACATACTTGGTGTAGCGCCCTGTCATGTTCTTCTTGCGTTTTGCCATATACCAGGACGTCGTCTGAATAGTTCAGACAGTTCGGTATGTGTCGAATTACTTTGTGGATCTCTTCCTGAAAGATCTCGGCCGCCGCCGAGATGCCGAAACTGAGTCGTTTGTACTGAAATAATCCAAGGTGGGTGACGAAGGTGGTGATGTATCTGGATTCGGCTGCAATTTCGATCTGGTGGTATCCTTTGGTTAGGTCCAGTTTTGAAAAGACTCTTGACCCATGTAGAAGGTGGATCATGTCGGTGATCCTGGGCGCCTGGTGTCTCTCTCTCTCGATGGCAGTATTGGCACGTCGCATGTCGACGCACACGCGGATGGACCCGTCTGGCGACTTTTTGGGGACTGGGACGATGGGTGAGACCCAGGGGGTGGGCCCCGAGACTGGTTCAATAACGTCCATCTTGATCAGTTTATCCAGTTCTTCTTCCACTTGTCTTTGGATGTTGAATGGAATGCCACGGTAGTGTTGGGCCACTGGTTTGACGAGTGGGTCTATGTGCAGGTATACTTTCCGGTGTTTTAGTTTTCCCAGGCCGTGGAATAGTTTAGGGAAAGTCTGTTCGATGACCTCCGGCTTGGCAAAGTACTTGTGGGCCATCAACTGATAGAGGATGTGTACCAGTCCCATCTCCACTGCTGTCCGGAAGCTTAGGATGAAGCCACTGTCTGCTTCAGTTTTGAGGATGTGCAGTGGGATTCTTGCGGAGTGCTGCTTGTGAGAGCACCACGCTGTTATGGTGCCCTTGCACGGTAGGGGCGTCGTGGATCCATATGGGTAAATGTCTATTTCAGCCTTCCTGATTTTGGGAGGTGGAGTTAGTGCTTCATAGGTTTGTTCATTTATGATATTCACCGTGGCCCCGGTGTCGATGAGGAATTTCACCGGCGTGTTGTTTACCGTCAAGGTGAGTATGGGGCTATGCTGAGTGGCTGTCGTATTGGTCTTGACAGCCCATACGTAGCCCTTTTTCCTCTGGTCATCCCCTGATGACGGGGTGTCACTGCTGGTGGGGGATCGCGTTTCTATGTATCGGACATATCGTCTTCTGTGAGAGCGACGCGTGTCCTCTGACGATCGCCTGTCGTCCCTGGAGTAGTGGCCAGATCTGCTGCTGTCCTCTCTTTTGGCCGGCTTCCTGTCGCTCTCTCCTCTGGATTTGGGCGGGCTTTGCCGGCTGTATCGACGTCTGTCTTGAGTTCGGGGTCTCGCCTGTGCCTTCATGGGGGCGTTCTTGCACGTGGCCCTGAAGTGGTCCATGCCTCCGCATGCCGCACATTGTTGTCCCAGGGCCGGGACCTCCCCGGCGTGCGGATATTCATACCCGCACTTGTAGCAGGTGGCCTCTGCGCGTCTCCCACTCTGGCTGGAGCTTGTGTATAGCTTGTTGACGGATCCTGTGGGTTCTCCTGGTTGTTGTATGGAGACTTTCCCCAGGTTGTCTAGTTGTGAGTCCACGGCGGCCTCCATGCGAGCCAGTGCTAGGATCTCTTCGAGTGACCTTTGTTTTTGCAGGAGCTGTTTGCGAAACGGTTGCGAGATGCAACCTGCGATCACCTGCGATCTGAGGGCTTCTTCGTTTGAATACCTGTGGAATTCGCAGTGTTTTAGTTTTATGCGCAGGCGCATCACGAAATTGTCGATGGATTCGCCTTGTTCCTGCCTGGTTGTATGAAATACGTGGCGTTCATAATCGACGTTTGTGTGTGGAGCGAAGTATTCGGATAGTTTGGTGTGAAGTTGGCCGTAGGTTACTGTGTCGACATCGAGTAGCTCTCCGGCTATGTCTCTCACTGCTGGCCCAACCGCCATGAAAAGAGTGTTCTTCAGTCTGGCATCATCGGTAAGTCCTATCGCTCCCGTCTAGAATTTGAAGTCCCTGAGCCATATCGTCCAACGGGGCCCCAAGTTTGAAGTGTCCCTGATTTCAAAGGGGTTTGGCATGTGGATCACCTGCGCTGCCTCGGAATGAGGGGGCTGATGGTGGCCACTTCCTGGCGCGGCCGCTGCGGTGCTTGCACCTCCAGTGGACGAGGCGGGCGTGCTAGCGGTGTCAGACATCTTACCCGCTTGCCGCCGTCCGGTGTGCCCTTATCGGTGGTGTGTGTCCGCACCTCTTTGGCAGCTGCGGGGCCGTGCCTGCTGGTCCTGCTCCTGATGAGGCAGTGTTGCCGTGCTGGCCGTCCTCGTGACCCTGCTGTGACCGTGGGGCAGGGATTTTGTTTTTTTTTTGTTTTTTTTTTTCTTTCTTGCGGCCGTGGGCGCCGGAGCCTGCCGGTGCAGCACCCCTGCTGTGTTCGCGGGGCGTCTGCACGTGTGGTCCGGCGCCGGTAGCTCCCAACCGTCGTGGAGGTGCGCCGATGCGCCGAGCCGCACGGCAGCGGGCCTCCCAACGGCACACGTGGGCCGCGTTATCTCCTCGTCGCCATTGTCATAGGCCTGTACGCAGCGCGGGCCTCGCTGTAAATGATACGCGGGGAGCCGAGGTGACTTGCAACCTTCTTTATTCAACTTATCCGGCAACTGCCGAACTTCCCCTCCCGCCCCTCCTCTTCCCCTGACGTCAGGTCCTGGACGTCGTCGCGTAACGGCCGCAACGGCGGCCGGCCCACGCATAACGATGCGGGTGGGCTGACAGTAATCCCCTTTTCTATGTTCTAGTTTGTCAGGCCCACCCCATTTCAGTCGCCATTCTCTCACTCTTTACCCCAATTAACCCTGACCCAATTATTCCACCTCCTCTCCCTGCCCTAACCCCATTATTTGCCTGTCAACCTGCTTCCTGCCTGCACCTTGATCTAGCTTGTCAGGAGGGCCGCCTTAACCTCCCCTTCCCTGCTGCTCGGCTTTCCGGTCCCTATCCCTTCATGCCAAACTCCACTACACCCTGACTCTAATTTCATCCTCCACTCCCACCCCCTATCTGTTGTCAACTCGCCCCCGTGTTTTCCCGCTACCCCTGTTACCTCCCTTCACCTTAACCCTGAGTTAACCCTCTCCCTTCACCCCATCTTAAACTGGCTGATCAGGCTGACAGCTTGACACTTTTATCAGTTGACCAGTCTAGCCTGACAACCTGGTTGAACCAACAGTCAGTTGCGAGTCAATTCATTGACACAAAATACTCTGTTCCAGTATGGAGAGTATCAACAGAGGGCCTTGACTGCGCAAACGCGAGTGGCCTAGGCCCCTGATCACACTATTGCAGGATGACTTCGGCGAGCCACAGCGCTGCCAGGCTGCAATCAATGCAGTCTTCACGACCTTTTACGCACAATTGCATAAACATGATGCACAGGTGCCCCCGGACAGGTTATCTGAAGCTCTATCCCTGATCTAACTCCCGAAACTTACTGTGGATCAGAGTGCCTCCCTAGATCAACCTCTTACAGTGGCAAAGCAATCGCCTCCCTTTCCACTAACAAAACCCCAGGAAGCAATGGCTTTTCTGCAGAATTTTATAAGGAATACGACTCTGCTCTAGCCCCAACCATATTTAAAGTTTTCGAGGAATTGTACATACTCCCGGGTAGCATGAGGGAATCATTGGTAATTCTTTTTCTTAAGCAAGGGAAGCCGGCGGAGAGGTGCAACTCTTATGGCCCCTTGGCTATGCTAAACTGTGTCATGAAACTACTCACAACGATACTGGCTTCCCGGTTGCATTGGAATATTAATTCCCCAATACATGCCATTCAAACTGGGTTTATGCCAGGCCGTAATACCTCCATGAACCATCGCAGTTTGCAGCATGTCATAGATCAAACCAACACCCGGGATAAATGTTGTGTGGTCGCATCCCTAGATGCTGTCAAAGCCTTCGACTCTGTTTACTGGGAATGAATGATTGTGACTTTAAAAGGTTTTGCGTTTGGGTATGGTTTCATTCGCTGGGTGACATTGCTGTATTGCTCCCCAGCGGCTAGGGTAAAATCGGGTAGACAGGTATCGGCCTCGTGAACATACAAAGGGGTACTTACCAAGGATGCCCTCTTTCGCTGATGTTGTACATACTTGCCCTGGAACCTGTGACTGCGTATTTGTGACAGGAGTCCCGGGAGGCTGGTATTAAGTTAGGTCACATTATGCATCTTATATCACTGTAAGCTGATGACGCACTTCTTTACTTATGTGAGCCCCAACATAACCTGCCTATTATTTTTGACGTTTTAGATGAGTTTGCTGGGTTGTCTCGGATCCTCTTTAATAAACATAAGTCCTGTCTTTTTCCTTTAGGGAGGCTGCGTGGGCTAGATAAAGAGTCTCTCCCCGACCTGTGCTTGCCATGGGAGCAGTATTCTTTTTGATACTTGGGGATCCGCATCACACACGTGCCCGGGAAACACAGATGTGTAACACGTTCAGAGCAGTAAATGGTGTTAGGAACTCTATTGTCTTTTGGTCAAAACTACTGCTTTCTCTTATGGGCAGGATTGCTATAGCTAAAATGATCATTCTTCCCAGGTTGCTGTACTTCTTCACTAATGTTCATTATTACATTGAGGCTGCTTTCTTTTGTTCCCTGGACTTCCTGCTGAGGGACTTCCTGTGGGGTGCGAGGTGACACAAATTAGCAATGAAGGTGTTGTGCTGGTGTTACAAAGATGGTGGGGTGCAGTTGCCGAATTTTTGAACTGCATTACTTGGCAGCTCACTTGAGGTTTGTTGCAAAATGGTTGTCTGATGATCCTACCATTGAATCTGAACTACTCTTGCCACTGGTGTGACCCACCTGGTTTAAGGAGGTCCTCTGGCTTCCGGAGTGCTATGACGCTCCCCAATCTCTGCTTGTGAAGATGGGTAACCAGATTTGGACCAGAGCACTGAGGTTACTCGGAGTACGCCACCCCTACTCACCTAATGCGCTGTTTATTGTGGGTGAATGTGCGGGAGTGAGTGAGCTGAAGGTTATACGGTGCTGGGAAGCCTTGGTATATCTGCCTGGGGGGGATATGTATGTGAATGGGATTTTCAGGGATCTGGAAAGTTTCCTTCTACAGTAAGGCCTCCCTAAATGCCAGTTATTGAAGTATATACGGGTAATGATTGTAGCTAGGTGCCAGTGGGAGATATGGCCCGCTGAACCGGAAGAAAACTCACTTTTGGTCCTTCTATATAACCTGGAAGATGGCTGGAGAACCGTCTCTAAACGCTACGAGTGTTTATTTAAGGGGACTAGTACTAGGAATGTCACATTGAAGGAACGCTGGGAGGTTGAGGATGACTCTGACATATCTGAGGCAGAGTGGGATCAAGCACTGATTTTCACTAAATATGTTTCCCGAAATGCCAGATTCCATCTGCTCCAAGAAAACATGCTCCATTGCAACTACATGACCCCCAGTAGGGCAGCTAAATTTAATCTGAATGCTACATCGGCTTGTTCCTGGTGCGAACGGGAAGACACTGACCCAATACATATGTTTTGGAAATGTACAAAGGCACAGGGGTTTTGGTCCCAAATTGAGTGGGCTTGCACCGCAGCTGGAATTACCAGGTACCACTGGAGCCCGCTTGAATGCTTATTGGGTGTGTATCCTAGGCCTAGCAAATATAAACATGTTACATTTATGGACCTCTCATGTGTTCTAGCGAAGAGGCGCCTGGCCATGGTGACGAAACTTAAAAAAAGGACCGCAATACGTACTGTGGCGTAATGACCTCTGAATCTGGTGTGAAGCTGAGATGAAAGCATGGTTTTGAGCATTGCGGTTACATGATGACAATTTAAGTGATGCTTTTAAGGCCTGGAAACAGCTTTCCCTGACAATGTTTCAACCTTCTGATGATAAGCCACCCTGAACGTGTTGTCATCTTTGCTAGATATTCAAAGGGTAGATACATATAAAGTTGTGCGCCTGAGTCCTATCCCCTAATTATGGCCTATTGTTTGGTTCTGTTAAGCTATCGCAGCCCTTGGAATTCCCTATGCTAAAGAGACTGTTTGTAAAATGTACCGTACATCCAAGTCTAAGTTGTATGTTTATTGTTTTCATTATTTGGCTCTGTTTATGTTGAGCAGCGTGCATTCTGGATTCTGATGTAATGTGATTATTGAAATGCCAATAAACTGATTTTAAAATAAATAAAATAGAATGTGGGGGCTCAAAATTGGCGAAGGTCCTCTCCAATGGTCCAGGTCCTCTTCAAAATACCTTAGCTCTTGTCTTTGGGTGATCGACAGCATCAAGATAGTCTTCTAGATGCTTTTGCTGCAGTTGAGCTGATGTTGAGACAATTCGAGTCGTGAGCTCCCACTGCGAGGCGGCGTCAAGTTTGTTCAATGTGCGGGCTCCCATTGGGTAAAATTAGCACTCTCGACAGTCAAGTCATTGGCTTCCAATTTTTTGGGACACTGGTCAAGTCAGCGGTGAGACAATGCTTCTGGTGGATCGAGTCAGTATTTGAGGTGGCAAGTTGATGGCTTCCAGGAGGTGGAATCAGTGTTCAAATGAATTGCCTCCATGCAGTCGAATTGGCAATTGGGTTGATCACTGAGGTCAATGGAAATGGGCCAAGTTGGCGTCTGGATGGCTCAAATGGATGTGGTTTGAATGTTCATAGAGTACCAAAAGCAGTACCACCGGTCCTGCAGTGGCTCGAAGTGCATTGAGCATGGTTGAGTTGGCTCACAGATATCTCAAGGCAATGAAACTGCGTCCAAGCTGATTCTTAACTTCTGGGTTGGTGTGAGGCCCAATCTAGCATCTCCAGCACCAAGTGTTGCCTTCCGTTCTGAGCCTCCACTCCAGGAAGTTGCTGAAACCTACAGTGTGACCTTCACCTCCAGTAGGGAGGATCCTGGTTGCAGTGAAACAGCCAGTAGAGGGGCCTTGGTACCCAGCACTCCTACTGTTTCCATGGTTAGGGGGCAGAGCTTACCTCTGTTTTGGATACATGCAGTCTTCACCTCTCTGGTAGATGACTTTAGAACAGGTTGTATTTTCAACAGAGGTCCAGTGAATCCTTCTTGGCTTGAGACTCCAAAGATGAATCAAAGAAGGAGTGGTCACAGGGGATTGGGCCAAACCAAACCTATTGAAAGGGTTCTTTCAAGATTGTTGCAATAAGTGTTCTATGCCTTGTGACATCGTGCTTTATCCTTCAGGAAACAGGTGGGACAGGAAGTTGTAGAGTTCCATAGCTACAGCAGGGCTGGTACTGAGGGTCTCAGGAGGCTATCCGAGAAAAGGGACCTGTTTGCACTATCATTTTTGCATGGAGCATTTATGAAAGGGGGTCTGATTATCAGACCTCTCAGAAACCGGATTACTTGCATTGTTAAATTTACTAGAAATCAAAAAAGCTTGTGCTAGCTAATCCTCACCAGACAGCATTCTGTCACATTGCATGTCTTCCATCGCTGGGCTCTTTGTATTCCAGTGGACATTCAAATGGCATTTACTAGGTTAGGCTGTTGGAGTTGTCAAACCAAGCATTGCTAAATGGATGGCAGGGAGTTTGAAAATTGCTCCAGGGTAGGTTCTTTCTTGGCTTCTCTGCTGGTTTTCTGCCCCAGCCATTTACCCATTTAGAACCGGATTCAGTAGCATCTTTCCCAAATCTCTCAAAGAATACCTAGGCTTAGGCTATCATATATGGTATGACATCTGCATTTAGGACCCGGCAGGCTGCTTGAAGCTGATCAATCAGCAATGGGGCATCATAATGTGGCCAGTACGATCAATCCCACTGGGTCCAGATTCATTCAAGATTACAGAAGAACACTGTGTCATCTCCACCTTTTAAATACCCCTTTAGAAAAGATTTGGTGGGTGCGTGATCTACCCTTGCAGCTACTGCAGAGGTTGTATCTGAGCAGAAACCAGCTAGACAAGGGTGCTGGTAAGGGTCACTACTTCCAGAACGATGTTAATTTCACTGGGAGTGTAGCTCTATCTCTGTAGCTCCCGGGTTGACCAACTATCTCAGCAGGTGGGAAGAAATTCTTGGCCAGACATCCCACCATCCGTTTCTGCCAGCTTGTTGGGTGTTTTGACGGA
Organism: Ambystoma mexicanum; assembly: GCF_040938575.1. Taxonomy (NCBI): domain Eukaryota; kingdom Metazoa; phylum Chordata; class Amphibia; order Caudata; family Ambystomatidae; genus Ambystoma; species Ambystoma mexicanum. Next base: position 186,837,317 of record NC_090937.1, read on the forward strand.
AGGATGCCACCAGGTGTTGAACAAGTTCTTGCCTCTCTGGGACTTGCGTTGTCTGATCAGGACCAGTACCTGTAGTTCAGCCTCACTGCTGGATTCTGACTTCTCCCTGTCATGATGGTCAAAATTATATCTCCACCTCCCAGACTTGGGGTCTAAGAACCTACAACCCAGAAAAAAGACTGCAGATCTGCGCTATACTGGTCTTGGTTCAGGGTATTGCATTGTATCTCAAGCTATTGAGGTAGCCATGGCAAATCCCATAAAATGACACCACTGTCACAGAGGGTCTCAAGTGGGGGGGCAAGTCCAATGTCAGTGTTGACTTCAGGTTGATTTCTGTGTGCAGGGAATAATGTAATTTAGGAAAGGCAAAGGTACAGGACAGGTCAAAGTGAGAAGGTGTGTTAATAAAGAAACTAAAACTCAACCAGCTGGAACCCTTTTCTGAGTCTTCTTGGGTGTACATAATCACACTTTTGGTTAAACAAGTCTTCTGTTTGTGAAAGGAGGGGTGTCCGGAGTTATAGAAATGAACACTGACCTATAAAGATAACTTGGTAGTTTGGTCAAAAGTGCTCACAGACCTATTCAGCAACATTCTCGTGGATAAAAGGTTTCCTAGTACTTGGTCTGCAGCCACAATAATTTTGATCTTTAAAGGTGGAGATAGGTCCTCGCCTCTGTATTACAGACCAATATCTTTGTTGAATGCTTCAAATAAGATATTTGCGAAAATGCTGTTGAAAGTTCTCCAAAAATGGGCATTGGAATCTAAATCTCTTGAGGTCTTCAAGGGTTTTCGTCAGGGCTTGAGTACTGCAACAAATTGTTTTGTCTTGGACCTATTGGCACACCAAGCCAAGACACAATCTCGGCCTGTCTTTATAGCATTTTTAGATATCAGCAAAGCCTTCAATTTGGTGAATAGGTCTCTTCTGTGGAAAACGTTAAATGAGCAAGGGTGTCCGGCTGCTTTGTTGGCTATTCTGGAGGCCTTGCACACAGACACAAAGATTAGTGTCAGGTTTGATGCTTTAGGCAGTTATTCACCCTGGATTCAAACCAATAGGGGTTTAAGGCAGGGGTGTGTATTGACCCCGTTCCTTTTTGTTTCTACTTGTTGGGGCTGGGAGAGCACCTAGGAACATTCAACACCTTCCCCCCCCAGACTGTGCTCCCTGGTAATTCAATACTGCTGTATGCGGATGACATTGTTTTATGCAATCTAACAGCCATCGGCTTACAGAGAGCACTAACAGCAGTAGAGGGCTTTCTGGGGAGTGTGGATTTAGCACTAAACTCAACGAAATCGAAGGTGCTGGTCCTAAAAGGTGGGAAAAAAAGTTGTAAAATGTTCCCCTGGCATCTGGAAAATGGTAAACTGGAAGTAGTGAACAAGTTTGTTTATCTAGGCCTTGCAGTATATGATAATGTTACAGTGCCAGAGCCGCAAGAAGATCTGAAGGCTAAATTCTTAGGAGCAATTGTGAAGCTCTGAGTATTTGATGGCAAATTCGGGAGATATTCAGTTTTACTAATACTCAAACTCTACAAACAACAATTAGTTCCAGAATTAATCTATGGTGCTCCAACTAGGAGTCAGTTCATAGATTTATCAATATTGGAGGGAGCTCTGTGGAGAGGTCTTTTGCAATTGCAACAGTCGGTACCCTCTGTAGGGATTTTGTTTCAGCTAGGACAGCTCCCTATCCAGACTATGGTGGATTGGGGGAAACTGCAGCTTTTTATAAATATTTTGAATCCTCCCACGGCTTCGTGCAACTCTTTGAGCAACTCAACCTTGTAAGGCTACAGGGTGGCTATAGGGTCCTTACAAACTGGGCCCTGAGTTGTGAATCAATGCTTCAATCCGCAGACATCTCGGTGGAAGAACTGGGCCTTACACCAAAAGTAGCTAAGTTGAGATGGTGTAGACATGTCTGGACAAATGTGAGATCAAGGGTTATGGACTACAAATGCTTTGGTGATCACTTAGTGTGGACTTGTAAAAGCTTCAACTTATTAGCTCCTTATTTGAAAAAACACTCTTCGAGAGGCTTTAGGTCTCAATTATTAAGAGTTAGGCTGAGATGGGAGCATTTCTTTGACGATCATCTGGCTCTACGGGTCTGAAAATGTTCTGGTTTGCTCATACTTAACAATGGCTGGTGTAGAGATTATTTGTAAACATCTGTTAATAACGGAAAGGATGCTGATGTCAAAAGGGACATGGGTGCAATGGTACCAGACCTGCGAGTTCACTATACCAATTGGGAATTTCAAATTCAAAATGAGTATTGTGCCATATAGTGGACAAATGTAACTTTATACTTGAAAAAACAAACGGGATAATGACTGAAGTGTTAGGGGTACAAGGGCACATAACTTGCTATTTTACAATATAATTTGCAAATTTAGACTTTAAAATAAGTATGGAGACAATTTTGGTGGACTAATGCATTTTATACCTGGGCACCCACCATTTAAGAGTTTAGAACCAGTCACATATGTTTGGGGAATTACCTAAACTAGTGAAAACACGCATCTTAATCGTATGTTATGTGTGTTGAGGAAATGTACAGAGAAGAGGGCCGTTAGTGTTTGCTTGGTAATGATAATTTGGCATGACTAGGAGGTTGTAACATTGTGGGTTTAAAGCCCTCAGTATGTGCACAGAAATAGGTAACAGTAACAAACGATAGGAGATCCTCTCACCGCGGGGTTCTGTGTCTGTCCTAGATGTACCGAGTATATTAGTCTTTTTCGCCTTGTGGTTGAGATCAATAAAGAGGCATGTTCATTTGGTAAACACAGATTATCGAGCATTTGGACAGTGTTCACTTTCAAATAAGGCACGTTTTCACATGGCTTTAAGGAATGGATATTTCCGGGTTGCAATTGTGCGTGTTTATAATACAATTGGTTTTGCATCCTTCAAAACAAGTGTTTTTTTAACATCTTTGGGACATCAAACAGCACAACATTATGCATTATTTGGAAGATGCTACCCACAAGTAGTTAAAGGATTTCAAACACGTTTAGGGCTACCACGGAGAAAGGGCGGCCTGGCGGAACAATGTACCTTAAAAGTGGAGAAGTGGCTCCTGCGGTGGCGGTTGTTCCTGGTAGTTCCTGCAGATCGAGGGGTCCAACAGAGGAAGAGAGGCTCTCGTCGTGGAGGAAGGTTCGAGTCGCTGCACTACCCAGAGATGAAACCAGCCGAGGTGCTGCCAAACGAAGTTTAAAAGGTACACTCCTTTTAATCGCGGTCTGGGTCGATAGCTGCCTGTCTATCTGGTCTCCAAGTGCGGGGCACTGTCGATTCGACCAAGGCAGGTCTGAGGATGCGATGGGCGAACTGGTTGACCCCACCAGCTCAAGGGAAGGAGGCACTTCGCTGAATATCTCCTCTCGTCGTGTGGAAGAAAAGTGGTGCGACGATTCGGCAGGGCTTCACCGGTGGTGTAGATGCTGAAGATGTCTCTGGCTTCTCTCCCCTTCGGTTCCGTAGTTCCAGTGGCGACGTCTTGCTCTTCCAGTCCTCAGGACCCTGCTTTTATGCAGAAAGAGACCCATTCATACAGCCTAGCTGTCACTCACGCAGTGGAGTGGTCTTCTTGGTGGGCGACCCTCCAGCCTATCAGGTTAGAGTGCAACCTGAGTTGCTGTGGCAACTCTGTCCAGGGGTTCTACTCCCCCTCCCAAACAACAGACCCACCCCAGACTCAGTGGCGCCTAAAGGAGTGCTTCTCGGCAGAAGCCCGTCAAAAGGACGAACAAAGGATCCCCAACCTGGGTTGGGAAAATGGAGTAAGAGTCGAGAAAGAAGTTTTATCAAAATTCTGGCAAATAAGACCTACCGGAGTAAAGTTAATAATAAAATAGACCGGCGGTATGTTAAGGGCTGTCTGAAAAAGTGGTAGCCTCGAACAATGGGAAAATCCCATAGGGAAATATTTTCGGTTGAATATAAAAGGTAGTAACCACTGCCACCAGCCAGAAACTTTGTAGAGAGGGATTTTAAGGCACCCTCTCGAAAATGAACATAGGGGAAAAGCTATTAACCCCTTCCAGTACTTCCATATTAAGATGGGGTGTACTGGTTAAATTCATAAAAATCGACTAGTAAAGTCAATGGGGACTTTACATGCCCTTGGAGACAGTAGTCGGTCCCAGGGTATAGAGTCTATGTTTGGGGGTCGCTAAGACACCCCTGTGTCACTGCACGGAGGGTGCTGTGTAACACATGTGCATAAAGATGGTTCCTATGGGTGAGAGAAAAGATCCCATAGGCAATAAACACAAAAACAGCCTAGAACACACATAGCAAAAATGCCTAAGAGTGGGCAAAAGAGTCTCACTCTTAGCAGGTAAAAAGAAATCAACACTTCAAATCCAGCAAAGCTGCTGACGGACTCTATAGGTAAGGGAAATTAGCCAGGAAATTAGCCATGAAATGAGAATTCTCACTAACGCTGGCCCCCGCCAAACTAAGGGACAGGAGGATCTAATCCACTCCTGGATTAGTCTCATACCTCTAGTCGGTTAAAAACATCCTAGAGAGACCATCAGCATTTTGGTGGTGACATCCTGACCTGTGGTCAATGGTAAAATCAAACCCTTGGAGGCAGATTGACCATCTTTGCAG